>NC_047050.1:51712662-52322783 GCF_011762595.2 Tursiops truncatus
ATAATCTCTTCAAATATTTTCTCAGTCCCTTTCTTTTTCTCTTCTTCTTCTGGAACCCCTATAATTCGAATGTTGGTGCGTTTCATGTTGTCCCAGAGGTCTCTGAGACTGTCCTCAGTTCTTTTCATTCTTTTTTCTTTATTCTGCTCTGCAGTAGTTATTTCCAGTGTTTTATCTTCCAGGTCACTTATCCGTTCTTCTGCCTCAGTTATTCTGCTATTGATCCCATCTAGAGTATTTTTCATTTCATTAGTTGTGTTCTTCATCATTGTTTGTTTCATCTTTAGTTCTTCTAGGTCCTTGTTAAATGTTTCTTGCATTTTGTCTATTCTGTTTCCAAGATTCTGGATCATCTTTACTATCATTATTCTGAATTCTTTTTCAGGTAGACTGCCTATTTCCTCTTCATTTGTTAGGTCTGGTGGGTTTTTATCTTGCTCCTTCATCCGCTGTGTGTTTTTCTCTCTTCCTATTTTGCTTATCTTACTGTGTTTGGGGTCTCCTTTATGCAGGCTGCAGGTTCGTAGTTCCTGTTGTTTTTGGTGTCTGTCCCCAGTGGCTAAGGTTGGGTCAGTGGGTTGTGTAGGCTTCCTGGTGGAGGGGACTAGTGCCTGTGTTCTGGTGGATGAGGCTGGATCTTGTCTTTCTGGTGGGCAGGTCCACGTCTGGTGGTGTGTTTTGGGGTGTCAGTGGACCTATTATGATTTTAGGCAGCCTTTCTGCTAATGGGTGGGGTTGTGTTCCTGTCTTGCTAGTTGTTTGGCATAGGATGTCCAGCACTGTAGCTTGCTGGTCGTTGAGTGAAGCTGGGTGCTGGTGTTGAGATGGAGATCTCTGGGAGATTTTTGCCGTTTGATATTATGTGGAGCTGGGAGGTCTCTGTGGACCAGTGTCCTGAAGTTGGCTCTCCCACCTCAGAGGCTCAGCACTGACTCCTGGCTCCAGCACCAAGAGCCTTCATCCACTCGGCTCAGAATGAAAGGGAGATAAAGTAGAAAGAAAGAATTAGTAGAAGTAGAAAGAAAGATAGAAAGAAAGGAGGGAGGGAGGGAGGGAGGAAGGAAGGAAGGAGGGAAGGAAGGAAAAAAGAAAGAAAGAAGATAAAGTGAAATAAAATAAAGTAAGATAAAATATAATAAAGTTATTAAAATAAAAAAATAATTTTTAAGGGAAAAAAATTAAAAAAATAAACAGACGGATAGAACCCTAGGACATATGGTGGAAGCAAAGCTATACAGACAAAATCTCACACAGAAGCATACACATACACACTTACAAAAGAGGAAATGGGGAAAAAATCATAAATCTTCCTTTCAGAGTCCACCTCCTTAATTTGGGATAATTCGTTGTCTATTCATGTATTCCACAGATGCAGGGTACATCAAGTTGATTGTGGAGCTTTAATCCGCTGCTTCTGAGGCTGCTGGGAGAGATTTCCCTTTCTCTTCTTTGTTCTCACAGCTCCCAGGCGTTCAGCTTTGGATTTGGCCCCGCCTCTGCGTGTAGGTCACCGGAGGGCGTCTGTTCTTTGCCCAGACAGGACGGGGTTAAAGGAGCCGCTGATTCGCGGTTTCTGGCTCACTCAGGCCGGGGGGGGGGGGGGGGGGGGGCGGGGGGGGGCACGGAGTGCGGGGCGGGCCTGCGGCGGCAGAGGCCGTCGTGACGTTGCACCAGCGTGAGGCGCGCCGTGCGTTCTTCCGGGAGAGTTGTCCCTGGATTCCGGGACTCTGGCAGTGGCGGGCTGCATAGGCTCCCCGGAAGTGGGGTGTGGATAGTGACCTGTGCTCGCACACAGGCTTCTTGGTGGCGGCAGCAGCAGCCTTAGCGTCCGATGCCCGCCTCTGGGGTCCGCGCTTTTAGCCACGGCTCGTGCCCGTCTCTGGAGCTCCTTTAAGCAGCGATGTTAATCCCCTCTCCTCGCGCACCAGGAAACAAAGAGGGAAGAAAAAGTCTCTTGCCTCTTCGGCAGGTCCAGACTTTTCCCCGGACTCCCTTCCCGGCTAGCCGTGGTGCACTAACCCCTTCAGGCTGTGTTCACGCCTCCAACCCCAGTCCTCTCCCTGCGCTCCGACCGAAGCCCGAGCCTCAGCTCCCAGCCCCGCACGCCCCGGTAAGTGAGCAGACAAGCCTCTCAGCCTGGTGAGTGCCGGTTGGCCCTGAACTTCTGTGCGGGAATCTCCCCGCTTTGCCCTCCGCACCCCTGTTGCTGTGCTCTCCTCCGCGGCCCCGAAGCTTTCCCCACTCCGCCACCCGCAGTCTCCGCCCGCGAAGGGGCTTCCTAGTGTGTGGAAACGTTTCCTCCTTCACAGCTCCCTCCCACTGGTGCAGGTCCCGTCCCTATCCTTTTGTCTCTGTTTATTCTTTTTTCTTTTGCCCTACCCAGGTACGTGGGGGGGTTTCTTGCCGTTTTGGAGGTCTGAGGTCTTCTGCCAGCATTCAGTAGGTGTTCTGTAGGAGTTGTTCCACGTATAGATGTATTTCTGGTGTATCTGTGGGGAGGAAGGTGATCTCCGCGTCTTCCGCCATCTTCCCCAGCAGTCTCAGAATAAAGTATTTTAAAAAATGCAAACAGAATTGTTTTTCTGATAGGAGATATATGGTGTTTTCACATATGAAAATAAACGGATATTCATCACTGTGGAAGATCCTCTCTTCAAGAAGCTTGGATGGGAGGCTCCAAATTACATTTGGGAGGTTCTAGTCTAAATAATATGAATGGGGTGAGGGCAAGAAAAACTAAGGCAGTGTTAACTAATTGTCAACACAGTAGACATTGTGTTGTGTCTCACAGCGGGTTTTGGTTCTTCCAAGCCCCAGAGCCAGCCCAATTCTCATCCTTACTGCTAAAGATGAATCATTTCAAATTGTCTTGGCAGTTACTGATGCTGATGCAGGGCAGAAAGCAGCCATTGTAGCAGCAGCTACACCACCATTGTTTTGCTAATTTTCGATTTTTTTTTTTTTTGCATGTAGGAATCATTCTCCCTAAGAAAGCTTCCTTTTGGGTTCTGTGATATTTCCTTGCTTTCCTTTGTAGCAGTTTTGAAACTACAGGTGTCAGCTGATCATCAGCAGACACCCCTGGTCTGGACTTAAGTAAACACTAGGCGGGGGTGTGGGGTGGGGTGGGGTGGCTGCCTTGATGTCACTGCTGTGAACTCGTGACACATGTCCCAGATGTCTCCTGCATGGCTTGCTGATTCCTGGTGTAAATAATCTGGCTTCACCTATGGAAGAGCTAAGAGGCCAAGAGGACATATTGTTATTCAATGATTGGACTTCATTTGGTTTACTTAGAGGATAAGCACCTGTGATGTCAGCCCCTGCCAGTGAGAACCACCCAGGCAAAGCCCTTTAAAGAAATATCTTAGATTACTTATTGTTTCTACTCATCCTAAAAGTGTTTGTCTTCTAAAAGTACAGTCTTTTTGCTTAAACCTGTGGGATTGTGGACAAAATTTTATATGCTAGGAGAAAATTTTCTTATAGTTTTTTCTCCTCTTCATCATTGCGTATCAGGAATGATATAGAAAACAACAGGTACAATATTAAACAGTATAGTGCCTAAATCTTTGTATTTGTATACAGGCTCAGCTGAGGAAAATAACTCTTAGTTTTATTATCACCTGAGATTCTGATAAGGAGAGCACTGTTTGTTTGATGTATAAGAGTTTTATCACTGGGTGTGGCTATTCCTCCAGGTGGCATGGGGTCCTTCTTTGGACAATTGGTTTCTAATTTGCTTTTTACTCTAGGAAGTAGAAAAGAACTCTATTTTCAGATTAGTAAGGTAAAATCAGTCAAGTTAAGCAGCTTTCCCAAAGGCCTGCAGCTACTAGATGACTTACCTGAGATTTGATTCCAGATATATCTAGCTTAAATTTATCCCAAATAGATCTGGCTCACTTATAAGCACACGAAAGCATAGAGTATCCAGTAAGTAGGCAGGAAGAGGACATCTCAGTGAAGGTCAGTGACAACCTCAAGGGCAGCTTGTGGGACACAGAAACAACCCTCATTCTTCTCCCATCTGATTGTCCTGGTGATAAGCAAACTTAGGGAAGGAAAGGTTAGTGGAGAGAGGAACAGCCGTGACAGGGAGTTTCAACTCTGGCTAGAGGAGATATTTACCCGAGAAGAAATTGCTTTAAATGGGAAGATGCTGAGTTATTTTACTGAGCAGGGTTAACACTGAGCTATTTTACAAGTTTTACATTTTGAGTGCAATAGGTTAGAAGGTAAGTTATGTTCAGACAATAACTAGAGCTAGATTTTTCTTTTCTATATATGAGTTATGGTGTGTAAATTTCAACCTGACTGTGAATGTGTGTTGTATGTGCTTTTTAGGCAGCCAGAAACTATATTTATTCTGGCTGAATAATATATTTTGACTATAATAATTTCTCTTACGAGCTGAAGATTCTTATTTCCATCTGTCTCCTCTACAAATCTGCTGGAATTTTCCATATATCTGAAATTCAGCATGTCTAGAAGTGAAGTCACTCTTTCAACCTGAACTGGTTTTCTCCTGGTGGTCCTTATTTTGATAAGTGGCATTTAGCTAAGTTTCAAACACTGGTTCCATTCTCTTCTAACTCCCCCTCCTCTCCTTCAGCCAAAAGCTTTAATTGTAAATACGTCAAGATCTATCAATATATAGATGAAAATTGATAAATCTGAATTCACTTATGCAAGTGGGGGCTGGTAAGTCTGAAATTTGTAGGGCAGGCTGGCAGGCTGGCAGCATCTTGGGCAGGACTGGATGATGGCAGTCTCAAGGCAGAATTTCTTCTTTCTCAAGGAAATTAGTGTTTCTTTTTTAAGGCTTTTATGATCTTCCCACTGATTGAATGAAGCCCACCTCATTATCCTCATTGTTGAGGAAATCTCCTTTACTTAAAGTCAACTGACTGTAGATGTTTACCACATCTACAAAATATCTGTACAACAACACTATATTAAAATTCCACTCCATAACTAGGTACTATAGTCTAACCAAATAGATACATAAGAGTAACCATTATACATATACAATTTCTCAATAATTTTCTGAACACATCAGTAATCATTTATCAACAACTTACTGAGTTCTTGTTAGTTCCAGATATTATGTTTGTTGCTGTGGGAACATGAGAAGTAAGACATATTTCCTGTCCTTGATGAAATCACAGTTCTAGAAATTGAAACTGACATCTAATCAAATATAATCGCTGTAGAATGAACAAAGTGTTCCGACTCTGGAGAGGAGATGGTGACTATGCCATCTAGGGAGTTTACAAAAGAGATTTCTATTCAAAGCATCTCTAAATCTACTGTTTCAACCCACTGACACTGTAACCCGAGTCCTACTGGGTTACAGTGTTACCCAAGTTAACCCAAGTCCTACTGTAACCCAAGTCCTCTTCAGCACCAGCTGGAAAATTGCTGTATCCTCCTAACTGATCTTTCCACCTCATTCTTGTCCTACCTCCACCTTGCCACCGAAATTATTGTGCTCTTATACAACTGATTATGTCTCTTTCTTGGTTAAAATGCAATGGCTCATCACTGCATATCAAGTCCAAATTCCTTAGTGTGGCATAAAAAATTTAGGACTAGATGGCCACTTCTATTCTTTTCAGATTCATTCAGCATTTCCTTTCCGTCAAACATAAACTCCATTTTCCAATTACAGTAAACCACTTGAAATTCTCTGAACCTACGTTTCTTTTTTTCTTGTATCCAAGCATTTTCACACACTGTTCCCTTTGTCTGGAAAGCCTCCTTTCCCACTTTATCTAGCAAGATTTTATTTATTCTTCTAGTTTCAACCTAAATATCTCTCCTTCTGTGAGAGTTTCTTTATCTCTGAGCACATGCAGTTGCTCTCTCCTCTGTAGTCATTGTTGCTGATAGTGTTACAATGCATATATTTCATTGGAATTATTTGTCTTTCTCTTTTACTAGACTTTGAGCTGCACGGTAGCAATAACTACATTACTAATTTTGTATTATCCTCTCTCTTATGCCTAGATTCGGACCTGGAACATGTTAGATATTTAATATACTTGTGTATTTAATATATGTGTGAAAAACAATTGCACATTTTTCCAAACTAGTGCCTGAATGTTACTCCAAGTTAATGTTGGACATTAAAAATATCCTAATACTGTTTAAAGTCATTCTTAAAACTTAGGTATTGTTTCTTGCCCATGAGATTGAGGCTGCACTCACATTCTGAAGATCTGAGTTCAAGTCTTTGCATCACTTACTATGTAATTTTTTGTTTGTTTACAATGACAGATAATTTATTATTCAACAAAAACAGAGGCATAAGGACTCAAGTAAAGAAATTAACAGAAAATATTTTACAAGGGACCTTGAAGATAGAGCCCGCGTTCTAGCACCTACGCACCGCAGCTACTGGGCCTATGTGCTGCAATTACTGAAGCCCGCAGGCCTAGAGCCTGTGCTCTGCAGCAAGAGAAGCCCCCTCAATGAGAAGCCCATGCACCACAGCGAAGAGTGGCCCCCGCTTGCCGCAGCTAGAGAGGGCCCACGTGTAGCAACAAAGACCCAATGCAGCCAAAAGTAAATAAGATTTAAAAAAAGTAAACTCAACCTATGCTTTTATCATTCTCAAAGAAAATCTGAAATTGTTTAATACACTGTGCATTCCTGAAGTTATGATGAAATCAAAATAAATCTTCAGGGCTTCCTTGGTGGCGCAGTGGTTGAGAGTCCGCCTGCCAATGCAGGGGACACGGGTTCGTGCCCCGGTCCAGGAAGATCCCACATGGCGCGGAGCGGCTGCGCCCGCGAGCCATGGCCACTGAGCCTGCGCGTCCGGAGCCTGTGCTCCGCAACGGCAGAGGCCACAACAGTGAGAGGCCCGCGTACCGCAAAAATAAATAAATAAATCTTCATGTACCAGGTAGAACTGCTTGTCTTTTTCAAATAGTTCATATCTTAAATGACTATTTCAAATGAATTGTTTACAGCCCGCCATTGGATTTTTGTGAATGGGGAGAACAACAGTCGTTCATCTCGAGGATGTCGGTCTTGATTTTACTGCACACCTGTTAGTACTTCTTGGCTCCTCAGGAAGTGCCAGCCCACACCTTTGTTCTACTGAAAGGCTGTGCCCAATGTTAGGATTTTCTTCTTTCCCTTAATTAAGTTACTATAATGCAATGCTGAAGAGCATGGGCTTTGAGCCAGCCATTCCTGCCTCAGTCACTTTCTAAAGCCAGATAATGGGTGAGTTTTTTATTTTTCTGAATTGATTTCCTCACAGAGCTGGCATGCAGATCAAATGAGCCAATATGTGTAAAGCACTTTGCAGGATGCCAGGCACATGGTGGCACAAATATGGCTAAGAGTTATGACTCTTGAATTATAACTAGCTAGAAAATCTGAATGGTTGTTCTGTATCAAAAATAGATAACAAACGAGAACCGGCTGTATAGCACAGGGAACGCTACTAAGTGCTCTGTGGTGAGCTAAACGGGAAGAAAATCCAAAAAAGAGGGGATATATGTATACATAGAGCTGATTCACTTCACTGTACAGCAGAAACTAACACAACATTGTAAAGCAACTATATGCCAATAAAACAAAGAAAGAAAGAAACAAACAAACAAATGGAGATGATCCTGGGCAGAGTATTTCTAAGTTAACAATTCTATATTCCTAGTTTTATTTAAAAAACAAAAAACAAAAAGCCTCTGACTTGGAATAAAATGAAATAACCCAAAATTGGATGTCAAAATAAAAAAATTTGTGATCATTGAATAATTATTGAATGTTATAGTTGCAAGAGTCTGTACAAATGATCTAGGACAATATCCTCTGCTTAAAAATAAGGCACTTGAGACCTAGAGAGGGTAAGCTACTTGTCCATGGTTCTAGTATATCTAGAGAGTATCAAGGTAGAAAGCCCCACTTTGGCTCATTCTTGGAAAGAAACATGACACAACTTTTTTCCTCCTTAGCTTCTTAATGCAGCAGATTTATCTTATAAATAGAGGAAACTATATTTTTCAAATGAGTTAAAATTTTTAATTATATCTATACAATATTTAAAATATTAAAGACTCATGAGAGTGAATAAAATATATACAGGACAGAACGCCACTACTAATTTATTCTCATTATTTTCTAATAACGTGTAGGTATATCAGATTGGATGAGTTTATTTGTAACTAGCTGACTGATTAATTTATATGGTGCCTGATTTAGGCACTCCCACTCTCTGCTCTTTGAGAACTTAGTGTCAGGAAGGAAAGCTGGCATTAAATTCAGAGCAGATGTGCAATCACTTCCTCCTCTCTAGCTTGGCTTGAGCTATTCGTACAATCACTAGTCTACCCTAACTTTCAATTTTTGGATCACTGCCTTAAAAAATAATAACATTCAGAATGAGACTCCAGTTCAGAAATCCTGTCCCCAGTGGGATGATCCTTCTCGTGTTTCATTGACTGGAAATTCTGGGAGAAGCAGACAGGTTGGAAAGGCACATAGTTAATATAATTTCTCTTCTTTGTGTAGTATCATGAGTGCTATTTCCATAAGGAAGTCTCCCTACTGATATACACCTTGCTCATAAAGCTTATTCTATGGGTCCAACCCTGATTTTATTTCCTCTTTTGGGTGCATCATACCTACTTGCCAACTGGAGTGGCTATTCGTTGTGTGTGATCTTTTCATTTTGAGTCTCTTAGGCAAGTTTAAGCAAGCAGCAAATGCTGAAATGAGTTTCCCCAAAGTTTAAACATGCTAATGGCTTATAGAATCTGTCCAACTTGGTAGAGCAATGTCTTCATTCTAGCTGAGCAGATTTTGTGGAGTCTTCTTAGAGTTTTCCGCTTGATTTCTCTGTTGTCATTTGGTTTAGCTATTATATTTATTATGCTTTAAAAGAAGAAGAGACATCAGTTCAACAGTAAAATCTATGGGCAGTATTCTGGAAGAGCCACAGAGAGTCATATGAGTCAAAATGCTGAGTTGTAAACATGGCATCACAAACCTAAGAGTAGGTCTATTTGAAGTAGGGATAGAATGAAGATATGGTTTAGCCATTTGAATTTATGAAATGAAGTCTTGTCACTTTAACATTAGAAGGTGGTTCAAATAATCTAGAAATCAATGAGAGAATCACTCACTTGAACTCTGAGACTAACAAATGTCAACTTTTTGAGAGAAGGTGCCATTAGGAATATTTTACAATGTCTATCCCAGCAGGAACTAGCTTCTTTCCACTTGAATAAGTGTATTCAACCTCTCTCTGGGCTTCTCCTATAGCAGGATCTCTGGGTCTGTAATGAGATCAGACTTTTAAGTTACCACTAAGTGAACACCATTTAGCATTTTCATTCCTCTAAAAGAACTCATCAAGTAATTGCCCTCTAATAGCAGGCAAGCAGGATGACAAGTAAGATGAGGCATCACGAAGCTAATGAAAATTTAAAGTGGTCCCCATTTTCCATTGGCTTGGGAGAAGCTTATCAGAGCAATGACACGTCCCACAGAAAATGACATGCCCCCTAAAATGATCGAAGCAGAGACATACAGAAGCCAACATAAAGTCATCTGGTTCCCCAAAGCATAGCAGTGGCTTACACTTTACAAATTAAAAAACAAAAAGTCAGAGATTAAGATCCTTATATCTGAATAGAACTGATCTTGTCTACAAGCAGGCATCTGATACAAAGATGAAGTTATCACTAAAGCTATCTGATTTTAGGTACTGTGTCAGGCCTACATATTTCTGGACCTGTCCCAGGATATTTTCCTTTGCTCTAACTTCTACTCCTAAAACATACTTAAGTTGTATATTAAGGAAGGAAAGATATTTTCTTTAGTTTGGGTTTACCCCAAATCAGACCTTGAGACAGTAAAATAACTACATATATTTTATTTGGGAGGTGATTCTAGAAAGCACAAGAGATGGTGTGGGGAAACTGAGAGAGAAAAAGTAGAAAAGCCAATGAAGAGAGCATGAATGAGTGGGTTACCAGTGTGGACAACTGGGGCTCAATTCTGGGGATCTTCTGAGAAATCATGTGGAATGTACTTCGGTGTTATCTCATCAGTGGAAGAGGAAACTGGCTTATTTATTCGACAACTCTCATCCCTCATTGGTTGAGGGCTACCTGGCATCTTGGACTACATTGCATACACATCAAACAAGCTCTTGTGGCACTGGAAAAAGCCCCAGATAGAGAAACAGAAGGAATTAACACTTGAGAGCTCCATGCTCACGTCCTAATCACCTCCCAAAGGCCCCACCTCCAAACATCATCACACTGGGGATTAGGTTTCAACATAGGAATTTTGGAGGGAGGGATACAAACGTTAAGTCTATAGAATTTTTCCCCTGGACCTTCCAAATTCATGTCCTTTTCACATACAAAATACATTCATTTCACCCCAACAACCCTAAAAGTCTTAACTTATTCCAGCATCAACGCTAAAGTCTAAAGTCCAAAGTCTCATTTAAATATCTAAATCAGATAGCAGTGAGACTTGAGGTAAGGTTTATCCAGAGGAAAACTTCCTCTCCAGCTCTGAACCTGTGAAACCAAACAAATTACAGTAAGTCCCCCACATACAAATGAGTTTTGTTCCGAGAGCGCATTCGTGTGTCTAATTAGTTCGCTAAGTCCAACAAAGTTAGCCTAGGTACCCAACTAACACAATCGGCTATATAGTACTGTACTGTAATAGGCTTATAATACTTTTCACAAAAATAATACATTAAATTTTTGTTCAAATAAATTCTGAAAATTTTTAATATGCCTCAGTTTATCTTTTTTTTTTTTTTTTTTTTTTCCCCCGATACGTGGGCCTCTCACTGTTGTGGCCTCTCCCGTTACGGAGCACAGGCTCCGGACGCGCAGGCTCAGTGGCCATAGCTCACGGACCCAGCCGCTCCGTGGCATGTGGGGTCTTCCCGGACCGGGGCATGAACCCGTGTCCCCTGCATCGGCAGGCGGACTCTCAACCACTGCGCCACCAGGGAAGCCCACCTCAGTTTATCTTTTAACAGAAGAAAGGAGTGATAGGTCCCAAGCAAGTCCAAAACCTAACGGAGCAAATTCCATTAGACCGTGTCTCAAGAACAGTCCTCTTGAACTCAGTGTTCTGCCTTCCAGACCCACAGGGGGTGGCAATTTTACCTCCACCACTTGGTGGGGCTCCACACATGCCATGGCTCTCTGCTGGGGCTCCGAAGCTCTGGCAGTTTGGGGTCCTATTCCCGTGGCTCTGCCAGGTGGCCCTTTGAAACCTAGGTGAAGGCATCCACACCCCCAAGCCTGTGCACTCTGACCTGTGATGGAAGTGGCAACGCTGAAGATCTCTGAATTGCTTTCAGAGTCATCCTTCCATTGTTGCAAAGAATGACACCTGGTTTCTATAGAAATGACTGATCCATACTAATCTCCTTATGAAAAGGTCACTTGGGTGGTGATATTTACCTAAATAAAAAAATAAGCAATGTTTTAATATCTATTTGGCACTCATTCTTCTTAAGAGCTGAAATCTAGGAGAAAATTAATTGTGTTGATATGTTTGTCAAAAAAAAAAAAAAAAAAAGGAAAGAAAAGGTCACTTGGCCACACCCTCAGTGTTCTTATTTTTTACAGTATGGATAGGCTGAGAATTTCCCAAATGTCTAAGTTCTGCTTCATTTTTTTTTTTTTTTGCGGTACGCGGGCCTCTCACCGCCATGGCCTCTCCCATTGTGGAGCGCAGGCTCAGCAGCCATGGCCCACGGGCCCAGCCGCTCCGCAGCATGTGGGATCCTCCCAGACCGGGGCACGCAGGCGGACTCTCAACCACTGTGCCACCAGGGAAGCCCTCTGCTTCATTTTTGATTAACAGTTCCATTTTTAAGTAATTTCCCCTCTTCTCACATTTTACTATAAGCAATCAGTAGGAGTCAAGTCGCACCTTCAAACCTTGCTTAGAAATCTCTTTGGCTAAAGATAAAATTTCATAGCTTGCAATTTCTACCTTCTATAAAACACCAGCACATGAACACAATTCAGCGAAATTCTTTGCCGTTTTATAACAAGGATAGCCTTTCCTCCTGTTTCCAATAACATGTTCTCCATTTCCATCTGAGACCTCATCCAAATGGCCTTTATGGTTCATATATTTCTATCAACATTCTGTTTATGATTCCTTAGGTATTGTCTAAGAAGTTGAGGCTTTCTTGACAGCTCTCCTTTTTCCCTTCTGAGCTCTCACCAGAATTGCCCTTAATAGTCCGTTCATGGCAAAGGAGACTTCTGCTATAATGAAACTCAAAATTCTTCCAGCCTCTACCCATTACCTAGTTCCAAAGCTGCTTCCACATTTTTAGATATTTGTTACAACAGTACCCCACTTCTTGGTACCAATTTCTCTCTTAGCCTGTTTAGGCTGCTATAACAGAATACCATATACTGGGTGGCTTATAAACAACAGAAATTTATTTCTCACAGTTCTGGAGGCTGGAAAGTCCAAGATCAAGGTGCTAGCATGGTTGTGTTCTGGTGAGGGTGATTTTCCTGGTTATTAGACAGCATGTTCCTGCTGTATTCTTACATAGTAGAAGAGGCTAAGGATCTCTGTGGGATCACTTTGATAAGAAGGCTAATTCCATTCATGAAGGCTCCACTGTCATGACCCAATCACCTCCCAAAGACCCCACTCTTCCAACCATCACCTTTGAGGGTCAGGATTCAACATTTGAGTCAAAATGTTCATAGCATAACAGTGTGTGTCTTTCCTCTGCTCTCCCTTTACCCTTTAGTATTCCCGAGTTTTCTACCTTGGTTCTTCTCTTTTCATGAGACATAAACTCCCTGGTAATGTCACCAAAGCCACGTTTTTCATCATCTCCTGATGACTCTCAAAATTTTACAAGTAAGGTGACTGAAAAATACCCGAATCTAATGTCTCCTAGTAAGATAATTGGAGCAAAAGCCAAAAAAGTCATTATCCTTGGTCTTTGGAATTCCCAGCCTGGCAGGTTAGGTTTATTGAAAAATTGAATTTGCATGTATGTATATCCTTGGGTTATAATAACTACCTCCAGAAGCCAATTATAGGAATTAGAAGTAGACTAACGCTGTTATTATTTTATTTGAAGAGAAGTATTGAAATTTGTTTTATGCTGCACAAAGAACTTGTTTGATGTATATTTCATGAGCCCTGGTTGAGAGGGAACATTTCATATTGGAATATATGAAAGCTTCTAATCAAACATTTATGTCAGCAAGAATTTTCTTTTGTGGAAGAAAGTTAATATGATAAGAAAGTAAAGAGGGGATAATAATGCCCTGAAGATGTTAGTCCATTTTGGACAAGATACAGGGCAGGGAGAATCCCCAGTAATGAACTGATCTTGACATCTGGGTTGAAGTCAGGAGCCTGGGCCACATAAGTGGCTTTTGACATTGGCTTCTGCAAGGTGCCTCTTAACCTCCCCTTCTCTTAGTGAACTCTTAGCTAACCTGCTTAGTGACACAGCAGCTGTGTCACAGCAGCTGAATGGTTGCCTTTAAATCTCTTAGGACACTTTTACATTTGAATGGGAGAAAACAACGCAGTTTAGTTTAAATGAATATAGTATCTAATGTGAGCAATTTCCGAAGGGGAGATAGGTGCTTTAAAATGTGTTCATTTCATTTGGTATGATATATTTGTTAGCCTCTGTCTTTCCAGCTATTCCAAGCTGTGTCTGGCTATAAACTCATACTCTCCCTGGAAAAGGAATTAATTTTCACAGGGCCTGTGTGTGACTTAAAAGCCTTCAACAAAGCTTCCCTTTCTCTACCCTCCTCATGTTTGACATGGCTGATTGGAGATTGGAATAAATCTGGTGTTCTAGTAATGACTACTGCACTCGATTTCAACTCCTTTACCTCTGTACAGTTCTCCCTACCCTGTCCCACTACGTTCTTTTCCATCCATAGACTCGGCATCTGGTGCACAAAGGAAGAACTTTGGGTTTTTGACCAGCTCAGAAGACCAAACATCCAAAAATCCTCATCTCTTATTCTTTTCCTACGTTTTTGGTCCAATCCCCAGGTCTGGGTATCGACCCAGGATCTGTTCTCATTCAGTCTAAGTAGCGTCTTTTTCTTGTCTCCCCCTCTTTCCAGAACTGGAGTCCTGACTTCAACTATTTGACTAGCTGGGCCAGTTACCCTAAGATTGAACTAATCTTCTGTTTGGGGGGTCATATTTATTGATCTCTTGTAAAGCAACTATTTCTTGCTTGGGAATCTAATGTGCAGCAATCTCCTGGTTACTCCATCCTACCTTCTTGATTGAAAACCATGCTGCTAACTAGTTCCAGAACCTCTGTTGTGAGAGTTGGGTCCTAAAACACTGTGTCTTGACCACATGGGCCTCTTCTCTGGAACGATCTGGGAATCTGTTCCCTGACTCCCTCCTTCTTGTTTGAGTCTCAGTCTTGTCCTTATTCTGCCCTTTCTCCCAACTCTTCACCTCCCTTCTGGCACATTGTTGCTTTTCAACCATCTGTTGAGTAATTATACAATAATTTGAGTTAATAAAGTATAAACACACTAACATTCATCTATTATAAAAATCTGATTTTTTTAAACATATTTATTGGAGTATAATTGCTTTACAATGGTGTGTCAGTTTCTGCTTTACAAGAAAATGAATCAGTTATATATATACATATGTTCCCATATGTCTTCCCTCTTGCGTCTCCCTCCCTCCCACCCTCCCTATCCCACTCCTCCAGGCGGTCACAAAGCACTGAGCTGATCTCCCTGTGCTATGCGGCTGCTTCCCACTAGCTATCTACCTTACGTTTGGTAGTGTATATATGTCCATGCCTCTCTCTCAATTTGTCACAGCTTACCCTTCCCCCTCCCCATATCCTCAAGTCCATTCTCTAGTAGGTCTGTGTCTTTATTCCTGTCTTACCCCTAGGTTCTTCATGACATTTTTTCCCCCTTAAATTCCATATATATGTGTTAGCATATGGTATTTGTCTTTCTCTTTCTGACTTCACTCTGTATGACAGACTCTAGATCTATCCACCTCATTACAAATAGCTCAATTTCATTTCTTTTTATGGCTAAGTAATATTCCATTGTATATATGTGCCACATCTTCTTTATCCATTCATCTGTTGATGGACACTTAGGTTGTATCCATCTCCTGGCTATTGTAAATAGAGCTGCAATGAACATTTTGGTACATGACTCGTTGAATTATGGTTTTCTCAGGGTATATGCCCAGTACTGGGATTGCTGGGTCATATGGTAGTTCTATTCTTAGTTTTTTAAGGAACCTCCATACTGTTCTCCACAGTGGCTGTATCAATTTACATTCCCACCAACAGTGCAAGAGGGTTCCCTTTTCTCCACACCCTCTCCAGCATTTATTGTTTCTAGATTTTTTGATGATGGCTATTCTGACTGGTGTGAAATGATATCTCACTGTAGTTTTGATTTGCATTTCTCTAATGATTAGTGATGTTGAGCATTCTTTCATGTGTTTGTTGGCAGTCTGTATATCTTCTTTGGAGAAATGTCTATTTAGGTCTTCTGCCCATTTTTGGATTGGGTTGTTTGTTTTTTTGATATTGAGCTGCATGAGTGCTTGTAAATTTTGGAGATTAATCCTTTGTCAGTTGCTTCATTTGCAAATATTTTCTCCCATTCGGAGGGTTGTCTTTTGGTCTTGTTTATGGTTTCCTTTGCTGTGCAAAAGCTTTGAAGTTTCATTAGGTCCCATTTGTTTTTCTTGTTTTTTTTTTTATTTCCATTTCTCTAGGAGGTGGGTCAAAAAGGATCTTGCTGTGATTTATGTCATAGAGTGTTCTGCCTATGTTTTCCTCTAAGAGTTTGATAGTTTCTGGCCTTACATTTAGGTCTTTAATCCATTTTGAGCTTATTTTTGTGTATGGTGTTAGGCAGTGATCTAATCTCATACTTTTACATGTACCTGTCCAGTTTTCCCAGCAGCACTTATCGAAGAGGCTGTCCTTTCTCCACTGTACATTCCTGCCTCCTTTATCAAAGATAAGGTGACCATATGTGCGTGGGTTTATCTCTGGGCTTTCTATCATGTTCCATTGATCTATCTTTCTGTTTTTGTGCCGGTACCATACTGTCTTGATTACTGTAGCTTTGTAGTATAGTCTGAAGTCAGGGAGCCTGATTCCTCCAGCTCCGTTTTTCATTCTCAAGATTGCATTGGCTATTCAGGGTCTTTTGTGTTTCCATACAAATTGTGAAATTTTTTGTTCTAGTTCTGTGAAAAATGCCAGTGGTAGTTTGATAGGGATTGCATTGAATCTGTAGATTGCTTTGGGTAGTAGAGTCATTTTCAGAATGTTGATTCTTCAAATCCAAGAACATGGTATATCTCTCCATATATTTGTATCATCTTTAATTTCTTTCATCAGTGTCTTATAATTTTCTGCACACAGGTCTTTTGTCTCCTTAGGTAGGTTTATTCCTAGATATTTTATTCTTTTTGTTGCAATGGTAAATGGGAGTGTTTTCTTGATTTCACTTTCAGATTTTTCATCATTAGTGTATAGGAATGCCAGAGATTTCTGTGCATTAATTTTGTATCCTGCTACTTTACCAAATTCATTGATTAGCTCTAGTAGTTTTCTTGTAGCATCTTTAGGATTCTCTATGTATACTATCATGTCATCCGCAAACAGTGACAGCTTTACTTCTTCTTTTCCGATTTGGATTCCTTTTATTTCCTTTTCTTCTCTGATTGCTGTGGCTAAAACTTCCAAAACTATGTTGAATAAGAGTGGTGAGAGTGGGAAACCTTGTCTTTTTCCTGATCTTAGTGGAAATGCTTTCAGTTTTTCACCACTGAGGACGATGTTGGCTGTGGGTTTGTCATATATGGCCTTTACTATGTTGAGGAAAGTTCCCTCTATGCCTACTTTCTGCAGGGTTTTTATCATAAATGGGTGTTGAATTTTGTCGAAAGCTTTCTCTGCATCTGTTGAGATGATCATATGGTTTTTCTCCTTCAATTTGTTAATATGGTTTATCACATTGATATATTTGTGTATATTGAAGAATCCTTGCATTCCTGGAATAAACCCCACTTGATCATGGTGTATGATCCGTTTAATGTGCTGTTGGATTCTGTTTGCTAGTATTTTGTTGAGGATTTTTGCATCTATGTTCATCAGTGATATTGGCCTGTAGTTTTCTTTCTTTGTGACATCCTTGTCTGGTTTTGGTATCAGGGTGATGGTGGCCTCGTAGAATGAGTTGGGGAGTGTTCCTCCCTCTGCTATATTCTGGAAGAGTTTGAGAAGGATAGGTGTTAGCTCTTCTCTAAATGTTTGATAGAATTCGCCTGTGAAGCCATCTGGGCCTGGGCTTTTGTTTGTTGGAAGAGTTTTAATCACGGTTTCAATTTCAGTGCTTGTGATTGGTCTGTTCATATTTTCTAATTCTTCTTGATTCATCTTGGCAGGTTGTGCATTTCTAAGAATTTGTCCATTTCTTCCAGGTTGTCCATTTTATTGGCATAGAGTTGCTTGTAGTAATCTCTCATGATCTTTTGTATTTCTGCAGTGTCAGTTGTTACTTCTCCTTTTTCCTTTCTAATTCTATTGATTTGAGTCTTCTCCCTTTTTTTCTTGATGAGTCTGGCTAATGGTTTATCAATTTTGTTTATCTTCTCAAAGAACAAGGTTTTAGTTTTATTTATCTTTGCTATTGTTTCCTTCATTTCTTTTTCATTTATTTCTGATCTGATATTTATGATTTCTTTCCTTCTGCTAACTTTGGGGTTATTTTGTTCTTCGTTCTCTAATTGCTTTAGGTGCAAGGTTAGGTTGTTTATTCGAGATGTTTCCTGTTTCTCAAGGTAGGATTGTATTGCTATAAACTTCCCTCTTAGAACTGCTTTTGCTGCGTCCCATAGATTTTGGGCCGTCGTGTCTCCATTGTCATTTGTTTCTAGGTATTTTTTAATTTCCTCTTTGATTTCTTCAGTGATCACTTCGTCATTAAGTAGTGTATTGTTTAGCCTCCATGTGTTTTTATTTTTTACAGATCTTTTCCTGTAATTGACATCTAGTCTCATAGCGTTGTGGTCAGAAAAGATACTTGATACAATTTCAATTTTCTTAAATTTACCAAGGCTTGATTTGTGACCCAAGATATGATCTATCCTGGAGAATGTTCCATGAGCACTTGAGAAAAATGTGTATTCTGTTGTTTTTGGAAGGAATGTCCTATAAATATCAATTAAGTCCATCTTGTTTAATGTATCATTTAGAGCTTGTGTTTCCTTATTTATTTTCATTTTGGATGATCTGTCCATTGGTGACAGTGGGGTGTTAAAGTCCCCTACTATGAGTGTGTTACTGTCGATTTCCCCTTTTATGGCTGTTAGTATTTGCCTTATGTATTGAGGTGCTCCTATGTTGGGTGCATAAATATTTACAATTGTTATATCTTCTTCTTGGATCAATCCCTTGATCATTATGTAGTGTCCTTCTTTGTCTCTTCTAATAGTCTTTATTTTAAAGTCTCTTTTGTCTGATATGTGAATTGCTACTCCAGCTTTCTTTTGGTTTCCATTTGCATGAAATATCTTTTTCCATCCCCCTACTTTCAGTCTGTATGTGCCTCTAGGTCTGAAGTGGGTCTCTTGTAGACAGCAAATATATGGGTCTTGTTTTGTATCCATTCAGCCAATCTGTGTCTTTTGGTGGGAGCATTTAGTCCATTTACATTTAAGGTAATTATCGATATGTTTGTTCCTGTTCCCGTTTTCTTAATTGTTTTGGGTTCGTTATTGTAGTTCTTTTCCTTCTCTTGTGTTTCTTGCCTAGAGAAGTTCCTTTAGCAGTTGTTGTAGAGCTGGTTTGCTGGTGCTGAACTCTCTCAGCTTTTGCTTGTCTGTAAAGGTTTTAATTTCTCCATCAAATCTGAATGAGATCCTTGCTGGATAGAGTAATATTGGTTGCAGGTTTTTCTCCTTCATCACTTTAAATATGTCCTGCCAGTCCCTTCTGGCTTGCAGAGTTTCTGCTGAAAGATCAGCTGTTTACCTAATGGGGATTCCCTTGTGTGTTATTTGTTGTTTTACGCTTGATGCTTTTAATATGTTTTCTTTGTATTTAATTTTTGACAGTTTGATTAATATGTGTCTTGGCGTATTTCTCCTTGGATTTTCCTGTATGGGACTCTCTGTGCTTCCTGGACTTGATTAACTATTTCCTTTTCCATATTGGGGAAGTTTTCAACTATAATCTCTTCAAATATTTTCTCAGTCCCTTTCTTTTTCTCTTCTTCTTCTGGAACCCCTATAATTCGAAAGTTGGTGCGTTTCATGTTGTCCCAGACGTCTCTGAGACTGTCCTCAGTTCTTTTCATTCTTTTTTCTTTATTCTGCTCTGCAGTAGTTATTTCCAGTGTTTTATCTTCCAGGTCACTTATCCGTTCTTCTGCCTCAGTTATTCTGCTATTGATCCCATCTAGAGTATTTTTCATTTCATTTGTTGTGTTGTTCATCATTGTTTGTTTCATCTTTAGTTCTTCTAGGTCCTTATTAAATGTTTCTTGCATTTTGTCTATTCTGATTCCAAGAGTTTGGATCATCTTTACTATCATTATTCTGAATTCTTTTTCAGGTAGACTGCCTATTTCCTCTTTATTTGTTAGGTCTGGTGGGTTTTTGTCTTGCTCCTTCATCTGCTGTGTGTTTTTCTGTCTTCTCATTTTGCTTATTTTCTGTGTTTGGGGTCTCCTTTTTGCAGGCTGCAGGTTTGTAGCTCCTGTTGTTTTTGGTGTCTGTCCCCAGTGGCTAAGGTTAGTTCAGTGGGTTGTGTAGGCTTCCTGGTGGAGGGGACTAGTGCCTGTGTTCTGGTGGATGAGGCTGGATCTTGTCTTTCTGGTGGGCAGGTCCACGTCTGGTGGTGTGTTTTGGGATGTCTGTGGACTTATTATGATTTTAGGCAGCCTTTCTGCTAATGGGTGGGGTTGTGTTCCTGTCTTGCTAGTTGTTTGGTATAGGATGTTCAGCACTGTAGCTTGCTGGTCGTTGAGTGAAGCTGGGTGCTTTTGTTGAGATGGAGATGTCTGGGAGATTTTCGTTGTTTGATATTACGTGGAGCTGGGAGGTCTCTTGTGGACCAGTGTCCTGAAGTTGGCTCTCCCACCTCAGAGGCACAGCACTGACTCCTGGCTGCAGCACCAAGAGCCTTTCATCCACACGGCTCAGAATAAAAGGGAGAAAAAGCAGAAAGAAAGAATTGTAGTAGTAGAAAGAAAGAAAGAAAGAAAGGAACGAGGGAGGGAGGGAGGAAGGAAGGAAGGAGGGAAGGAAGGAAAAAAGAAAGAAAGAAGATAAAGTAAAATAAAGATAAAATATAATAAAGTTATTAAAATAAAAAAATAATTATTAAGAGAAACAAAAAACAATGGACAGATAGAGCGTTAGGACAAATGGTGGAAGCAAAGCTATACAGACAAAATCTCACACAGAAGCGTATACATACACACTCACAAAAAGAGGAAAAGGGGAAAAAGTCATAAATCTTGCTCTCAAAATCCACCTCCTCAATTTGGGATGATTCGTTTTCTATTCAGGTATTCCACAGATGCAGGGTACATCAAGTAGATTGTGGAGCTTTAATCCGCTGCTTCTGAGGCTGCTGGGAGAGATTTCCCTTTCTCTTCTTTGTTCTCACAGCTCCCAGGCGTTCAGCTTTGGATTTGGCCCCGCCTCTGCGTGTAGGTCACCGGAGGGCGTCTGTTCTTTGCCCAGACAGGACGGGGTTAAAGGAGCCGCTGATTCGCGGTTTCTGGCTCACTCAGGCCGGGGGGGGGGGGGAGGGAGGGGCACGGAGTGCGGGGCGGGCCTGCGGCGGCAGAGGCCGTCGTGACGTTGCACCAGCGTGAGGCGCGCCGTGCGTTCTTCCGGGAGAGTTGTCCCTGGATTCCGGGACCCTGGCAGCGGCTGGCTGCACAGGCTCCCCGGAAGGGGGTGTAGATAGTGACCTGTGCTCGCACACAGGCTTCTTGGTGGCGGCAGCAGCAGCAGCCGTAGCGTCTCATGCCCGTCTCTGGGGTCCGCGCTTTTAGCCGCGGCTCGCGCCCGTGTCTGGAGCTCCTTTAAGCAGCGTTCTTAATCCCCTCTCCTCGCGCACCAGGAAACAAAGAGGGAAGAAAAAGTCTCTTGCCTCTTCGGCAGGTCCAGGCTTTTTTCCGGACTGCCTCCCGGCCAGCCGTGGCGCACTAACCCCTTCAAGGCTGTGTTCACGCTGCCAACCCCAGTCCTCTCCCTGTGCTCCGACCGAAGCCCGAGCCTCAGCTCGCAGCCCCGCCCGCCCCGGCGAGTGAGCAGACAAGCCTCTCGGACTGGTGAGTGCCGGTCGGCCCCGATCCTCTGTGCGGGAATCTCTCTGCTTTGCCCTCTGCACCCCTGTTGCTGTGTTCTCCTCCGCGGCTCTGAAGCTTTCCCCACTCCGCCACCCGCAGTCTCCGCCTGAGGAGGGGCTTCCTAGTGTGTGGAAACGTTTCCTCCTTCACAGCTCCCTCCCACTGGTGCAGGTCCCGTCCCTATCCTTTTGTCTCTGTTTATTCTTTTTTCTTTTGCCCTACCCAGGTAGGTGGGGGGTTTCTTGCCTTTTGGGAGGCCTGAGTTCTTCTGCCAGCGTTCAGTAGGTGTTCTGTAGGAGTTGTTCCACGTATAGATGTATTTCTGGTGTATCTGTGGGGAGGAAGGTGATCTCCGTGTCTTACTCTTCAGCCATCTTCCCGGAAGCCCTAAAAATCTGATTTTAAGTACCACCAAATTTTAACTTCCAGACTTGAGTGGAACACAGTTTTAAATCCCTATCTGAGGCTCAGATTTACTTTCACTGAAGTTATGTCAATTTCATGAGCTTTTCTGAAGTCAGGGTCTTCTTTTCAGTGCTGAATTAAGAACAACTATAGATCTTACATGTATCCCTTACATGGATCAACGTACATTTCCCTAAACTTCCTTCCAATCTGAAGTTAGTGACATTTATCTTTTTTTTTCCTTTAGCTTGGTTTAAAAACTGATTTTTTACTAGTAAATTTAATTTTACATAACCTTGGTTCTATTACTTGCTCTAATGATCTGATCACTTTTAAAAGAGAATTGAAGCTACTCTGACAGCCTGTCTGAATACCTGACTCTTTATAGAACCACATTTGACCATTATGAAACAATATTTTAAGAGAGAAATATAATTTCTTTACATTTTACTCCCAAAGTTATTTGCTTCAAAATCGCATGTACCCTTGTTATGCCTGGAAATGAGAAAAAACTCTGAGAATACTATGCTTATGTTCTCTGATCCCCAGAGTCTTTAACATAATAATGATGATGCTTTCATTTATGTATCATTTTATGCATTAAAAAATACTTCCGCGCTTCCCTGATGGCACAGTGGTTGAGAGTCCGCCTGCCGATGCAGGGAACACGGGTTCGTGTCCCGGTCTGGGAAGATCCCACATGCCACGGAGTGGCTGGGCCCGTGAGCCATGGCCACTGAGCCTGCGCGTCCGGAACCTGTGCTCTGCTACAGGAGAGGCCACGGCGGTGAGAGGCCTGCGTACCGCAAAAAACAAAAACAAAAACAAAAAATCTTCCATGTATGTTTTTTGGAGCAGCATGGTGAAATAAAAGAACATGAATTTTGGATTTATACAACCTTAGACTTAAATCCTGACTAGCATCTTACCATCTATGAGGCCTTTGTCAAATTTCTTAATCTGTCTGAGTTCATTTCCTCAATTCAAAAATAGGTTTGATGCTATTTATTTGGAAAAGTTGTGAGGATTAAATCATGTAATATATGTACTGCTCCTGGCACATGGTAGGCTTTCAGCACATCCTGATTTGACAGCAACTTTGGAAGATTGAGAGGAATTGGACTAATAACCAACATAAGTAACTTGCAAGGACTTTTTATATGTGGAAGTGATAAGTATTTCCTTCTCACACATCAGTACAGGAAATGTTATTTTGGTTTAATTTTCTAACTCAAATAAAATCAGTCTCCGTGCCCCTACTCTCGAAGGAGGTGAGAAATGAAATCTCAGTCACGTGTTTTAATTGTCTTCTCACTCCTTGGATTCCAGATTTGGAAGGGGGAAGAAGGATACTTATGTGCATATAGAAAGATGTGGGAGGTGGAATGGCCCTCCCTGTTCATGTAGCTCCTTTTTCTGGAAAAGCTACTTTCCATTTTTCCCTCCACCACCTACCAAGCCCTCTTGCTTTCTGCAAGCTCAGAAATGCATTCTCCAGCAATCCTAGGGAGGATGCATGGACCATACGTTTGGTCCCTAAAGACCTTTGACTGGTTCTTGGCCTCCATGGATATCCCACAAGGCATTACCATCAGGGATATTACCTGCATTCATGGCATCTCTCCAAGCCCCTAGAGCCTACCTTCCCTGAGGAAGCTTCTCTTTCACTGGTCTTCTTTCCCAGCACCAGCTTTTATCCTGTTCATCCAAGTGTCTTCACCTCAGATTTAACCTGTGGGCGAGTTATTGCTTATGCATAGCAGATTTTACTTTCAAATCTCAGATTCTCTGAGGCAGAGAGGCCTGAGGTAGAGTACCAAGTTTTAGTCACTTTTGGGGGAAAGGGAAGAGAACAATAACAGATTCCTTTAGTATCCTATATTAGTGAATATAATATATCCATTATCACAAGGACAAAACATCCTGCAATGGTTTAGTTTTTCCATCACTTTTATGATGTAACTTCTTTAGGTATCACACCACGCTCACTAAGGAAAGCGATAGGTCCTGGCCTCCTAGTCTACAAGGATCTGTCCTTTCTTAGACTGCACCACTGCTTTGCTGTTAAGAGAGAAGAGGCCTTTGAGTGGCTGGGGGTTCTGGCCAAAGTCCTCTGAGAAGGTGTTCTCAGAGGACTTGGGCTCAAAACATCCATCATGAACATACCAGATGTCTCTCAAGGCCTTCTCAGGACTAATCCCATCACGGTTCACATCCCTCTTCTGATTAGTCACCTTTAGAACCTCAGCTGCCTATGTCATCCATCACCAGGACTCATTACTATACCGTTCCCCTGTCCATCTGCCTCCGTTGTTTGACCCAGTCTCCCGCATCTCACAGGCTTCCTAAACCCTTCTCATGTGCCTTCTGCCATTAAGAAAATTCCTTTCATCCTCATCCTTTTTTTTTTTTAAAATATCTTTATTGGAGTATAATCGCTTTACAATGGTGTGTTAGTTTCTGCTTTATAACAAAGTGAATCAGCTATATGTATACATATAGCTGCCCTCCCTTGTGTCTCCCCTCCCTTGTGTCTCTCCTCCCTTGTGTCTCCCTCCCACCCTCCCTATTCCACCCCTCTAGGTGGTCAAAAAGCACCGAGCTGATCTCCCTGTGCTATGCGGCTGCTTCCCACTAGCTATCTGTTTTACGTTTGGTAGTATATATAAGTGCATGCCACTCTCTCACTTCATCCCAGCTTACCCTTCCCTCTCCCTGTGTCCTCAAGTCCATTCTCAACATCTGCATCTTTATTCCTGTCCTGCCCCTAGGTTCTTCAGAACCATTTTTCTTTCTTTTAGATTCCATATATATGTGTTAGCATATGGTATTTGTTTTTCTCTTTCTGACTTACTTCACTCTGTATGACAGACTCTAGGTCCATCCACCTCACTACAAATAACTCAATTTCGTTTCTTTTTATGGCTGAGTAATATTCCATTGTATATATGTACCACATCTTCTTTATCCATTCATCTGTTGATGGACACTTAGGTTGCTTCTATGTCCTGGCTATTGTAAATTGTGCTGCAATGAACATTGTGGTACATGGCTCTTTTTGAATTATGGTTTCCTCAGGGTATATGCCCAGTAGTGGGACTGCTGGGTCGTATGGTAATTCTATTTTTAGTTTTTTAAGGAACCTCCATACTGTTCTCCATAGTGGCTGTGTCAATTTACATTCCCACCAACAGTGCAAGAGGGTTCCCTTTTCTCCATACCCTCTCCAGCATTTATTGTTTGTAAATTTTTTTGCTGATGGCCATTCTGACTGGTTTGAGGTTATACCTCACTGTAGTTTTGATTTACATTTCTCTAATGATTAGTGATGTTGAACATTCTTTCATGTGTTTGTTGGCAATCTGTATATCTTCTTTGCAGAAATGTCTATTTAGGTCTTCTGGCCATTTTTAGATTGGGTTGTTTGTTTTTTTGATATTGAGCTGCATGAGTGCTTGTAAATTTTGGAGATTAATCCTTTGTCAGTTGCTTCATTTGCAAATATTTTCTCCCATTCTGAGTGTTGTCTTTTCATCTTGTTTATGGTTTCCTTTGCTGTGCGAAAGCTTTTAAGTTCCATTAGGTCCCATTAGTTTATTTTTGTTTTTATTTCCATTTCTCTAGGAGGTGGGTCAAAAAGACTCTTACTGTGATTTATGTCATAGAGTGTTCTGCCTATGTTTTCCTCTAAGAGTTTGATAGTGTCTGGCCTTACATTTACGTCTTTAATCCATTTTGAGTTTATTTTTGTGTATGGTGTTAGGGAGTGTTCTAATTTCATTCTTTTACATGTAGTTGTCCAGTTTTCCCAGCACCACTTATTGAAGAGGCTGTCTTTTCTCCATTGTGTATTCTTGTCTCCTTTATCAAAAATAAGGTGACCATATGTACATGGGTTTATCTCTGGGCTTTCTATCCTGTTTCATTGATCTATATTTCTGTTTTTGTGCCAGTACCATACTGTCTTGCTTACTGTAGCTTTGTAGTATAGTCTGAAGCCTGGGAACCTGAATCCTACAGCTCCATTTTTCTTTCTCAAGATTGCTTTGGCTATTCGGGATCTTTTGTGTTTCCATTACAAATTGTGAAATTTTTTGTTCTAGTTCTGTGAAAAATGCCAGTGGTAGTTTGATAGGGATTGCATTGAATCTGTAGATTGCTTTGGGTAGTATAGTCATTTTCAGAATGTTGATTCTTCAAATCCAAGAACATGGTATATCTCTCCATCTGTTGGTATCATCTTTAATTTCTTTCATCAGTGTCTTATAGTTTTCTGCATACAGGTCTTTTGTCTCCTTAGGTAGGTTTATTCCTAGGTATTTTATTCTTTTTGTTATAGTGGTAAATGGGAGTGTTTCCTTAATTTCTCTTTCAGATTTTTCATCATTAGTGTATAGGAATGCAATAGATTTCTGTGCATTAATTTTGTATCCTGTTATTTTACCAAATTCACTCCTCATCCCATTTTTGCCCATTCCTATTCCCTTCATCTCCTTTTTCTAAAGAACCCTAGCTTTCCCATTATGACACTTACTCTCCTTCAATCCTTTTAAGTGGAGGATGTGTTTTCTTCCTAACATTCTTACCTCCTTCTAGAAGTAGGATAAATATTTCCCCCTTTACTCCTCTTATTTCCTTATTGATGCCAACAAAGTAAATCCAGAAAATGTCAGCCAGTTTAAGTTGTCACCTGCACTTCATCATTCCAGTCCAGAGGCCTTGGGAATAAGGATGTTGCCATACAAGGTGTCCTCAACACCTATTTCAATGGCAGGAGAAGGAAAAGCATTTGTGCTTAGGTTGTCATAGGAGCAGAATCTGCATTTAGACTGAGAATTGGTATCATATGTCAAAAGAGTATCTGGCAACCAAAATGATTTTTGAGTTAAAAGTAACCAAATATGTTTCTATGAGCTTTTCCATCACCTTTGGAGTCCTCTTCATAGATTAAAAAATATTACATTTTTATAAATTTACTTTTTGTTGATTACCTAACTATGTTCATAGATGAACAAAACAAAAGGAACAAAGGAACAAAGCAGGAGAGGGAGATAAGTAAAGGAAACAAGTGATAGTCTCTTATGTTCCATATTAAATATGGGACCATGGGAAGGTCTTTTGCTGAAGGGTGTATTATCACAAGTAATTGCTATCTACTGAGTATATATTTTGCTAGATGTTGTTTAAGCACAAATGCAATATACCCTTTTAAAAAATTTGAGCTTTACAGTCTGAATAGCAAAATAGTAATTTCCAAAATGCAACTGTAATAGCAGCTCTGTTTTCTCAGTTGAAAACTAAAAAATAAGAAAACTATTTTTTGATTATTGGTTGGGGTTTGGATAGATTACAAAGAAATAATTTACCTGTCTTGTTCTGAGACGTTATGGTTTTGTTGGATTGATTGTTTTCAAGACAGTTCCCCGACAGACACTGGCTTAAGATCTCAACCTGGATCAGATGAACAAGGAGCATGTTTTGCCACCAGATGGAAGCCTGCAGTAATCAGTGAAGTCAGATTCCTGTCACCAGCCATGTGTCACCCAGGTAATGAAAGCCCCTATTGTACACTGTGCACGATTTCCAGAAAGCATTAGTTAAAATTGGCTAATCTTTGCTCTGCATGTGTTCTCTCAACCTGATTACATTATTTTCTTGGAAGAAAATGAGGTACTAGGATCAAAACGTTAGACTCAAAATGAGATGTTTTCCATATTCATAATCCTTAGGTCATTGCCATATTCAGAACTATATTAGATAATAAAATTTAAAAAGCCCTTTTTCATTCCAAGTTGCTCAATTTTAGTAACTGTTGAATTTCACACCATCATTCCTTATCCTTGCACCAACTTCCTACAGGAAACACAGAAACTTAATTATTGACAGACCAAATATTTGCATCCTTTGGAAAACAGAATATTCCATAATTTAAGTACTTAGCAAATATTTTCCCTAAAACCAGATTTTGCACGTGGTTGTGGGTTGCCTTTAAAAATAGCAGTGTAACCTTTTCAAACTGCAGTTGGAATCTTTATCTTTTTTGAGGTCTGAGTATATGTTATGAATTCTTCCTTTTTAAAATGTTTACTCTTTGCCGAGTTTTGCCATTTCTTCTTTATGTGCTATAAAATATCAGCTTACAAATTAATAAGCACCTACGTGCACTATTTTCTTTCAGTATATGAGTAATTTCTATGCCATGTGGATGTATTTGTAAAAGCCACCTATTAAGGTTGTGCTGTGTAAAAGGATCTTGTTTCAGAGTGTCCATATATGGTTCTATTTTCTCTTGCTTAATCTGCAGCTCTCTGAAAAAGGTGTAATTGAATGACATCTCATCTGCTGTAAAGAAGCTGCCCCTTAACAGGGGCAGCCTTCTTTAGGGAACTACAAACTATCATATGCAAGTATTTTGAGAAATCTAAAGCACTGTGAAAATAAAAAACATTATTGTTATTATTTTCTTATAGCTTATAGATGACTTGCATTTTAAGAATTACTTTTGTGAAGTCCCCCAAGTCACTAGTATCATGGAAGTAACTCTGCCTGGTTGAGACTTTCCAATCAGATTTTTATCTGTCAAAACAAGGTTGTTCAAGATGGCTTCTATCCCTGAGAGTGGCAGAAGCTAGAGTCCTTTCTATGCTTTTCCAATGGTCAGTCCATTTCAGGATATTATTGTGAAGAGGGAATGGGATTTGTGAAAAGGGCATGAGATTAAGAAACAGAAGATAGAGTCTCTGCTCTGTTACGATCTCCTATATAACTCTGGGCAAATCATAGAGCCTGTTTGAGACTCAGTTTCCATATCTATAAAATGAGGATGAATATACTTGCTTTACCTAGTTTTTAGAATTAAAAATAATCATGGATTTCAAAGTGCTACAGAAACATGGTTATTACTAAGACTTATTTATTGATGTATTGTTTTTCATCAGAGAGTCATGCACCCAAACTGCACCATTTTAAAATTACTGTCACGAAACTGCATTTTAGTATTATTCCATTAGCCAAATTTGAGGGATGTTATAAGAAAATCGAAACACTTGTCTATTTGCTTTACTGTAAAAAAGTAATTGAGGAAAATATTTACACCTCACATAGAGACCTTATTGTGAGGACGTAGAGATGTGACACATTTTTTTTTAGAATATCTGAGTTTCTTTTATTTATTTATTTATTTAAAAATTTTTGGCTGCACTGCTTGTGGGATCTTACTTCCTCGACCAGAGGCTGAACCTGGGCCCACGGCAGTGAAAGCACCAAGTCCTAACGGCTGGACTGCCAGGGAGTTCCCCTATCTGGGTTTCTTTTAAACATGGCTTTCTATTTTTTCTTTTTTTTTTGAAGTCAGATGACTGATCACGTTTTCTTCTTCACACCAGCTTCTAGGGACCTCTGAGTTAAATTCATGGTTTATATCTAGCAGAGTATGTATGACTTTATGACGTGTATTTTAATCTCACCACTGTCTTCAACTAATTATTTTTGGCTATATTTTCCTTTTCTTCACAATTTCCTCTCTTTATATAAATATAAAAAATAATTTCTTCTATAAGACATTTGAAGTAAATATAAAACTTGCTAGCAGATACTGAACACTTACTAATTGCTAGACCCTATGATGAGCACTATATAAAGAGTATCTAATTTATTGTTTGCCATGAAGAAAGTGTTATTTCCTATATTTTACAAATGAAGAAACGAAGGCTTAGAAAGTTTAATTCACTCATTCAGTGGTCTTCCACTGCTAAATGGAGGGTGCTAAATTCTAACACAGATTTATCTGACTCCAAAATTCATGATGATTAGCCATTATACTACATTTTGATATTAATTATAATAATGTAACGAATTACTACTATTGTATGATTTTCAAAGGTTTTTGATGTAGTAGAAAATTTAATCTTTATCAAGAGCATACACAATTTAAAAAACATTAGGTGTTTTGACTCTATTATTCATATCTTTGCTTGGAAATTTGATAGAGCGAATCTTTTGTCACATCTTTCCTTTACTGTCCAAAATGATATCGAGGTCTGTCTCTATATGTGACTTGGTATGATACCCAAGACAAGTGCATGCCTCTTAATGACATACGGAGAAATACATCCAGCAATCCCTTTTTAGAATGTAGCAAATACTGCCTGGCACTTTCTAGCCATGTTCTGTTATACTTCATTCTTTTAAGTTGTACTTCAAATGCCTTTGCTACTGCCTTTCTTTTCATGACATTCAAATGTCATTATCCATTGTCATATTTTTCTGTTTAGATTTGTTTAAGTGGAAATGTTCTGTTTAGTCTCCTTTCCTTTTGGTACACGGTAACTGCCCTTAGGGGGTCTGTTACTTTCCAAAGTCATAGACATGGTTGTAAAAAAAAAGGGTTGAGAAAATGTAGGCCACACATGGTTGATAAAAAATGATTAACAGCAAGATCCTGGCTGCAGTAGTGGGAAGATGATGTTTGATATCACAATAAGGAAATCATTGTGGAGTGAATAACTTCTGAACTGGGTTCATATTGAGGGGAGTGAGCATCTTGAGGATGGAGTGCTCAGGACCTGAAAGGCTTTTCCTCCCCAGCAAAACCACATAAAACCCCGCCTAGAGTAGGTTCTTCTCAGAAGAGAGAAGAGCAATGTTCACAAAGCCTGGTAGATAGATTCAGACAATTAGGGAAGTCATTTCCAGAAAAATTGGTAACTGAGGAGTCATTTTCAAGAGAATTGAAGGAGACAAGATCTCCATGACTTTAGCTTTTGAACCGATCTGTGTAGTAACTAATAGGGTTGGGAACAGCTGGAACTATGCGCATTAATTCATAAAAACTCTTAGAGTGATCATTTGGAACATTATCTTCAGAAAGAATGAAATGCCTTTGCGACTGCGCTGTCTTTTCAGTGCATATTCCCATGAGACGCGGATCAAGATGGAACACAACATAGGGCCTGCCAAGGATCCCAAATTAGACCGTGAAAAAAAGGATAAGAAAAGAACCAGCAGGGAAATTTTTCCCTCAGCCAGAGTTTGTAAAAAGTTTCATTAAACGCTTATTGAAGTAGAATTAGAAGTGAATTTCACACCTTTGTCTTTTATTCTTTATAATTTGCTTTTGTGCAGGGCCATTTTATCCATTACGTAATATAGGCACAATCTGTAGGGCTATAAACTTTCAGATGACCTACAAATATATGTACAACCAGAAAAATGACTCTAGAATTGGAAATCTTGGAAATTAAAAGAAGTTAACATTTAAGGAAATATCCATAGAGCATAACATTTTATCACTTGTTCAACTGCAGCTTAACTCAACTGTCATATCTTAGGATAGAGGTAAAATAACAAGGCAAACTGAAATGAAATATTTGTTCTCAAATAAGCAAAATTATGAAAATCTCTCCAAAAGCTTTTATAGTAAAAATATTCTTAACATGTGATGGCGTTTAAAAATATGCTTGATATAATATACAGGGAGACTGTTAAAATTAAGAAGGTTAAAATTAGGAAGGTTGACATAAACGATTCAGAATAGGTTTATGTGCATGTGTGTTTGTTTTAGTTTTCTGTTTCTATGTAAAAAATTACCACATATTTGCCAGATCAAAACAAAACACATTTTTTATTCCATAGTTTCCTTGTGCTAGGACTCAGTGCATGGGTTAGTTGGGTCCTTTGTTCAGAGTCTAACCAGGCTGAAATAAAGGTGCGGTTGGGCCTGTGATCTCATCCAGAGATTTAATTAACTCAGTTGTCTAAGATGGAGTCACCATGAGAGTGACATTCTATCATTTTTGTTATATTATGTAACGTAGTCAAGAGAATGGTTGCCCATCACCTTTGTTATAGTCTGTTGGTAAGAAGCAAGTCACAGGTCTTGCCCACACTCGAGGGGAAGAGATTATGCAAATGAGGAGTGGACCATACATCCTAAGGTGACTTATTGGGTTAACTCTAAGATGTGTCTGTCTCAATGACTGAGCCTTTTTTTTTTTTTAAGATTTTGTTCTCTAGTATGGTTTCTGTTATTGTCAATTATTTCTTTAGTTGTCTTTATAAAGTTCTGAAATAAACAACCCTTTCACCTATGTTAAAGGTGGATATTAGAACCAGTTCATCCTGTAGTACGTGCAGAATTCATGAACTGCAGAGAAGATTTTTTTGACGAGAAGAGAAGAGATAGAGAACTGAGTTCAGAGAAAGATTTGGTCTTGTCTGGGTGTGTCTCCTGTTCCCAAGCACTCATGCTCCAAGTGTTCCAAGAGATTTCTTGGTAAACTTTAGTTGAGGGCTTTACCTGAGCTCTTAGAGCAGGTTTAAGGCATTAAACTAGCAGCGCGTTCAAGACTAAGACAAAGGCATCAGTTAGGACTGAAAGTAATATTGGTTACTACTTGTAAGCTTATCCTGGTAACGTTGCTGACCAAAAACATCTATCTTCCTCTGCCTCAGAGTCTTTTCTGTTCCTGTTTCTTTCATTTCCACAAATCCCTGTCTCTTCTACTTTTTGCTTTCTTACTCATAACCTCTCATAACCAGTTTGGCTTTCATTTGATCATTTTATCACTTTAACATTTTAATACTCTTCTAATATTTGTTTCTCATACTTTATGTTTTTGTCTGTTTGGGCTACTGTAACAAAATAAGATAAAGTGGATGGATTATAAACATTCTCACAGTCTGGAGGCAGGGAAGTTTAAGATGAAGGTATCAACAGGTTCAGTGTCTGGTTTCAGGTTCATTGGTAGATGGGTCCATCTTCTCTCTGTCCTCCCATGTTGGAAGGGGTGAGAATCTTGCTGTAGCTTCTTTTATAAGGAGACTGATCCCATTCACAAAGGCTCCACCCTTATGACCTGATAAACTCCTAAAGGCCCTAAATTCAAACATCATCACATTGGGGATTAGGTCTCAATATATGGATTATGAAGGGTCACAAATATTCAGTCCATAGTACTATATTATTCCATCCTTTCAGGATTATTACTTTCTTACATCAATAGTGAGAGAGAGTGAGTGCATGTGTGCATGTGCATGTGTGTGTGTGTGTGTGCATGTCTGTGTGAATATATACTTATATGGCTGTGTATAAATTTGTTATGTTAAATTAGATGTCCTTACATTTGTGTGATTGAGCACATACGTCCTCTTTCACTCTGAGATGGAGTCAGAGTCACCTGAGTCATGGTGGGAGTAATGATTCCTGGGACATACCTGCCCTTGGAAAGAGTCTGGAAACTGGAGCAGGGGCTTTATTGGAGAGGTCTAACTTGTAGTCAGGACTTCACAGATGGAACAGGATTCCTAAGGATAAAGTGAAACTTGGTGAATCTCAGAAACAATGGAGAGTTTGTTTTCTTGGATGAGATTCTTGGCTTCTTGAAAGGCACAGGGTTTTCAGGAGCAGAAATGTACATTTAACAGCATTAGCAAATTTTTGAGATGAAGATGAGGGCGGCTAGAAGGGAGGATCTGTGGGTGATATTATTGGTTTCGAACCTAGTACTTTTGGAATCCAGCAATGAAGCAATCCTAATATGATAGGTAGTTCTATCTGCTGGCGCCATAAAACATTAAGATAGCTGTATCTGTTCCTGGCTCCCAGTTAAAATTCCGACTCAGAGGAAATGAGCTATGTATATTTAGAAAACAGTCACTTCTCTGTAGGAGTGCTTTACACCACAACCATCTGAAGAACTTTCAAATTCAGTATATTTTGGTGTCAGAGCAAATAAAACCACTTTTTTAATGAGTGAAAATTTCTAGTCTTCTCCATTTTTATTTTCTCTTCTATGGTTATTGCAGATGCTTGAGCTAGCCTCTTCAGCTGAAAATTGATGGATACAGAGCTAGCCACATGGAGTGTTCATATGATTTTTGCCATCTGTCTTTAAATATAACACCCCAGCATGTGTCTCTAAGTAACATAATAAGAAAATCTCTACCTGGAATCACTAATCAAGCTTCAAATCTACATTTTTCAAACATATAGATTATGGAAAGATCAAGAACTAAAGAGGAAAAAAGATCATTTATGTATGGAAAATATATAAATATTATAAAAGAAGAAAGGAAAAGTGAAATAAAGTAGGAAATTAATTGAACAGCAGGAAAGAGATGGATATTTTCCAAGAACAATATATTCCTCCCACTCTAAAGCTGGGAAGCTTTATTTCCTCCCCTTATTTCAAAATTACAGGGAGAACCTCTTTAGAGATAATACATTTTATTGGTTCAGTTAAAAAATATTCATTATACTGGATATACATAAATATGAATATAGTTGTTTTAAGCCTTTATTAAAATTGCCTATCCTTAAATACTATATATGTTAAATTATACTATATTTTAAATAGACCTTCACAAATAGTTTGGAATTGTCACTGAATTTTGAGTGAATAAGAAGGGTTTTAGAATGACTTAAAATTAACTTTATGTGCGTTGAATCTCCTTTTGACTATATTTTAAAAAAACTGGTATAATCATATTCAAACTAAAAGGGACTCAATGAACTGATATGAGAAAAGCAGTTGCATCCTGGAACATCATAAAATGAGTGGGATTCAAAATTAATTAAGCTCCACTCTTACTTGTAAGGAGATTTCTAATTAGAAGATTCTCCTTAGAGAGTATAATGTTGCGTCATCAAATTTTAGTTCCCTCTTAATATATCCTGGATATGAACGTTCAATTAAGGAAATCCATGTCCAAAATCTCCATTTAAGAGAGTAGATTTGTACTGACTATCTCTTAAACTAAGTGGAACTTTGGAAACTCCCCAATGCTGTTTCAGTTCCTAAGGGAACATTACAGTGAAGCAGTTTGTAGTCTAGATAATACTCTTTAAAGGCAGAAAGTGCTTCCTCTCTATCCATACTTTGTTTTTTATAAAGTAATAGAGTCCATAAAGGGTAAATCTTTATTCAACCTAGACAGAAGTTGATAATTATGTAGAGAACAGATTTTATCTTATTTGAGTTGTTTTCATATTTTGAAACATTTTATCTGTGACTTCAAGAAAAAATGCAGATGCTTAGCTTGACTCAGAAATTTTAGACGGAATGAGAGGATATGTAAAACTAGGTCTAATAGCAGTGCTTTTCCTGTTGCTGAAAGAAGAAAATCACCCATATAAAGTCATTAGAGTTTGACACTGAACATAAATCCAGAGGTGGAAGACTCTAAGTTGCAAGACTGATGATCTATCAAGACTGGAAGTCAACTATTCAATGACTAGGTGTCACTGAGAGAAATACTCTTACCCTAGAGAACACACAGAGAAGTATATTTCAGGGAAAAGCCCTATATAACACCAAAAGTAAGTTATATATTGAGTCAGTAACAAATGGGAACTTGTGATGACTTTCTTCACTAAAGTAAACTGACTTTAAAAAAATGAATTAACTTCTTAACATAAAAGTTTATCGTCATTGATAAAATGGAAAACATCAGAATACTGGTTGGGAAAATATCTGAACTCATCACACATTAAACAGAACCAATTTAAATAAAGTACATAAATCCTCTTAATGGGCATTTTCAAAATTTAGAATATTATTATAGCTTTTATGTTTGCTGTGAAAACAGCAGAGTCTGGTTTTCTGTTGTTTCCTATCATGTTTCTAATTGATGCCACAAAGGTGAGGGGCTGGCCTTCTTGCACTTACAAAAGCTGTAATTGGGAATATGCTTTCCTATTTGTTGATTCAATAGGGAAGAAGGAGAGAGAAATAACATTGAGTAAATGAAGGGAGTTATTAAGTTGCTTCGATGAGACAGTATAATGAATGGGGAAATAAAAAAGATTTTTGGGTGAGATTAAATTAGCTGTGTAGCCTTACAAGTAATTTGAACTTTCTGATTCTTAATTTCCTTACTTAATTAAAATAAGTAAGTAAAATATTTTAAGTAAAATAAGGGTAATAACACCCAATTGGACAGGTGGCTGTGATGTGTATATGTATAATGTTTGCAAAAATCATTGTGTGAAAAATGATACTGATTTTTGTGATTGATATATCCAGGTATCTGGAGTTTATTGGAGAAAATGGAAGGTGATTATCCTGGATACCTTGAAATTATAGACAAAGAAAATCCACAGTTGGATCTTGTTCTCTGTGAGAACAAAGATAAACTTGATAATAGAGAAAAGCTTACTTGGTTACATTTTACAGTGAAGAATAAAGCTTGAGGCATTTTGTTCTATGGGCATCCCATTATTCGGGCCATTCTGTCATCTGGGTCATATCGCATTGCCTTATCTGCTAGGTTTGGTTGGGCTACTTAACTGAAACTTTTTCTAGCAGGGAAGTAGAATATGAGGTGAATTCTCAACTTAAGAGAATGATCTCATGATAAAATTAATTGATTATTTTATCTTGGTACATTTGGAAGTTTCTGGTATAATATAAAAAAGATATAAATAAAGTCTTGAAAGATGGTATTTCTCACTTCATTTGTCCCAGTGGATACATGAGAGCAATAATAACATAAGAGAGGAGTCTAATAAGCGCCCCCAGCAAATGGTAAGATCTACGATTTGTGTGTGAAGTTAGGGGTGAAAAGATGCAGAAGACTGTCTAGGCTGATTTAGTTTCCAGCTGTGGGTCTACCTCCAGCTATGGCAAAGTAGGTTTTTTTTTTTTTTTTGTGGCCCAGCTAATACATTAGGGAATTAAAGTAGAGTTTGGAATCAAAGCCCCAGCTAATATGTAAAATGTTTATCTCCTTCTCTTTGTTCTTTGTGCACACACATCACTGAGGAATATTTTATGGAGGGATGCCCCTTTACAGACAGAATATAGATTTGAGATCTTGGGTTCCTTATATCTCTGTCTGCATATTTATATAGGTACATTATTTATCTGTAAAATACGATGTATAATGTCTACTTAATTTCTTTTTTTACCTTACATAATTGAGTGAGACTTTCATGTTGAAGAGGTTTTGAGAGAAGTTGACTATTCAATACTAGTCTAAGGTCACTAGCAAGAACTTTAATGAAAATTGTACAAAGGAGAGAAGATAGGAAGAAACCTTTCACCTTTCCCTAGCCCTATGTTTACCTCCTTTTGCTTTTCTTTTAAAATTAGAGGAATGGAAATGAATTTATATTAATTTTTTTTTTTTCTTTTCAAAGCTTGCTTTCATTGTGACCTCAGTGACAGTAATTCAATTGAGGAGTTGAAAGACCATGCATGTAAATGGTTAAGAGCAGGGATTCTGGAGCCAGCCTGTTGGGTTTGAGCCTTGTCTTTGCCACTTACTCTGAGCTTTGAAAAGCCATTTAGCATCTCTGTTCCACAGTTTCCTTTATGTCAAAAGGGGATAATTCCATGGGTTTGTTGTGAGGATTAACTGAATTATTTCATGTGTAATACTGAGAATAGTGTCTGACACTTCCTAAATTCTCAGAATTTGTCAGCTTTTTCCTTCTTATTCTTATTATTGTAAAGACAGGCATTTATTTTTCCAGGAAATTTATGACAGCCCCAGGCTGATCAACTGATTTTTAAACTTGTAGAGAGAATGTGGAAGGATATTTGAAATTAGTCACTTAATATTTGGAGTACCAGTGCCTTCTCCAGAATTATGGCATTCGGACCCAGAATAAACTAAGAAATTTCTCCATATTATCTTTAATGAGTTCAGCATTGGTGGGAGGTACAAAGGTTTTTAGAATTTATTCTGTATGACAAATTGAAATCAAATTAACCAAAGAAGACTGTCATAGCAAGAGATTGCAACAGCTAGTGTGGTATTGGATGCTGAACATGGCTAAGTAGTATATAACATCATGACGGTGCTCCTACATGTGCCTAAGTCTATTGTGTATTTAATTTGAATTCATCTCTGTATTTAGGAACTGAGGCTATTAAACATTTTTCCCTTCAGTTAGAAAAGTCAGAATGTTAGGTTTCTTATTGATATAGTGTCTAGAAGAGATAATTAAAGCTTTAAAATTAAGCAACCAGTTGTACTTTTGATTGGCAGGTTGTGCCTTGGAAGAAAAATCCTCCTGTACCTCTCTTTTTGTCTGTCCTATTGTCTTTCCTCTAATGACTTCATATATTTCACAAATTATACATATAATAGTTTAAAAAGGATAAACATTCAATAAATAAGAAATTTGCATTAATTGAATTGTCCACAGAAGGAAAACAATATTGTTCATTTATAAATTTCACCAATAAATATTTATTGTGGGCACTCTTTTAACCATTGGGATATAGTGGTAAGCAAGAAAAAGACCTCTTACAGTGAAATGAGATTGAAGACATACGTATAATTAGCATACAAAAATTGTAATTTCAGAAATTGATCAATTTGATGGAAGAAGTTAAACAGGATAATATGATAAAGAAGATAGAGTAAGGTGAGACAGAGATAGGATGAATCTTGTCTTCAAAGAAAACCCCGATAATACCAAAATAATAATTCCTCCCCTAGGCTAATTTCTTGTGGAAAACACTATTTGATCACTACCTGATAACCTTTCTTCTTTTATCCTTAGCTAACTAGCAAACTTAGGTTTAAATTTGGCATTTGGGGGCAATATACTTCAATATGGACTGGGTGAATCTTGATTATTTTCAGCTAATCATGTTAATTCCATTCCCTTTCACTGTTAATTGGCTTAGGAATAATAATCATCTAACATAATTCTTAGTCATTAGACTTGGAGGAATATCTATTAAGGTGTTCTGGAAACAATTTCTTCTGTATTTACAAAGGGGTAAAAGGACGAGACATTCTTCTTGCCTTTGAGCTGTGTTGTGCGAAGATGTAATGTATGGAGTTGCTACAGCCATCTTGCAACTGTGAAGGGACTAGTTTCAGAGCCACAGCCAATATATTGAGGGTGGCCAAGGTGAAAGAAGGAAAGACCTGGGCCTTTGATGGTTTTGATGAGTTCTGAAATAAACAACCTTAAAAGGAACCTATCTCAATATTTCTCATGAGGTGAGATATTTAGGGAAGCCATTTTGAGTTTTTAATTTTTTTCCCAGCCCAAAGCATCCTAATTGATTTTTTCTTTTGCAGTGTTAACATCTATCTTCCCTTTCCCAGACATGCTTCTCATGCATAGCAGGTTTCTGGGTTGATTGGTATATAATGATACCTGACCCAATAGAATAATGGTTTTTCTTAAAAACCATTAAAAGAAAAATGATGCCCTACGCAGTGCATAACAGAAACATCCTAATTGATTTGAAACTATAATTCTGCCCCTGAACTAAATAGGGTTTGTAAAATTCTTCCCAATAGCCTCAACCTGTATTTCTAGTATTATTTCCTTCCCTATCTATACATTCATCCACTGTAGTACCTTATGCTTGAAAAATCTTTCTGTATTTCTTCACCTTCTCATCGTTATCCTTAAAACTCAGACATCATCTTCCCCTTGCCTAGCTTTTCCTAATTCCCTGAGGAAGAATGATTGTTTTTCTCTCTTCTTGCTGCCATAGAACATTATTATCTCCTCTAGCACAGAAGTTTTCCTCTCATTTTGCATCTGTGTTTACATTTTTACTTACCTGCGCTTCTTAAGGGCATAGAAGTCATTTTATTTATGATCATATTTCCCCACTGTGTTGGTATGATGTAAATACTGATCATATATGGTACAAATGTGAAAAATGAGGTGCTGGATGGAGGGTTGATTGCTCTTCAGCGTTACTGGTTTCTCGTGCAATAAACTCTTTGGCCAGGTGATATATGACAGTCAAGAGTCTGAAGGCTGTGAAGATTTAAAGGTGCCTGGGCTCCAGTAAGAAGAGGAGGCATTAGTGACAACTCAGGCAGAAGAATAATGACTAAGACTGGTTTTGATTTTTAGTCATCATTTTCTGCTTGTACACAGCATGAGAGAATTATCAGCGTTCTTGTTTGGGGAGACCCTCCGGTGTACTGTCTCTTCAGAAAAATTCAAAAGCATCTTATTCTTTGAGTGGGTTTCTCCTCCCAATTCATTTTGGAATATCAGCAGCAGCACAGCCAGCACTTTACGTGTCAGCACTGTCCACAGTTAATTTTGAAACCAAACACTGCAGCTCTGCATTTAGTATAGATTATTAGGAAATGTGTCTGACTACCATGATTTCATGAAACAAAACTAAGCATTTACCGTCACCTTTGCCCAGATCTTTTATAAGCAGAGACAGATCCAATTTGTGAAAGTATGAGGAAAGAAAAATTCATAAGTTTTAAAATACGAGAGAGAAAGCGGGCTTGAGAACAGTTGGTTGTTGTTTTGATCATTATATGCTCCTTCAAGGATTTTGTCATCTTTGGGACTAAAGTCAGCTCAAGTTTCTGAATATCAGATTCAGTTTCTTTATGTCTAAAGTGAGGAGAATTATACAGAGGACTTCTAAGACCTTTCAGGGTCGGACCTTCTAAGATGGGAGACTCAGATTTTCTCTCTTCTATTGGAGAGACATCTTGCATTGCATTGCATCGCATCTTGCATCTTCATGTTGAGCCTGATCAATTACTACTAATAAAACTAAGAAAAAATGAAAAATTATCTTTTGCTTAATCATTATAGTTATTTTTAGTGAGTGGCATTAATATCATGTTGGGATTGAATATACAGAGAGCAAAATATAAAGACTGTAACATTCACTCTTAACAGTTTTTCATTTTGTGATTCTAAGAAATTTCAGAACTGTACAAAAGGTGTCAAAAGTTACGTATAGTACAGTGACTCTGGGAATTCTAAATGATCAGTGTATTGCTGAGAAGTATTTCTTCTCTTGGGGAATTTTCTCATTAAGCAAATGCTTTCCCACAGTGATATATTTTACATTTGGAATAAACTGCACTTCAGAAGTTAGAGAATTACTAATGGGCTTCGGGTACATTTTCTTACTGCAGTTAAAATGCTGTATTCAAGAGAAAATCTTTCAAGAGAGTAGAGTAATAGACTGACGTTTATATTTGGAAGATGAATGATCTTAGTGTGAGTTCCTCTTCTGACATTTCCTCTACAGTTTAAGAGTTCTAACTTTTCTGGGTCAGCTCAGAAAACTGAACACATAAGAAATGGAATTGAGCTATACTTTTCATCCTCAGCATTAATGACCTGGGATGAGATTTGCATTTTAGGGTAAAAAATCAGAACCGTCTTAGCCTTACAATTACTCTTTCACAGTGTTCGCAGCAAGTGAAAGATTTACACAGCATTTCAACTGCAAGTTAGAAAAGGTCAAGATGATTGGAGCATCATTTAAATTCAGAAATGATTAAAAACAATAAATGGCATACTTTATTCAGTGGTCAGGTAACTTGCAAAGGGAAATCTTGTGAGGAGACAGGGAAAACCCCTTTCATCTAAGAGTTAAAAAGCCTGAGCTTTCCTACAGGCCTGGCCCTTACTTAGTAGCAGAGAAGCTTTGGGAGGTCCGCACACCTTCTTTGGGCACAGGCTTCTGATCTGTGAAATAACCTCATGACATTATGACATAGTTCAAGTCCGGTCTCTTCCAGTATTGATAATTCATCCTTTCCTTTTGCAGAGTCATTTTGCATTTGACTCAGAGGGAATGAAGATTGATGAAAGGTTCTTATTAAAAAATCATTTTAAAATCAGAAAATTAAATTACTTTAAACAATGATTCCATATCTACTATGTCCCAGTCATTCTTCTAGATGTTGGGGGCACATTCCTACTTTCATGCTCCCTGCCTTCTAAGTGTTCTTAGTTGGTATTTGGAGTGTAAGGACGACTGCATAAGAAGTTTGTTTATGTCACCCTTTCTTTGTTTAGGATAGGAAAGCAAGGCAAGATTGGGAAATTAGCGACAAAAGGATTAACTTCAGAAAGGGTGTAGTAGATATTTTATTTTGGGAATTGTCAAGGAGGCCAAACCAGACAACCATTAAAAATTAAGAACTAGTACTTCCTGCAGCTGCTTCACATTCCAGCTTCTGAATATCTCCTACACGCTATTCTGCTGTGTCCCAGACCAGAGTTTCCCAAATATCTAAAAGTCCCACTCCACAGTGACTTTGTGTATACGCTTCTCTCCTGACGTGAACTGTAGTGGTAATGGTGAAGTACTGAATATATTCTCTATTGGGCAGAAAGTTTAAAGAACCGAGAGACAAAGGTTATGACTGCGTCTTAGAACCTCCTGCTATGGGTGACTTGAAGTCCAGGGTTAGTGCTGTAGTCCTTGGAACCTCCAACTCTCCCCAGAGAGCTGTGTTTATCTTTTAAGCAAACTAGAAAGGCCGAGAGAGAGATTAGAATTAAGGAACATTGGGCTTCCCGGGTGGCGCAGTGGTTGAGAGTCCACCTGCCGATGCAGGGGACACGGGTTCGTGCCCTGGTCCGGGAAGATCCCACATGCCGCGGAGCTGCTGGGCCCGTGAGCCACGGCCGCTGAGCCTGCGCGTCCGGAGCCTGTGCTCTGCAATGGGAGAGGCCACAACAGTGAGAGGCCCGCGTACCGAAAAAAAAATAAAAATAAAAAATATTAAGGAACATTAGCGTTGGCACGCAACTTACCTACATAAACTGTGGCCCCTATATGAACTTTCATTATCTGGTTTTTTTGAGAAAAGAGATTATATTATTAGTTGCTTAGCTTCTACACTCAGTTGGGATGGAGTGTCTCTTTATTAAGGCTCTTCTAAAGCTCTGTCCCATCCTGGGTGATTCCAACAACCTGAGCTTTAAGGAAACCTTTTCATATTTCTTCCCAACTTCTCGGTCTCAGAATTGGAAGAGTGTTTACTTCCAGCCCAGGCCCACAATAACATCGGTAGAGCAGGATAATGTAGACACAGATAAGCCATCAGTGAAGTGGGCAGTAGATAAATATGTACAGAGGAGGCACCTGCCATTAGTAGAAAGAAGGAACCCCTTATCTCCTTGTTCTTGCTTACAATGGAGTCACGAATATATTTTGAGTTGTTGGGCTTGACAGGGATTTAATGTCATATTTCTGCTTCACAAGCCCTATCTTTGATAAACAAGCCAGAAGCATTGATTGAGAGCTTCCATTTCCCGACATCATTTCGAGATATGTACAAAGGTCCACCTGAATTATGACTGCCATATAGAGGCAGCCTGCATTGAAAGCCCTACTCTATTTCCTCTTCCATTTAAAAAACCAAAGTTTTAAATGTTAAATAGCACACAATACAGCAGTGTGTACAAATGATAAGTGTATAGTTCAATGAATTATCATAATGTGTTACATAACATCATAAGCATCCCTAAGACTTATCTGTGCTGTCCTCCGATCTTCCCTCTCTCCTTCCCCAATTGCAATCCCTATTCTGAGTTCTAACACCTTTATTCTGCCTGCATTTGAACTCTACATAAGTGGAAACATACAGTATGTACTCTTACCTTTCTGAATTTCATTTTCTCACAAATATGATGTCTGTGAAATTCATCTGTGTTTGTGTTCATGGCAGAAGTATGGCAGACTCTGTCATTATTGCTCTACTACATTCTCTCAGACCTACCATTGTAGTGAAATAAGGCAGAATTCCACCTGCCTGAAGCCTTTCTTGGTAGCCAGAACCCCACCCCTTGCATCTGGCAGTCAGAAGTCCAGAGAGATAAGTTACTCTTTTGTAGATCTCAGTCAGTGACTGACAAGAGCTTATGTATGGACAGGTGCTCTCACTCCTTGTGTGGATAACTCGGAGGCATGCATTTTATGCTGATTCTTAGAGTTCCTCGGGAGGATTAAGCTCAACCTACTCACAGTGTTACTGAAAGCGGAGGTCCAGGTGCTTGCTGCTCAAAAGCCAGTAGAGAGGCAAGTTGGTGGAAAGGAACGTTTGCTTTATTTTGGATGCTGGCAACGGGGTGGGGGTGGGGGATGCGGCTGACGCCTGTCCAAAGGCCAACTCCTCCCGACTGACAATCAGGGGACAAGAGCTTTTATAGGCAGATGGAGGGGGCTACATGCAGAAACAGCACAGTCAGCTCTGACCGTCATCTTGAAATGGATCATGCGGTGGTCTGACCAGGGTCATCTTGATTGTTTTAAGTACAGTTAATCTTCAGTTCCAGGGTTGGTTTGTTCCCATTTTTTTGAGGCCAATTCTCGGAATTGTGGCAGCTTATGTCATGGCTACAGTCTGGTCATCATGTAGTTAACTTCTTCTGCCAGGTGGGGGTTTCAGTCTCTGCAAGACAGCTCACGGGATACTGCTCAGAATGTTATCTATAGCCCTTGCGAAGGAACTAAAGGTCCTTCACTATGTTTACTGACTAAACTTTTATTATTTAGTCTTGTTGGAGTGTGTTCCTTTGTTTCTGTATTTGCTCACTTCTCTGATGAAACTTACTCTTTGGCTAAAGTTTTTCCACAGACAAAATGCAGGCCGAGGACATGGGGGGCAAGAACCATAGGGTCCTGCTCCGTTTCAACAATGGTAACTGGCTTTCTAAAGTACCCTTTTATTGGTTAAATTCCCTTCCCTGCGTCATTTCCCCACTCCTCCAGTAATGTTTCCTGGATTAAGCTTCCAGATAAATTAATTGGACCTGAATCCTCATCTCAGGGTCTGGTTCTGGGAACTTGATCTAATAGCAAGTAGTTTGATCATCTTTATTGCTCTGTATTGTTATATGAATATATATTAATTATTTATATGTTATTATGTCAATGGACATTTAGGTTGTTTCCAAATGTGGCTGTTGTTAAAAATATTGACATGGACACAAGCCTCTTAGATAGCCTCATCCACCAGAGGGCAGACAGCAGAAGCAAGAACTACAATCCTGCAGCCTGTGGAACAAAAACCACATTCACAGAAGGATAGACAAGATGAAAAGGCAGAGGGCTATGTACCAGATGAAGGAATAAGATAAAACCCCAGAAAAACAGCTAAATGAAGTGGAGATAGGCAACCTTCCAGAAAAAGAATTCAGACTAATGATAGTGAAAATGATCCAGGACCTCGGAAAATAAATGGAGGCAAAGATCGAGAGGAGGCAAGAAATGTTTAACAAAGATCTAGAAGAATTAAAGAACAAACAGGGGCTTCCCTGGTGGCGCAGTGGTTGAGAGTCCGCCTGCGGATGCAGGGGACACAGGTTCGTGCCCCGGTCCAGGAGGATCCCTCATGCCGCGGAGCGGCTGGACCCGTGAGCCATGGCCGCTGAGCCTGCGCGTCCAGAGCCTGTGCTCCGCAACGGGAGAGGCCACAAGAGTGAGAGGCCCGTGTACCGCTTAAAAACAAACAAACAAAAAAACTTCTTCTCAGAGGTAGTAGGGTACCCTAATTATCCACCAGAGTTCCTTTTGTATCCAAATCCTCAACAACCTGGGCTGTAATGGAGGTTGTTAATCTAGAAACAGAAGTCAATTTAAAAAGCATTAATAGGAACAACAATAACTGTTATAAATAGTGCTTCATACGCCTTTTAAGTATTGTATAACCTGTCCTGAGACTGAAAGGACTTGGGAATATGGGAAACTTTAGTAACACATCCGTTCAAAATTCAAATACAAATTTCAGTTCCATTCAGTTTTGCAGCAATACTTCAGTGCTCAATGATCAACTCTGTTCTGGGTTTGGTGGAGGATCAACATAAAGAAAGCCCTCAGATTGTTTTTCCAAAGAGGAAAAGCAGATGGCCAACAGGCACATGAAGAGATGCTCAGCATCGCTAATCATCAGGGAAATGCAAATCAAAACCACAATGAGATACCACCTCATACCTGTCAGAAAGGCCATCATCAAAAAGAATACAAATAACAAATGTTGGTGAGGATGTGGAGAAAAGGGAACCCTAGTTCACTGTTGGGATTGTAAATTGATGCAGCCACTGTGGAAAACAGCATGGAAATTTCTCAAAAAACTAAAAATAGAACTATCATATGATCCAGCAATTCCACTCCTGTGAGTATACCTGAAAAAACTGGAAACACTAATTTGAAAAGATACATGCACCCCAGTGTTCATTGCAGCACTATTTACAATTGCCAAGACATGGAAGCAACCTAAGGGTCCATCAACAGATGAATGGATAAAGAAGATGTGGTATATGTATATATATATATACACACACACACACACACATATACACACAATGGAATACTACTCAGCCATAAAAAAGAATGAAAGTTTGCCATTTGCAGCAACATGGATGGACTTGGAGGGCATTATGCTAAGTGAAATAAGTCAGAGAGAGAAAGAGAAATACTGTAAGATATCACTTATATGTGGAATCTATAAAAAACAGCAAAAGTGAATATCACAAAAAAGAAGCAGACAACAGATATAGAGAACAAAGTGGTGGTTACCAGTGGTGGGAGCAACATAGGGTGAATGGAATGGACAAACTATTGGGTGTAAGATAGGCTGAAGGATGTATTGTACAACATGGGGAATATAGCCAACATTTTGTAGTAACATTAAATGGAAAATAGCCTTTAAAAATCGTATAAAAATTAAAAAAAAAACTGGCAAATCAACAAGTAGACATACAAACATGGTATTTAAAGACATGTAGGTAAATATAATCAGCTGAAAGAAGTGAAAATGGTTGCCTCTCTAGAAGGGGACTGGGAAGAAAGGCATGGGAAAACTAGTGTTTTCTATAACAAATTATTTGATCCTTTATGTGCATGTGTACCTTTGATTAAAAAAGAAAAAACTTTTAAAAATACCATGTTGGTGTAGGAATCTGTGAGTTCCGGGATACAGAATTTGTATCTGAAAATCCTTTTGTTAAAGAACTAAATAAAAGGTGTTATTTGTGATTTAAAAAAAAGAAAGAAAGAAAGAAAGAAGGCCCTCAGATCCCCTGATCTGGATCTTGCAGACTGCTACCATTTTTAGAATGGCAGTATAACAAATTACCTTTTTATTTTAGGGAGATTTTTGTCTTATGATAACATATCCTGAGTCCTTACACATACAATAAATATCCTTTTGTAGTTAAGCTGTGGTTAATGTCCATAATTCAAAACATAATCATGATAAAATGTGTTTAGAGGAGAGAAAAATTACTGCCATAAAACATAGAAATTTTGTTCTTTAGGAGAGATGTGAGGTTGTGCTTTAAGAGTCTACTGACCTGAAGTCCTGTCTTAAAATAAGAATCTGATGAAGTAGACTTGGTTATTTTTTTTACCAGGAATCTTAATTTTTTTTCAAATAGACTACAGTAGAGTAGAATTACAGGTGTGGCATTCATGAAAGTGGACTGCTCAGATCTCCAGCTGCAGGGAGCATGATTGACTGATGGTTTCATCTACTGCCCCAGAGGATCCAACACTGCCTTTGTGCTGAGGCCACACTTCTTCTCAGCCAATGACTGAGCATGATGAAAATACTATGACAAACCAATCCTTGAAAGATGTTGGACTCTTCCTGTGTGTTTTTGGATTAAGAACTCCCTCTTGGCTTGGCTCAGTCTTTCTTAGAACTGTGCTGCTTTTGTGACTCCTACCCCATCCTTACTTCCCTACCTCCTTCCATGGGAGTCACGGTCTGAAGGTTCCCTCTACTTCCTCCTGCTCCTTTCCCCAGTAAACTTTTTGCATGCATGATCTCATATTGGTATGTGCTTCTCAGTGGACCTAAACTAACCCAAGTTTTTATGAGAGTGGTCCAGGAAAACTGATGGAAGGATGAGGATGCGGGACTAGCTCACTAAGCACTTGGTGGGCAGAGAAGATGCCATCCTGAGCAGATCATCCCTGCAAAAGTTTGGTGTCCCGATTGCTAAATATTTCACCAGTGGCAACCTGGTAAACACACCAGTGCAGGGAAATGCCCTTGCATATGTGATGATTTAGAGATATTTGGGTGGTGGGGCGGAGGCAATGTTTATGAAGACAGCAACACAGCTTCACAACAAAATGAAGATTCGATAGAGTCACAGAGCTCTCGAGACATTTGAATGTCCATCATCTAAGACAGGTCAGTTATGCTAAGTTCAGAGTATTGGATTGGAAACCTGGAACTCTGAAACATAGGATGGGAGATCTGGGTTGGTACTCCTGAGGGTGTTGTGCTCTGCAGATCCTCTAGAATCTTCAGAGCTTGAAAAATTTGTCCATCTTTTCTTAGAAGACTCTGCAGAGGCCTCATCCATGTAAGGTAACATGTATATTCTCAACAACTATTCCTAGTTCCTTTCCTGGCTTCCAGGCTATAAGATGAAAATCCCAGCTGCTGGGTCTTATAAGGGAGAAACAAACATAAGACTTAGCTGTAATGTACAGGCAGAAGTCGGGACAGTATATTTGGGATTGGATTTCCAGGGTGCTTGCTCAAGGAGCTGGAATGCAGAATAGGAATTCATTAACCTGGTGGTGTTTTCTCTGACCAGGAATTTAGATCCCTGTCAAGGACCATAGGGGATAAGACAAACCCACTGCTAGGGTGGCTCTTAAAAGCTTGGAAGAATTAAGGGCCGATGGTGAGCCCCGAGTATGACATGATTCTGGAAGGAGACCAACAGGCCTCTTGGTGACAATCAACCATATTAGGCCCTTTTGTCCTGGAATGGCCAGAAGTTTGCCTTTATGGGGAGAGACTCATAGTCTCAGTATGAATTTGCCTTTCTTGACTGCAGAGCCTTAGCTAGCACTACTATCTTGGGGCTATAGAAAGCTCATGGAGGCATTGAATCCCATACAGCATAACATCTGACCAGCGGATCCACTTCCCAGTGAAGTAGTGGAGTTGGTCCACGTTGTATCACATACTACACGATGCTGAAGGACGTGTCATCACAGAATGCTGGAACAGCCGTCCAAAGGCACAGTTTCAAAGGTAATGCTCTGAGAGAATGTGGTGCCGTCTTTCAGGATATAATACATGCATCAAACCAGAAACCTCCATCCAGTTCTATGTTCCTAGTAAGAAGAATACATGGGTCCTGGAACAGTGGAGTTGAAGCAGGAGTGGCCCTATATGCCACCATTCCCAGCGGCCCACTGGGCGACTTTGTGCTGCCTGTTCCCACAACTCCAAACTCTACAGCGTTGAAGGTCTTGGTCCCCAAAGGAGGCTCACTCTTGCCAGGGGACACAGCAAGGGTCCCATTGATTATAAGTTTCATCTGCTGTCAGGGCACTTTGGACCCTTTGTGCCCAGGAATTAGAGGCAAGGAATCAGCATCATGTTAATCACCATCAACGGTTAACAACCGATCAGCGGGAGGAGTATATAGCGTCCTTTTATACAACGGGGCAGGAAGGAATATGCGTGGCACTCATGATGGACAAGCTGTAACAGTGTGACCTGAGAAAAGTATGATTGCTGAGGGCTTGTACCCTTCAGGAAGGAGGTTTTGGGTCACACTACCAGGCAAGCCAGCCACACCTCCTGAGATCACAGATGAAGATGCAGGGAATTTAGAGTGGAAAGTGGAGGAAGGTGAGGGTGTGTACCAGCCGTGGTCTTGTGATTAACCACAGTGATGAAATTCTAGTTCATCCCACTAAATGTCCCCTTTCAAGATGCACCTCAGGGAGAGAGACCCAAAGGAAGTATAGGGGAGCTGTTCTCAAAACCTTCATGAAGCAGTAGATTTGTAAGATGCAAAGGTGGGCTGTGTAGCTATGGAAACATACTGCTGAACTCTCCTGCTGCAGGGAGCATAACTGATTGATAGCCCCTGCTGTTGAGTCTGAATCTACCACTGTGTTTGCACAGAGCCCATGTTTCCTGCTGGCTGTTCCTACTTAGTGACTGAGCATGGCAGGGGGTCTAAGGCAGGTTCATCCTCGTGAGGTGTGGGAAAGTCATATGGGTGACATATGACATGAAAATATTTTATATATGTATATACACACACATTTATATATATACGTATGTGAAAGAAGAATCTTAGTTTCCATTATTTCTTCAGTAAGAGTCTTTAAATATTAAGAAACCTCAGTTTCTTGGTTTGGTGATTATGGTGATCATTTTACCATATACAAATTTGATATACAAATATCAAGTCATGTTGTACACCTGAAACTAATACATTATATGCCAATTATATCTCAATTAAAAAAAAGAAACCTCGGGAATGTCACAATTAAAATGAACAGAAGGCATGAAAATGAATAGATACAAAGAGCCAGGATATATATGAAATGTGTTCTTCTCTCATCATTAAAGAAATTTTAAAGGAATCTCTCATGATTAAGGGAATTATTAAAATGAGATATCATTTTCTCACTTTCAGATTTGCAAAAATTGGTTGAGTTAACCCAGTGCTTTTAAGGATATTGGGATGAGGGTAAAATCCTGTATCATTTTTCAGAGTTAACTGTTAATCATTAATTATGGGAAGTTTTAGGGAGGACAATTTTTACTATTTATCCAAATTTTAAATAACATTTCATTTAACCCAATAATCCTATGGCTAGGAAGTGTTCATAGTGGCATAAGTAGAAGGACTTTGAACTACACCACTGTCTGTGATGGTAAAAACTTTCTGGGAGCTAATACTTACTGAATGCTTACTTTGTGTCGAAAAATGTTCTAAGCAATTTACATGCATTAGTTTATTAATTCCCCACGGCAATCCTATGAGGTAGGTAATTTGTCATTCTATTTTACAGATGAGGAATTTAAGGCGCAGAGAGGTTAAGTCTCTTGTCCAAGGTCTGGTTAGTGGTGGAGATGAAATTGAACCCAGACAGTCTGGCTCTGGTGTCCATGATCTTAACCACTATCCACATTAGTTCATGATCAATTGTGGCACAGATTCACAATTGCTTAGCCACAATTTTGAAATTCAGCTCCGATAACTGAAAGCTCTAATTATAACACAACTGATGGAAAATCTGACCTAGCTGAATTCAGATGGCAGCAAAACCTGAAACAAACTGACATGAAGCTATTTATAGTTGTTATTTATCACATTTAGTGATGTATTAATTAATATTTCACTGCAGAAATATTCATGTATTTGATTGCAGAGTGTGTCCCGTATCCTGCTGGGGTGTTTCATAATATATGGCATATACACTGTATGGGGATGAAATAGATACTTAGGAGATAAAATCAATAGTAATGGAAAAACTGGAATGAGCTGAGGAGAGGAAGGCTTGAAGAGGGACTCATGGATTAATAATTTGTAAACCTGTATGGATCCATGAGCCTTTCACTGGAAAAGGAAATGTTGTAAAGGGTTGGGTTTGGAGGAAGCATGAGTTCAGTTTGCTGTGCCTTTGAGACATCAGCAGAGGCATCAGGTAGGCAGCTGGGTATATAGATGTGGAAGTCCAGGACAGCTCTCTGATGGAGATTGAAATTTGTGTATCAGAAGCAGGATGTGTGAAATGCTGCTGATATATCAAGTAAGACAGGATTTGACTTAGCCTTTTGTAGATTATTGTTAACTTTAGTGAAAGCTGTTTCCATGGACTGTTATTGGTGGAATTCTGGGCTGAGGACTTAGTGGTAGGGAGGAAATGGAGATAAAAAATGCAGATGACACTTTCAAGAAGTTTGAGGATGGAGAGAAAAAAGGTGGTAATTGGAGGAGGCTGTGAGGATAGAGGGAATATTATAGAAGCTTGAGCTTCAGAACACAAGATGGAAAAGACGTAATCAACAGGCAGGTTTTCTGAGTAAATGCAGTGGGGCAGGATCCAGAATGCTAGTGGAGGGGTGGGCCTTAGGAGGAAGAACAGGGGATCTCTTGTTTTCGAAAGGAAGGAGGACGGCACATGTGCAAATTCTGTGTGCATAGGTCTCAATGCTTGCAATCAAGAAGATGAAGAGATCCCATCAGATAGCTTCAAGTTAGTGCCTCAACTTATGGGGCAAGGGCATGAGATGCTCATGTCGGTTTCATGAGAGAAGAGATTTGTTAATTGCGGTAGATCATTAAAGAGACCAGCAGAACATTGTCATGCAGTTTTGAGAGTCTGTTGAGATGAGAGTTAATGGTTTGTTTTGATACCAAACTGCAGCATTTTCTTCAACAAGACTTTCTCCTAATAAGGCTGTTAGGATACAGAAGTAGAAACATCCCCTATGGAGAGAGCTGTGCCCCTTCAGCAGACCCTTCCCTGTTTAAGGAAAATCAGCTCTTCACCCCAGAAAAGTATAGTTGTCCATTTCTAAATAACTATTGTAACCAAAGTACTGAAGTAAAAGTTATAGTGTAGCATTTAAACCAAGTTTGGGCTCAGAGTCAAGTGTTCTTAACCGGAATTCCAGCTCTGCATTTACTTAGCTGGGTGTCCTGTGCCTCAACTGCCTCATCTTTTAAAATGGGTTAATTGATGGAAAACACTTAGAATACTATTTGCACATAAATGCTCGAAAGATGTGAGACCCTGCCCAGGGCCTGACGGATAATAATATGAACGAGTCAGTAAACCAGGCAGTCTGGCTTCAGAGTCTCTCTGAAATAGTATGCACGACTTCTCAGGGACCCCACGTGTTAGCTGCCGTTTTTTAAATTTATAAATACCGTCTAAAGTAATAAGGCTTTTTGAAGTATGCCCTTATATTTTCTGTTTGTTCACTAAAAGTCAGTGAAGAATAAGTACTTCATAAAATATGCTCTGTAAGATTGTTCTGGGTGATTTAGTGAACCGACGTGTGTATAATAAGATCCCACTCAGTGTGGTGTTATCGACAGGGAGAAAGAGAGAAGAAGAGAGAGAAGGGGAGAGAACACTCTCTGGGGTCTGTGTCTTTTCTTATAACAGCACTAATCCCACTCATGAGAACTCCACCCTCATGATATAACCACCCCTCAAAGTCTCTACCTCCTAATTCCATCACATTGGGGGTTAAGATTTCAACATATGAATTTAAGGGGAACACAAACATTTAGTCCATAACACTCCTGAATACAATTTCTGAATTTGAAGTATTTGTCAATAGAATAGCTCATTTAATAGGAAATGGAAAGTACCAAGAATAGTCCTGTATCAGGGTTATCTGCATTCTGTATTGTGGTCTGCAGCCTTCCTATTGATTGAGTGGTTTCTTCATTCCTGTTAGATTATTTTTCCTATGTAGGTATTATTTTAGCTCTTACTCTTCCTTTGCTTTTCACTATTTTCCCTAAAGAGTGCTTCCTGCAATTTCTTCTCTGGCCAGCCCCCATCCCCTCACCCCCCCAGCCCCATTCTCAGTATTTATGCATATTGTTAGTTAATTCTTGGACCTTTTACACCCAATTTGTGAAGATCTGTGTTTCCCTGTAAGATAATTGCATACTTTTCAAATGGTTATGCTGAGTGATAAAACCTTGGTTTCCTAGAATACTCAGGGAATGAGTCACTCTGTTCTGCTTACAAAAGTCTTCTGTGGGCATCTAGTAAACACTTTGGATATCCCAAGCTGTGTGTTTTAATCATTTTTGAAGAAAAACATATATCATTAGTTTGCTTTACTTGTAAAAGCATACTGTCAGTTTGACACATATGATATCTACCAGTATTATAAAGATTCTGATTTCTTAGTAATTTCTTACGTTAGTACAATTTTCAAATTGGAGTATTTAAGTTTATTTTTTTTTAAATGTTGATACATTCGTCTCTTGAGAGAAAGTCATTATTCGACTTTGGATCAACAGCATATTAATTTTCCTCATCCTTATTTTATTCCGTAACTCATGTTTATAATCCAGAGATGTGCTTCTTTAGGATGTGATACTCATTTTGTTGTGTATCAGAAACAATAACTTAAAAGCTACCTTTAGTGCCACAGGAGTAGTATTATTCATTTAATACCAATGATTTGAAGCCAATGAAAATATTTTCAACTTGAAAACATTTGGCTTTTAGATTTTGCTACTTTGTGCTTAATTTCAGTCATGGCTCTCTCCACTCACCCTCCTTCTTTCCCCCAAAGGACTAGAATTAGAACCACAGTTTGTATTCAAAGCTATTGAGGAACAGTGTTTCATCTGATTACTTGGTGCCTTGCCCAGTATGTGGCAAGACTCCATAGATCATGAAAATCAACATTATCATTAATGTCTCAACACCAATAATTTGAAGGAAGAACAACCCTTAATTTAAAAATAAGAGTGAATCAGCACTAAAGATGTTGCTGCTGCCAGGGTTCTCATACATCAGAATACTTTTAACATGATATTTTAAAACTCTAAGTTATGGAAAATTGTTTTCAGAAGAAATGATAAAGAAAAGGAAGTAAAAAGGAAAGAACATTTATGAAGTTATAGGGTAAACATGGGTGAAATTTGAGTATTTCGCCATTTCAAAAATTGCTACGGATATAATAAAGTGAATATTCTTTCAGCAACTATACTTACTATTATGGACAAAAATGACATTGTTTTCTGGTGACTGTCTTAATCACCATAAGGGTAATTTACTGAGTTTCTATTGCATGTAGCTCTCTCCTATGTGTTATATTTAGAGAAGCCTGTAGGTTTTGATTATTATAGGAAAATATTTATATATTCATTGCATCTGCAGAGATTATACCTTTTCTAATACCGTGATATAAACATCCATTGTTTAGAGTAGTGTAAAACACAGCACTAAATACATAGGTTTTTTGGGCTTCCCTGGTGGCGCAGCGGTTGAGAGTCCGCCTGCCGATGCAGGGGACACGGGTTCGTGCCCCCGTCCGGGAAGATCCCACATGCCGCGGAGCGGCTGGGCCCGTGAGCCATGGCTGCTGAGCCTGCGCGTCCAGAGCCTGTGCTCCGCAATGGGAGAGGCCACAACAGTGAGGCCCGTGTACCGCAAAAAAAAAAAAAAAAAAGGTTTTTTACTGACTTTAGAAAACTTTATCTCAAGAGTAAAGAATAAATCTAAGTAGTGGAATCATACACAATCTTCTGGTTTCAAATTCTCTTTCTAATTTTACAACTTTGACTGAAACCATCAATCACCTCCTCATTCTGGAAGCCAGAAGGTATCATGATTTTTATTACAATAACTTTCATATTTCTCTTCTTAGGTCTTTTTAGATGGTGCTTCTTTCTCTTGTGCCTTAAATATGGCTCCCCCAGGAATACTCTTTGGTCTTCTTTTATTTTTTTCTACACATTTCTTCTCTGTGATTGTAACAGCATGAATTCCATAACCTTAGGCTCTACTAAACTACATAAAGAGCATTTTATAGATTCTTGAATTCATTCTTTTTTTGAAAGTTATAAAGAATTTCTATGTATCTATGGAAGGTGATATGGAAGTAAAGATGAAAAAGATACTATCCTTGCTCTCTATTAGCTCAAAGCCTAGAGAGACAGACATGGAAACATTCTTCTAAAGTGTGATATAGGGACTAAATTAGGAATACAAAAAAAGCCCACAGTGGAACAGAGGAGTGAGTCCCCAATTCCACTTTTATAGGAGAGGCAACCTGAATCAGGAATGCACCAGCAGCCAGCTTCCTATCAAGGTAAGCATTTCCTGGCTACTTGCACCCGGGAGTTCAAAACAAATACATACTTTGCTTCATACCCACTTTTGGCAAAGCCTTTCTGATGTGCTAATTTGAACCAAGAACTATGAAAGGTATCAAGTTCAAAAATTATGACTTGAAGGTGATCCTGGAATCTTGAAATTTTTCAAACTCAGCACCTGCTCTTGTCACAATCAGGAAACCCTCAAGAAACTCAGAAAGCACATAATAAGGAAACTCCTTTTGATGAATGTGTTTGTTATGGGGTGTGTGTGTGTGTTTGTGTGTGTGTGTAAGCGAGAGCATGTGCACACGTGATACATGGGGAGGATTGGTGTTTCAGCTGCAAGTGTGGACAGATGGTCAGCTTGCCTGGTACTTAAATAGGAAATTTGGGTACTGGGATGGTTTGTGAACTTCCAAGTGAGAAAGACAACTGAAAGAGAAGACCTGGGCTGCTAAATGCTCCAGGAGATTCCATATGAGTTTCAGAAATATCTCCTTGAGGGCAACCTTCAAACTGTTTCCCCTCCCCACTGCCCCCACTTTCTGTTTTTCTATTTTGGCTTTTTACTGTTTAATTTCTCCCTTTAATTTTCATATTGTTTTGGTATTACATTTTTGTCTCCTTCATTTAAAAACATTACTTTGATAACTCCAATATTTTTAATTAAAAAATGAATGGTTACTAATATTTTAAATCAATGATTTTAATTGGCTCTTTTCAGATCCATTTATTGTGTGATTTCTGAATACATATTTCATAATTTCTTATTCTGTTTTATGGGTGTTATTCCTTGATTTTCTCCTTGAGAATCCTAGAACAAAACTTCTTTTTTCCTCTTCCTCTGTTACTTTTACTTTATCTGGATTCAACTCTTCTGTATGTAGGCAATTTGTGGATACACACACACACACACACACACACATACCCCAGTGATACCACCACAAATCAATAGGAAATGGATGTATGATAAAGAAACTGTCTAAGTCAATGTAAAACACACACACACACACACACAAAACTTCATTCCTACCAAGTACAAGGGGGATCTCTATTTGGGTTAAACCTGTTTGTGAAAGGTAAAGCAATTATAGTTAATAGGAAAAAACAGTCTCCTATGTTATAAAAAAAAAAGTTAAATTTTCAAAGCATTAACCATAAGGAAAAGAAATAGATGAATTGAATTATATCCAAATAAAATATTCCAAATAGTTCAAAAAGGGATACCATGGACAAAGTTAAGAGACAGATGATACACTGGGAGAAGAGATTTGTACTGTTTAAACCTACCAAGGTTTTAAGATTTCTTAGTCATTTAAAATATCCTGTCTTTAAAAAATCCTATTTATTTTACCAAGTCTTTTAAAACTGAATTTTCTTACTACATGTGTATAATGCTTTTGTAGTTTTAAAAATGATTATTGTCAGGTAGGGTTTATAAATGTATAATGCCAGTGGAGAAAATGAACATTGTGTTTCTTAACGTGGGGTTCAAGAATCTTCATCACAACCTGGTTAACTGGTTGAAACTGCAGATTCCTAGTCCCATGCCAGCCTATTTAAACTCCCTCTGGCAGTGGGTGACTCTTTTACCTACTGCAGGAGGTGGGATTAGTTTCTTTGCAGCAGTTTCCACAGGGATCCGTAATTCCTCTGACAGGTTGATTCTACAGTCTGTTCTCCAGATATCCTTACCACCCTTTGGCTCCTGGCACTTATTTACATGGTAATTTAATCACAGTTCTCTCTGTATGAAAGGTACAAATGGTTTAATAGAATCATGTTTCCTTTGGATAGATTGACTTGTTTAATTTTCATATGAGGTAGCCACATGTTTTAAAATCCATAGTCTGAAACATTGCTTCTTTTCTCATAATATGCCCTATCATAATGGCATTGCTGGTGGAAGGATGAGCAGAAAAGTGGATAAAATAAGAAGGAAAAAATTAGGAATTTGGGGGAATAATGATTGTCATTTTCCCACAATGATGCTTCAGATTGTGGAGGTTCTGAGTTTCCACTTCTTAAGGATAGATACCTCTTACCTATAAGTTTGAAGATCTGAGAAGAGCCTTAGAATTCAAGAAAAAAGCATTTTGTATGTTGCCAAAATCCTGCTACCATCTTGGGAGCTACTTTGATGATCACAAATGAGGGTGATCAATGTTGATTTTAAATGATTAGTAAAGATTACAGGTAGTAGAACTTTTTCTGTAAAGGGCCAGGAGATAAATATTTTAGATTTGTGGGACCATATGTTCTGTGTCACAACTACTCAACTCTACTTTTGTAGTATAGAAGCAGCTGTAGACCATACGCTAATAGTAGGCATGGTTGTGTTCCAATAAAACTTTATTTACAAGAACAGATTGTAGATTCGGCTCACAGGCAGTATTTTCCAGACCTCTGGCTCAGATATAAAACACACTGGCTCAAACCTAGATGTACATCAGCATTCGTTATTGTCCTTTAAGATCGAGTCAAGAGCTCAGCAGAGGGGGTTGTGTTGATAGCAGGAAAGTAAATGTCTGGGGATAGAGACATCTACACAAATAAAGTCAGAGTTTAGTGAATGGGATTATGTTTACAGAATGCCCTCACTGCATTAAAAAAGATAAACTAGTGGGTTTCCATTTCCATGGAGATCTTATGTAATACAGTGGCCTTTTTACTATGCCATTTTAAGTAATTACCATTAGCACTGAGGTTATTAATTCAATATAATCAAGGAATGTAAAGGTCAGATAACATTGCACTATATCCATCACTAAAATTCCCCACGTTTTATTAATTATGTTTTCTTGTCAGACTTTTCAATATTATTTAGAGATTTGGCTGTTCCTACCAAAATGAAATGAGACTATTAGCAAGCCATAGTTAACATTCATTCATGTTAAAAATTCCATTTAATGTATTTTTCCTGTTACACTAAGCAGAAAGGGCTTTCATTTATTTCCAGTGTACCCTTGCTTGGTGTGGGTGAATGGAAGGGACACCACTTATTGATCTAGTCAGATTTAATGAGCAGCAGTTACTTGTTAGCTCATGTTCTTTCGTCTCCTTTCTTCTTCTTCTTGCCCAGTGACCCAAACAACCATTATAATGGACTTGCTTTGTGCATTTGTCATGTCCTTACTGATTGGGTTGCTTTTGAAAGTCAGGCATTTTGAGCTTGCAACACTTGCGCAAGTCAGTCTACATATACAGTGTTATGTTTAAACCATGATCACTCTATTACGCTCCAGTTTCTTAACAAGTGAAATGAAATTGAAAATTATATGCCTCATATAATATATGGCACTAAAAATAAACAAAAAACTTACTTGATAGGGAAAACACTTTAAAAATTGGGAGCAGCATAGTCTCATTATAGAGCCCCCAATTTAGAAGGGTTTTCTAGAGGTCTCAGTTTATCTCCACAAAGTCTATGTTTAAAGCATGCCAGAAAAATGGGTAGTCATTTCATGGAATTTCTTGAGAAGCAGGTGCTTCAGTCTTTCAGGATTTTGTCATGTCTCTGCTCTTTGAGAAGTGGTATACACTGTGTGTTAAGCACACTACAGTAAAATGGATGATATTTTTCCCATAGCCGTTCTAGCACCTGCAGGTCATGTGAAAACAAAAGCTTATCTCTCCTACTTCACAGTCTTTATAAAATTTTCACCATTCATTTCACAATCCCTATTCTCTCTCTTTTCATTCTATTTTTTCTCTCCAGTTTCGTTGCTTGAGTTTACTCACTCATTGTTATGTAGCTTATTGGATTTCTCTGCTGGCTGGCTTTTCTAGTATCAGTCTTGACTTCTATAATTCTTCCTTCACACTATTATCAAAATGACTTTTCTTACTTGCAAAAATGATTATGTCACTTTCTTGTTCAAAATTCTTCAAGGACTCTAAACTGGTTACAGGAAGAAAATTTGGAATCCTAAGCATGCTAACTTAGTCTAGGTTCACTAGAAAATAGAGCCCTTCCTACATGTGCTTAATTTGGGAAGTGATTCCAGGGGTCATGAACCTTCCCTGAGCAGATATGACCTGTGTTATCTCTGAGCTGAAGTCTTTAAGAGTTAGTGTTTCTGCCATGTTCCCTTTACTCTGCCATGGTGATTGGTGGCATATCAGATGGCAGCCGACTGGAAGAGAACCTTGTTGCTGCATATCTAGCTGATGAATATTCTTACTGATACAGGGACCATAAAAGACATAAGCTTTATCTTTTTCTGTTTGCCATCTTCTGTCTTTATCCTCATGCTTGTCATTTTGTATTCTCAAGATGGCTGCTGCAACTTCAGGAATCATTTCAGTGTTTAAAGCAGGAAGAAGTGGTGAAGAGGGGGTGGTATCACGTCTTTTCATCCGAGAATGCAAAAAAAAAAAAAAAAGACCTTCTGAGAAGCTTTTCAGAAGACTTCCTCTTACATCTCTTTGACCAAGGAAACTGGGTTAGTTGGCATCCACTAGTTATGAGGGACGTTGTGGACGTGGGCACAGTGCTACCCCAACAGAAATTGGGAAGAAGGGGAAGATGATGTGTGTGTGCCTCTACAAGGGCCATCACCATGGGAAAAGTTCCTTTTTCCAAAATAAGAAGAAAAACATAATGAAGCCAAATTCCAGTGGGACTAATTAAAAAATCTCCATTTCAGGTAAATGATGAACTACAGAAAACTGCCTTTGGAGTAATTCTCTGTACCGCTCTGTACGTCAACCCATATATTTTATATACCAACCCCCATTTCCCAGATTATACATTTATATGGGTTTCAGTTAAAAAATAAAAAGAATCGGAGGCAAGATTATCAGTTCTGTCACTTTTTCTCATATACAAGGCACTTCAGTTTGGTATGAAGTAGAATTAGACTGATGTGCTCATGATATTCTTCCCCCCAAAAATGTTAAGGAGATTTATGTATATACTTGAAGACAAGTAATTATGACTTCAGTTATTATACAAACTTTATTGATTTCTTTGGAGACTTAAAATTGACTGGTGGTATGTTCTAATATCCTATAGATAACTAGGGTTGCTGAGTTTTATATCCAATTACTATACTTTCACTTTCTTTCATATTTTCCATTTTTGGGAAATCACATGTACTGCCCTTGTCCTCCTCCTTCTTTTTAAAATAAATGTCTTTAAAATGGCATGCCCTTTTTTAGAAGAACTCCATTTTTAATTTGGACTTCTTGATGTACATTATACAAAATCAGTGTTGCTTTTTATAATTTTAAAATCCTCCGTTGATGGTATAATGTGTTCAGCATATGTATGGGGGTGGTGGTGGAGAAGGTAGGCATTTAAGCAACAGTTTTTCCTAAACTTGAGGGTTGTCCTTTGATTTGGTTTGAAAATCTAGACACTAGTCGTTTTGTTAGTTCCTTGAAGATCTTAAATAATATAGAAATGTCCTGAGTCTGGTAATGTTTGCAGCTCTGTTTTTCCCTTAGGGGCTGATAATGCAAATAGTCCCCCTGACTCTGATGTATGAAAGGTTGGCCTGAAGCTGCTGTTTTCTTGCTCTGCTTGACCGTTAAGGTTATGATTTTGGCAGACATGTTTATGGTTCACTCTGAAGTGGCTTCACTTCAATGAAGTATCCAGGGGAGGTTTCAGTGTCCTGAACATCAGACATTCTTTCCGGTGTCTCCTTTGGTCTACTAGTTTATGATAGAGGATAGAAAGGCATTGGTCACCTAGAGAAGGGAACCAGGATCCACTCTGAAGTCCAGGAGGTCTATGGCCAAATCTCAGCCCTACAACTGTGTGGAACTCTTTGGAGAGCCGTATGAGATTCTTAAAATAAAATTGCAGTGATATATTTTTGTACTAATCACATGACAATTGAGGTTAAAAGTAATAGGTGTTCTTTAAAATACTTAAAACTTGAAGTCTCATCAACGTGCTTAATGCAAGGGGCAAGATGAAATGTAACTATTAAAATACTAAAAAAAAAAAAAAATTACAGTTTTTCTGACATTACCTCACTTCCTCACATGTTTATTGCCCAATAAAAGATTAACCTTGCCCAAAGAGTGGTTTGACCCTTGACTGGCTTCTGAGAGACAACCTGTAAGCCTTTGGAATATCTTATTTCCCAGCCAGGTAGTAATCAGGCCCAACCCTGCTTAGCTTCCAAGATCGGAAGAGATCGGGCACGTTCAAGGTGGTATGGGTGTAGACTGGAATATCCTACCTAATAAAAGTATCTTTGCTTACCAGAGGGTTTTGCACCATGCCAGACACTCCATGTTAGCAGTGCGAATTAGGGTGGGGGCCTCGGGCCACGCAGTATCAGGTTGAGGGTCTGGAACTGAAGCTCAGCCATGCCTAAGGGACCAGCCCCCAGTAAAGCCCTGGACACTGAGGTTCAGGTGAGTTTCCCTGTTGGCTACTCCATGCATGTTACCACACACCCTTGCTGGGAGAAATTAGTGCCATCGCATGACTGCTAGGAGAAGACAGCTGGATGCTCCCCACTTGATCTCTCCCGAATCCTGCTCTATGTGCATCTTCCCTCTGCTGATTTTCACTTGTGTCCTTTCACTGTAATAAGCTGCACAGAGAGTATAATGGCTTTCTGAATTCCACGAGTCCTCTTAGTGAGTCATTGGGTGATCTTGGGGACCTCCTGAATTACACTCAGATAGGCATCCTTTGCTGTATGAAATTTGCTCTAAGTCTGAAAATGTTTGCAAACAATCCCAACCCCTTCCTTCCACAGCCCCAGTCTACAATGAAGTCTCCTTTGGTAGGCTCAGAGATGCTGCAAATGGATGTCTTAGATGTCTTCACTGCACCCCCTTGAGGGGAAGTGGTGGCTGGTTTCTGATACAAGGGCTTCTTTCCTCCGTTACTAGTGAATGTGACCCTCACACAGTCTATGCTTCATTGCTGCTTCTGTGGTCAGCCCTAGGCAGAATTAGGAAGGAGATTTAGAATATTTCTATCCAGCTCCTCTCCTCTTTTCAATCCAACATCTTATTGCCTTAGTTTCTGCTTTCCTAAACTGTGGAGCTATATTCTCAAATTAGTATCAACTAAACCTTGCTGGTATTAGCTAAAATGGACTAGAACACTTCTTTCTGGAGAATTTTCTTTATGACTAGGGATACAGAGCTTTGGCTTTCTGAAGGAGAGGCTATAGAGGAAGGATTTAGGGACAAAGAATTTTTCATTGCTTGTTTACAGTGGCCCCCCTGGGTCATGGGGAGGTAAGGAAGGTATACTTTCTGATATAATCCAGTACTTCTCCTGAAAGGAGAGGGTTGACTTGAATTGGGACTAACCTCTCTTCATGTGGCCATTTCCAGTGGTTCTCTTTCAGGCTGTATTAATATAATAGCTTTCTCTCCACCGAGGGGAGAGAGCTGAAGCATTTAAAAATATATCCTTGTGTAGAAATTATGGAACCTTGATTTCACCAGAACCCCCCTCCCTAAGCTACTTGCACCACCTGCTGTTACAGTTTTTACTTCTCCTCAGGTTTTTTTTCTTTATCTGAATCTTTGGCGTTAACATTTATTTATTTTTTATTATTGGAGTATAGCTGTTTTACACTGCTGTGTCAGTTTCTGCTGTACAGAAAGTGAATCATCCATATGTATACATGTACACTACTATGTATAAAATATATAACTAATGAGAACCTACTGTATAGCACAGGGAACTCTACTCAGTGATCTGTGATGACCTAAATGGGAAGGAAATGCTTTAACCTTTATTTTGATTCTCCCGTTAGTTGTAGACTCAACTTTCGTTCACCTAGGATTCTGTCTTCATGTGCCTGTCTATAGCTCTCATTACATTTGCCCCCTCTATAGGGTGAAAGAGCTGTTTCTATAGTGTTTGCCTTGTGTTCCCAGCACCTGGCATAGTTCCCAAAATATAGTAGTTGCCCAACAATCATTTGTTGAATTAACGAATGGGTGAGAGCTAGGCCTACTCCTCTTCCAAGCTCAGAACTGCCTCCAGAAATGTCAGTTTAGGTCAGAGACTTGGCACCTACAGTTTCCAAGTATTTTTTTTTTTAGCTTGATGACTAAGATTATCAATGACAGTTTTTTTTTTCCCCCCAAATTGGAGGATGGCAGATTGTCAACAAACCCTGCAGAATATTTATTTAAAAATCAATACTTAATGGGAAAATCAGAGGTAGAACAATTGCTACATTTAGTATAAAGTAAAAATTGGGCTACTAGAGGTGGCGGGGGGAGAGGGGAACAGAGAGCCTTCTTACAAGTTGTCATTCTTCAATTAAAAATTACATTCTATTTCAGTAGTGTCTCCGCTGAGAGCATTCCCACAGTTTTTAATAGTTCAGTCTCAGCTGTCAGGAACATTTGTTAATTTTTTCTGTTCAGCAGACATAGGAATTGCTGTGCCTGTTGTTTGCAGATACCAAAGTTGGCTTCCTAATAATGTGACTGAAAATGTCCATCATATATAGCTGTAAAAATTCCCTTCTGTTTCCTGAAAACTTGGGGATGCTGAGATTCATCTGCTGAGACAACAGATCGTATTTTAAAAATGTAACAACAGACCTATTTAGAAATTATATTTCTTTTTCTACATTAGTGGACCGGTGGAGATGAATTATCATGTAATTATCCTTTTAGACCTCATTAACAATTTCATGGAGAGGGGGATTTGTATGTCACTGATAACATTAACTACGCATGGGGGATAGACACAGTACGAACTAGACAAAGATTACTCCTGCATCTTTTAGTGGCTGTTGGCCGGGGTTCTCAGCTTCTAGAGGCTGCCTCTCTTCCCTGGTTTGTAAGCTCCCCTTTTGCATCTTTAATGCCAGTAGTGGAGGGTCGAGTGCTGTTTATGCTTCGATTCACCCTAACCTCCCCTTTCCTCCTCTCTCTTCTGCCTTCCTTTTCGGTGGAATCTCTCTTCTGATTCCACCTGGAGAAACCTCTCTGCTTTACAGGACTCAAGTGATGATATGGGGCTCCCTTGGATAGTACAGGATAATCTCCTTCTCTTAAGGCTCATAACCTAATTATACCTGCAACATAACTTCAGAGCAGCAACTAGGTTAAACTTTGGATTAAATAACCAGATGTCAAGAGTCTTGGGAGGGCCATCTTTAGAATCCTGCCTAACACAAGTGTAGCAAGTAGACACCAAAGTGGATGGACAGAGGATGCAGCTTCACTGCTGACCACATGTGGGCTAGTGCCTGAGTTCAGTAACCCAAATAACCACTGTGCACTGAAGTCATGGGAGGAGGTACGCACTTTGTACAGGTGACCTAATCCTCAGAACAGCCCTGAAAATGGGTGGGTTATCATTTTAATGATGAGAAACACAGTTCCAAAGGTAAAGGAATTAGGTAACTTTCCTACAGTTACATAGCTTTCAAGTCGTAGAGGCTTCTTTCATGGTCAGATCTGACTTCTGGACTAAAGGGGATGGTGTATACAGAGCATTCTGCAGAGTGCTTGCCCAATCAGGCCCCAGACCCCAGACCCTGTCCATATGGCAGCTGCACAAATGTTAACTTTCTGGTTTCAGCACCAGGAGAGGAATTGCTGACGCTGCCAGTACACTCTGTCAGTAAATTATTGCAAAATAAAAGTGTACACGTGGGCACTGCAATAAAGCATTTCAGAGTTATTAGAATTCTTTAGGGTTTAGAATCTCTGGTTTTAAAAAGTGCTGCAGCATCGTAAGGCAAATATTCACGAGCTTACAAATAGAAATACATTTAATTAATTAAATTTAAATATTGTTACAGTCATTTGAAAACATTATTTTTATATGAAGTGGCAAATAAACCAACTTTTAAGGAGAGAGACAACTTTAATATTATTTTTGTCCTTGTTACTGAAGCTACATCAACAGAATGCATAAACAGTGTTTTGAATTCTATACAAATTGTGAAGCCACTTGTTTGCTTGCGTGCCCTCTACAAGTTGCCAAAAAATGTCAGGGGGGACGTGAAAATGGTGTGTACATTTACATTTAAAAGTAAATTCAGACTTACATGAAACTGAAGAATTAAATATCTTTAGAAAAAATATTCCACAAGAGACATCTCTAGATGTACCAAAATTTATATTTTAAATAATTTACTAGAAATTTAACCCAGTTTGTCACAGCTTATAGAACACTCTCAACAGCTCAGTAACAGTTACATCAGCAGAACGATCCCTTTCAAAAATAAAAATTATTGAAAAAAACTATAATCTTGCATTTGCCAAGAATGACTGATATCACTTTCAATTTTATTGATTGAATAAAAGCATAAATTATAATGACCTAATGAAAGGAATTTGCAGGAAAGGGATCTAGAAAGCTCATATGCACAATCTGGATATCATATTAATAAATTGTTTGTTACATTGCATAAAAGTATCATACCAAGAATATATATTTTTTGCAATTTGTAAGTTTAGGTTGTTATATATGTATCACTATTACCCCATTACATTTTATAAGTAATAAAGTATTTTTAAAGAAAAAAAATTTTGTTTATACCTTTAACTGCACGTTTCTCTCTGCATTTTGAACTAGGGGCTTCACATTTTTATTTTACTCTGGGCCCTGCAAATTACGTAGTTGGTCCTGCTTTCCTTTATGTAGCTTATAAATTCTTTTTCCCCCTTTGTCATCCTTTCCCATTTCCTGTCTGCAAGCTTTATCCCTTCATAGATTTGGATTTTTAAGCCAGTTCTTCAGACATTCTTTTTGGTATATAATTGGCCTGTAACTGTGAACAGCTAATGGACAACGGCTATGGCTTCAATATCCGAACAGCTGGGCTTGTGATGATCACATCAGACTTTTTCTTTTTACTCAAACGTGACTTAAGCACATATATTTCATAAAAAATCAGAAAGCATAAACATACATCAGGTTACTAACTTAAAAAATTAGAATGAGATATAAAAATGGAAAGATTTAAAGAAATACATTTGAGTATAATCTCAGCTTTGAAAGGATATTCAGGGATTATCTGTCTTAATCCACTAATTTTACAGATGAGTAAATGACAGACTATAGAGTTTAGTGATTTCTTCAAGAGAACCTGGTACTTTTTCTACAGACCCTGAACTCTTATCAGTTAGTAGTTAAGGTGGCTCTAAATGATCCAATTGTATGAAACAAACACATATGTCTTATTTAATGAGTCTCTTTCTTAGAATTAAGGTCTTCCTGCTGCTCTCCTCTGTAACTGACAGCAGGGGTCCGTGCAACCTGTGTGTTCTTTCTTGCCTTCTGTTTTTGTCTCTCAATTTACCTTCTTACTCAGGGATCAGAATGCCTGATTTTTTTTTTTTTTTCTGTTCCACACTTTTTACGTATAAACTTCTGAGACTTTCAGAACTGTAAACCATGCTAATCAGCAAGAATTCCTGTGATTGGCTTCTGCTTCGCCCAGGAAATTCCTCATACGGTTCTTGTGTACCTTTCTTCTATGAGTCTTGGCATTCTTATTTTTCCATTAGAAAAACTAACTTATAGACATGTGTTACTCCACATGGGGAGTGTGATTCTATCTTAGTATACAACCTTTGAAGTTACTTTGAAGTTTAAAGTTGGTATTATTTCTTAAAAAAAATCTTGAATTAGATAACTAATTTCCAATACTAACTACACTATTTGTTAGCTATACGACTTTAGGCAAGCTACTTTTTTCCTTAAAAATGGTGCTAAACATATCTACCTCATAGGGTTTGAAGTCCAAAAGGTCATCAGACTTTTGATAAGCGTTCCTTCTCTTTCCACCCCTCCCAGGCCCCACCTTCTCTTAAAGGCTAAAGAATTTGATGACTCCTAGTTTAATGGTTATTTTAAGGGTTAGGTTCAGGCTGGAGTCATTTTTGTGTCCCCATACTGGAAATTAAAGTTGCCTCAAGGAGGTAATTTAGTTGTCCTTTGGATATTTTTATAATTTTTAACAGAATATTTGCCTTCTTAGTAAATATCTTTGGTAAGAAAATGGAATAAAAGAATGAATTGTTTGTTTTAGAATTTTTATCCCAACTTCTCTAATGAAAATGATGCTGGGTATATAATATTAATTCTTAGATGTATTTGTAATTTTAGGACTTTATTTTCTTAAGTGTTCCATTGGTATATTTCTTTTGAAAACCATTTGGTTTTAATTATATGTTTTTATATCTGGTAATGCCAACACCATTTAATGTCCATCTTTCCAGACTTTTATTAGCTATTCTTACTTGTTCACTTTGTATATATGAAATTTCATAATCATCTAGTTTCAAAAAAATTCTTTTGTCATTTTTATCAGAATTTAGTTAAATTATTTAGTTAAATTTAGTTAGATTATAGCTTGTTGATAACATCTTTATGATAAGTGTTCTTATCCAAATGGCATGCCTTTCCATTTGATCAAGGCTTCTTTTGTATTTTACAGCAACTTGCGAGGGTTTTCATATAGGTCTGGGACATTTTTGGGATTATCTTTATTCTAGAAATCTGATCTTTTGAGTTGCTGTTGTAAATTGGTGCCTTTACTCCCATCACAGCCTTTTATTGGTTGCCTTTTGTGGTTATGGAAGCTTGGAAAAGGTCTTGAGCCCAGTACCTTATGATTTATGGGAAAGCATGAATTACAAAAGATACTAGACTATCTCACAACAAAATAACTTTCAGAAAATAACCCTCTATTGTGTATCCAGAATTGTCATTTATTTATGAGACTGGAATGAATTCCCCAAAGAAAATTGACACTGTAAATAATACCTTGTACTAACCACATTTGCCCTAAAGCATATTCCTCAGCTGACCCAAATGAGGGGTTCCTGACACGCTCCATTACCTACTGTCAAGCTACCAGGAACACATGTTTTCTGGTTTTATTTTTCATATGACAGCAGAATCAGATGGAAGAAAAAGAAATCACTGCATGACTAATTTTATGTTGCTCAAAGCAGATTCACCTCAAATATCATTCTGTCCTCACCCATGAAATTATTAGATGCTAAAAGTAGATCTCACAGAACACCATGAGCCCAATAAAATCAAATAGTTCACTTTAGATTTTGATCAAGTTTTATTTGTTAGATTATTTTTCTGAGCAAACTTACTAAAAAAAAATCTGCTATACATGGTTGCAGGACTAGGTAAAGCCTTTAGGAAACGTTATCAAGTCAAAACAAGAGCAGCAACCAGCAAAATATGGGGCATTTGTGCTCATTTTTCACTTTCATATGTATTCGTGGAATGTGATGAGTTGCCTTTCAATATACATATAGACCCCTTGGTCTAAAAGAAATATGGACATGGGCACTCACAGAACAAATGGCCATGAAGGCCCGAGTCACAGAGTAGACAACATGGTACTTTGGCCAAATACAAATCTCCTGCCTAACATAGATGTAGTGGACTGAGTGTTCTCCCCAAATTCACATGTTGAGGACTATTCCCCCAATGTGATGATAGTAGGAGGTGAGGCACATGGGGGTGTGATCTGATCATAAAGGTGAACCCTCATGAATAGGATTAGTGTCCTTATAAAAGAGTCTCCAGAGAGAGCCCTTGCCCCTTTCACCGTGTGAGGCTATAGTAAAAAGATGGTGTAGTGTAGAAGTGGGTCCTCACCGGATGCCTAATAGGCCAGTACCATGATCTTGGACTTCCCAGCCTCCAGAACCGTGAGAAATAAGTTGTTGTTTATAAGTCACCCAGTCTGTGGTATTTTGTTGTGGCAGCTTAAACAGATTAAGACAATAGACTTATAAAGTTTTTGTCTCTTTCTTTTTTTTTTTCTTTCCATGAGAGTTTATGGAGAAGACTAAAGAAAATATTACAAAGAATGTATAATAATACAGACATGACTTTATGAGACTTTGCTGTTTCAGGAAACTTTCATTTGAATCCTTTCTCAAGTCTTTACCAATTAGAGTAAACTTGGGGGTTATAGAAAAATTATTATACAGAAAATTAAAGCAGAATAATGGCTATTAAAATTCAAACAAAAATTAGACCCAAAATATGGCTACTGCTTCATACATTATATGCTAAGCATCCCACAGGCTGCTGTGGACTGATTAAAGCATTTATTATAATAGACTGAGATGAGGGAGGGAGAGCTTACCTCTAGCGGAGGTAAACTAAGGCAGAGAAGCAAGACGTGGTGTCAGAATTAAAACTGCTAGTTTTTACTCTTGTTTTATTTTAAACAACAGATTTTTTTTCCAACTCTTAATGCATAGTTTGATTGTTTTGCCAAATTTATTCTCTCTATAAATGTTAACAAAACTGTTAGCACTTTTAAGTGATATTGATGTGACATTGGTTATTATTTGACGGACAAATGATATCAATATTATTATCTTAGAGAGAAATATGCATTTTAATTGAAGTATAAAATAATTTTATAATAGTAAGTTTTTCACAGTGCAGTACAACTGCCTTTGCATCTGAAGAAATTATAAATAACATTTCATCTCTTTGTGCCTCCCAGTAAACATGAAAGCCATTATTATTTCCAGATGTGTTATTAAATAAGTAATTTGAAGATAAAAATACTAACAGTATCCTTATTTCAAATATGAATTTTTAAAATTAACTTGGCATATTGGTTACGATATTTTCTATGAAGGCTTTATTATTACTCATTTGTAGGAAGATTCTAATCAAGTGCATCACTGAAAGATCATGGACCATGATTGATAGCCATGTGAATAATAATGGAACTGAAATTTTCAACATGGTTTTGCAATACATGATTCTGTACAAAAAGAAGATAAGGTTTCTTATTTAAAATTCTCTGTAAGTATGAGACTACCATTTTGCCAGTTTGCTGGAGATATGTTTCCTTTCTGAAAGTCTGCCCTGTGAGTATGTAATTGAGTTGATTCAATAATGTTTGGTTGGGGTCTGTTTGAGTTACTGCTGACTGAAGTAAAATTTAAAATTAATTAATGGCTATAAACATTCCTCAAGTCTCAATCAAGTTAAGTTAGGCAAAAGTTTGAAATTCACAGTCAGCATAGAAACTGTCCTGCCACTACTCTGTAGAAGGAATGGGTGTATGATTCTGCTTTTTCTTTTATCTGCAGGACAAGTTTTTTTTTTTCTTAATATGAACATGCCATGGGAATTAAATGATACTTACATAAAACATCAGCAGCTAATTGAACTGTAAAAAACAAAGAAACAAACAAAACCCAGAATCAACTTACTGGCTGTTTTAACTACAGTGGCAATTAACTAAGCAGATACTTTCCTCCACTGAAGTAGCATTAAAACAAAATTCTTTCAATACAGCAAATAGGCGACATTCTGAAAATATGGTATCTTAAGATGTTCATTAATTGTTATAGAACAGAGGTTTTCTTTGGCAGTATATAGTCGAGTGTCTATTATGGACTATAGCTACAAGCAAAAAAGCACCATCAGTCTCATAGTTGGGATACACTTTGCCAGTGAACTTCCTAAACATCAAACCTAGGGTGTATACTGGTGTCTGTGTGGTGGGGAAGGGGGAAAAAATAAAGGAGAATGAGAACATTAAGAGGGAATTAAGGGCTAAAAATGAGTGTGGAGAATGCTCAGGATCTCCATATGAGGTTAAGAAACGGTTAAGTGGAAGAATAAGGGAGAGGAGAGATGTATTTAAGAGCAGAGTCAATTATTTAAGTAGGCTGTTAGAAAATACCTTCATTCAAAAGCAAGCCGTTAATATGGTAAACAACAACCACCAACAATAACAATTAAACAGCCACATCAATTTAATCAGAATTTTATAGGTTTGCTCTCTTTTTCTCTCAAACTTTTGCCCTCCTGTTTATCCTCACTGCCACTGAGTGAACCTTTTATGAGCCTGCCAATTTCTCTTCGTGAAGCCAGCTTCTTGCCCTATGAGCCAAATTCCACACTCACAACAGAGTCGGCAGATTAAAACACAAACTTGATTCATTTCATGTACCTCTTGAAAGGCTTCCATGGCTCCTGGTGGCCCCTTAACAGAGCATGAGTCATTCACAGCCCTGAAACCTGAACCTGTCTAATTTGCCATTGAGCACCATGTAATATCCCCTCTGTTGCAGGTGCACCAACCCGGGTGACATTCCTTTAACACAGCAGGCTCTTTATTGTCTTTAGCCTTTTAATTTATTGGCCACTTTGTGACCGCCTGGAGGGGTGGGATGGAGAGGGTGGGAGGGAGGGAGATGCAAGAGGGAAGAGATATGGGGACATATGTATATGTATGGCTGATTCACTTTGTTATAAAGCAGAAACTAACACAGCATTGTAAAGCAATTATTTTAAAATAAAATGCTCCTCTCTCTCTTTACCACCTTCGGAAATTTTACCAATCCTTTAAGACTTTGCTCTTAATTCCCCATATTCTCTAGGCAGAGCTAGTTACTCCCTCCTCAGTGTTTCCATAGCATTCTGTTAGTACCTCTGTTATTTCATAATTATATCGTATTGCAATTATTTGCTTATGTGTCTCTTGGCCCTACAAGAAGATGACTTAAATGCAGAGACTGATCTTAGTCATCATCTTAGCCTCTCCCCGACCTCTGCAGTGTCTACACCTAGTCCGTCAGATGATTAAGATCAAAGTGGTTTTAAGTGTATGAAATGATTTGGGTATATCCAGGTGCCTCAAAAATTATGCTCAGGTGATCAAGGACCAAAGGATATGGAGAGCTGAAAATTTGTTGATAGTCATCACTAGAGGCATATAGGTTAGGTGAACCCTAACAAATTGATTCACAATCCATTTTTTTGGTGTTTCTAAAAAGTTACTTATATTGCCAACTTTTCATTTACTTTTTTTGTGGGAATATTCTGACTGCTAAAAAGTGCTGCATTCAAAATGAATAAAATAGCAGATTTTTATATTCATATCTCAAAATAACTCCCCAGATGGTCTTCAAACTTTCCAAGAAAATAAACTTTGGAAAGAAGTCAAACATGAGATTTTTCTGCCTAAAAATACACCCATCAACCCCAATGAGGTTATAAATGTGAGGTAACTAGAGACGATTTGACTTTGTCATTTACGGGATAAAGGTATCATTGAATTCAGGATTAAAAAAATACACACTTGAATTAGTACAATTATTCATATGCTCAGCATTTAAACTTTTGTTTCATTATCAGCATTACATCATCATCATGATCATTGTTAGCAACTCTCAATTATTGAGAATGTACTATTTGCCAAGTACTTAATTATTTCCACATATTTTTCCTCACTTAATCTTTAGATATCCAGAAAGATAGTAAGGCAGGTACTGAAGGCTCACTTTACGTATGATTCACTTAATATCTATTCTAATACCTTTCTCCTTTACCTTTGTGTATTACAGTGGTTAGAAAGTGAAATACTAGAATTCCCAGCCCCTCCTGCAACTAGATGTGCCCATGTGATACAATTCCGACCCATGAGATATAGGTGGAAATCTCTGGAACAGAATGTCTTCCCAAAAGCTTTCAAGGAGACGATTTTCACCCTTTACCCTTCCTTGTGTTTATCTAAAACCTGACCCGTTGCCTAGATGTGCAGCAGACACTTTGAAAACATGAGGGAAAAAGGATGGTAAGACTAGAGAAGCAAGAAGAGTCACCTGGGACATTAAATAGGCTGTTAGGAAGTAGTGTCGTCCAAAACCAAAAACTACTGCTCTGGTGAACAAGAATAACAACAAGTTAATTTAATCAGAATTCTATAGATTTGATGCCTTGATTGTTTTCCAAAACTTTGCCCTCCTCTCCCTTCCGGCTGCCACTGGCCTGGCCTTTTATACGCCTTCCTCTTTCTCTTCTGGAAAGCAGCTTCTTCCATGTATTGATAACTTCATGAAACTACAGCTTCACTCTTGGATTCACAACCTCTGTATTTTTAGTTATGTGACAAAAAGAAAGCCCCTATTTAGTTAGGGTGCTGTGGTTGAGGTTTCCTTATACAGTCAACACAAGTATAACTATTTCAGATTGATTCTGTTCTTCCTATTTTATAGATGATGAAATGGAGGATTAGGGAGGTTTTGTAACTTGCCCAAAGTTCCACAGGTTGTAAGTATTTTTTGCAAGATTCAAATTCAACCTGTCAGAATCTGAACCTGATCTTCTTTACACTATAGAATTAAAAAAAAAATATTAGGCTGAACCACTTAGAATGGCCAGTGGCCATTTCATATGATTCATCCTGGCTGGTTAAGTTATAATAATAACTTGTTATTATGTATAACTTGTATACAAAATACATACACACTCACTAGAATTCTAAAACTGTACCTCTGTTTCCTGGTCAATTAGTAAAATTCAGATTTGATTAATTCAGTTGATGAATAAGGACATAGTATAATGACTAAATTAATTAAATTGTTAATTCCAAAGTTATTAATTTTTAGTGTATAAATATAGCTTTAATGTTCGAATACCTGCCATTGTTCCTAACATTCAGAGGGAACCCCCAAAATATTCATTGAATAAAGAATATTTTGAATTTAGTAACCTTCTTTGCAGGTGGCTTTTTTAAAAAAAATACATTTTTAAGGAGGAGTATTATTGCCTGTTTTACAGTTACTGGTCTGATGCTCACTTATGTTAACCCTTAGAAAAAAAATGACTAGTTTTACCAGGGGTATTCTTCCCCACTTGGTCTAACACACTGTTACTCTTATTTTAATATGTGGCTCAGGTCACGCACATTGTGTTGTCTTCCTAACTCATACCTTAGTATTACTCTGTACCTTGTACATACATCTGTTATTGCATTAACTACAATCTCATGTTAATTTTCCCTACTAATTTGTGAGCTTATTAAAGGCAAGAACCTTGTCTTTATCTTTATATTCTAGGGACTTGAATGACATTTGATAAATGTTTGGTGAACGGAATTTATTACTATGATTCAAATCTGTTTAATGTTAACTATACATTTTATAAAGATGGATTTATCTGTAAACTTTCTAATGAGATTTAATGACATTTTGTGGGGAATATGGGAAAGCATTTGAAAGAAAAAGAAAGCAAGTTAAAGTTGAATTCTGAGGGAATATTTGAATATTTGGAGACAGACAATTCAAAAGAGGAAGAAATGGAGAAGTGGGTGGTAGCAGATGTTTTTGGCTACAAAGGACACCCAGGCAAAGCACATCTGTGATTTTGATGACACTTCATCAATTGTTACGTGAAAGCAACAAGAGTTGTATAAAAGGCAGCTGAAGACTGGCACATAAGCAAGAATAAAGAGCTTGCTGGTTGTGAGTATGGTCAAGTTTTGATCTGCTTTAGAAAGTTCTGCTTTGTTGCAATATTTTTTGGTATGAGGTCATCATTAATAGAATCAGGATACAGGTCTAAGATTAGGCTCAGTCTTAGATGGAAATATTAGATTTGTGGTGTTCACTGATGCAGTGAGCCATGGGCTCTGAGCAAACCTGAAAGTTTTTGCTGAATATGATCTGTAAGTATTATCTTAAGACTTATCTATCTTCTGTTACTGAGCCATCTTTGTAGCTAGTCACATAGACTACAGAGTAGATCAGGGTAACTGCAGCATGGTTTATGTGTAACTAGATGCTCTTCCAAGAGAGGATTGGCTTATTTGCTGCTTGCTACAATGTTTGCTGCTCACTCAGAAAGTACTGGGATCCTTGGCCTCTCTTGTGCAATGCAACCCACCGTGTGTGGATGTGCATCTAGCCCTTCCCGTTACCTTTTGGAGGCTGGGGCAGGTATGCTGAAGCTCATGTTGCTGTGCTGTGCATAATAAAGTCCTTTGTCTTTGACCCAGGAATCTCATGTCTTCTGTCAGCATGACACTTCTTGCCACATAACACTGTGGCAAACTAAACTGTTAGCTTGCAAGTGGGGTAAAATCTCAGACCCTTCCCAGTTCTTGAAAGTTGATGTCTCCTCCATAAAAACTGTGCTGAGTGGATAAATACAATTTTACATAAAGATTGAGTGGTATCCAGGGGATTGTCTGTATCCAGGGACATAATTAGCCAGCCTACGAAAATGAAGGCTAACATGGAAAATATTACGATGTCTTGAGGTAAAGTGACTCTCATATTCTGATGAATCTGTAAATTTAATTTTTTGCCACACTGAACAAACATATTCTTACACCCATAGTAAGTAGATTTTTTTTTGAGCTAGGTAGATCATTTAAAGCACTGGATCTTGAGGTAGTAGTTGCTGGGTGGAATAGGTAAAAGGCATAGCTGATACCAAAGAAAGATTGATTGCTTACTAGAGCATTTAGGAAATTTCACTTATACATATATAAAAGTCAGTAAATAGTTCTATTCAAAAAGTAACAGTGTGTTGAAGGACGACTAAGTGAATAATGAAATAAAAGTAAGATAATTTTATTTTATTTTATTTATTTTATTTTTATTTATTATATTTATTTATTTTATTTTAAAAGAGTTCAACTAACACTGTATTCATGGGCAGTCAAGTGAATAATGGAATAACAGTAAGATGGTTTCATAGCACTGTGAGACATGGTTAGTTGTAATAGTCATTATATTGTAGTCATTGCCGACTTGTGTGTTTTAATCCCTTCAACTTTTGCATCAAATATTCGAGTATAAAAAATGTACATGAACAAATCCAAAATGTTGAAAACTACTAACAAAAAACCAGAATTGGGAATGAGGAAGCAAGAAAAACACAAAAGAGTTAAAGATTTAAGCTTGCTAGCATATATGAAAAAACATGCCATAAAAAGTGTTCATTAATTCAGAAACTTTCACAATTGTGAGAGGAGAGTTTCCAAAATGGGCAGATCTATTTATAAACATTTAACAATCTAGAAGCAATAACTATCTAGGGAGGTAGAATTTTAATTAAATGTCTAGAGGCAACCTAAAATGATGTAAGTGAATTTAAAATTTAAAAGGAAGAAATCAGTTATAATTACAAATATAGTTATAGATAATTAGACAAATTCTTTAGTGATATAATTAAATGAATGGCATGTCCTTCTGTCTTCAGTTCATTCATTCAGTAATTGAGCTTCTCTAATATCCCATTCATTTGTTCCTGTCTGTAAGGGGTTCATATTCTAGTGGGGAAGAAAGTATATAAACAACTGTCTACAACATGCCAGATTTAGTTAACTACTTTAATAAATGTACAAAGATGTTTTGAGACTAATTTCTGACTAAAGCAATTACAAAGGGCTTCATGGAAGAAGTAGCATTACTCAATAGAAAACTCAATAGAATTTTTATAGACAAAGGGATTGGAAAGGGCACGAACTAAGGCACCAAGTTGTGAAAGTGCCGGGCAAGTTCAAGGAAGGCTGAATGGTCAGGAATGTCGGTAGAGTATTGGATTTTGTTTTGTTAACTAATCAAGATCTTCTTCTATTTCTCTTTAAGAGATGAGTTAGGTTCATTTATATTTACTGATATGGTAAACATTTGGCCTCTGTTCTGCCAGGTAGCTTCATTTTACATGACTCGTCTTTCATTGGGTGGCTTATTTACTCTTCTCTCTTTTGGAGTATATATCTTTTTATACTTTAGGAAGGTTTGAATTGTTTTCTCTAATAATTACCTTTATACTAATATCTTTATATAACACCCTAATTTCTCTTCTTCTCTCCCTTTGTCCCTCTTCCTGCTCCCCAAGTCCCCATCTCTCTCTCTTCCTATTGTCCGATGCTTACCTACTATGAGCAATACTGAAATTATCTAGTAAATTCTCTTTCTTCCCTCCATATCTTATTTGAGGTAATATCTTTTTACTCCCAGCTAACATCCAAGTTAATACCTAATCCAAGTTAATATTTAAGCAATCACTGAATTCATTTTACTTTTTTTTTTATCATTTTACTTTTTAATATATTCCCCTTTCTTGCCCTGTCACCCATTTTTGGGTAGTTGTAACGTATCTATATTCTCAGAGCATATATACATTATATATGATAATTGTCCCTTCACAATAATCACTTAGTAAAAATTCTAAAGGTAAATTTTTTTTTAACATCTTTATTGGAGTATAATTGCTTTACAATGGTGTGTTAGTTTCCACTGTATAACAAAGTGAATCAGCTATATGTATACATATATCCCCATATCCCCTCCCTCTTGCGTCTCCCTCCCACCCTCCCTATCCCACCCCTCTAGGTGGTCACAAAGCACCAAGCTGATCTCCCTGTGCTATGCGGCTGCTTCCCACTAGCTATCTATTTTACATTTGATAGTGTATATATGTCCATGCCACTCTCTCACTTTGTCCCAGCTTACCCTTCCCCCTCCCCATATCCTCAAGTCCATTCTCTACGTCTGCATCTTTATTCCTGTCCTGCCCCTATGCCATAGGTGTTTGATACTATTGCTGAAAGGTAGAGTTCATCAGTCTTTTTGATTGTCTGAAATTTCTGTTACAGATTCCTCAGGGATGACTCACGGAAACATTATTTCCTGTTATTTTACATTCTTAACACTTTGTCTACAGTCTTTATACTTGGGGGTCAGTTTGACCAGATATAAAATCTTGGCTCATATTTTGCTCTCGTGAATATTTTAAATATGTTTTTATATTCTTTTTTAGCCTAAAGAATTGCCGTTGAAAAGTTTAATGATAAACTAACTTTTCCTTTTCTCCAGAGGTTGACATTTTTCCTAGAATAGGGATTCTCGAGTAGTTTTGGTCTCAGGAACTTCTTACAGTTTTAAAAACTATTGAGGATTCCCCAAAGCTTTTTTTTTAAAATTTTTTTTAATTAAAAAAATTTTTTTAACATTTTTATTGGGGTATAATTGCTTTACAATGGTGTGTTAGTTTCTGCTTTATAACAAAGTGAATCAGTTATACATATACATATGTTCCCATATCTCTTCCCTCTTGCGTCTCCCTCCCTCCCACCCTCCCCATCCCACCCCTCCAGCCAGTCACAAAGCACCAAGCTGATCTCCCTGTGCTATGCGGCTGCTTCCCACTAGCTATCTATTTTACGTTTTGTAGTGTATATATGTCCATGCCTCTCTCTCTCGCTTTTTCACAGCTCACCCTTCCCCGCCCCCCATATCCTCAAGTCCGTTCTCTAGTAGGTCTGTGGCTTTATTCTTGTCTTACCCCTAGGTTCTTCATGACATTTTTTTTTTCTTAAATTCCATATATATGTGTTAGCATACGGTATTTGTCTTTCTCTTTCTGACTTACTTCACTCTGTATGACAGACTCTAGGTCTATCCACCTCATTACAAATTGCTCAATTTCGTTTCTTTTTATGGCTCAGTAATATTCCATTGTATATATGTGCCACATCTTCTTTATCCATTCATCCGATGATGGGCACTTAGGTTGTTTCCATCTCCGGGCTATTGTAAATAGAGCTGCAATGAACATTTTGGTACATGACTCTTTTTGAATTATGGTTTTCTCAGGGTATATGCCCAGTAGTGGGATTGCTGGGTCATATGGTAGTTCTATTCTTAGTTTTTTAAGGAACCTCCATACTGTTCTCCATAGTGGCTGAACCAATTCACATTCCCACCAGCAGTGCAAGAGTGTTCCCTTTTGGATTCCCTAAACCTTTTACTTATGTGTAGTACATCTAGTGATATTTACCTTACTAAAAATTAAAACTGAGAAATTAAAAAAGTTATTTATTAAATCATTTAAAATAACAATAGTATACCAGTTATATTTAAGAGCCTAATATATGTTAAGTGAAAAAATAATATATTTTTCTAAATTGAAAAATAGTAAAAATGATTACCTTATATTTTTACAAATCTCTTAATGTCTGGCTTAATAGAAGAAAGTTAGATTCTCATACCTGGTATATTCAATCTTTTGAAATATGTTGTTTGGGTTAAGAGAATCTGGCTTCACACAAATACGTAGGTGAAAATGGAGGAGTATTTTAATAGTGTTTTCAGATAATTGCAGATGTTCTTCTTTGATGCTACAAAAGTTTTGACAAATGACAGTTTCTTAAAGATTTGTTGCAATGTGGAATTTGAAATCATAACAGTGAACTTTTGAGACATGGCTACATTAAAATCCATTTATCTGTTATGCACTTTGTTTTTGTTTTTTTTTGCGGTACGCAGGCCTCTCCCTGTTGCGGCCTCTCCCATTGTGGAGCACAGGCTCCGGATGCACAGGCTCAGGGGCCATGGCTCACGGGCCTAGCCGCTCTGCGGCATGTGGGATCTTCCCAGACCGGGGCACGAACCCGTGTCCCCTGCATCGGCAGGAGGACTCTCAACTACTGCGCCACCAGGGAAGCCCCCCCTGTTATGCACTTTGAATAGATCTTTTCTCTAGCATCATGTATGTATTAGTCTCTTGGAAACTATGGGTTCACTGAGTTATGCAGACCTTTTGAATATTGACATATTTCACTATATAGTATCAAAGCATCACATTTATTAATATTACTATTGATCTTATCGTAAAAGTCTTTGAGTATTGGAAAGCTGTAACTTATAGTCGTAAATACAAGTTTTTTCCAAAATTCTAATTTTCTTTTGAAAGTTCAAATTTTATCACTGATAAAGAATATCAGTAATTTTCTTCACCTCATTTATTTTCTGGAAAAATTTCTGTCAAATACCCAAACCTTAATAACCATAACTTTGTCTGTAAGTTGTTATTTGCAATAAAAATGGTGTTCTATGTAAAAAGTGACTAGTTCAGATTGTAGCTCAAGCAATGCCCAAGTGTTTTTCCTTAAGACACACCGTCTTATTTTGGTATGCTGCAGAAATGCTTTATACATACTCCCCAGTTCCTCATATAACATTGTAAGGGTCAAATTTTTTAAAAAAAATCAATTTTTATTGCTTTATCAAGAAACTTCTTAAAATGAATCTAACTTTTTTTTTTTTCTGCATTAGTGTTAATGAAGAATACAGTTTAGTACCAGTTTTTACTCATGGTAAGAGTTTTACCCATCATTGCTTTTACAAGGCAGTATAGTTAACTCCCTGTTGCTTTCTTGTTAGTGCAAATGTCAAAATAGTGATATTTGTGTGCCTCTTGAAAGGTTTTTGTAGGTTCCCCAGGATCTGCAGAGCACAGTTTGAGAACGGCTATTTGAGAATATGTCTTGGTGTTGACCATTCTGTGACTATTTTATCAAGTGTGTACCTTCTATATATACTTAATATATTGAATAATATATAAAGATATCAATATATCTTTTATTTCTGGAAACTTACCTCAAATCAGTTCTGTTTCATTATTATGGTTTTTTACTTTTAACATTGATATATATTTTATCCTGTTTGCCTACCTTCTGTATCTGTCACTTTCTCTTGGCCATTTTTGTCTTCCTTTATTGCTTTTTTTGGGTAATTTCCTCTTTTCAATCTTCAATTTTCTTAAAGCATTATCTATTATATTCATGCATTTTTCTGTTCCTTTTAGTTTCATTTCTGAAATGTTTCACCCATTATTCTAATTTTGTTACTTCTTTTTTAAAATTTTCCCTTTCTACAATCACCATTTCTGTTTTTATAATTCTGATTTATGTTATTCTCTCATAGCTTTTATCATTTAAAAAATTGCATGTTTTGAAATATTAGGTTGCAGTTTCTACCTCTTTTTTGTGGGCATGTGCTTTGGACATGCTTTTGTTGTAGGAACATTATTCTGTTCTTAATCTCTTTTCCTAATAACTTTGAGTGGGATTTGATCGTAATCCTTTTCTTCTGCATACTTCACAGTGAAATGCAGCTTCCCATACTTTGAGAAGAGTGGTCACCCAACATACCTTTTCTATTTCTAATGCTCTAGAATTCCCCCTTCTGTGGTTTTTCAATGTGATTAAAGAAATACAGCTTTTCCTTTTCTGCTCCCCTTCTCTAATTTTATGTAAACCTTCTCTTTCCTTTGCCCCTCGAATTTGAATTTTGTTTTCAGGAATTACCCCCTACAGCGTTGTCTTTGCAGAGTTATTCTGATTTACAATTTTCAAGAGTTCCTCTTGCCCGGATTGCTGTGGCACTATCAAGCGCCATCATGGTTTTTCTTGTACTCACCTCTGCATGAGATCTTGCAAAACCTCCTCCTAGCTTTGGTTTCCATTGCCGTGAAGACGTGTTGCTGCTTGAGGCTTGTTCTGTTTTAGGGTTATCAGAATGATGACCTTCCCTCTACTCCCTGTCTTCACTGTCTCCTGTAGCAGTTACTGACGGTACTAGGTTATCATGGTTTTCCAGCTTTGGGGAGCTGGGGATACTTAACCACATAGTTTTATTGTAGATGTTGTTCTGAAGCTTTAGTTTTGCTTTTCTAATGGCTTTGTCTAAGACATGCCCTTCTCGGTGGCAGGAATCAGGAACAGGAGATGCCAACACAAACTATGTAATTGTATTTAACTTATACTTGCTCGTATCCCATTGTATGTTATGTGGTATGGCTGACCAAAACATCAGTTAGGCAGGGGAGGTTACTTTCTCCTCCATGGGGTGAGGAGAAGTTCATAGTTGTGAGTCATAATGCAATCCACCATGGTCTTGTTTGAATACAATCAAATTCTTGCTCCTATGCGCCCCCTGAGACGGAGTCGGCATACTACAATAACCACATGGACAGGAAGAAGAAGGAAAGGGAAAAGCAGCTTTAATAAATTCAAAAGGAGGGTAAGGTGCAGAAAGCCCTAAAAACTGGGCTTTTTGAGGGAAATCATTTTAACTTTTTCAATCAGTGTTTGGTTGTAGGAATGGACCATTGTGACACAGATTAATATGTAAATGCTTCCCGTTGCAAAGATTTAGAAATCCAAAATATACTTCATAAATACATGATTTAGTAAGCAAAAATTATAACTCTTGTAGAAAACTATGGGAAGTTAAAATCTAGGTTGATGGGACCAGTAGATGGTAAGGTGGTAGTCTTGAGTAGTTACAGGGACCAGAGATAAGCCTTTTGTGGCAAAAGAATTGATAGTTTAACATTCACAAAAGGGCATAAAACAAGACCTCAGAACCATCGAGAGAGAGAATTCAGAGCCTTAATAAATGTATCTGGGACTTCCCTGGTGGCGCAGTGGTTAAGAATCCGCCTGCCAATGCAGGGGACATGGGTTCGAACCCTGGTCGGGGAAGATCCCACATGCCTCGGAGCAACTAAGCCCATGTGCCACAACTACTGAGCCTGTGCTCTAGAGCCCACGAGCCACAACTACTGAAGCCTGCATGCCTAGAGCCCGTGCTCCGCAACAAGAGAAGCCACCGGAATGAGAAGCCTGCGCACCGCGATAGAAAGTAGCCCCCGCTCGCCGCAACTAGAGAAAAAGCCCACGCACAGCAACGAAGACCCAATGCAGCCAAAAATAAATAAACAAATAAATTAATTTAAAAAAATGTATCTGAAAAATCTCGCTGAGCCATCTCTGGAAAAGAGGACTACAAAAACTCCCATCCATTGCCCCAGAGAGCATGAAATTTAATCCTGCTGATACTTTGCATGGGGAAAAAAAGTGTTCGGTAAAAAAGAAAAATTCTAAGTCAGCACTGAGGAGGGTGTTGCATCTGAATTTATAATACGTTAGGTGGTGAGGAAAACTCTAAACTGAGATGGTAACATAAAGCTGGTCCTAGCTTGGTGATATCCCTGGTGCCCAGAACAGTTGCAAACAGAGAACCTCTCTAGAGGGACTTGCCAGAAGTAAGGACATGCAGGATTCTTATTAGGAAAAAAATTTCTTGCAAAAATAAAGCTCCCTCTTTCTTTCTCTTTCTTTCGTCTTCTTCTTCCCCTTCTCCTTCCCTTTCCCCTTTCTCTTTCTCTCTCCCTACCTCTCTCCCTCCCTCCTTCTCTCTCTCTCTCTCACACACACACACCCCCCACAAATACAAATACTCCAAAACCATACAATGATCTAACTCAACTTGAATGTCAGTATATAGACATAATAAGGATAATTCCCTAAGAACTTGAGATTATGAATAAAATGAAAGACACGATTAAGAAAAACCTACATGTATCCCTTACTTAACAGTAGCAGTCTGAAAATTCTGAAAAGCAGATATTCTGCAGGAAAATGATAACTAGAAATGAATTTTTCCATTATTCAAATGGGAAAAATTATCATGTGTTATAAGTCACTCCCAAACTCCCAATAAATTTCCTAAAATGTAGCTAAGGCACTGTAAAATCTTTACATATAAGTAAAAAAAACTGTCACGTTAGCATGTAAATGTTTAAAACATTGCTTCAGGATTACAAAACAATTAATGTGATTGTTAATAGTTGCTCCATATGCACTAACATAAATGGTTTGCATGCTGTACCTTAAACACTGTATTTTCATATAATACAGTAAAAACAGAGCAATAAATAAATCTTTTAGAAAAATACAGACACAATTTATAATGAACACCAAGACATTTTTCAGTAATTAATTGTAGTTACTCAACAAGAGGATTAAAAAGTTGGACTTGACCAGCAGAGGGAGAAGGGGAAGACCATTGAAGTCATCACTGTGTGAACCAGTTGCAAAAGTTGATAGTGCCAAGTGGGTGATAAAGAATTCATGTCAGGCAAAATATCAGGTTAAAAGGAATAGTTATAAGTTCTCCACCATTTTTATGCTGTTCTAGAGACTCCTGAACAGGAAGGCTTTGAAAAATCTTCACTAAAGGTGATGGAATCAATGCTTTAGGATGAAATCTCTTATAAACTAGAACTCTGCTTACATGCCCATTTTTTAATGTTGGGAAACATTAGGCTTCTCCTAGTGCCGGCAATATTCAAGACATATGTTTCTTTCATTGACACTCGACCTGATTTTTCAAAATATCTAACTTTGATTTTTAACATTTTACCAATTACAGTTGGCCCATAGCTTAAGACTTTTCTCCAAATGTCATTTTGTTAAAAAATGTTGCAATGAGTTTTATAAAATGTAAACAAAAATTTCCTTATTTAGACATTAGCGGAAAAAAACATTGCATTGAGACATATGTATACTCTACAAATTTTTGAATACAAAAATGATAATTCATACTACCAGAAAATACTGGCCAGCGAGGTTTCTGTGGGGGTTGGTCTGTATGTTTAAAATGATGAAATTAAATTATATTCCTTTAAGGAATGTAGCTCATAAGGAAAAAATACAGTAACCAAAGCAAAACAAAACAAGACAAAAGACTATGCGAGAAAGGTCAAATTAGAACTTATAGAAGTAAAATATGAGGCATTGAAGTAAAACTTTAAATGATGAGTTAAAGTAAATATAGAACTAGGAGAGGTCGTGCACTAAAAGCTACATCTTATAAAATGATCAAAATGCATGAGGCCAAAGAGTTAATTAGTTGAAAAGAATTCAAAGAAAGGAATTAGAAGTTTCAAGGTAAGAATTCTGGAAAGGGAGAATTGTGAGATTAGGAAGACAATAATCAAAGATGTACTGGCTGACGATTTTTCAGTGATGTGTACCACCAGTTCCGAAATGCCCAATAAACCCCAATTGTGATTAACATTAAATCCATACATAGACATATTATTGACCTGCTGCAAAACATCAGAGGAAAACAGAAAAACCTTGAGATCTTGCAAAAATAAGAACAATTAACCTACAAAGAAATAACCATGAGACTAACAGCAAACTTTAACCAACAGAGATCAGATAATAATAACATAATATCTTCAAAGAGTGGAGAGAAAATAGCTACCAAATTAGAGTCCTTTACCTGCTAAACAGAAATTCAAGAGTGAAGGTGAAATGGAGTTTTTATCTAAGACTAAAGAAATAACTACTTAGTGAATAAGGAACCTAAGCACCGAAAGAAAAAGGTAATAAGAAAGAAATTTGGTAAACAATCAGGTAATTTTAAGTAGTAATTTTTTGTAAAAACTAATAATAGTTTTAATGACTAATTTGGAAGTGTAACAAAAGGATGGAAGTTATGTGAATGAAGATGGAAATGTAGTCAATTGAGCTAAAGAATTATTTCTAAAATCCTTGTTTTATTTTGGGTGAGGAAATGTATATGGATTAATTTTGGACTTTGTTAGTGTGTACTCTAAAAACTAAAGATCATTTATTAAACAATAGAAGTAACAATATAACTTTCATACAAGCAGAAGAAAAAAAGAGGAGAATATGGCAACCAATAGAAAAAAAATAAAAATTTTGTTAAATAGAAGACAGCAAATAAAAATGATAGCAACACATCTGAATATATTAGCAATTAGAATCAATGTAAATGTTCTAATTTACCAGTTAATATGCAAAGATTTTCAGATTGGATTAAAATAAAAGTAAACAAAACAATATCAAGTTTTATACTATTTTCAAGACATGCCTAAAATATAAAAACAAGTAAAGTTTTAAAGGAAAGGGATAAGGAATAAATGTCAGGTTAATATTAAATTGAATAAGGTTGATATAACTTCATCAAGTTATATAAGATGAAACAGACTTTAAGGCAAACTTCATTATTTGAGATAAAGAGAGTCACAATCACAGAAGGAACAACTTATTGTTATAACAAGAAGATACAATTCTGAACCTGTGTGTATCTAAACACAGAAGAAAATAAAAATAAAAATCTGATAGAATTACAAGGTGAAATAAACAAATCCACAGTCATAGTGGGGAAATTGTAATAGACATCTCTTAAAATTAAGAGGTAAACTTGGCAAAAAAAATAGTAAGAAAATGGTGAAGAGCCAATGACACCGTTAACTAACCTATTTAATGGATGTATGTTTGAAACTTTATGCATAATAATTAGAGAGCATATCCTAGGCAACAAACTAAATCTCAACCAAGATTGAAAACTTGAATTTAAGCTGATCACATTCTCTGATCATAACAAAATAACATTGGAAATCAATTAAAAAATAATAGCCACACCCAAGTCATTCTATGGAAAAATGAGAAAACACCTTTTGGGATCAAAGAAAAAAATTAGAATTTAGATGACATTTCTATCCATACAAACATGAAAAAACCTATGCTAAAAATGAATGGAATGTAACTTAAGTGATAAGGAAGATTTCATAAATGTGAAAATTAGAAGAGAAGAAAGGCTGAGAAATTAGTGACTTACATGTCCAACTCAAGAAGTTAGAAAAAGAAAATACAACCAAACAGAAATAAATTAAAAGAAAACAGTATGTTAAAAATAAATTGGATACCCCAGGGCCCTCTCGCCTTACGATACAGCCCACATTTTGTCTATGGAGTGTGTATTTCCCTGAATACATCTGCTTTCACTGTTAAAAAAAAAATAAATTGGTTATATTAAATACTGTGGCATAAACAAAGAACTGGTTCTTTGAAAAGATTAATAAAATAGACCAATCTCATAATTTTAACATTTTCTATTTGTTTCTCCAACGAGTTAACAACTATCTATTTATAATTTAACAATTAGTCAACTTTAAAAAAATAAATGAAATTCCCTGTTTAAATAAATGGGGTGGTTTCAGTTTACTATTAGAACATAGATTTGTACTACAAATTTAGTAAAAACAGCTAGACATGAATCTGGTATGTACATAATGATTACAGTTTTTACTAGTTATACAGAGAGTAGTAGATAATATAACAAAATTTAATGGCGTTGGGGCAACGAGTGTAATTAAATGTTTAATAATTATAAAAATTATCATGTGATATATCAAATTAATAATGAGATTTATTTTGTTTGCATAAAGGATCTCTGAACGAACTAATCTGAACATCTAAAGAGGATCATATTTTTATGAGGCTTGTATGACTCCTGTCAATCTACTAAGGAAGGGCTCACTGCCCAACACACACAGAAGCCAGTAGTATGACATTGGCTTTTGAGAAAAGAGTGAGATTTATTGCCAGGTCAACTGGCAAGGAGACAGGAGTCAAGGCTCTCAAATTTGTCTCCCTGATTCAGGGTTCAGGAAGAAATTAAAGGGGTCCGGGGAATTTCAAACTTGGAAGCTGATTGTCTACACTCAAATCAGTCCATATAAGCTACACGTGCTGCTAGAAACCAGAGTTTCCTTACTGAAGGACTTCTCTCTTTGTAAAGGGCTCCTGTGGTAGCACCTCTATTCTTAGAGTTCTCCATAGACTAAAGATTCTTGGTTCCGGAGTCATCCTGGAGAAGTGGGTTCCAGTCTTGCACACGTGCAGTGCTGTCTCTGTAAAAGAACTCGCAGTTTGATTAATCGACAACTTATTTAGGCAAAACTAGTTTAAGCTGGTCAGTGTTTTATATGCTGTTTCAAATATTCAGAAGATTGTCTTGTGATATTCAGATAATTATTTTGATGGGAGCGACTGTGTGTATGTGTACTGCTTAACAGATTCAAAATTGTATAGATCTATTCGATTAAGGAGAAGACGACAAAGAGGGGAAAAGCAAAATGATAAGACTACTATCAATGGCAGAGCGTTAAGGTAGAATAATAATCACTATGCCCTGTAAGTACTAAAACAAAGGGAACTTTGAGGAGGTGGCACGGCTATTTGAAAGTCAGTACTGTGGTGAGAAGAAACTCCCTCTTTTCTCTATAGTTAGAATTATGAGTCTAGAATTAGACAGGTTCTATCATGTACAAGATGCATGGCCTTCAGAAAGTTACTTGACTCCATGGACCTGACTTATTTTTTAATCTATAGAATAGATCTTTGAATAACAACAAAACATATTAAAATGTGAAAATTAAATAAGAAAGGCTAGGTAAAGCACCAAACACTCAGCAGAAGGTGTTAAATAAATACTAGGGCACTTTACCCTTTCTTTGTGTTCCTGTAACAATTTCTACATATTTAGTGATGGTCATTTAATTAACTGACACATAGACATTTGCTGTATTAAGTCTAACTAAACAAGTTGTGGATGCTGTTAGTGTAAATGACAAAAGTTATTCAGTAGTATTTATATTAATACAATCATATGAAATAAATGGCTATCTGATAGAATTTAAAAAAAAATTTTTACTCTTGATTAATTGCTACTTATGGTTATGTGAATGCTACATTTATAGCTGCTCCAGCAGAAACGTCTTTCATTTCAATAGGTAATTTTAGGTTTTAAGAACACAGTGTAATCAGTAACATTTTCATCACTGTGATTTTCATATTTTCATTGGGAACCATTGAAAGAAATCAGAGATATTTGTTTTAATGAGAAACTCAGAATACCCCAAGATAAGCCACTTCTTCTCAGAATGAACTCATTGCCTTTATTTTCTATCCAAGTTGTTAGTCTTACATCATTATCCTTCTCAATCTCAGATTTCTGAATAGTTCTTTAGTGGTGCCAAGTTTCTTCATAACTATGCTTAACCATCATTTTTGTGAGTATTATTTCATTTCCCTATCCTCTAAGGGCAGTATTGAGTTTTGAATTCATTTAACTAAATTACAGGCTAAGACTCTGCAGTGCTTTTGACTATCGAAAGATTCTAGCATAAAAAAAGGAATTATGTACCCAGCTTGAAAAGAACCAGTGTTTATTAACTAGTTTGTATTTGCAGTGAAATGCTGCATGTGAAAATGCAGCAGGAGCCACAAAGGGCTAAGATCAGAAAGTTTAAAATGTTTTGTCACAACTTAATTCAGGCTTTATAGCTTTAGATGATTGGCTGATGATCTTGGTGGTGAATATTCCCACTTAAAAAAAAGATAGATGTTTAAGCAGCACTGTTGACTCTACAAACCACATTTTTGCTTTGCTGTTGGCTGTCTGGGAGGCCCCACCATTTGGGCTGCTAGGAGGATACTTCGAGGCTCAAAGAAGGAAGCAGGAGAGATGTATGACAGTATGGAGTGGCGAGGTGGGCTGGCGGTACGAAGGGTACATGTCACAATTAAAGACCTTCATTGTTTATTTTTTTGTTTGAACACTAGTCACACTAAATATCTTTACAGGGCATATCTGGCCCAACACTCAGGTCTGCAATCCTTGTTAAAAGAACTGTGTTATTAGGTGTCCTAAAGCCCTGCTCTGGGAGACCTCTTTAAAACAGCAGACTATGAGAAAAGGACAGAACCTCCTTATGGCATAGGGAGAGAGAAGGGCACAGACGTCAACTGTCAGAGAAAATCAGCAGCAGCATGGACCACAGATCAGCTAGGTCAATGGAGCAGAAGGGTGGCAAAAACAGTTGGTGCTGGAGCTATAGAGATATCTCCCACAGCTCTAATTATATATAAGAATCACCTCCTCCTATCCCCCAGCCCCAACAGAACAGAAGAATAAAATCAGTCTAATCAGAATCTTAGACTTTCTTCTAATCAAACACAAGGGTTCTTAAAACATTAAAAATTCAGAGATTATAAATATGACAAAATTAAACTTATCACTGGATGAGGCTCTATGATTTATAAGCAACTTTTGTTTAAAATAAATAAATGCCATAATATTAATAAATTCATATTCTCACCATCAAGTTAATGGGTATTTATTAAAGATGTTAAATTTATTATAAGGCTAGTTGCTACTCTACTAGAAATGGGGGAAAAAACTCAGCAAATTGTTTATTGTAAGTGACATGATAAAGGGACGTAAGTACATAAACAGTCATTTTGGTATGTGCATTTATTGCAATTTTTACTGAAAATTATTGTTAGGAGTCCTGTTAGAAATGGACTCAACCTACAGTTGATAAAAAAGAGAAAAGTAGTTAAAATCAATAATCAACAGACAAATATACATACAGAGACAATATACCAATCGCTGTCAGGAAATATTTGTTGAAATCAGGGTTAATCATCTGTTGTATGTATGTCTGGTGATAACACACATATTTAAAATATCTGAATAAAATTTTACAAAAAAGGACCATACGTATTTATTAAAAATAAAAATTCGGAATCTTAGTTTTATACCCCCAATTTTAATTATCGTTTTATTAACTTGCACTGTGTGACAAGCTGTCAAAGCTACAGGGTCATAACCCATTTAAATTAGATTGAGTAAAGTAGATCTTTGAAGTATCCCTCTATTCAATTATTGTCATACCTTGGTATCTGCAGGAGACTGGTTCCAGGACCCCGTAGGATAACAAAATCTGTGGATACTCAAGTCCCTTATATAAAATGGCATAGTATTTGCATATAACCTACACACATCCTCCCATATGCTTTAAATCATCTCTAGATTCCATATAATACCTAATACAATGTAAATACTATGTAAATAGTTGTAAATACAATGTAAATGATATGCAAATAGTTGCCAGAGCACAGCAAATTTAAGGTTTGCCTTCCGGAACTTTCTGAAAAATTTTTTGAATATTTTTGATCCTAACTTGTTAGAATTTCCAGATGCAGAACCCACAGATACAGAGCGCTGACTGTATTTTAATGTGTTATGCAAAGGGGTTTGATGTGGCTAAGGGAGGTTCAATTAACCTATTAAACTTTTAGAAATGAAAGAGATAGACTGAAAGAAAAAAGATAAACAAAGGGCATTCCAGAGAGTAAAGGCAACACAGAAATACCTTGGTGATGAAAAATTGGCAAATGTAATTTTAAACATTTTAATTTTTTATAGGGGATGGGAACAAGTGAAGAAAGTAAATAATTTTTGACATTTTATTTTTCTTGAAGTGACATTTCTATTTTAGAATATTTGTAAGATTTTGAATAAATTCCATTTTAAATACTTAACCTTTTAGGATAAATGTAGATGATTATTTTGTGAAATATTTTTATGATGCAGTCTAGCTTTAATATACAGATTAGATTTAATTTTTTTCTCTTGTAGCAACACAATCATCTCAGCATACCAACCACTGGGAATATTACTTCCCTCTCCAGTTTTCATTTGCAAATTTCAATATAGCATGGTATGGTTACCAGCTGGTGTTTCTTCTATAACATTATACTCAGGCTTTTCAGCTTTCAAATAATAGTATTTCCAAGCAAGTGGAAATCCTTTCTGAGAATATGATTTTGTGTAACACATTTATAAAACATAAAATGTAGTTTAAGCTTATGCTTATTATACATATTGGAAATATGCTGATGGCATATTCATATGAATTTAGAAACCATATTGGTTTTTAATAGTTTATTATGTAACTTATCAAGTTCTTAAGATTAGCCTTTTTTTTTTTTTTTGCTTAATATTACATTATCATTTTAGTTGTCTTAAAAGCCCTGAAAGCCCTATGATCTTTTTTGGTAAATGGATTAAAAATTTGTCAGGTTTCACAAGGTTTCTTTAAGCATCTCTGCTGAATAATTATTCTGTAAATATGTAGGTTTTCTGAAGGTATAAGCATGTGAATTTGCCCTTCCTTTCTTTTGCACACTCTCTCTCTCTCTTTCTCCGTCTCTGACATCTACATATACAGTTGACCCTTGAACAACAGAGGTGTGAACTGTGGGGGACCTCTTACATGTGGATTTTTTTCAATAAATACATACAGTACTACATGATCCATGGAACAGAGGATAGGGAAGGCTGACTATGGGACTTGAGCATCTGCCATGGATGGATGCCCCACAGATTCTGAGGGATTGTGTATTTCTTTCTTAATTCCCTGTGTGGTTTTGACTTTAGATTCTACTATAATCTTAGTAATAAACTTTCACTTTTAAGATTAAAGTTGTGGATGTGTTTCAATTATAAATATTTTATTGCTCTAACAGAAAGCATATACATATTAAGGGGTTAATTTGTATTTACAGTTGTCCCTTGGCATCTATGGAAAATTGGTTCCAGGAACCCTATCAGAGCCCAAAACCTGCAGATGCTTAAGTCCCTTATATAAAATAGTACAGTTGGCCCTCCGTCATATGCAGGTTCGGCACCTGCAGAATCAAGCAACAAAAAATTAATTTGTGGTTGGTTGAAATGGTGATATGGAGCCTGCAGACACGAGGGCCGACTGTAATTCATTCTTCAGGCACCTGGGGTCCAGTGGCAAGCACGGTGCTGGGCCTATGGTTGGTATCAATTAATGTTTGCTAAACTGTGCTCAATCCACATCATTTGCTTTACAGGCTTACTTAACATTACTGCTCTACATATGCAATAAATTTCATTACTAATTGAAATGGTCTTGAACACCAAGAAATGGTTTTATATAAATTCGGTCAGTTGCACTTTTTGGTGCATGACTGACATATTGATGTCTTCAACAATTCTTTACTATTTGGCAGGCACTCAAAACCACAATTCTTATACTTTAATAGCTAAGTTTAGAAGATATATACTTATACAATTGAATATATGTAGCAGTCAGACTCCAAAGATAGTTTCTCATCTAGCATAGTTTCCTAGTGAACTTTTCCTCCCAGTATTCATGCCCTTGTATAGTTTCCTCCCTTTCAATTATGACTGGCCTTAACTCACTTGTAACCAATAGAATACAGCAGAAGTGATGCTGTATAACCTACAAGATCTAGGTCAGAAGTAGACTTGCAGCTCTGCCTTAGTTTTTCTAACCTTCAATAACCGTCTTACTCAACTGTATACAGGAGCACATACAAGAATTGTCCAGCTGAGCCACTAAGCTTTGAGGTTGATTGTTATTCAGCAACAGATAATATAACAATATAATACAGTGTGATGAGTACAGAATGGAAGTTTGAGGTGGGAGAGGGTGGTGATGGTGGAGAGAGTAAAAGGAAGGACAGCACGGAGAATATGGACAGTTTGAAAACCCAAGTAGTAAAGCAGTAAATGATGCTTCTTTCATGAAATCCTTTTGAGCTTCAAAGTTGCTTTCTAATCACCACTTCTCTCAGACAGGAGTCTGCTCATAAATCTTTTTGGGGAACCCAAAACTAGAAGTTCACTTATTCATTCCTTTACTTATTTGAGAAAGTTTTGCTAAACTGCTACTAGGTCCAATGCTCTGTGAGGAAGCTGAGCCAGGAGTGTTGTTTACTGTTCAATGAGAACAGTGTTAAAAGAAAGGAGAAAAATGAGATGGCAGCTGAAACGGAGGCAAAGTGGAGGAAAATGGAACAGATGTGTAAGACAGGAGAAAGGTGCTTATATAAAGGGAGTTGTTAGTTAAAGGAATAAGTTTGGAAAATAAAGATTGGAGGCATAGATGGAAAGAACAGCTGCACTTCTTCCTCTGAGGTAGGTGGAAAACAAGATGCAAGGATAGGGGAAAGATAACTATATTTTTAGTGGAGGAACAGTTTATATCAAATAGCATCCATTGTCCCAACTGAGCAGAAGGTGAACTAATTTGCTGAAAATAGGGCAGGCAGAGGACGGGGAGGGCTGAGGAGGGAGGAAAGTGTTAACTGCTCTAGTTTATGTGTTGAGAAATGGGATAAGGAGCCAACTAGTGATGAGTAAAATGATTGTTGTGCTGCAAGGAAGGCCCAGCTGAGGCTGGAAATCATAAATCTGTACTGCAGCCAATCACCATGGTAACATAGCTTCTCCTACAAGGTAGTTAGTTTCTGGATCAGAAAGAATGGAAATGGTTGCCTGAGTCTAGGTTAGAAGGAGAGATTTGGGATACATTTTCAATACTTACTTTAGCAAGTATTGAGTCTGAAAAATTCAATATGAAAAAAATTAACTCATGTGCATTATGAAATAATATACACAAGTCTTGGGTTTGAGCTCTGACTCTTTAAATTGCTAAAAGACTTTGGGAAAATCATCGAGCCACTTAAACTTTTTTGCTCACATACAAAATGGGAATATTTATCTACCTAATTTCTCATGAGGCTAAAAGGAGAAAATTTAAGTAAAGTGGTTTATATACTTAAAGGTATTATTTTACTATAAGATATTTTTTTCTTTGTCAGTAGGTAAAGTTTCATGTCATGGATGGCTTCAGTTTCTTCTCTGTTGCCGTTTGTTAATGTGCCTCTTTTTATTTTCACATGTAGAAAACATTTTTCCACCAGTTGTGTTATTCCTTGTAGCTACATTTGTCTCTTTCTTTTTATTAGGCTGTTTGGTTTCTTTGTCCTAGCAGACCACCTAGTATGTTTCGTGCCTTTTTTGTAGCTTGAATTCCAGTTTGCTATACTTTCTGTTTGCTTTCTTTTCTATGGAAGCCTTAATTCTATTTGGTTGATATCCTTTCTTTTAATTGCCTACTGAAATTAGCATAATATGGATACTTTTAGTTCTTAACCTGATTGATCCAAAGATAAAAGATGCCTGGCAATGTTATTAATTATTTAATTTCTTGGATCATATTCTTATAGTCAGCATTTTACCACATCCCTTTATTCACACAATAGCTTATTATTTGTACAATTTTCCTAACTTATTCATGTATATATGACATCTATTGGTGCCATTGGTTTTAAAACATAGTCTTTAAGCAAGAAATGACTGTTTGTTCAACTTCTTTTTATAAATTGTCAGTAAAATTCTCAGATGAATGAGTTTGCTTTCTTATTTAAATATCCCTTTAGTATTTGCTCTTTTCTATTTTCCATGTTTGTATGAACAACAAGTCAACATTTCTAATTTTCAAGTGAAAATAGCAGACAGACTGAGTAGGTGATAGTAGGTGATCTGTACATTGAGAGAGGATATGATTTCATTTAATTGTGCAGTGTTATTCAGGCCACCAGGCATAGCTCACAATTGGCTTAGTAGTTGCTAACTTTCAAGAACCAGGAGATTTCAAGGGAAAATTCAAATTTCTACTTCCCTTGAAAGAAATGGACAGTCTAGCAGCTCTGGGCAGTAAGCCCCATGAGAAGTACCTGATGGTGCTAAACAGCTGTGACTCACTTGTCTTTTTTTTTTTTTTTTAGGTATAATAATTTTATATTCATTTATTTATTTATTATTGGGTTTTGTTTTGTTTTTTGTTTTGTTTTGTTTGTTTGGTTTTTTGCAGTACGCGGGCCTCTCACTGTTGTGGCCTCTCCCGCCGCGGAGCACAGGCTCCAGACGTGCAGCCCCAGAGGCCATGGCTCACGGGCCTAGCCGCTCCGCGGCATGTGGGATCTTCCCGGACCAGGACACGAACCCGTGTCCTCTGCATCGGCAAGCAGACTCTCAACCGCTGCGCCACCAGGGAAGCCCTGTTTTTGTTTGTTTTTATGCCTCATTTGTTTTAGACACGCCTCCCTTTAGTTACAGTCCACACTTGGCCCACATCCCTCAGCTTATTTACATGCCTGGTCCTTGTAAACATTTAAGAGTGTAATTTCTGCTTGAGAATTTTAGAGTCCACACTTTTTATTGTGAGAAAAGCATTTTAGTATTAAACAGTCTCACAAACTCCCATGTGATAATAGTTGTACTTTTAATTATTTAGTTCAGAGAAAATTGAAGGATACATAGATATCAGGACTACTTGTAACATTTTAGTGCTTCCATGGTCCTCATTCATAGAACAAATATTAATTGGGCACCTACCATGTGTCAGGCACTATTATAAGGACTGAGGAAACATATGTAACAAAACTGACAAAGTCCTGCCCCTAAGAGCTTACCCCTCCATTGGTAGAATACAGATCGTTAGCCAGGTAAGTGAATAAAATACATTATGACAACTTACAATAAGTGAAGTGCCAAAAAGAATAATAAAGCAAGAAATGGGAGTAATGAGTGCTGGGGTGGGGTGGGGGGAAGGGAGAGTGTGCACTTTTAGACAGTGAAGCCGGAGAAGGCTTCATTGAGAAGGAGACCCTTGAATGAGGGCCAGGAGAATATTACATACAAAGGCCCTGAGGTGGGAAGAAGCTTGATGCATTCAAGAAACATACAGGAGATCAAATGGTCTAGGGAAGGGTTAAAAACAAATTTTCAGGATTCCAGTGGGAAATCAATTAAGTAAGGAGATGGGTTTATCTTCAGTCCTTGGAAGTCGTTAGGTCAAAAACATTTTAGTTTAGGAGAGGATGTAAAATGCCAAAAAATTTAAAAACAACCCACCAAAAAAAGTATTATAGGGTATAGAAGAGGGAGAAGTCATCTCTTTAATTACTAGATGTGAGCAGGAAGTATGATTGATATTTTGGAACCATTATTTGCATGTAAATTGCTTTTCTTCATCAAAACAGAGAGTCTTAATTTGTCATGATATAGAGAGATAAGGTTACAACTTCCTCTAAAGCAAGTAGAGCAAAGTGACTAGCAGAATTATAATATTAATTTTCAGACTTTCAGACAATAAAGAAGCATTTTAATTATTTTCCCATCTTTATTTCTGTTCTCTAATGGAGTTTTTTTTTCCCCTTCCTGATTTCTCCTCTAAAGCTCTCACATATAAAGGGAAATAATGGGAGAGCACTTCGTTAGAAAAACAGAAACAGACACTATGGAAACATGTTAGTTAAGGGCACATTAACTAAAAGAGAAGTAAAATTATTTTTACATTCTTATTTCATTTGACCATGGTCTTTTCATTTTCAGAGGTGTGTTCACATACCCCACTCATATCTATTATTAGCTGAGTTATAGCAAAGATCTCAGTCACCCAAAGCGAGTTGTTAGAAGTGTGGATTTGTACAAAATCAGAGCAGAATGTCAGGTTTCCTATGGGAAAGATAATTCAGCTATTTTGCCCTTACTTTTTATAATGATAAAATTCTCATTAAAAAATTCCATAGACCACTGCACCTGTCTGCCAAATGCAAAGCTAGCCATTGTATTAAAATATTTATTTTTTTGTCTCCATAGAAAGCATTATTCAGAACATCAAATGTTGGATAATGGTGTAACATAAAAATAGTGAGGATAAAAAACAAATGGAATTAGCATAACTTGCAGGAAAACGTATTTTTTTTAAAGAAGGGTTTTTCATGAAATCAGAGCACTATGGCAATCACATTTCTTGGCTCTTAGATTGTTTATACTCCAGGACTGCTTTGAACTCCACAGGTATATTAGCTGGAACTTGGTGGGATTACAATCCTTTTAAGATCTAACGTGGATTGTTGCTTACAGTGAAAGAAGAGCATAGAAAAACTTGTCCCCAAAGCTACAAATTAAATGCGCTCCTGATTAGTTGGGTTTAGTTTTTGATTGTTTGAAACTTCTCTTTTTTATTCTAGAAAAAGGTAATCTTCCTTTAAAATTTGGCTATTTGATGCTGAATATTACAGACAGAAATGGAATTAACTAAAACACAGGAAGAACCATACATACTTAACTGTTCAAAGTGCAACTTCACAATGGTAAAATTTGTTTTTAAAAGTAAGGAAGATGACTATGTGATAAGATAAATGTTATTTTGTTATAAAAAGGAATGTAAATGTATAATCTATTATTGATTAGCATTTAGAACATTGATTTTACTAAAGTTATATGGGAAACCTTTGATCTCCTTTTAGAAGAGTTATTTTTTTCACTCAACACTCTATATACCTTAGATCTTTGATTTGCTTGCTGTTACAACCCTGGCCTCCAAGGAGTGACATTCAAAAACTCCCTATAATTTAACGACATAGTTCTATATAATGGGGATCTTAACAAGGACTCTCTTGGAAGGAACATGAACCACCTGATCTAGTCTCGGCATTTGGTTCTTTTGGAAACCATACTTGATTCTATACTAAACTACAAAGATCATTGTTCCTTAAAATACAAATAAAAATATCGAGGCTTAATTTTAGAACAACTTTAGAATTAACTTCACGTTAATCACATTTGGTTTCTGTTAGATTTGCTTTAAGAAGTGGTTGATGCTTTTTGTGGGAAAGATACGAGGGCTACCCATGTTCGTTGATTCAAAACTTGAGGGCTTTTGGTCAAACAGAAGTGTCTTTCTCTCTTCTTCCTATCCTCTCACCTTCTAACCTTTCTTCTTTTCCTTCTCCCTACATGTATTTATTTAGCATCTACTAAGAGACAGCCACTGTGCTAAACCTGGGTTTATAACTGTAAAAGAAAAAGAGATCACTTGTCTATTCTCACATAGCTTTAAGTTTGTGGGGAAAAATACAATTAAAAATGGAAAAATACAGTGTTTTGTTAAAGGAAATACTGGTATACATGGGAGGATATAGCAAGGATATTGTAGTAGTTATCTGTTACTCTGTAACAAATTACCTCAAAACTTAGTGTCTTAAGACAACAGTAAGCATTCATTCATGTGTCAGAAAGAAGGGAGCAGCTTAGCTGTGTGGTTCTGGCTCAGAGTCTCTCATAAAATTGCAGTCAAAATGTTGGATGGGGCTGGAGTCTTCTGAAAGCTTAAGTGGGTCTGGAGGATCCACATCCAAGATGGTTGACTCACATGGCTGGCAAATTGGTGGTGGCTTTTGGCAAGAGCGTTGGCCTCTCCATAGGGCTGCTTGACTCTCCTTACAATCTGGTGGTTGGTTTCCCTCCAAGTGAGTGATTTAAGGAGAGAGAAAAGAGGAGGCACCAATGCCTTTTATGACTTACCTCTGAGAGTCACACACCATCAATTCCTAAAATATCTTACTGGTTACATAGATCAGCCTCATTTAATGTGGGTGGGTAGGCGAGTGGGTCGGCCTTATTCAAATGTGTAGATACCCAGGAGGAGAGGATCATTGGTGACCATCTGGGAAGCTGGCTACCACAGATACTCAGCCTAATTTGGGTAGAGGTAGAGTGGTTTAAAAATTTAGTGTTGAAAATGAGATTCAGATCATAGAAGATGAAAAATATTAGGAAAAATGGTTGATTTTGTGATTTTAATACCCCTATTTTTTTTTTTTTTTGGTACGTGGGTCTCTCACTTTTGTGGCTTCTCCCGTTGCGGAGCACAGGCTCCGGACGCGCAGGTTCAGCGGCCATGGCCCACGGGCGCAGCCGCTCCGCGGCATGTGGGATCCTCCCGGACCGGGGCACGAACTCGTGTCCCCTGCACCGGCAGGCAGACTCTCAACCACTGCGCCACCAGGGAAGCCCATAACCCTATTTGAATGGATTATATGGATACCGCTATGCATTCTGGAATGTAGTAATTGAAATGATCAAAAAATCTTTGCTTAGGAACAGTTGACTAAAGGCTGCATGGAAAAATGTTATGTTTTCTAAATCACTGTGCCTGGCAACTATAAAGTTATCAGTATTCAAGAGATACTGATAACTTTCAGTATCAGCTCAAGAGAACTAATACTAAACTAATACTTGAACCAAAATGTTCAAGAGAACTGGCAATGACTTTTTAAATTGGTGACTTCTAATTACACCAAATCTAAATTGGTTCTATGTTCTTTCTTCCTTCTTTTTTTTTTTTTTAAATGTGTTCCACTCCTTTTCCTTCACACTCTCCCCATAATATTTTCCTTAAATCATTTCCCTTTTATTTTGAATGTCATAGGTAGTATCTCTCTGGAGCCAACGTTTGAAAAAAATTAGGTTTTCATTTTAAGAAAAGAGTAAGATGAGAATATGTACTATTACCATTGCCATTTAATACTGAACAAGAGTTTTTAGCCAGTAATCGAAAAGAAAGAAGATATCAAAGATGTAAGTATTCAAGAGAAAGAATGAGACTGTCATTATTAGCAGGTACTATGATTATGAGTTTAGAAAGTGAAAAATAAATTGTATAGTTACTGAGTGAGTGTAGCAAGGTTTCCGGACAGAAGATCAACATACAAAAATCAATTGTATTTATAAAATGCATCAGAAACATAAAATAGCTAAGAGTAAATCTAATACAAGACTTACTCTTAGAAAACAATAAAAGAAAATTGGTAGAAAAATATTTAAAAGATCCAAATAATTGGAGAGATTGTTCATGGATTTCAAAAATCAATATTTTAAGGATGGATCTCCTAACTGATACATTAATTCAACGTAATACTCATTAAATCCAAGAAATGAAAAAAATGGAATTGACAAGCCAATTCCAAAAAATATATGGATATAAAAAATTCCAAGAATAGCCTAGATAATCTTAAGGGGGAACAAAATGTGTGGACTTGCTCTAGATGATATCAAGATTTATTATAAACCTATTGTAATTAAGATAGTATGGCAATGACACAAGATAGGCGAATTAGACCCATAGCTTGAAGAAGGGAGTAGAGAAGCAAAGTCATGCCTTAATGAATGCTGGATGTTCAACAAATATCAGAACAGTGGGGTCTTTTTAATAATGGTTTTGAACGATCATGTATTTTTTTTTTAAATAAAGAAACCACCCTGCACTCACCCTACGTCACACTGTACATAAACATTAATTCCAAGTTGGCTGTAAATCTAAGTCAAAAGAAAAGTAATAAAGTTTTTAGAAAGAAAATCATGTCCTATTGTGAGTGACAGAAATTCAACTCAAAAGAAGATAAGCAAAAAGGCCTTTATTGGCTAATGTAATTGGAAAATCTAGATTATGGGCCTCAAATACCCTAAGCACTATGTTACTGTCCCTGACTGCTCTGCTAGCTCATGCTTGGTTTCATCTTGTGTACAGGCATACCTTGTTTTATTGTGCTTCACAGATACTGCGTTTTTACAAATTGAAGGTTTGTGGCAACCCTGCGTAGAGCAAGTCTATCGACACCATTTTCCCCATAGCATTTTCTCACTTTGTGACTCTGTGTCATATTTTCGTGATTCTTGTAATATTTCAAACTTTTTCATTATTATTATATTTGTTTTGCTGATCTGTGATCTTTGATGTTACTACTGTAACTTTTTTGTTTTGTATTTTTTAACTAAGGCACTACATTTTTTTTTAGACACATGCAATTGCACACTTAATAGACTACAGTATAGTGTAAACAAAGCTTTCATATGCACTGGGAAACCAAAAAATCCATGTAACTCCCTGTATTGAGGTGGCCTGGAAACAAACCAACGGTATCTCCTAGGAATAGCCTGCTTATAGGATATCTTCTCCAGGTGGACAAGATGGCCCCCAGCAGTTGCAGACTCACAGCCTCTGACATTGGCAGCTCCACTGAGGAAAGGCAGTCTTTTCAGGTACTGACTGTTGGGCTTGATTCATACATCCATAGTGATGTCCATGAGGGAAGGGCCTTGATAGGCTCAGCCTAAACTATGTGTCCGTGGAGAGATAGGACTTGTGATTGTTCCATAGGGATAACATAAGAAGTTGGAGAGTGGTTTCTTTTTTCTAGTGGAGCAATGCTGACCATTCAGGTTTAAAAAGAAAATAGAAAAATGGGATTTTTAGTCCAAAACTTATAAATTCTATATCAGAACAATAAAACAGAATCATAACACCAATGAAATGTTTCACGATTTTTAGAATATGCATACCTATTTCCATCAATATCATAGAATATATTGTATACTGAGCATCTATTATATGCCCTGCCTTTTGTGTACATTATCCCCACTCTTCACAACAAACCTAAATGATTCTATTTTTATTCCTATTTTAAGAGGAAAAATGTCATCATAGCAAAATTATAATTACAATCCAGATTTATCTTGACTCCAAGGCTGTTGTTTTTCAATGTACCAAGTTACATCTCAAAGAAGATTTCCTAGCTCAAATAACAGTGTTAATAACTATCATAATCAGCAAAGGTCACTAAGTAGCTTCTTGTGGAATAAACTTGGAAAAAGTTTATTTGAAAAAGAATTGCATTATATTTAATTTTTAATTCAAAGAGGACAATGTTCCCGTATTAAATTTAGAGTTAGCTTGTGCATAAATTAGCAGTGACAAAGGGTAAAGGCAGAAATATTAAAAACAGCATACATTGTGTTCCCTGTGACTAACACAATATTATTTACAGATTTGGTTGCTGTGGCAATGGTCTCATATGCTCATCTTCATCCAGAAACCCAGCAAAGATTTTCTAGCAGTATAAATAAATTCCAAGTTAAACATTTTAAGATATCGCTTAATTTCCATGAATACAGAGAACATTCAATTATATACAATTGCATTACATCACATTATTGGAGTAGTAAATTAAAAGATATATTTATATCTGTAGCCTTCAAAAATTGAATTCAGAAGAGAGGATTCTCTTTTCCCCTGATATTTTCTTGGCTTTGCATATTCCTAAAATGATATGGCTTTATTCCCTTAAGACTGGAAGATTTGTAAGCTTTCACAGAACTGAGAGCACAGTTGCAACCAGGAACTTCTCAGTTTAAATTTTTAGTATAGTCAAAATATAAAGAAATTTATTGGCAAGGTAAGATCTCATTCTGATCTATACAATCTATACCAAAAAAAATGAGCAAAATGTTGAGTTAAATGAATTATGGCTAAGACATTTGTTTCCTCTCTCTATGAAATGTTTAGTCATTTGGAAGAATCGTGTTTTCCTACGTGATGTCAAATTTCTATCTGTTTAGGAACCTACTTCCTATTTCCATTTCATATGGATATTTGACATAGAAACTTCTTGTTGACAATTGAAACTTTATGGTATTTAAAATCCAGCTAATCAGTTAAGTAACTTCTCTTTGCCACTGTCCTTTAATTTCCTTGCATTGCTTTTGAGAGCTAGATCATTTAAAGGTGCCTTCTGTATCCAACTGAATGATCTTTGTTTCTTTTTATGTTTCTGTATGAATTAATCTATACACAGGATTCATTTATTTTGACAGATGGTAAATAATTTTTCTTTGTTTTCTTTTTTTCGTATCATCTATTTAATTGCCCTGATCAGGGTTTAAAATTTCCTTGTCAAAATTATCATTACTTCCAGAAAATTTTGAATTGATCAGTTTATATAGAAATGAACACTTCACAATCTAGTAACTGATCATCTAGTAATGGCTTCCACATAGTTGTGATGGACGGTTTAATTACTGAAAATGTGAAACACTTCTAAGTGTATGTGAACGAAGCCTTTATTTCTACATTTGGTAGATTACAATAGCAGTAGCCAATTTAATGCCATCCTAAGTACTAATATTTATGAAATAAGCATTATATGTTCTGGTTATGTTTTTATAATATTCATTAAAATAAATCATCATTAAAATTACAAAATTGTCATATTCCACATAAAATTTTCTGTGTACCGTCACTGATATGCTGATTGCGTGTTGGGACACACTGGCTTAAAAAATAAAGCCCAGACTCCCATTTCGAGACATGTTAGATTCTTTATAATCTCATCCTGGCTAGTTTCTGATCTTATCTTTAGTTTTCCCCTAATATATACACATTTTTCCTGATTTTCTTCATGTTGTTTCTTCTGAAAAGAAGCTCTTCCCTTCAACTTCTTCACTTAGAAAACTCTCATACCATTTCCTACATACTTTTCTTGGAGCATTTTTTACATTACATTTTATATGCTTGGTTGTTAGTATGTATTACCTCTCCTAGACTTGCTTCTTGAAGAATAGCTGTCCTCTGGCTTTATTGAAGCAAAGCCTTAAGGAATTACTATTTACTATAAATAATGCTTCCAAATATCAGTGATTTTTGAGTTTTTATAGCTACTGAAGTAAACTCAAGCAAATCCTTTTCATTTATTGTTTGACAATAGAATTATGACATACTCATTAGAGAAAATTTGGAGAAGTATTAGAAATTCCTTTCTGCTAGGCTGATTTAGAATATTTGTTTTTTTTAATATATATAAATTTATTTATTTATTTGTTTGTTTTTGGCTGTGTTGGGTCTTCGGGGCTGTGCACGGGCTTTCTCTCGTTGTGGTGAGCGGGGGCTACTCTTCATTACAGTGCGCAGCCTTCTCATTGTGGTGGCTTCTCTTGTTGCAGAGCATGGGCTCTAGGCACGCGGGCTTCAGTAGTTATGGCACGCAGACTCAGTAGTTGTGGCTTGCGGGCTTTAGAGCACAGGCTCAGTAGTTGTGGTGCATGGGCTTAGTTGCTCTGTGGCATGTGGGATCTTCCCAGGCCAGGGCTCGAGCACGTGTCCCCTGCAGTGGCAGGCAGATTCTTAACCACTGCGCCACCAGGGTAGCCCTTGGGTTGTTTTAAAGTTTGGTAATTACTTGCTTTTGCAAGCCAGGCTTGTGAGTTCCTTTATAATACAATTTCCTTAAAAACATGGACCATTCGGTCTATTTGGTTCTGTCAGTTATGTGAAAAAGTAACCACAGTAACCAAAGATCTTGTCTGGCTATAGTTAGTAAGACAAAGAATCTCTTCTTTATTTCCTGGTCTCGATGCTTGGCCTATCACTCTTTCAGTGGTTAAGCTGAAATAATTTAGCATTGGTTAGTTAGAAACCCATTCACTGTCTGACAGAAGCCTTAATGTGAGAAGACTAAGAAAGGTCACCCTCAAGCCTTATCTTCTTCTATTTAAGCTATAGATGCAGTTGACTTTTCCAATCTTCCAAAGCCTGGAGTTACTGGACTCTGTCAATATCTACTGCTGTTAGTACTTAGAAAACTGCTCTTAGCAGAACTGTTCCTTCTCTGCTTGCGGACTGGCTAATTCTTGCTTAGTTTAATCTCATTCCTTCTGTACACTGTGAAAAGCAACAACAAGTAGCCAACATAAATCAATTCCCTGAAATATTCCAACAGTGTTTCCTAGATCTTGAGATTCAGGAAATACATGAACCAACTTTCCAAGAGTGGAGGACCATTTTACCAAATGGTTTGTCATGCCATAGTCAGGTTCAACAGCTCTCCAGCCTGCAGTAGCTGTTTCCTCACTGTGTGTTGTCCAATTTCCACAAGCGTGTTACATATTTTAGGTTTTGTTATTGCTGTATTCCACTTCTAGGTACCAATTTCTTCATTGGCTAGGATATATCTAGTAGGTACAGAAGCTCAAATGAGAGGAAAATTTGTTTTTCTGTCTTGTCACAAGATGGAGGTAAGTCCAGCAGAGTGGAGAGATGGCTCTGAATCATAAAATCACTAAAGGGCTCAGATTCCTTCTGTATTGTTGCCCTGCTATCCTCTATTATATTTAAGGTTCTTATGGAATCCAAGGGCTATAATAGTGGGCAATTGCAAATGCTCAGCCTTCCCATTCTAGGAAATGATAGAATTAAACACTATCTGTACCCACATGTTATGATTTATTACTTACATATTTAAACTTGTATTAATTACTTAGCAAATTGCATATTGTTCATTCCATTGGTTGGACATCTTGTTACTCAACTAGTCTCTACTTTCTTTAGAAAGTATTAACTTCGGTTTGGGCAGGATAAGAGAGAATACTCTAATTGAGCAGTGTCCTGAGTAGTAGGGTTTGCTAATTTGTTACTGCTTATAATTCTGGGATTCCCAAGGAGGTGGATGCCATTGGTTAAAAAAAAAAAAAAGCTAAAATCAGGAAGAAACAGTGGAAAGGGAAGTCAATTTTTACAAAGCACTGAAGAGGAAATGAGTAAAAATCTAGTACAGATGTTTGTTCTCTTGTTTTCTTCCCAAATTCCTCTCCATGGTAGCCTCAATCTGGTAGATTATCTAGCTGGAAATATTTATTTAAACAAAGAGTGAAAAAAAGAATAGTAAAGACATAATGATAATGTATTATATGTGTTGGCAGTTTAGAGTTTCCATTTTGCCTGAGACAATGAAACGTAACCTTTGACAGAATGACATGGAAATAAGTAGCTAAAAGTGATAGATTCTGAAAGAGAATTGCCTTCAGATAAGCAAATACTTCCTATATAGAAACCATATGTTAATCAACTTCACACAGCCAATGAGATGACAGAACTCCAGCTTTCCTCTGAAGGAAAATAGATGAGAATCTTTGAACAGAGAGATTGCAATCGTGGTGAATAAATAGCACAATAAGAGTATCTTCTTAGATATAAAGGTCAAAATAAACTGATGTATTTATCCATGTAACTATTTTGTAAGTTCCTTTAGAGGACACACATCTATTTTAATACAAACAAAATATAGCTAGTGCCTTTTATAGTGTGCTGATACAAAGACAGACCAAGTAAGCCTGAGAGACAAAACAATCCATCTTGAATCAAATGATTACATCCAGGGTGGATGCAGAATTTGATTAAAAGTTTATGTGACCATTTTATTTTTAATAATTAAAATTAATTTAGAAGGAAATTTTAGATAACCTCTATATTTCATGGAAATTATAACTTTCTTACCTCTGTATTTTATTGATTTATTTAGTTAGTTATTTTAACATTTTAATTGGAGTATAACTGCTTTACAGTGTTGTGTTAGTTTCTGCTGTATAACAAAGTGAATCAGCGATATGCATACATATACCCCATATCCCCTCCGTCTTGCGTCTCCCTCCCACCCTCCTTATCCCACCCCTCTAGGTGGTCACAAGGCACAGAGCTGATCTCCCTGTGCCATGCAGCTGCTTCCCACTAGCTATCTATTTTACATTTGGTAGTCTCTATATGTCAGTGCTACTGTCTCACTTTGTTCACCTTACCCTTCCCCCTCCCCATGTCCTCAACTCCATTCTCTACGTCTGTGTCTTTATTCCTCTTCTGTCCCTAGGTTCTTGAGAACCATTTTTTTTTTTAGATTCCATATATATGTGTTAGCATATGGTATTTGTTTTTCTCTTTCTGACTTCACTCTGTATGACAGACTCTAGATACATCCACCTCACTACAAATAACTCAATTTCATTTCTTTTTATGACTGAGTAATACTCCATTGTATATATGTGTCACATCTTCTTTATCCATTCATCTGTTGATGGACATTTAGGTTGCTTCCATGACCTGGCTATTGTAAATAGAGCTGCAATGAACATTGTGGTACATGACTCTTTTTGAATTATGGTTTTCTCAGGGTATATGCCCGGTAGTGGGATTGCTGGGTCATATGGTAGTTCTATTCTTAGTTTTCTAAGGAACCTCCATACTGTTCTCCATAGTGGCTGTATCAATTTACAGTCCCACCAACAGTGCAAGAGGGTTCCCTTTTCTCCACACCCTTTCCAGTATTTATTGTTTGTAGACTTTTTGATGATGGCCATTCTGACTGGTGTGAGGTGATACTTCACTGTAGTTTTGATTTGCATTTCTCTAATGATTAGTGATGTTAAGCATCTTTTCATGTGTTTGTTGGCAATCTGTATATCTTCTTTGGAGAAATGTCTGTTTAGGTCTTCTGACATTTTTGGATTGGGTTGTTTGTTTTTTTGATATTGAGCTGCATGAGCTGTTTGTATAGTTTGGAGATTAATCCTCTGTCAGTTGCTTCGTTTGCAAATATTTTCTCCCATTCTGAAGGTTGTCTTTTTGTTTTGTTTATGGCTTCCTTTGCTGTGCAAAAGCTTTGAAGTTTCATTAGGTCCCATTTGTTTATTTTTGTTTTTATTTCCATTACTTTGAGTAAAGCAGATTGTCCTCCATAATGTGGATGGACCTCAGTTCCATCAATTGAAGGCCTTAAGAAAAGACCGACCTCCCCCAAGGAAGGGGGAATTCTGCCAGCAGACTGCCTTCAGATCAAACTGCAACTCTTCCCTGGCTCTCCAGCCTTATGATCTATCCTGCAGATTTTGGACTTGCCAGTATCTGCAACAGTGTCAGCCAATTACTTAATCTCTCTCTCTCTTTCTCTCTCTGTACACACACACACACACACACACACACACACACACACACAGAGTTTGTTCTGTTTCTCTGGAGAACCCTGACTAATGCATTCACTAACTAGCTGTTCTAGTGTTGACCATCAAAAAAATTAATAGTAAGTTGGTGAATCAGATAAATCTGACTAACAGTGAAGCTTAAACAGTCATTATAGCACACTTTTTCTTTTCAGTGTTAATACTTGTGCCAACTTTGTTTTTCTGTCTTGAGTAGCTCATGTCCATGTTCAGCTTAGCTTAACCTCAGGTGTGGATTAGGGAAAATGGCACTAACATTATGGTATGAGTGGGTAGGGAGATAGGTGGGCTTTGTCTAATTATGTGGCCATACTCCTATCATAGCTTTAGAGAAAGAATATCTTTGGTGACTTATAATTTATGTCAGCTGTAGTTTTCTTTGGTGATCCTAGAAGTAATTACTATGAGATTCAGGAGCATCCTTTTTAAGGAAAAATGCTTTATTTGTGATATTACCTTATGCCTTCCATTACTATAGTACTGGAAAACACCTACTTCTATTTGGCTCTAAGGCAAAATAATGGAAAGGAAAAGTTAGGCATTTTAAGGTGAAGTAAAGCAAGAGGTGCCTCTTGGATCCCTCCCTTATTGTGTGACCTTGGATAAATTTCTGTGTATCTGGGTTTCCAGTTTTTTCACTTATTTACATATGTGATGGTTAATTTTATGTGTCAACTTGATTGGGCTCTGGCGTGCCTAGGTATTTGGTCAAACATTGTCCTGGGTGTGTCTGTGAGGGTGTTTCTGGATGAGGTTGCATTTGAATTGGTAGACTGAGTAAAGCAGATTGCTCTCTCTAATGTGTTTGTGTCTCATCTAATCAGTTGAAGTCCTGAATAGAACAAAAAGACTAAGAGGGAACTCCTTCTGTTTGACTGCCTTTGAACTGGGCCATTGGTGTTCCCCTGCTTTTGAACTCAAACTGAAACATTGGCTCTTCTTGGGTCTTGAGCCTGCTGGCATTCAGACTGGAACTACACCATTGGCTCCCCTGGGTCTCTAGATTGCTGACTGCAGATCTTGGGACTTGTCAACTTCTATAGTCGCATAAGCTTATTTCTTATTTTATATATACATACATACTGGAGATATATATATATATATATATCTCACATATATATATTCTATTAGTTCTGTTTCTCTGAATAGTTTCCTTATATCAGTGTTTTTAAATACTAAAGAAGCTGTAGTAAGAATTACATTTTATTTGGTAGCCAACTAAACATCCCCCCCTACATACATATACACACATATGTATTAGATAAGGTTTGCCTTTTCTACAAAATCAGTTTCATGTCAAATATTTTGTTAATATCTAATTATAGAGAGATCTTCAAACTCATAGAGAGATCTTCAAACCACCTCCTTATGAATTAGAAAATATTTCATTTAATGTGTAAGTGTGTCTGGAAGTTCAGAGCCCACAAGGATAATGCTATGCACGCCATTTATGCCTGATTGAGTTTTTTCCTTTCCATTTCTCCATTTCAGTCAAGGATGAAGATTCTGGTTCAATTAAATAAGCTGCGGATAATAGCAATTTCCTCTGTTTAGCAATGTGAAATATTCTTTAATCCAAAATCACAATAAATGTTAATATCTGACAATTACTTTTCAATGTAAATGAAGAACCAAATTTTAATAATTGTAATGAACCGTAATGTTAAATGGATTGTAATATTTATTCCCTTTAGGTATGAAGTTTAACTCAATTATTGATGCAGGATTTTGAATAGCAAATAGATCTTCTAAAAGTTTTTCTATTTTTTTCAGTAGAGCAATGATTAAAAGTTTGAGACAGAGAAATAAGATGCAAATATGTTTCTAATTTTATTTTATTCAAACTCCTTTGGTTATTAATGCCCTCCTCAATGGAATGCAACATATTTGGGGAACATGTGGGAGATGGGGTGATGACTTTGGGTCTTGTTTGCCATAACAATAATACTTCTGGAAACCTTCACACATGTTTGGCATGTTGACAAAATTGCTAGTTTCCCCCCACCCCCAAAGTTTAGCCCATAAAGAATGCTTTAAATGCCAGTTAAATACATGATTTTTATTACCAAAATACCACATAGAAAATATCAGCCAACTGTGGTTACTTTACATTTAGAAAATCATGAAATTCACTTTTGAGTTCACAATCTGTCAAGAATGGTGAGGTGTCTGAGATTTTGTCCTTTATGTAAGCTAAAAAGTCAGCATGCCATAGTTTCAAAGATCCTGGCAAAAGTCATGGGACTCCTGGGACAGAGTTGAAGGACTCTATTACTCATGGCAAACGAGGCAGCATGAATGTCATGTTTCTCTTGCTTCCCACGTCCCATGGGGGTGACATGGAGGTGGACTTGGTCAGTGCAGTGGATGTGTGTCACAGTTGAGTTTAGAGAACCCTAATCTTTTAAAAGCCTTCAAGTAAACATGTCCAACTTTTGACTCAAAGGGAGACACTATCTTTATTATTTTGGGCATCACACAAATATACTTCTGTCTCAAGGGAGACAATGCCTCTATTTTCTAAACTTTCATGTTGTATAGACATCCTTGAAAAGATATTCTAGAACAAAGCTATCAGTGCTTCTGTTTGCAAGATATGCAGAAGTGTAAGAGTTACATGGAAAACTGTCTCTCAACACAATCTCTCTTAGACTTTTCCTGGAAAAAGCAATAAATTTAATTATGATATAAAAAGTTTAATTAATTTTATACAAAAATACTAGATATTGTGTTATCACTAAGAAGTATAGTTTTGAATTTGTCAGCCAATATTTCATTTAAAAATCATATATTCCATTTCTATACATACTGTAGGAATAACTCTTTGGAAAGTTGTGTGAGCCATTTTATTTTCTCTTTTGTCCCAATTTATGAGTTAAATAAGGCAAAATATGTTTTTTATTAGCAGTTATAGAAAATTAGGGAATTATATTGATAAATTAACTTTTTTCCTTGAAAATACTGTGGGCACTATCAAGTCAGTTTGCTAAATTTCCAATTATTGTTTTCAATTTTGAAGTTTAAAAAATTTTTTTGAAATGAAGGAATAAGATCAAGTAATCCTTCTCTAGCCAATGTGTGCTTCCGGCACATCCTCTCCATGTCCCTTTGCCACTGTTCTCATAATCTGCAGTGCTTTTTGCAACGTGTGCAGTTCTTGCTTGGAACTTGTGAGTTGTACTTTAATATATTCAATTCTAGTCTAGTCTATGTTATGCTATCTCACATCCTATCCCACGCATTTCATTCCATTCTATTCTACCTCCATTCCATTTTCTTCCATCCACTCCATTAAAAAAAGAGTGGTCACAACTCAATCAGCTTATTTCATCATCCATTAATGGTTTTGGATCTGCAGTTTAAAAAAAATAACACACTCTGTACATTGAAATAATTCAAGTTGTTTCCAAATCTCGGAGTAAGAGCTGTATAATTACTTTTCTTTTTTTTTTTTTTTGTGGTACGCGGGCCTCTCACTGTTGTGGCCTCTCCCGTTGCGGAGCACAGGCTCCGGACGCGCAGGCTCAGCGGCCACGGCTCATGGGCCCAGCCGCTCCGCGGCATGTGGGATCCTCCCGGACCAGGGCACGAACCTGTGTCCCCTGCATCGGCAGGAGGACTCTCAACCACTGCGCCACCAGGGAAGCCCCTGTGTAATTACTTTTAAAAGAGATCTTATTTTCATATTTAAATGATAACAGGAATACTATACAAGTATGCAAAAGGGCTCTAGCATTTGTTTTATAAAAGTTACTTTTATTTGACTCCAAGATGTGTGTTTTGTTTTAAAACACATTCTTTGACTCACAAGTCTACCAGTCTTTGAAATTTGAAAGAAGGTAGCAAAAGTCTGCTATTATACTGTCCTGACCAATTCTGACGTGGATTGGACAAATTGTGTCCCAATTCTTTTTTGTTTCTAGATAATAAATATCCTGTTCAAGTAAGTACCTGTTACCTAACCCCTCTCTCAGCATATGTACAATGTCCTTAAAAGGCTATCATATGAAGTTGAATGCAAAACTCTTGCTCTGTGCTCTGAAAAACAGTTCTAGAAAATACATGTCAGCAATGGGTGAGAAAGATGATTTTGCTAACTGAATCAAGTATATCTGCTAATATTTCCCTGAAGATTAATTTACAAGATAACGTGATGAATGCCAAGTGGAGAGATAGAGTCTATTTATGTACTGAGGATTTTGGAATCAAACAAATTGGTTTCTTTGAGTTATTTCTTTAGCATATTCGATTAATCTGTATGAAAAATTGTATAGCATATTTAATTTAAATTGAGAGTAGAAGAGTACAAATTAAAGAGTTTGTCAAATGACCATCGACAATAGACTTCTTAAAATTATTATTACAAAGTTAAATATCACTGAACTTAAAAATAGAAATTCCACCCTTATACATAGAGATTTCTGTAGGGAGTAGCTATTTTCCTTTGTTTGAAATCTTAAAATAATAATTAGTCCATGTGAGGAAAGAAGCTATGAGTCCAGCTAAAGGTAGGAAAGAATGGCATTTATTTTTACATTTTTATTCATTTATTCTTTCTTTTCCTGATGCTTGTGGTCAAGGTGGTTCTATTGTATGTAAAGGTTATTATTATTATTATTTTAATTTGAGGAGCAAGTCCTGTTGAATGAATTTCCTACAAAGTACAGTTTCCATAGCAACTGTAACTGTCTTTTATTTTCACATGTACCATTTAGAATTAGTTGACAATAATAATTAGAGACTTAGATAAAACATTTGCTATACAGCAAAGACATGTATAAAGACATGGTTTTGGGAAAATTGTCCTAGTTTAGAGAAACTGAAATTACCTTTTAAGGAAGATTTGATTTTCTTCCTTAGATAGATGACTGAAAAATCTATCTACATATCCAGTGTGAAGTATTGAGGTTATTACTGACAACTGCAAAGAACATTTTCCCTCCCGTAATTTCAAAATCACATTTGTTTGTATCATCTTTAATTTCTTTCATCAGTGTCTTAATAGTTTTCTGCATACAGGTTGTTTGTCTCCTTAGGTAGGTTTATTCCTAGGTATTTTATTCTTTTTGTTGCAGTGGTAAATGGAAATGTTTCATTAATTTCTCTTTCAGATTTTTCATCATTAGTGTATAGGAATGCAAGAGATTTCTGTGCATTAACTTTGTACCCTCCTACTTTACCAAATTCATGGATTAGCTTTAGCAGTTTTCTGGTAGCATCTTTAGGATTCTCTGTGTATAGCATCATGTCATCTGCAAACAGTGACAGCTTTACTTCTTCTTTTACTATTTGGATTCCTTTTATTTCTTTTTCTTCTCTGATTGCTGTGGCTAAAACTTCCAAAACTATGTTGAATAAGAGTGGTGAGAGTGGGCATCCTTGTCTTGTTCCTGATTTTAGATGAAATGGTTTCAGTTTTTCACCATTGAGATGATGTTGGCTGTGGTTTGTCATATATGGCCTTTATTATGTTGAGGTAACTTCTCTCTATGCGTACTTTCTGGAGAGTTTCTATCTAAATGGGTGTTGAATTTTGTCGAGCTTTTTCTGTGTCTATTGAGATGATCATATGGTTTTTCTTTTTCAATTTGTTAATATGGTGTATCACATTGATTGATTTGCATATATTGAAGAATCCTTGCATTCCTGGGATAAACCCCACTTTGTCATGATATATGATCCTTTTAATGTGCTGTTGGATTCTGTTTGCTGGTATTTTGTTGAGGATTTTTGCATCTATGTTCATCAGTGATATTGGTCTGTAGTTTTCTTTGTTTGTTACAAACAGATGGAGAGATATACCATGTTCTTGGATTGGAAGAATCAACATTGTGAAAATGACTATACTACCCAAAGCAATCTACAGATTCAATGCAATCTCTCTCAAACTACCAATGGCATTTTTCACAGAACTAGGACAAAAAATTTCACAAGTTGTATGGAAAACACAAAAGACCCTGAATAGCCAAAACAATCATGAGAAAGAAAAATGGAGCTGGAGGAATCAGGTCCCTGACTTCAGACAATACTACAAAGCTACAGTAATCAAGACAGTATGGTACTGGCACAAAAACAGAAATATAGATCAATGGAACAGGTTAGAAAGCCTGGATATAAACTCACACACATATGGTCACCTTATCTTTGATAAAGGAAGCAAGAGTATACAATGGAGAAAAGACAGCCTCTTCAATAAGTTGTACTGGGAAAACTGGACAGCTACATGTAAAGAATGAAATTAGAGAACTTCCTAACACCATACACGAAAGTAAACTCAAACTAGATTAAAGACCTAAATGTAAGGCCAGACACTATAAAACTCCTAGAGGAAAGCATAGGCAGAACACTCTATGACATAAATCACAGCAAGATCCTTTTTGACCCACCTCTTTGAGATATGGAAATAAAAACAAAAATAAACAAATGGGACCTAATGAAACTTAAAAGCTTTTGCACAGCAAAGGAAACCATAAACAAGAAGAAAAGACAACCCTCAGAATGGGAGAAAATATTTGCAAATGAAGCAACTGACAAAGGATTAATCTCCAAAATATACAAGCAGCTCATGCAGCTAAATATCAAAAAAAACCCAAACAATCCAATCCAAAAATGGGCAGAAGACCTAAATAGACATTTCTCCAAAGAAGATATACAGATTGCCAACAAACACATGAAAGGATGCTCAACATCTCTAATCATTAGAGAAATGCAAATTCAAACCACGATGAGGTATCACCTCACACCAGTCAGAATGGCCATCATCAAAAAATCTACAAACGATAAATGCTGGAGATGGTGTGGAGAAAAGGGAACCCTCTTGCACTGTTGGTGGGAATGTAAATTGATACAGCCACTATGCAAAACAGTATGGAGGTTCCTTAAAAATCTAAAAATAGAGCTACCATATGACCCAGCGATCCCACTACCGGGCATAATCCCTGAGAAAACCATAATTCAAAAAGAGTCATGTACCACAATGTTCATTGCAGCACTATTTACAATAGCCAGGACATGGAAGCAACCTAAGTGTCCATCAACAGATGAATGGATAAAGAAGATGTGGCACATATATACAATGGAATATAAGTCAGCCATAAAAAGAAACGAAATTGAATTATTTGTAGTGAGGTGGACGGACCTAGAGTCTGTCATACAGAGTGAAGTAAGTCAGAAAGAGAAAAACAAATACCGTATGCTAACACATATATATGGAATCTAAAAAAAAAGAAAAAAAATGGTTCTGAAGAACCTAGGGGCACGACAGGAATAAAGACGTACACATAGAGAATGGACTTGAGGACACGGGGAGGGGGAAGGCCACGCTGGGACGAAGTTAGAGAGTAGCACTGACATATATACACTACCAAATGTAAAATAGCTAGCTAGTGGGAAGCAGCCGCATAGCACAGGGATATCAGCTCGGTGCTTTTTGACCACCTAGAGGGCTGGAATAGGGAGGGTGGGAGGGAGACACAAGGGAGAAGAGATATGGGGATGTATGTATACATATAGCTTATTCACTTTGTTATACAGCAGAAACCAACACAACATTGTAAAGCAATTATACTCCAATAAAGGTGTTTAAAAAAATAAATAAATAAAAAATAAGAATACACTTGAAAAAAAAAAAGAAAGGAAAAATGTCAGCCTAATGGCAAGTGTCTCAGGTTTGAATCACCAAAGGAAAATTATCCTAATCTGTATTTTGACCAAAAATCAGTACATGGATAACTTAGATCCTTGGTCAGTTTGATTTGATATTCTTTTATCTTGACTTCTAGTAAGAATATTGCAAGGCTTTTATAAAGGATACAACTTACATTACTAGAACCATAAAAATACTAAAATAAAGCTATAAACAAAATTATGAATAAAATATATATAATGAAGACATATACTTACCTGATGGTTTTATGTAAATTATATATTTTAAATCTTTTTTATTGTTTTTGCAATATTTTTTTTGCTATTTATGATGTTAGAAATGTTAAAAAGCACCCAGAATAAAAAATTTGTATTCAACTTGAAAAAAAAATCACATTTGTTATCCTAAATTTTTACTCCTCAATCTCTCTCTCTAGCTCTCTTTCTCTTTCCCTCTTTCTCTCCCTCTCTTTCTTTCTCTCCCTCTCTCTCTCAGTCTGTGTGTGTGCATGCACCAAACTTATTAAAACTTCTTTAGTTCAACTACTATTTCTTTGGAAATACTTTGAGTATGGAATGATAGAATAATGTAGAAAATACACACATTACCATTATCTTCTGTTACTTATAAAACCTCTTAGACTATATACTTTCTAAGGAAGCCAAAGTAAGGTTTTTATGTAATTAGAAGAAATGTCCCGCAACTTAGAACATGAAAAGGAAATCCAAAAGTTAACATAGTCTTCTTGTTACTTCAGATTTAGTTGCATCATGTTGTTGAAAGCTAAATGTATTTATCTACCTCAGTGGTTTTACATAAATTAATATATAAACAGGAAAGAATTTTTCAGTCGTTGGATTATTAATGGTACCCATTAAAATAGTGTCATAGGGGCTTCCCTGGTGGCGCAGTGGTTGAGAGTACGCCTGCCGATCAGGGGACATGGGTTCGTGGCCCGGTCTGGGAGGATCCCACATGCCGCGGAGCGGCTGGGCCCGTGAGCCATGGCCACTGGGCCTGCGCTTCCGGAGCCTGTGCTCCGCAACGGGAGAGGCCACAACAGTGAGAGGCCTGCGTACCGGAAAAAAAAAAAAAAATAGTGTCATAATCAGTATGATGTTACCAGTTCAGAAATGAATAAAATGGGATTTAAATTGTTTTGAAATTTCCCCGTGCAATATCAATTTATTAATACCATTTCTTTGTTCGGAAAAAATATTAAGTAACATGGCAATGACATCTCTGTGCAGCATAACTAATTATGGTGCACTTAAGTCACAATAATGATAAAAGTGTTTCTCAGGATATACACTTTTTCTTTGAGGTAGAGAAAAGTATAAGCAGATTAGAATTCTCTTTATAACTTTTTTAGGCTGTAAGGGTTTACTGGGGGAAATCATGTGCTGTGAGTGGGGTGTTGTGGACAGAGGAGGAAGGAGAGGATGACGACCAGCTGCTATTCTGAGAGCAAAGCAACAGTGAACAGTCTAATTCATCTACCGACTCCTTTTTTTAAGTTTTTATTCAGAAAGAGAGGCCCATGGAATCCCTGGAGGGGCTCCTTCTGGATGTGCATGGCGAAGCAGACCTGTGCATTTCCAGGGCTTGACTGTGGTGGCTGTGAAAATCCACCGTTCAGATCTCCTCCTGAGGGCAGCATGGTTGACTGTTGGCTTGAGCTGAGTCCCATATCTAAAAGAGGTGGGGCTCCTTAATGGGCTACTTTTGCTCAGGACTCTCCATCAACTCTGTTGAAATTTTCTTAGAACTGGGTTGTAATCAGAGACTCTTTTTACCCAATCCTCTTCTCTCCCTCTTCTTCACAGGTGTCAGATTAGCATCATGGTTTGAAGGTTCTTCCCATATTCTCTAGATTCCTCCTCTTTATTCTTCACAGGCTTTTTCCCCCTACAATAAATGTCTTGCCCATAATTACAGTAATCAGCTGTCTAGGCCTCAGCTTCTCAGAGTACTTGATCTGACATAGGTTTTTGGGATAATATCAATAATTTGGTATTAAATGTGCTAATCATGAGATATTCATTGGATGCTCAGGTGTAGACATTGAATAGGCAGTTATGCACACAAATCTGAAGATGCAAGAAGTGAGAAGAGAGGTCTAGTCTGAAGACAGAAATTGGGGAATTGACCAAGTATCAGTGGTATTCAAGCAATAAAACAGGATGAGTTGCCAAGGTAGTGATGTAAATAGAGAGAAGGAGGGGCCTGAGGATTAAGCCCTGATTGACCCTCTCAACCAGAAAAGATGAATGGGCAATGAGGTAGGAGGGAAATCAGGAGAGTGGGATGGGCTGCAAGTCAAGTGAAGGAAGTTTTTCAATTATAGTGAAGTCTATAATTAGCCTTGTAAATGCTGCTGATGGATCAAGCAATATGAATTCTGAGAATTGATGACTGGATTTAGCAATTACAGGGTAATGGCTGACCTTGAGAAGAACATCTTTAGAGGAGATGTAGTGGTGGGAGACTGATGTGAGTGGATTATCAAGAAAGAATAGGGAAAAAAAAGTGAATATAGAAATGCAGAGAGTGACTAGAAAATGCTCTCAAGAAGTTTTGCCATAGAGGAGAGCAAGGAATTGGGTGTTTCCTAGAGGATGAAGTAGATTCAAGTTTTTTGTTCATTTGTTTGCTTTTGTTTTTAAGATGGAAAAAATTAAATTATGTTTTTTTCATGATAGGAATGATCTACTAAGGAGGGGGGAAAGACATGGTATAGTAGGGAGAGGGGAAAGGCATTCTGAAGCAATGTCCTAGAGTTAGAGGGAAGAGTGGACAGTTCAACTCATGATAGAAGGAAAGGCAGATTGAATATGCACAGATGGAGGTAGGTGGATAAATGTGGGTGCCGGCCCTTGTGGAAAATCTTTTCTAACTGATTCTATTTTCTGAGTGAAAGTGGAATCAAAAGGAGGTGTTAGAGGTTTATATTTATCTAGAGAGTGAATAGCTTCAGGAATTGCAGTATGATTGCCTTGCAGCATTAAGAACCCATTTGGGGTTTAGGCATGAATGTAAAATGAGAGCAGTCAGCACACATTGGTTTTTTTCTGTAATCACGATCAGCTCTGCAGGGACAGCACAAATAGGCACTGGGCTGGATTTAGTTAGGGTTTGGGTTTTACCAACTGAATACCTCAATGGAGTTGAGGTCGTAAGCAAGAGAGTGATTTTAACACAATGCAAAAGAGGACATGAAGATGGTGAGCATCTCAGTTACCCCATTATCCCTAAAGAACACCACGTAAGCAAATGCCAAGTGGAGTTTGTGAGTAAAATTCTCCTTAGGTGACATTTTTATTCCACATATCAGCATGACTCGAAGACAGGTTCGGGAGTCGGGGTGCTTTTGCAAAGGGAAATCACCAATGGAAGCACTAGAACACATCATTTGCCAACTGATAGCGTCTTGGACTGAATTGCAGGATTGATAAGGCAGAGATATTAATGGCTCATATTTCAAAAGAGCAGGCTTTTCATGTTAAGAAAATGAATCAGTGGAAATATTTGTCAAACCAGTAAGCTTACTCAATGATAATGTTTTGCTTAGATAACTTGGGCCAGCATGTATATTTTTTGCAAGAGCTAGTCAAAAGATTTTCATGAGAGCAAGAATTCCACATTGAAACACAGCACTGAGATTTCTACCTCAATTAGCTTCTTTGTGCATTTAATACATTATGCTTTATAGTAATTTGCTTTAAAATGATAAATGCCACTATTCTGTGTATATATAGGAAAAAAAACCCAGTAAAACATGAACAAGATGCCACTTCTACCAAACATACCTCAATCATTTCTTAAAATTGCTCTTTTAGGTACTCAAGCATTCCCTCTGTGCACTCAAATGTTTCTAATTAGTGTTTTTTAAATAGCCTAAAGCCAATAATTCTATTATTTATATGTCCAAACAAATTCAATATTGTTTTATAGCAATAATTCTTAGGTTTTTGACAAACATCAGTTTCTGTAGATGTTGGGATATAAGATTAACAGAGTTCCTGCCTTGATTTGTTACTTAAATTTGGTCTGCTTATATGTATAATTTGTTGAACATGCACCACTATTTTATATAATGGCAAGGTTGACTAAGCAGTGATATTTGAAAATTTCTTTTGAAATGTCCACATCTCAACAAAATTTATATAGCTAACATACCATGTTTCTGGAGAACATGTTTAGAATCTTCTGTGGTAGGAAAAAATATACGTATAATACATATAGTTTTTTCATTTTTTTCACTTTCCAACTATTATTCTTAAGGTAATATTTCTTTTTGTCTAATAATGACCGCACGATGTGACAACTGTTCCTTAAAAGCTCCATTCCACCTTGAGAATAAGCTGATACTTTTCTTAAGGCATATTGAACCTCTCCACCCATGAGAAATTGGCTTGCCTGCCTGGGAAGGGAATCCCTAAGCACAGGTTGTGTGGGAATAATGAAATCTGTCATATGCCTTTTAGGAGTATCAGTTTCAGGGTCCAGCCGATTGGGACTCATTCTCTGATTCTGTCACTCATGCATGGGCTGTGTGAATTTGGGCCAAGTTACTTCATCTTCTTGTGCCTCAGCTTTGTTGTCTGTGTTCCCCTCACAGCCTTGAATAGAGTGTTAAATACAAGAGAATAGGGCTTGGTCTGATTTAACAAAGAATCTGTAGTGCCCAGCATACAAATGGGTCCTGAATAAATATTTGTTGCATGGATAAATATATGAACTATATAACTAGAAGAGTATAGCGATAGTAATTATATAATAGGAATATTTTGAGGATACAGTGACATAAAACATGATGAATACAGAGCACAGTCCTGGATCAGAGTAACTCTTACTGGAGGGAGTTCTAGATAAGTCAGGATAAGTTTGCCTTCTGTGTCTAATCTCTATTTCCCCTTCAGATTGTGGATGGCATATTTATATTAGGACAAGTGGCCCTGTGCCATACTCTAGCACCTGGGAACTGTGTAAGATGGAAAATATTTACTACTACACATATCTCTTAACTCTTTCATAATATTTGGGAGAAGTAGAAACAAGCCAAGAGGATTAAAGGATTTTAGCATACAATCGAAAACTCATGTTATCAATGAAGATGTTTTTAGAAGTTAAGCATGCATACCAGAAAACTAGAGGTAGCGTATATGATATTTCATTGATTTTAAGATGCATGTTTTAAATTTTTACATGTCCAAAATCTGGACACATTTTACAATCAATGGCATCTTACAATTGATTGGACTTTCTTTTGTTCTTTCTTTCCTTTTCTTTCTTTTTATTTTGTCTTTCCTCTCTTCCTCCTTTCCTTCTTTGTAGTTCATAATATAATAGGGTATCTTAAATAGATTTAATAAAATATGGTACATATATTAAATTTGTCTTTCTCAATGTTTATTTCTTATCATAGCGCAACTCTGGAAAGGGGCTCTTTTTTTCTACTTTCCCATCCCATGAAAATTTAATACCATAGATATACTCTATATCTGTTTATGTATTGCATGTATATTTATTTTATGAATAAAAAGAGTAAGATATTTTTGTCCCCCCACCAAGAAACAATTTTTGTCCCATTGGGGACACTGTTATACCCATTAAGAAGGCAGGTATGAAAGTGATAAATCTGAATTATTCTTAGTTTTAAAAACCTCATTTACTGGAATATTGGAAATCATAAACTAATTCTTAGGCTTAGGTAGAGCTATTGGCTTTAATTATATAACAAACTGACTAGAAATTTTATTATTATCATGAATGACTGTCAAAATGCGTGTAAAGTTTGAACATTTGCTATTTACCCCAACAGTCAGAAAGCTATCCATAATATTTTTTGTTAACAAATAAAAGATCGTCAAGTTCACCCAGTGGTATCATTCAACATATCATTCTCATATTATGAAATAAGACTATTTAATAATTTCAGTGTATATACATTTAGGATGTTCACTACTTCACCTTTACTTACAAAATCATGATTTTAAGGACATAACTTGAACACTACATCAATAAAGAGATTTTTTAAAGACCATCTAGTTTCCATGGAATACTAAGAGATACCGCCTTTATACTGCACATATGCACTCAGTGGGGAGGATGAAGATGCACAACTCTCGAAGCCTTTGGGTAGCAATCTTCTACCGCAGTCTAAGCAGTTTTGGGTTTCTACCTCCAACCGTAATGATGGAATACAGAGCTCAGTCCATTTGTGATCGGTCATCTGCACCAGAGGAAAGATAGGGACTCAGTCTATGACCATCAAATCAGGCTTTTCTCTTGAAAAGAGAATTGTTATATTCAACAGTTTTAACTGATGGAGAAAGGAGGGATTTATTTACTTGGAGAGTATCTTTAAATGGCAAAGTTGTCCAGTGTGTTCTTAAATGCTCACTTATCTTTTCTCTGGGCTATGCAGTTTAACTCCCGTCTTTTAGAATTAGTGGTGCAAAAGATTCTAAAAATTAGTGATGCGTAAAACATTTAACTTTGTTGTATGCACTGCAATATTATTTGGTATTTGACAATTCAGACATGTGTATATTGGCCTGGTTGCGTTAAATGGATATTTTTGAGACTCAAATGTGAAAAAACGAAGTGTTGCTGTTTTGGGGGATGTGAACTATTCTAGTAGATCAAGCAACGTATGAACCAAATGAACACAGGTGGTACTCAACAGAGACTCATCAGCAGTGTACAGACATCCATATCAAGGCTTTATCAATCAAGTTAGTATTACACAGGCTTTTGTAAATAAACTGAAAGTGAATTCAAAACCAGAAATCATCTCCTCCACTGCTCCTAGTACTTGCTCTTTCTCTGCCTTTTAATCGAAGCATCTCCATGATACTCCGGGCATAGACATCTCTCAAGTTAACACTGATATATGAGTCAGTGGCTATATTCTTGGTAAGTTTCTTCAGAGCCTCACGCTGTCTAACAGCTGCTTCCTTGAGCTTTAAGGTGAAGTAGCAAGCAGAGAAGCGGTCGTTAATAATAGCAATGGGCAAGGCCAAGACAAGGATTCCCGATAAGATACACATGAAGGCCACGATTTTGCCCGTGGTGGTGTCTGGTCTGATGTCCCCATATCCCACGGTAGTCATGGACGTTGTGGCCCACCACCATGCACAAGGGACACTTGTGAAGGTTGTGTCGGGAATGCTCTGCTCAGCAAAATATTCCACAGTTGAAAATATAGAGATTCCTACAGACAGAAATAGGAGCAGCAGGCCAACTTCTTCGTAACACTGGGTGATTGTCATTCCAAGTGAGCGTAAGCCTGTAACAGAACAATTGGTGTCAGTCATGGGCACCCCTCCTCTCTTCCTTCGTCCTTCCCTCCCTTCCCTTCTCCTTCTCTGCTACCCACCCACACACATGCATTTCACATTTAATATGGCTCCAGCATTGGGCAATGTTCTGGGGATATATAGATATAAATTATAATCTTCAGGAAGTTCTTAGTCTAGTTGATGGGGCCAGATTGAGAAGGATAGAAAAATATAAATAGATTCATTCACTCACTTATCATTTATTAAAAACCTACAATTTATACAAAAGAAAGGTGAGAGATGAGTTGGAGGGCAGGCAGGGGACGTTTGATAGGAGTTTGTACTTTATCCAATGGGAAACTTTGCAGCATTGCACGTGGAGGGCTCTCTTGGTCAGGTCTGCATTTCAGTGCCTCACCTTAGCACACTTTTCTAATGAAGTTTTATGTTGTCTCCTTATATTTTATGTGTCTGTTTTTCTCACCTTCCTGATAAAGTTTAATACAATTAGGGGCATCATTATCTGAAAGTCAGAGGAAGTAAAAGATGAAAATGAAGTGAAGCAGCAGAAACAAGTTAGGAATCAGTGACAAAATTGACATAAGAACATCAAATGTACATGCGAGGACATTCTCAGAGGTGTAGCAGGAGGGGTTCCTGCACTCCCATGGAAGCCATTGAAATTTTTGTCCTTAATACCAAAGCTATAGGAAACTATCTCCCTTGAATACATAGAATTTCTCCTTTCCTGTCGGGAGATAGACCTGAATACAGACTATTCCTCCATTGTGAAAAGGTACAGGGGACTGGAGCCACTAGGGAATTCACTCACTATGAGGCATAGGTGAATTTCCCGTTGCTAATTCTGAGGATTCTGCAAGACAGACCCAGGAGAGTCCAATCCCACCTCTGACGAGACTAAACCCTCAGGATAGTAAGAGGAGCCCATTACAGGATCGTGATTTGAATAAGGTATCTTTCCAACTCTAGAGAGATACTGATTAAAGTTTATCCACATTTCGAAGTCGTATTAACATGATGTCACAATGATACGGTCTCAGAAGTCCAGAGCAGTGCCTCTTGGAATCACTTTTAAATTTTTATTCACTCACTGGAGACTATTTTAAATATGTTAAAATACTATTTGTGCTCTCATTATTTTGAATTTTGTTCTTGAAATTTTCAGATGTTCTTGAACTATTAACCAGCTATTTAAAAATACCAATGAATATAACTTTGAGGTTTAACTTCAAAAGACATTTAAAGAATACCTTTAGAATACTGGCCTTGATATGTCTGTATTAAATTGCATTTCTGAAATATATTGACAACATACGAAGAAATGCATAGTGTTTGGGAAGGTTGTTTTCATTTCAACATTCTAAACATTTCATTTTGTAAAGAAACAAAGTGGCCTGAATTTCTGCATGTTACATCAATTAACTCAGATAATCCTAAAAAATAATATGAGATAGATGTTATACTTATGCCATTCTACAGGTGAGCAGATTGAGACACAGAAAGGTAGCATATCTAGTACAAAGTTACATACCAAAGACTTAAAATTAGGCTGTCTGGCCCACCCATTGTCCTCCTAACCATTATTCTATAATACTTCTCAATTTTTATTTATAGTTAATACATAGGGGAATATGTGATCTATGTCTATATTTTGCTAAATGTAATGCTTTAGATAAAACTGTCAAATATTTATGCAACTGTTCATATCTTTTCAATAAATTAAGGCTTTATTAATCCTTCTACTTGCCTTAGAACTGACAAAACCTTTGAAGAGGTGACATTGTGGAAACATTGACATTATTTTCTTTTTCCTTTCTTTTGGGAAAAAAATGTATTCTTTACTGGGTGTTTTTAAATTGAATCCTGTGAAGAGTTTATAAATACTAGAAGAAAGCATCCCATTATGTGTGTCAGAAAACAAAGAGTGGTACTTCTAAAAGTTGTTGGAAACCCCGTTATCAAATCCCTGGTATATGAGACTAGCTAGGAAAATACACTACTAAAACTATATTAGGAGAAATCGTAGTTTCCTCAGAGATGTGTGGGACAAAACATATCTGAGGTTAATTCCTCCCTATATTTATAGGGAGAGACAACTACCATCAACTCCTTTTAGGTGACCAGTCAGGCATATATCTAGGGAAATAGGTGGGAATAGGACTCTCTAGTCAAATTATTTATATTTATATGTATCGTATGAATATGGCATCCTACTCCAGTGTCTCTTAAAGTGTGGTTCAAGACCACCTACATCAAAACTAACTTGTTAAAATATATGCTTCTGGATCCAACCCCCCAAACTAAAATCTGACTCTCGGGGATTGGGGCTCAGAATTTGCATGTTAACAAGGTTTTCAAGGGATTCTTATTTTCATTAAAGTCTAACATAAGGTAACATATGTGCTCCAGAACATCTAACAGCCGGCTGGGCCGGCCACTGAAAATCATTGCCCTTGGGGATGCAAGCATCATCTTTAATGGATTTGTGTGATTTCCTCTGACATTGCCTAAAATTTTCACATATAATTGTGTGTGTGTGTGTGTGTGTGTGTGTGTGTGTGTGTGTGTGTGTTGTGTAGAGATTTTTCTAGGGAGAGTGTTCTTTAGATCTTCAAGGCTTTATGATACATACAAACAGCTAAGGAATTCCCGTTACCATCTCTCTTGTGCCTCCCCAATTAGGGACAAGAAAATTCTCAGATACTAGACAAAGCATTTAATTAGTGTCTTTTGCTTTCTTCCAAAGCAAAATTTCCATTGTTTCTTCAAAAATCATGGGAGGGCCACCAGTGCCCAGTCATCTCTCTTTCTGCATAGCCAGAGAAGGCCCTGGAGGACTTTCTCTTCTCCCAAGGAACACGTGTGATACTTCCTTGGACACAGAAAAGAAACTGGCTTACGTTCCTATATATCACATATAATCTGTGCATATCTTTTTATGTGCTGTTTATGCATATTTTATGTAGAACCTTCCAGAAACACAGTATCTTTAATTTTCGTACATCTTCTGGGCACCTGGGTTAAAATAAAGTTAACGTATGGTTAAATTGTTTCTCAAATGTCTTAAGGAGAGGAATTGTGTGAGAGGCAGCTTGTCCTCTATACCTGTGATAACAACCTCAAGGTTTTGCTTTTCAGTACCTTTCTGGAGATCATAATTGGGTGAAATATAGGAGTTGGTAGTTTTGAGTATCAATTTGGAGTCAAGAGTCGTTTCCCTTGGACCATGGTCAAAGCACTAATGCTTAAAAACAATGGCAAATTAAAAGGCATCAATGAAAACTGAATACCTGTGGAATGCCTGCCCAGTTTGAGCATGCGCAGAGCCCTAAGCAGCCTCAAAACCTGGACGATGCGCCCCACGTTTTCCAGCTCCTGTGTAGTCTGGCTCCCACTCAGGCTCTCTACCAGAAGAGTGATGTAGAAGGGCAAGATGGCTAGGAGGTCTATGATGTTTGGCACCTTTCTCAGGAAGCGGCACCTGTCCCGCACGCACAGGAAGCGCAGGACAAACTCCCCGGTGAACCAGCTAATGCACACGTACTCCAGGATTTCCAGCAGCTGCAGGTCCAGCCAACTTAACTCGGCTGACATCAGAGCCATGTTGACGATGGACACCGCCACGAAGATGATGGATATGACCCCAAAGATTCGGGCAGCTGTGGAAGACCCCGGTTTCTCTAGGATGTTCCAGAGCTTCTGGCGGACGGTGGGGCAAGGTCCTTGTGAGAAGTCCTGTTCGCTCTCATGTTGACTTTCCTGGTCTTCTGTGTCCTTCTTAAAGTCTAAAGTTTCACTCAGCTCCTTTCTTCTGAAGTATCTTTTAGAGAAGACAACTTGGTGATTAGTCTAACTTTTTTTAAAATACAGAAGTAAAGAGAATTAAACTTGGCAGTGAAGTCATGCTTTTTATTTCAGGAAAATGCAGAAAATGTTCATTCATATTTTACCCAGGCTTTCTTCCCACAGTACTCAAATGTTCTCATTTAGGATTATTGTTTTTAAAATGGCACTTTCATGGTAGAAGTTTATACAAAAGAATTTATACATCGCAAAGCTACTTTAGATTAAAGCATTTTATCACCCATTTTTTCTGGTAACAGGAACAGAAGTTTGCGATATGTAATTTTTTTTAAGGTGGCTAATGGAAAGGTATTCATGAAGAAATGGTAGTAATAGCAAAGCAATAGCAAAATAATAGATCACCAAAGTCCCACAATCATCCACAGTCAAAGAACCAACTTTCTGCCTTCTGTATTTAAAGCAGTTCTTGTCCAAGTTTTAAAAGTTAGTGTCCTAGGTTTGATAAACAATAACGCTCTCCACTGAAACCTACATCCCTATACATGCATTTTTTGGAGCATAAGATTTCGGACTCATTTATTTAACCACCAAATATTTATTGCAGGCCTGACCTCTCTTGACTTATAAATGAATTAGCATACTGGAAAAAGGAGAAGGTTCAGAAACTTCCAATCAGAAGTTGGCTTTGACACTTTCCGGCCTCCACTGCCACCCCACCTTCTAGCTCCGAAGTGGGCACAGGTATTCTTAAACCTGGCTTGAGCGAGGCTTGTGTAACGCCTCAAATCTTTCCCTCTGCCGCCCTCTCTCCACCGCGCCCGCTGCCCCGCCCAGCCACCAAGCGCCTCGAGGGTACCTGTCCCTGCAGCAGGAGTCAATGCTGAGCTCGTCGATGCCCCAGTACTGGATCTCCTGGAGGAAGGAGAGCGCGCACAGCTGCTCCATGACGTGCAGGCGGCCGGTGCGATAGTAGTGCAGGACATAGCGGAATGCTTGCGAGCTCCGGTCGAAGAAGTACTCGTTGTCCACGGGGTTGGCGTCGTCACAGAGCTCCAGGGGGCTGGGCACGGCGGTCAGGGCCCCGGGGCGCCGGCACGAGGCCACCACCACGGCCAGCTTGCCAAGGCGCGTGTGTGGGAAGCAGGACAGAGCCTGCTGCGAGAGCACAAAGCGGCTGCCGCCCACGTTGACCGTGAAGCTGTCCCCGAGCGCCAGGGGCTCCCCTTCGCCCTCGCTGCAGAAGACGCTGGAGTCCAGCGAGGTCAGGGAGGCGCTGTCCAGCGGCGAGTCCGGCGACGCCCGGCCGCGGGGAGGCAGCTCCATCCTTGCCGCCGCTGCCGGAGGGCGCCACAAAGTTGGGGGCGGTGGCACGTCCGGGATTTCCCGGGCTCCCGAGGTGGGTTCCTCCCACCCCCGAACCCTTACTCTCTCCACCCGCCTGTGCTCGTTCTCCCTCTCGCCGCTAGGGCGCTGCGAGTGCGCCGTAGCAGCGCACAAGTGTCTGAGCGCCGGGTCTGGGAGGAGCGGAGGGGTCGCGCCCAGGGAACTGCTCAGGTGTGGACCAAGCCGAGGACATCCGCAGGGCACACTGCCGGTCGCCGTGGTCCTTCCCGGACTCAGTACCCCCTCCCCAGCTTTGTAATTGAGATCTCCAGCCCGGGAGGTGTATGGGTTGAAGGCCTCCCTGCTTGGGGGTTGGAGCGGGAGGGGAGGGGAAGGGGGAGGGAGGTCTACAGTGGAGGAGGGCACGACGAATCTTGGAGGAATGCAAGCAAGGGGAAGGGCAAGACTCACTCCCGCCTGCAGGAGACCAAAACGAAAAGTTCAGAAGGCAAAGGAAGTGGTAACCGGGTCTGAGTCTTTTCCAACTTCAGGATATATATTCCTCTCTCTGCTTTTGCTGCGCAGTTTCATAGGCCTCCCAGGGAGTGGTCGCTGGGGATGCGCGCACGTGGGGGAGGGTGACCTGGGTGCAGGGTTCGAGTCATTTGCTCGCATCCACTCTCATTCTAGTCTGTCACTCACGCTTCGTTTTATTCTCCCTCCTCCCCTAATTTTTGACCTCCTGGTTGAGAAACGAGGACAATTAATGATGACTTTCGATTAAGTCCCAGTGAGTCACTGAGAACTAGGGGTCACCATTGCCAGCTCCCGTCACGTGTTGAGGCACTTTGCGCCCTTCGGTTTAGGCTTTTCTGTCGCTACAAGTTTCCCGGAGAGCAGGTGTTCTGGGGGCATTCTTCGGTACACAGCAGAGCTGTCATTTTAGGAGAAGGGAAGGCAAAAAGACAAGGACTAGAACAGGCGTGGGCTGGGGCAGGAGTTTAAATAGTAACGACGACTCGGTAAAGGGAGAAGCCGAGCGCTGTGCCCAGGTGAGGCTAGAAGTGCATCCACGGGGCCCCTGGGAGTCGCGCCCCGGCCAACCTGTTGGACACGGGGCGGGAGCGAGGAGGAGGGCAGGGTGACTCACCTGCTGCTCCGGGCACATCTGGGGTGCGCTCAGTGGGCGCAGCTGGCTGCGTAGCCTCGATTTGATCCTCGCGATTTACACGTGAGTCTGACTTCACAGGTCCAGGAAGAGGGCTGTGCTCGCGGCTGAGCTCCTCGCCCGCGCTGGTTGTCTAGCCTCGCCTCTTCGCCACGAGCCTCCCGGCTCCGGCCCCTAGGCTGCGGCGGAGGGTGGCCGCCCCCGCCCGCGCACGCTCCCAGCCCTCGGCGGTTCCCAGCGCCAGCTGTGAGGAGAGCGGGGAGCGGAGGGAGGTGAGACCGGAGGAGGAAGTGAGGCGCTCAGTGACTGAATCTTACATTCATCCTGAAGGCGCTTCAAGGATTACTATATTAGATTCTCGTTTCCCGGAATCTGTGCGCTCACAAATGCTCAAGAACAAAATTTTCCAGTTGTATAAATCTGCGAAACTCAGGGTTAGGGCAGTTACGTTAACTGCTTTGTGTGGCACGGTTCAGGGTTGTCCTCATTATTTCCAGAAAGCGTCTGGGAATCCTGCATTTTTCAGAAGTCTTTGCAAGAATGAGTGCACCACACTTAGCTCCTTTTTTTCCTTGTAAGTAGTTTTAGAAAGTATATATAAAGAGGTAAAGCAGGCAGATTGACCTGAAACATAGTTGTTTAGTTCTGGCTTTGTCAACTGGCTGTGGAAGCTCTAGCTGGCATTTACTTCAAGGGCCTCAACGCCTTCCTTAGTAAAATTTCAGGTTTTAATAAAAAACACCTAACCTTTACTGGGTGCTTACTTTATGCCAGGAAATTTTTGTAAGCCCTTTACTCATTCAGTACCTTATTTAATCATAATAACAATACTATGAGGTAGAAGTATACTTGATTTACAGAAGGGAAGACTGAGGCAGAGAGAAATTATGTGATTTACTTAGGGTCACACATTCCAACTTAAAACCCAGGACTAATTGTCAGAGGCTGGCCCCATAAACACAGTGCTTGGGACGTATCATTTTTGTGTGATCTTTAAGTAAACCAAAGTGTGGTTGTATTTATTTACTTACTTTTGCAGCTTTCTAAAGAAGGGCAGGAGTTTAATGATGTATTTTCTCTAATCTTTCCACAAATGCTTGTTGCGCATCCACTATGTACCAGGCACTATTTTAGGTGCTTCAGATGGCTCCATGAAAAAAACCAGACAAGATCCCTGTCCTTATGGAACTAACATTTTCCTGTGAGAATAAAAGAACAACTTCAGTGAAATTTATAAAACAGTATACAGTATTTATCAGTTGTGGCTCTTTGGACGGCTATCCTCCTGGTTAACTTTTGCCTCTATAAAGAACTCTTCCATACAGAAAATATGGAGTTAAAGATCATCCTAGTAAGTAGTTCATCGTTATGTATGAGTACTGTGAAATTAATTTTTTTTAAGGTAGTGAAGATTTTCCCTTACATAGAGAGAAAAATTTCTCCAATATTTCACTTATATATTGGGCGTTGAAAAAAGCCAAAAGTTCTTTTAAGCCTTATTCATCCTTTAGTGTGAATAACTTGAATCAAATGATTAGCAGTAAAGTCTCCCCTAGCTTTACAGATTATTGTGAGGAAGGAGGAAAACTTTCAGAGGAGAATGACAGATTTGGGTGAGAAGGGAGATCTTGGACAGGTGACCAGAGGTTAGCAAATGGTGACTGAGGCTTGCAGGTCTCCTACGCTGCCACCAGGACCCTGGAATCAGTTGTAATTAGTGGTGTCCTGTAGAAGTAATTGTAACAATAACCACTCTTGAAGTGTAAGGCTCAAGCTAAGCATCTGAATTCTCACAATGATCCCATGAAGTAAGTATTGTTATCCTTAGCCACAAATCTCAACTCAGAGGCGCACAGGCACTAAGGAACTTTCCCAGTTGTATAGTGAATATGTGAAGGGGAGTATATTAAGGGACCGAAACTGGGGTCTTTCTGACTCCAGATTTCATCTCAACTGCTAAGAACCTAAAATTTTCAATTGACATTCAATTTGATTAAAACAGTTTCCACTAATTAAAGTAATTATAACTAGGGACTTCACTGGTGGTGCAGTGGTTAAGAATCCGCCTGCCAGTGCAGGGGACACGGGTTCGAACCCTGGTTCAGGAAGATCCCACATGCTATGGAGCAACTAAGCCCTGCGCCACAACTACTGAACCTGTGTTCTAGAACCTACATGCCACAACTACTGAAGCTCTCACGCCTAGAGCCCATTCTCCACAACAAGAGAAGCAACGCAATGAGAAACCCGGGCACCACAACGAAGAGTAGCCCCCGCTCGAGGCAACTACTGTCTCACCTAGAGAAAGCCTGTGTGCAGCAACGAAGGCCCAACGCAGCCAAAAAACAAAACAAAACAATAATTATAACTAGAAAGATGGTTACTAGTTAACTGGGAGTATACAAACACAAATGACCTATTTTAAAATACAGTCTCTTGGGTAGCAAAAATCCCGGCCTTCTTCCCTGTCCTGTTCCCTTTAATCTGTTGTCTCTGCTCACTCATTGATTGTCCAGGTTTGAGTCAGAGAGCCCACTGAAAAACATATGACAAATTAGGGGGGAAATAAATCCATGCAGAGGGAATCCTTCCTGGTCCCTGATCTTGACCTGAGATATACCCTGAAGTATGTCAAGAAATGAAAGAAGAATTGCTGATAAGTAGTTGGGGATGGGGAGGTCTTGCTTTCCATCTCATTCCTACTTAGCATGGGAGGAATGTGATTGTCATGTAGGAGGTAGCACAGTACTGAGACAGGAAAACTCGACAACCTAATGGCTTTGTGGATATTTCCCTAGTCATCAGATGTTATATTCAGGTGATTTTCCATTAACAGTCTTGTGATGAAGTGCGCTACTGGTGTTTGGCTTTATCAGGTCTTCAAAATATCGATAGGAATGTTGAATCCCCAGGTACAACTTGTATTTTTAATTCTTCCAATTTTTATGAATATTTCCAAATTTATTAATGAACAGCATGCATTCTTAACAGTCGTGTTTTTAAATTGGATTAAAAGAAAAATCACGATACCTTAAATTGACTCTAACGCAGACAATTATGAAAGTAAAAGTTAAAAGTCATTTGAAGCACGTTCAAAATTTCTATTATTAAAAACCTAGACCATTTTATTCAGGTTTTTAAAAAAGTAATGAAAATGTATTTATATTATTATTGTATTCCGTTATTCTGTGATTTATTTAAATAATATAATATGTTTCTGTGAAATTATTAATTCTCATCTTTTATTTGAAAGTTTTAAAATGATTTTACATATATGATTATAAGTTATTGAAATATTTTTAAAGGAAAATGTACATTTCTTATTAATTTATATCCCCAATACTGCAACTTTACATTTATTTTTAATAATTAAATAGACAGGGGACGTATAATGACTGAAAAATTTTGAATAAAGCAATTTATAGACTTCAACTTGAGTAAACTCTACATTTTCATTTTCAACCATTTCATTTTCAACCACATCACTGTAGACTCACACTAGAACCCCTTTAATTTATCATTCATTAACAATGCAGACCATATTTCATGCGAGGTGTGCCTGCCTATCTTTGACTCTGTGTTTCATTACCTAGGGACTGACAACCAGATGAGTTAATTGTAATGATGTTCAAAATGCCTTTGTGTAAGGACAAAATGACTTTATCTTCTTTCTTTTCACTGCATTGGAATATGTTTAAAGGTAAAGGAAAATCTGACAAATTCTATCTATTCATCTTTCATGTGCCTTCTAGGTGCTTGGAATAAATCCTCCCAACTGTATAACAGCCCACTCTAATGCAGAATTTAGCTTAATGTGGGCTTGTTCTGGATTCCTTCCAAGGGGAGGCAATTGTCTTTGGAAGTACCCAAGAACTCATTTTTATAGCCTAGTCTGCTACAGAGATCACAGGATGGGTTGATGATGGTGATGAGATAGTAATATGATAATAATAGATGCTACCTTTACTTATTCAACCTCTGCTCTGTCTTTTATTAGCTGTGTGACCTCAACACGTTTCTTGAAACTTCTACGTCTCATTTTCCTCATCTGTAAAGTAGGAGTGACAGTAGTACTTACCTTATGTTGTTGTTTTAAAATTAAATGAGATAATCCATGTAAGTGTTTAATGCAGTGTCATTATTCTTGTTGTCACTTTTATTATTATCAAAATGTTGCAGGAATATTTTTCTAATCCCCCTTACTGAGCACTTACTGTGTGATAAGTGTCATGTTAAGTGTTTAGTCTCATTTCATTTATAATTCACAGAACCCTATGAGGAGATTATTATTATCATCCTTAATTTACAGGATCACAGCATTTTAATAACTTCTCAAGTGTTATGCTGATAGTCAATATAAGCTTGAACACATTTGTTTGATTCAAAGCCTTCAAAGGGCATTAATATGAAAATAATGTGATGATGAGAAATCACTGTTAGAAATGCTCTTCTCTTTAAAAATAATTTTATACGGAGAAAATTTCTATTCTATGCTTCAAATAATTGAGCGATGACCATACTTCATATACCATGACCAACACATTGCCTGTGATTTCACATTTTAGTAAATTGGATCTTTCTTGTAACCATCATAAAGTTGATAGTCAACTGGATTTGTCATTAAGTGATTCTCACTGTGCCCTTATGATATGCAAAAGATATAGTCACATTTTTCCTGAGTTACCAAGAAAATATGTAGAATCAGGCACTTATTGTTCACTGGATTAACTCCTATAATTACACTGAAATTAAACTTTTTAAACAAGATTTAAAAGCACTGGAGCAAAAGCAAGGCAAGTGCTCTGCTCATCATGTTCTGTACACTGTTAAGTGAACCTAATATTGAATTTGAAAATCATATTTTCTTTTTTAAAGCCTTTTTACCCAGCTCTATTGAATTACCTTACGATGACAGAGAGGTAGAGTCATACAGACCATTAAAAACTGTTTCTCATCGAGTATATGCGATTTATTAATATTAGAAGTAAAATTGTATTTAGGCTTATACTTATTCTATTTAGTGCTTTCTTTCATTATCAAGGAACTCAGTAAACTTGAATTCCATCCTGTAGTTGGAAGACAGGTAATCTTTGAAACCCATACGTGTTATAAAGTTTTTTATGTTGTATTTTCTTGATTTTCCTGGAATCAACTCAAAATTCAAAAATTTTTCACTCAGTAAATATTTTAGAAATGTAATTTTCTCAGCTTCAGGGGAGATGTTCGTATGTATATACAGATAGAATATATATATTGTATATCATATACGTCATATATATTATGTATGTGAATACACACACATGAAAAACTAAGAGTAAGGAAAGTTTACAATGATTTCTATGTCAGTGGATCACATTATTATTACTCTTTTTTTTTGCGGTATGCGGGCCCCTCACTGTTGTGGCCTCTCCCATTGCGGAGCACAGGCTCCGGACGCGCAGGCTCAGCGACCATGGCTCACGGGACCAGCCGCTCCGCGGCATGTGGGATCTTCCCAGACGGGGGCACGAACTCGTGTCCCCTGCATCGGCAGGCAGACTCTCAACCACTGCGCCACCAGGGAAGCACCACATTATTATTACTCTTAACAAGGAAAGTAGTGAACAATCAGAAGCAATATAAGGAGAATAGTAGAGATAAGTAAGGGGAAAGACAATTTTTCTTTCGAAGTGGTTCTTACTTATATAGTGTAGTTCCTTTAAATAGCATCCTCATGGCATTTTAAACATGATCTAATTAAAGAAAATATGAAGTAATTTTTTAGGACACATATGCTGAAATCTGTGCCAAAGTAGTTTTGTTAACTGGATTGCAATGCTGTATAGAATACCTATTATTCTAATCTCAGTTTAAGCACATAGAACAACATTAATTTAAATAAATATTTTATACATGAAATCCATTGCACACAAATGGGATAAACGCAATACTGTTTGAGTTAAAAAAAAATCACTGCTTTTTACCCTTAACTCTATGATCTGCTTATACTTTTTTTGCTGGTTCAAAAGAATAGAAAAATGGGGTTTTAATCAGTATAAATTAATTTGATTGATTTGAAAAAAGAGTCCTGCATCGCTGCATATATTCCAGAGTATATTTTCTCCACACAGTGCAATTATATTGGTGGGACCTGCATACAAAAATTTGTTATTTTTTTCAACATGAAAAATATCAGTGAGCCATATGGCATCTTCTTACACCATTGCATCTGATTGACAGCTCAATTATAGACCTGGCCTCCTAGTTCTCCCACAAACAGCTTTCTGGGAAATCTAAACCACATGGGAAGTCAAAGCATAGCAAACTTGTCCTGGGCCTGCTTTTTTAAAAAAATTCTGTGAAGTCAAATTTATCCAGTTTAGTAACCAGGACTGTTTTATTTTCATGGCAGCAGTGAGAAATATCCAGTTCAGTACCACTTATATGATACTTTATTTATTTTATTATTATTATTTTTTTTGCGGTACGCGGGCCTCTTACTGTTGTGGCCTCTCCCATTGTGGAGCACAGGCTCTGGACGCGCAGGCTCAGCGGCTATGGCTCACGGGCCCAGCCGCTCCGCGGCATGTGGGATCCTCCCAGACCGGGGCACGAACCTGCGTCCCCTGCATCGGCAGGCGGACTCTTAACTACTGCGCCACCAGGGAAGCCCTATATGATATTTTAAATGAAAATAAGTCTCAAAGAATTTGTAAAAGAAGAAAAATAAAACAAATAGGAATTTTAAGATTAATTTGGGAAAACATTAAGTTAGCAATATACATTCAATATTTACGTGATGCTAGGCCACATATGTTTTGCTTTTGGTAGCAGAAACTTATCAAAAAATCAGATAGATAATTACTGATTATATGGAAGCTTTGAGAATACTAAGCAGTTTTATGGATGAGATATGTTTACATATGTCTGTAGAACAAGTATTTAAATTTAAGTTTTAAAAAAATTAAGCTAAAAATATACTAGAATTGTTTCCTCATTTGATATTGCTCAATAAATAGGAAAATATCACAAATATCTTTCAGCATAAATTAAAAAAAGACTTTATGTGCAGTTAATTTTTGGCTTGTTTCATTTTTGTTGTGTTAATAGCATTACCAACTGGCAACAAAGGTCTGTGTAAAATTTTTATTGAGTGACTAAAAGTAAAATAAAGAGCAAGTTTTGATGTATTTGCTTGAATAGGTACAGATAGGGGCTTGAATAAGACCCTGATAGATGAGCACGTGGCCTCTTTCAATGTTGTGAACGTGGGCAAAAAAACTTCACCTGCAGTTGGAGCCAAGATCACTGGAGAAATGATGATCTACTTTAATCTCTGATTTGATTGAGAATCTGTCCCTGGGGCAGTAAGAATCACAGAGTGAATGGGCCTCTCTCCAATGAATTGGTGGTGATCACTTATATAAGTACTAGATAAGGGACACTATTAAAATATTTGTTTTCAAAGTTCCAGGTTTTCAAATATAGCTGTGATGGAAGGTGGCTGACCCATGCTTCAAGGCAGCAGTTTTGGGACCCCTCTACACTCTTAAAAATTATTGAGGACCGCAGACATCTCTTGGTGATATGGGTTATATCTATTGACATTTATCATGTTGAAATTAAAACAGAAAAATTTAAAAATATTTATTAAATCAATTTAAAAAAACAGTCTCATGCCCAATATGTGTTAACAAAAGAACACGCTTTTTTGATAATAAGGATATTTTTCAAAACAACATAATTAGTGAGAATAAAGACAGCGTTTTACAATTTTTCATATCTGGCTTAATAAAAGATGGCCAAATTTTCATATCTGCTTCTGCATTCAAACTGTTGCAATTTGAAATTTTTGTTGAAGTTAATGAAGAAAATCCAGTGTCAGATAGGTAGTTGGAAAAAAGTGGGGCATTTAATAGCTTTTACATATAATTTTGTATATTCTTCTGTGCTACACTAAAACTTAACAGGTTAGTTCCAAAGTGGAATCTGAAACTGTGTCGAGGAGCTTTTCATAGTCAGTTATATTAAAACCCATTGGTCTATATTGCCCTTGGAATGGATTTTTTTAATCCATGCATGACTTTGTTATGTCCTGCATTGTTCATTTAGAAAATGTTGGTTTCTTAGTTTTGTATATCTCCCAAAAGTAAAACATTTAGTTAAACAACATAAAAAATCTCTTTTGTTAATATCACACCAATTTCATCAGAAATTTTTTTTAAGTATAGAGAAGTTACCAAACTTATGATGGTATAGGTAAGCTTTCCAAAATTGTGATTTTTGCTTGTAAGCTCATATATTTTTTTTTTTTTTTTTTTTTACGGTACGCGAGCCTCTCACTGTTGTGGCCTCTCCCGTTGTGGAGCACAGGCTCCAGACACGCAGGCTCAGGGGCCATGGCTCACGGACCTAGCCGCTCCGTGGCATGTGGGATCTTCCCAGACCAGGGCAGGAACCCGTGTCCCCTGTATCGGCAGGCGGACTCTCAACCACTGCACCACCAGGGAAGCCCTGTAAGCTCATATTTTATAATCTGTAACAAATATTGTCAGATTTCCTTGATAGTAGCAGAATCCATTCATTCATTTTTAAGAAATTATTCACAAACATCTGAATAACCAATTTGTCTATCAGTCAGATTTTCAAGTAAACACGGGGATTCATGAGAAAAAAAATGGCTAGTTCAGCTTGTAACTCAAAATAATTACCCAAGTGCTTGTCCTTGAGATGTCCATGGTACTGAAGCAGGCTGCAGAAAGCTTCAGTTCACTTCCCATTTAGTCAAATAAAACATGAAAAAGACAGGTACCCAAGCGATGAGATTGAATACAATTAATATTTTAATAAAATTTATAACTTTTATTATTGCTCATCCAGGATATTGTTAAGTAAAACCGTCTTCCCCCCATCCCCGCAAATGTGTGAAGACTATGAAGACAACTAGTACAGTTTGGTTCCACCACTCTGAGGTGCGCTAAAAACATAAGTGCACCTGTTGCTTTTATACCATTAGTGCAAATATAAATGCAGTGGGAAATACAAATATTGTCTTGTTATTAAGAAAATAATTTTTTAATTCAAGGACCACTAAAAAGGTCCCATAAAATCCTAGGGGTAAATAGGCCACATTTTGAAAAATTTTGTTCTAAGGAATATATGTATTTTGCCAACTTAAAGACAGGATTTATGTTTACATTGTTCAGGAATTAGAGAAGTATAGGACTTTTATATTTTGTTTTTCAAGGTTTCATCAAAAAATTTCCTGTACCTAATATACACTGTACAGAGATAAACACACACATATCCCAAACATAGATATTACACACACACATATACTCACTCACACAGAAACGTGATCATAGAAATGTTGTCAGATATGCAGAGAAAATGTAATTTTGCCTCCAACTGATCAGCTATTTCTTATAAATTCCATCACATTGGATATTAGGTAAACCCTACTTTTTAGTTTAATCAAGTAAATATAATATAATGCAATAATTTAATTTTTTAAGGTAATGTGTAGTCTTTTGGAGTAAAAATGTCTAGTCTCTCAAATGTTCGACATCTTTTATGCCTCACTCCAGATGAGCAAGGTATGGCCCGGGAAGATAAGATGCTCCTTTATAGTTTAGATGATACCAGTTGAATCAGCCCTGGCTGGTAGGAGGGCTTCCTGGACTAATGACTTCTGGGATGTACATAGATGTGAATGGCTAGAGCCCATTGGTTGTTTGTTTGCTTCCGGTCTCTAGTTCCTCCTCATTTTTCTCTCTTTGCCCTCAGGTTATAAATGGTTAAACAAGCCTCTCAAGCCTTTTGTCTCTGTCTCTCCTCAAGCAGTGCATGGAGCCACTGTTGGCTCACACTTTACCTATCTATAATCTGACATTTATCTCTCTCTAATCTACTTATTTCCGCATAATCACACCTGCCGCAAGTTAAGTGGCTGGGCGTGGGGCACCTCCTAGAGCTTGCAGCTTTTCATGAAAAGGAATGGTGAAGTGTTAACACATGTTCCTGGGCTTTCCCATACCTGCTGGAAGTTTCTAAGTGCCCCTCCTGGACCCGCTGAGGTTTGTCATCCGTGTGTGTTGTATTTATGGAGGTACGAGAACCCTGAAGCTGATCCATTGATGTTTCTATCTCTCCCCTCCCCCATTTTTTCTTTATAATTATTCATGTTTTCCCCCCTATTTCTAAGTCATTGGTTCTCAATCAGTGCTAGTACTTCCTCCTTAAAGGGACATATGGAAATGTGGTCATGGGCGTGTGGAGGCTCTTATCTGTCACAGTGACTGGAGAATGTTATTGACAGTTACTACCTAGGAGCCAGACACACTAAATATGTTTTAACTATAGGCAATAAAGAATTGCCATTCCAAAAATGATAGTAGTGCTCTTATGAGAAACACTGCTCTAGATACAAATTCCTTAGGTCCTAGGGAAGGAAGCTTTACAGCTTAACCATGGTGTCTATGACAGAGGCAGAACTAATTATCTGTCTTCTCACAACCCTCCAGATGGATAGATGCCTTGGGTTGACTGCAAAAAACGTCATGGACCAGAAATACAAAAAAAAAAAAAAAAAACCCTACTATCAGTATATGAATATGTACATACATTAGGCATTTGAATTTGTGATCATGTTTTATATTACCATTGCAAAGGGATGACACATTAAACAGAAGAGCTAAATATATCAGTACTTATGCATATATTTTAAATGTACTGTAGAATTACATTGCTTTCTTGTGGTAACTATTGAGATGGTGTAGGTCCTTATGGATGGACAACGGCATACATTATGTAAACAGCCTGTCATTTATGTTCTACAGCAACCTTGAAAGGTTTCCAGAAGAATCCATAAAAAGCTCAAATTATTTTCTTTGATAATTTTGGTCAGCCTTCTCAATGACAGAGTACTCTAAGTGATCTCCTTTCTAGCTTCCAGCTAATGATTTTACCTCCTAAATTGCAAAAAAGTGTTGATGTTTCCAAAATGTCTTTGCAGTGCTTTTCTATTCATCTCTATATACTTCATCAATCTGGTTTTTCCTTTCTTAACTCATTTTACCAACTGACTCTTCACATGTGAAAAAACGGTTTGCCTGTAGAAAAGAGCTAAATAGAGTGTAAATAATTAACTGTGTCCCTTAGATATTTCTGATACTGTTTACTCAGAATATTCCAAACTTTCGTCTCTGTTTACTAAAATACATATTATATGCATGGTAATCATACAAAATTCCTAGAACTCTATGGGTAAACACTGAACTTTGAAATCAGAGTTCTCCACAACTTATCCATATAATTTTGATTCTTTAAGTCAATGCATAAGATTAAAACAATTCAGATTGGATATTATTCATTGGAATATGTTATATTTGTAAAGGGAGGCCTTCTCCATAACTATCTTACAGTTTCAATTTATTTAATTTTGCCGTATTTTTTTTCTCCAAATACATTCATTAGTGGACATATGTTATGCCTGGTGAAGAGTAACACGTTTGAATTGATTTTTTTTTTTTTTTGGTAGAGAACATTTAAGAACTTGTATGATATGGATATTTCTTGAGTTGTGAATTAATTTTGGAGTGATTCAGAATCAGTGGAAGTTTTGGAGATGTCTTAATTGAGGAAGATGATAATGATGTGTGAGTTAGCACACAAATTACAAATTCCATAGCAATATCCAGTACATTGTATATAAGCTAGATGTGTTCTCCTGCCTCACTGCAGACCTGATGAATTAGCTGTTTTATTGACACCAATATCATGACAGAAACACATGTTACTGTTTAGAATTTTTATGTTTGATCGATCATCTCTATCCGGTTCTTTCGTAAAATATCAAATTGAAATGAAAAATGACTTTTTTAGAGATTGACTTATTTTTTGATGCTTCTAGAAGCATTTGTTTGTTTTGAGTTAACAATACATATTTAAAATTTTTTCACTATTTACAATTTTGGTGACTATTGGGGTTCATTTGCTTTCACTTTAATATTGATTTATGAGAATTTGAGTAGAAGTGCATTTTGGGGTTCAAAGATACCAATAACCATGTCGAGTGGTTCGTTTTGAGTGTAGTCTGGAATTGTAACATACAGTTGAAAATTTTCACTGATGATGCATAACTGGAAACCCCTGCCATAGTTTTGTTCTCCATACTTGTCCAGTAATCTGCAATGAGGCACAGTTTAGATAATTGATTAGAAAAGTCAGAAAAGTCTTTAAAAACTGACCAAAAAAGGCAATAATTATCTGGCAAAGTTTTTGCATATTCACCAGAGGACCACAACCCAACTAAAAGGACAGCTGAAATGGTTAAAAGATGAAATCTTAGGTGAGATGGCATGGTTAGGTGACTAAGAAACAGTATTTGCTGAGACTTCAACTAAGTAACCATCTCTGAACAGATGGGCTAGAAGCATTTTCCCTAAGACACATGAGCCCTGTCGATCAAGACATCCAGCCATTTTTTGGTGGGGAAAGCTTGATATGTTAATAGGGACTGGAATATTTGAGGATTAGGTGAGATCATATGTGAGGTGAAATATTTTAAAAGTCGGTAAGCTTTTACCATTATTTTTCTTTCCTGAGCATAAAACACAAAGGTGTTGTTAATATTCAGTGACTGCTATTTGTATGTTTGACTGAAAAGAAAATGAAGTAGCAAATTCTCAATAGTCACCTTGTTCTGAGCACATTGTAGACACAAATGGCAATCATTTTCCTTATGATTTCAGCCACTATTACAGAGTCTGTCTTCCTTTTAAATAGATTCTTAGATACAAAAAAGCCAATTGGTCTCTGATTACTGCACAGCTGGCATGCTCAACTGCTGTTCTGTCTGGGCATCCAGTGAATCTTATTTATTGCTTGAAACTCTGCTTCAGCACATCCTTAACATTATTTGTTCTCTTTTTCTTGCTTTGCCTTTTAATGGTTCTGCTGTAACTCACCATAGATCTTAGAAGTCTGAGTATCCTTATCTCACCCAACTACCCATCTTTCCCATCTTTTTATCCCAGTGGGGTTTGAAGTTATATCGGGCTGCCTAACTTCTAATTTTAATAGGCCATTTATTATTGATGTGTCTGTGGTGTGTGTTAGCAAGAACAGTCCTTCCTACCTGTTTTTGATTGTCAAGGATGTGAATGGATAGAGTTTTAGGAGCCATTCCTATTAACACTTCCTAAGTCTTCTCAAACCACTTCAGACATCTAAGAGGCATTTTGTAAAAACAAGCAAACAAACAAAAAATCTCTTTTATCAAATGTGTTTGCATTTAAAAAATTTCAAATCCATTTACTCCTCTACTTCCTCACTGCTTCTCTAGTCTGAGCCATCAACTCTTGGTATCCATTTAATGCTTTCTTGCTTCCACTCTTGATTTTTACCAAAGTCCTATAGGCCACATTATGGCATTTAAAAACTTCAAATCATGTAATGCTAGTCCCCCAATTAGAAGCCTTCAATCCATTTTCATTGCACGCAGAATGAAGTTTAAATTCCTTTCCATGGCCTTCAAGGCTTCTGACCTCTCCAACCATTTGTAACTATACAGGCTGGACGTTTTGATCTTCTGCTGCCTGCCTCCTATGTCTTATTTAGTATCAGTTATAAGATGAGGGAAGAAAAGAGTATTCCTAATACCTAATACCTCCTCCTGTCTCTCCAGCACAGCCATGTAAGCTTCTGGAGGGTAGTGGTCTTGTCTGTAGTGTTCACCATCATATTCTCAGGGCCTAATACAGGTCCTGTCACATAATTGGCACTAATAAATACAGCTTATGCAGACAATGACTTAGAGACTTTAATATGCTACTGTGCAATGTAGCAGTTCTCAGAACTCAGGTTTGGAAATATTTGTATATGTAAATTCTCAATTTCCCAAGCCAGAGCTGAGGACATTACCTTTTTGTAGACAGACTAGCTGGGGGACTTGTTTATTACTCTGCCCTAGAATGTGCAAAGGTATGTCACCGCTTCCTGGCAATTCTTTTCTCCTAGTTTAGATAATCTCCAAGAGCCTTTAAACCTAGGATTACTCATCAGTTATGAGAGAATATATGCTCCAATCCAGTGCTCTTGGACACCCTTCAAATATTTAGAAGTGCTAAGAAAAATGGAGATTTGTCTGGAAAATATCCAGTTCATTACTCTAGATACGCTACATTGTATTCTTTGGTTTTGTTAGGCCATTATTAAGACGTTCATTGGGATCATGCCAAATCAGTCTAGCATAGAATTTTTTTTAACTGCGTTACATTTTGATGTATCTTTGCTGGTCTATGTGTATGGACCTTATAAGAAAGAGCCTTTTGTGTTTACTGTAAAGATGTTGTTGAGGACGCTATCCATTCCATTACACTCGATTCTCTCTAGGAGGAGCTCCACTATAACATTCTCTTCTTTCCTGGGTAGAAGAATAGTTATTATCAATTGATTTATTCTGCTTGTGAACATTGGAGTATGGAGGATTTAGTCACATATATGTATTTTTAAAACATTATCATTAATATTGATCAAGTGCTTACTATAAGTTAGTTATCTTATAAATGTATTTTATATGGGTTATCCTATTTCTCACAATAACCCTATGATATAGGTATTGTTATTATTTCTATTTTACAGATGAAGAAACTGAGGCAAGAAAGGATAAATAATTGTCCAAAATCACAAAACTAGACAGTATTGGAATCAAGTTGTGAACACTGCCTAACTTAAGCAGGCTGCGTCTCAAGTAGATCTAGCTTATTTTCCCAAACTTTACTCTTTTTTTGTCTTATTTTTTATCTGCTTAAGCAGTCTTAAATCACTGTGGGAAAATGTGGAATATAATAAAATGAAAAAGTTAGATACCAAGATGTTTTTTCTTATGGGCATATTCTCGTATCACAAAGCTCAAATGGATTTATAGGCAGGGAATCAAGTAGAAAGTATTAGAAAGTGCATCTCCAGCACAGTAAGCTATTTATCAACTATTATTCTCTTCTAGGTGCATATTTCAACCTTGACTGTATTGTAAATTAACATCCATTTTTCTTAGGTTACTTTCTCAAATGACACCCTTAGGAAACCTAACTTGTTATGTTATTAAAGGTTGTGCCTTATAGTACTATATGGAGTCACTTATGATGAATGCCTGGTATTTCCATAGATTTTTATTGAAATTAACAGTAACTAACAAGATGTTCTAAGAAGTATTAGTAAGCCAATAATCTTTTCAATTTATAACCATGACACAGGCTTGCATACAACATTTAAGACTTCTTGTTCTTCTGTTTTGTTAGTCATAGATTTTAATATGACTAGTAATCCTGGCTTAACCCAATTTGGCATATAAAATTATTGGGTTAAATACATGAAGGAAGTACTTCAAATTACTGCTAGAAAACTTCCCTAATTTATCAATAAGACATCTGCTATCTAAAATTTTTAGAAGATTTATATACATAAAAATTCCACTAAAAATTCTCACTAGCTACAATATATTGACTAGTCACCTTTAATGATTAAAAAAAATGCCTAGCCAAAGATCCATTAATGATGTGTAATATCTGACCAGATTACCAACAACAACAACTTAATAAAAGGTATAATAAATTTTTCTTTGTCCCAGTGCCTACTGCCACCATCTTGGTTTATGCTATCACTGTGTTTCTCATGGATTATTATAAAAGTCTCCTTATTGATTTCCCTGGCTGAAGTTTCACTCTTTGCCAGGGTCCAACACATTCTCCACTTAGCAGTCAGAGTGTTCTTTCTAAAAGGTATATTTGCTTATGCCATTCTCCTGCTTAAAGTCTTTCAGGGGCTCCCCATTCCTCTCAGGACACTTTCTCAGTTCCTCACCAAGGCTCACAAAGTGTTTTAGGATCCAGAGTTCTCTTATAGTCTTACCTCTCACCCTTTTCCAGTAGCCGTCCTAAACTCCCCCTGTTTCTGAGAATGAGTCTTATTCTCTCCTGCATCTAGGCCTTCACACTCTGCATGTAGAACAGCTTCCCCCTTCCATTTTCATCTGCCTGACTCTCACGTGTCTTTTAGCTTTTGACCTACGCATTTTCTCCGCTGAATCTAGGTTAGGTGTTCCTCCTTTAATGTCCTGTGGTCTTCTAGGTTTATCCTACCAGCGCTGTTGTCTGCTTACCTGCCTGTCCTTTTCCACAGAAGACTGAAACACATTTTAAAGAGAGGAAGTGTTTCGAGTTCACTATCTTGTTCTCTGCCCTTACTCTAAAGATCAGCACTTCATAGGCCCTCAGTATTTGCTTTTTCAATAAATGAATGGATTTTATAAATATTATGAGTGTAATTTTTTATATTCTCTGTAAATATTTTCTTTAAATTTTTCAGATTATTGATATGTCCCCCAATTGTTCTATCTCAATTTGAGTTCAAATCCCAATTCCCCTCATTTCCAAGTTGTGTGCCTTTGGGCACATTAAACAAAGTCTTAGTGCCTTTCTTTTAAAATCTAGAAAATGGTGGTGCTTACCCAGTAGGGCTGCAGTGAGTAGAAACTGTGACAAAACATAAAACACTGAACATAGTGCTTGGGACATAGTAAGTTCTTCTTATATAAGGTTTTGTTTTGTCTTGTTTTTGTAGCACAAGGGCTGTTAACTCTGGCTTTGGGGACGGATGGATGCGGGTTCAAGTCTGGATTGGCTTCTCTTTAGAGTATGTGAACTTGCTCTTTGGGAGTCAGTTTTCTCATACATAAAATGAGAATAACAGTCATACCTACCTTAACAGGTTTCTGTGAGCTTTAAGAAAGATAAGGTAAATCAAACACTTAGTACATTACTCGGCACAGAGCAGAAGCTCCAAAAATGCTAGAAATTATTAACACATCTATGTCTCTCACTAGTTAATCACTCCACTGAAGTCACAGATTTTTGTTTCATTTATCTTTGAACTCCTAGCATCAGTATTTTTTTACATTTGTACCTTGCATATAATAATTGGTCTACATATAAAATAAAAATAACGCTCAGAAGAGTAAAATGTTAACTTTTTTTGTCCACTTACATACAGCTTAATGTGACTTAGTGTACCAGTCAGTTGAAATTGGGGTATCTAGAGCTCAAAGCCAGTTGTACGGGTGTCATTTTGAAAGGTGGAGACATTTTTCCAGTGAAGATAAGCCTATCTGATGACACTATCTTTAGAGAAAGGAATGCCAGGAGCTGAGGAAGAAATGCAGCCAGGTGAATTGGGAAAACATCAAGAAAAAATTTAACCTAATTCTCAATTTTAGCTATGATTAGCCTTAGGGGATAATTGCAGTGCTAATCCAAGGAAATAGAAAAAAGGAATTTTGTAAGTGGGCCAGTTTTGCATGGTATTATTTGATAACAGGAATTCCTTAGAATAAGATAGTTTGGTAAATAGGCCCTGGTATGTTTTTCACAGCTGAGGTTTATTTGAATAGACTAGACAATATGCCCAGGAGGCTGTGCATTAATTAGTAAGCTATTAGTGTTAAATTGTTGCTAATTTGGGTTTTATAATTGAAAGGACCTAGAAAACTACAGAGTGATGTTGACAGCATTTTAGGACAGAAGGAAATTTGAAGAAGCTCTTCCATATCTTTCACTAAGAGACAGCGTTTTTTTCACTTAAATAAATTAACTGTTATTTGGACTTCTTTTCACCCTTTAAAAATTATAAGTAAATATGGTATAGGACTAAGTGAAAGTTCTCTTCAAAGTTCAGCTTTGAATATACCGCCATTGATGCCTAAGAGTGCTAAATATTTTCAAAAAGTGTAATCAGTCAAAAACAGAAGATTTTGTCAGTTTAACATCACTCATACAAAAACTAATTCTTAAATTTAATTGTGAATTTATAGAGGATAAACCCAATGACTCAGTGTGAACATACAATTTAAAAATCAACCTTATGGTTATATCCTTGACATATAATAAAATTGAAGGTAAATTCTACTTCCAGAGTGATAGTGTGAGGAGGTCTGTGGACTGTGTCCAAGGAAACAATCATAACTGGTGAGATTTACTTTAAAAGGCCAACAATTTAAAGTGTCTGGAAATTGTCCTAAGTGCATAAAGAAAATGGAGAAATACTTATTCAAGAAAATCTACTAAATCTCTGCAAAAAAGAGTGATAGTCTATGGCACTTGAGCCAAGCCCTTCCTTCCCCATCCCACCAAAGCTAGGTGTGATGGAGGCTTCAGTCTGGACAGGTGTGGCCAAGAAGATGGGGGCTCCTCTGCTCCCAGTTCCTAGTCAAGACTGTGGAATCTCTCCAGTAAAGGCAGGCCACTGGTATTTCTCATCACCCTCACCTCCATGTTGCAGAGGGTAAATTCCAGGACAGTGTGGCCAAGAGTCAGGAACTCCCTTCCTCCACTGAGTCCCCACTCACGGTGGGGAGACTCTATCCCAGGTGGGGCTGTGCAGCAGGCTGAGAACACTGGGGCCTCGATTGCCCCTGCCACAGCTCACAGGTAGGGTGGAAGTTCCATGTTGAGAGATAGAAGCCTAGAAGAATGAAGGCTACCACCCCGGCCCAGTGCCTGATCCTAAAGCAAAGCGGTCACTCAGAGAGAATCAGGCCACCGTCCTTGCTTCCCAGCTCTGGAGCAGAAGCTCAGAAAGGCAGTCCATAAGCGAGCTCCAAGGCTACCCCCAAAGGAACTGACTTTATTTAAAACGGAGTGTGGGGAAATCCAAGCCTAGGGGTACCCTGAAAAAGCAATGGGGATTTTGATGGTGAGTAATTAAGAGGAGGCTGGTGGCTCCACAAGAGCAAATATACTTGCTGGTGGGAATGTAAGATGGTGAAGCTACTTTGGAAAATTGTCTGGCACCTCAAAAGATTAGACATAGAAGTTACCTTATGACTCAACAGTTTCACTCTTAGTTATGTAAGAAGAGAAAGGAAAACATATGTCCACACAAAATTTTGTACATGAATAGTCATACCGTTATTCATAATAGACAAAAAGTGGGAATAACACAGATGTTCACTAACTGATGAATGGATACATCAAAGTGGTATATCCATACAATGGAATATTATTCAACAAGAATACAGAATGGAATATTGACACATGCTGTTACATGGATAAAACTTAAAAATATGCTAAATGAAAGAAATCAGTCCCAAAAGACCACATATTGTACGATTCTGTTTGCAGGAAATGTCCAGAATAGGAAAGTCAAGAGATTAGAGCAAGAAAATGGATTAGTGGTTGCCTAGGGATTGGAAGGGGTTAGGAGAAATGGAGATTGACTACTAATGAGTATGGGATTTCTTTTAGGATGATAAAAATATTCTAAAATTGATTGTGGTGATTGCACAGCTCTGTGAATATACTAGAAACCATTGAAATGTATTCATTAAGTGCATGAATTGTAAATTATGTGAATTATATCTCAAAAAGATGTTATGAAAAAGAAATTAAAACTTATTCTAACAGAAAAATGGCTCAAATGGCTGTTTTGCTTTTCCTCACCTGGTCAATAATCAATTGAATGACCACACCCCTGTGTCCTGTATCAAGTCACACTGTTGATTGAAGACAATTTTTAAAATTTATATGTATATATAAAATCATCATATTGTACACCTTAAACTTACACAATGTCTTATGTCAACCGTCTCTCAGTAAAGCTGGAACAAAAATAAATTCCAGGGTGGGGGGATTACTGGATTTTTTCAATGGTAAACTATGCATTGCTTAGAGCACGTCTTTCTCGGTTATTTGATTATGTGGGCTTTGTGCCTTTCACTTTCTTTGAGCTATTTTTTCAAACTCTGTAACTTGTAGAAAACGAATAAGGCAAATAATTCTTGCTTATGGAAATGCAATTTTGTATGGTGGAAAGTAATTTATTACTGCCCTCTTGTCATTTACCAGTTTTGTCATTTTTGCATTTATTAGTAAATTCATGTCAACTTTCCTGATGGGCTTTTATATATGTCTGGTCTTTGATTCTCCTTTGAACTGGTAATATCTTTCTGGTTCTCTCATTAATTACCAAGTTAAGTAAAATCTTTGACAAATGTTCATTTTACACCTGTATGAGAGTCATGAATTTACTATTTAAAAATTATCCTTTAACAACAGTTATGACTACACACAATTGCCAAAACTCATCAGATTGTACACTTAAAATGGCTGAATTTTATTTTATGTAAACGACACCCCAATAAAGCTGGAGATACACTGACTTCAGAGAATTCCTGTGGAAAAATGAATTGTTCAGGGCTTGCCTTGGCATCTCTGTAGCATTTGCTGGCTATTAAAACAGCTAGTTGTCATGACTCTGGCCTCTGCAATATTCTCCCCTGCTTCTCAATATTCCTCATTAGTAGTCTCTTCATGTGACCTGACTTCCATCACGTATTCCTTTAATATCAGAATTATTCAAGAATTTCTCTTAGGTCATTTTTTTACTCTAGACACTTTCCCTGGATGATCTCATTCCTTCTTCAATATATTGAAGTTGACTATTCTCAAACTCAAATGAAGTCACCCTGCTAGTAACGGATGCTTACTGAGAATGTTTATGTTCCCTGTACTTTCCTATGAATTTTATAGGAGATTATGGAATTAATTCGCCATGACCTGAATAACTCAAAGGAACATCTATCATTCACAGCCACTTTATCAGTGAGGAATCTGAGACCTAGAATGTTTAAGTAGCCCCTTTAAAGTCACAGAGCAAATGACTGATGAAGCCTCAGTTTAAATACAGGTAGTTTTGTGCCCAGATGTCTAACCACTATGCCATACTGCGTCCCTTCACCTTTCCTGGAATCCCAACCTACTCTTTTACTATTTTCAAGTATCTTTAACATAGCTGTTATCTTGGTTTTATTTAAATTCAGCTAAATTAGTCAACTATAGAAATAAAAAACTTCTGTAATATTTCCCAATTGTAGAATGTATCTTTTTCCAGTGAAAAAAATTATTTTCCAAAGGATGGCTTATTTCCATGGCAACAGATTTTTTTTTCATTGAAGTGTAGAAATAAACTATTAAACCAAGTTCTTGATCTTTGTTTAGTTACCCAGACTCTTTCTTTCTCTATTGTATTTTGTACAAATTAACTTACAGAAATATAACGGTCATGGTTGTAGACACATCATTTACAGTGACCCCAATTTTAATCATGTTTTGCTCCTTAATCCAACAGGATGATAAAAACTGTAACTTTTATGGCAATGAGGATTTTATGAACTGTTATTAATTATTTGTGTCAGAAGTGCATTATGCACTAAAATTTCCAGGGAAATACAAATTAGACCGTACTACTTAACATTTGTACAGTGTAGTATGATAGTGCCTTTTATTGCATTCAGAAGCTGCATGTCACCTAGCTTCCATGTCTCAGTGCCATCTGTTGAGGTTTTTGCAGAATTATGTAGTGAACACTTCAGGCCAGAAGAACTAAGCAAAAATTCTGGCACTACCATTTCCTTGATATTGGAAGGAGGCAAATTATTTAGCATATCTCAGCTTGGTGTCGTTATGAAACCAAGCTTGAGTCTGCTCACCCGATGTGCGGTGAAGCCAATCTACTGACACCACAACTGTGGTGAAAGAAAGTACAGCATTTATTTCATGGCACCAAGCAAGGTCACTCGTGCTCAGAAGACCTGAAGTCCCCAAATGGCTTTTAGGGAAGGGTTTTTAAAGACAGTATGAGGAAGAGGGTCACAAAGTGTGTGATCAGCTCATGCACATTTGATTCTCTGATTTGTTGATGGTAAGATAACAGAGTGATATTTCAGGAATCTCAATCATCAAACTTACGGTTCCAACTGGTCTGGTGTCTACATGCTGGTGGTCAGCATGCAGTTAACTTCTTCCACCTGGTGGGGGGTTTTAGTGTCTGCAAAACAACTCAAGGATATGGCTTAGGATATTATCTACAGCCATTGAGGAGAACCTAAAAGTTCTTGACTTTGTTTTATGGCTAAACTATTATTATTTTGCCTTGCTTGACTGTTTTCTTTTGTTTCTGCATTTTTTCACTTTTTGGATGAAAGTTTTCTTTTCGGAACTCAGGGAAGGCCTAGAAGGCTAATGCTTTTTTACAAACAAGAGGAGTGGGTACACGAGATGGGGGTGTCTCTCCCTGGTGCCCTACAGGGTCCTGCTGGGTTTCAGTATCATAACTATTGACTAGGAAATTTTTCTTTTCTGTTCTTTCACTGGAGTCAAGATTAGGAGCAGGTGACATTCAGACATGAATGCTGTAAAGGGCAGCCACTAATTTAGGTATTCGAACAAGTCCTCTCTGTTATTTTTTAACTGAGTGAGACTGATTGAAATATAAGTTTAGGGACAATGGGAGGAATTTTGTATATCATCAAATTGCAAATTATTAAGACAACTAATACTATTGATTTTCTACTCTGTCAAGTCCTTTTGTCTTGAGTGTTTTAGATATACTTTCTCATTTAAACCTTAGAAGAAGTTTTTGAAAATTTACCACTAACTCCATTTTGAACTCTGAGAGAGGTGATATATAGTAGTGTTGAGCATGTAGATTCTGGAATCATACTTCCTGAGTTCAAATCCTGGATATGCCATGTACAGCTGTGTGACTGTATCCAAGTTACTCACCCTTCAGTGCTTCAGATTCTTCATCTGTGAGATTTTAAAAGTCATAACTTATAAAGTTTTAATGAGAATCAAATAAATTAATAAATAAAAAGTGCTTAGGACAGAGTCTGGCATGAAGTACCCAGTCAAGTTATTATTATTATTATTTATTAATTAATGAATTCACTGTGTCACAGAGAAGTGAAATGACTTGTCACTTTGTTGGCACTTGGTTAGAACATGTTTTAAACCCAGATTCACTGATTCCAAGTATGTATTATTTCCATAATCTCATAAGATAATTCATTGTTGTTATCTTACAGTGGTATTTACTATATATAGTATAGTGGGAAGAAAATGTAGAAATGGATGAGTTTGTTTTTAGCATTACCCTTTTTCTGACCCCCCCCAAAAGTGTTCCAAATAGTCAAAAGAATGAAAATGTTTCATGGGCTGAAACAGTTGGAAAATGCTGCTCATGAAGAGAAATGTCTATTGGGCTAAGAAATGGTAAAATGGCTTAATGACCTTATATAAGATTTAAATCATGTGGTGCAAGGACAGAACCCAATGACAGCTTATTTTGTGTGCTCTACATGCAGGATGCATGTTTACTGCATACCTTGATTAAATTAAAAGCATATGAGTAACCCAGAATATTTGGTTACTAGAATTCCTGAACCCACAGTGGTGATGATTCATCCAGATTCTGCATCTTAGTACTTTCTCCTTAAACAATATATTTCACCTTCCCGCAAGAGGTCAAGTATCCAGGGGAAACATTTTCTTTAGAATGTCACGGGCTTGACTGGAGGAGAGAATTACACAGGTTAAGAGCTGAGTGTCTTTGAAGGTGGTATGAATAGAAAATTAGCATTGCTGACTGAATGTTAGGAGAATGTAGGGGCAACAAAGAAACATGAGGGAAGGAAACTTCCATTAATAAAAAAGATATTACCTTCTATCATAATATAACTCATAATCCTCTTAGAAAGACAGGGGTTTGGTGGAAAGAATAAAATAGTCAGAATTCTCACAGTAAATTCAATACCAAGGGATGGAGATATGACATCCAAGAGAAGTACATGCTGAATATTTTCAGATTTGTTTCCAGGCAACATGATAATGTGTAATGTAAGCACAGCTTCATCAGATCTGATGAAAATATTCAATCCCTTGCCACCCTTTCTATGAACAAAATATATCTCCAGATAGATATTTATCTCTAAATTAAATTCTTTGCCCCCCTTTCCATGAACAAGATATTGGATCTCTGTTTTCACCAATGTGACATCTCAAATGACCTTCTTTGAAGGAGAGTAGGTCAGCATTTAGTTAGTCAGAGTGAGCCTCAGTGATGGAGTGTAGAAATTGATCCTTCATAGGGTGGGCTATGGGTGTTAAGGGGAGATTGGACTTTGCATATTTCAAGTGGCTTCAGGGTAGCAGTTGTCTCTAATGGACCCACTGGAGTTCTTCTAGTGAATGTGATTGATGTGGCATTTAGACGCTTGTATATTTGGGAGCTTTCAGATCAAATCAGCATGACCAGTTGCCAACTTGACTTTGGAGATTTCATCAATAATTACATTCTTATGAAGGGCTGATGTTTCCTATACAACTGGGCAGTTGCATCATCGAATCTAGTGCTCATTAATATATTTGGCTTGCCAGATATGTCGGAAGGATTCCTTGAAGCATAACTGAGTAATTACATGTTGGAATTTGGCTTGTGATGTTTCCATTTCTCTAGTCATTGGTAATAATCCACTCTCTGGGCTATAAGGCACTGCCCACAGGTAGGAGGTACTAAAAGTGATATAAGCAATAGGCTCATCTGAAGTGGTAACTAAAGAGGGTGAGCACTGTTGATGGAATAAATAAGCCACAGTCATTCTATATTGTAGGTGCATGTTTTTAATAAAATTTAGATCTTTGGAAAGCTCTGATTATTTATATTTGCTATATCACATTAGATATTTTCCTAGGCATTTTCAGATTAGTTTCCCTAGGGATTTCTGTGTGGCTCACAGTTTTTGCCATTTTTCAACTCCAGAGTTAGCCATCGTTAGGAGGTTGGTATGATTCCTTCTAAACTTTGCTCTGTAGATAAACAATCACACGCGTGCACACACACATACACATGTACTGTTTTGTTTTCACATAAATGGGCCCATGCTTTACCCACTGTTTTGATATTTGCTTTTCTCACTAACATATTTTGGACATATTTCCATTTCAATGTATGTGTGTTTATAGTATAATCTGATGGATGCATAGTGCTGCACTGCAGGGAGATACACATTTTAAAATAGGGCTCATTTTACTTAGAAAAATACATTTTGAGCCAACTGATGCAAAAGTATCAATATATTATAACAAAACAACACTGTTTCACATAATCAAGAACAGGGGAACAGTGCTGTGGTCCTAAGAGCAAGCTGGATGCAAGGACTTGAGTAATATCGTACTCCACACTCATGGCTTTTATACAGGTATCTTCTTCATAATCCTCTCCCTACCCCATTTCCCAGCAGAATGGCTTACTTTGATATAGCCCACAGGGCAGAAAGTACTTACAATAATAGAACTCAAATATGCACATTATAATTGCACATGCACAGACTTTGACTTTTTACTCTCAGTTTTGATTCTAAATTCCAAAGGTAAGCTCCAGTTTGGGCCAAGTGGGGCCAACCCTGGTCCAATCAACTTAGATGAAGGAGGGTACCGCCATTGTGTGAAGTGGCTGCTAGAATTCTTTTGCTATTTCCAGATACATGAGTAAGGAATGGGTCCTAGGAAATAAAATGATGGACAAGCGGCTCAGCGAGAGATTAATATAATATTTATTTATCCAATTCACAACTGTTAGGTTCAAATATTTTTTATTATAAATAATGCTACAATAAATATCTGTAAATATAACTTTGCACATTTATGTAACTCAATACTTAAGATAAGTTTTGGAAATTGAAATAATAGGTCAATGGCATGCATATTTTACAATTTTACAGTGACAACGTTTAGATTCCCATCAATAGTAAATGAATATGAATTAGGGGGTTTCTCTGCAAGCTCATCAATATCGAGCATTATCAGTCTTTAAAAAGTGTTTGCCTACTTAGGTGGTAAAGAGATCTTGGTAAAGGTAAAATAAGTCTTGTTTTAATCAAATGTTGTTAGCTATTAAACATTGTGAGGTTTATGTATTTCAGTGCTGAAATAGGGTCTCTCAATATAAAAGTATTTAAAGGCAGCCCTTCCATCTATTCAACTCTCCTGCTTTATATCCCAGTGGAATCAGTCTATGCTTCCCAAGACTGAATTTCCTAGGAAACCATGACTAATTCCTAATTTGGAAGCTTACACACTAAACATAGCAGTCCCTCTTCTATCAGCACTCCTCCCGCCCTAAGCTTTGCTAACTCGCCCTAAGCTTTGCTAACTCCCTTGGACGTTTACCTTTCTCATTAAATTGTTTGCTCCTTTTAAGACAGAAATTATATTTCATTCACCTTTATAACTTTCTCAAATCCAGTGTCTAGCCCAATGACAATATGTATTCGTATGTAAACTGATTGCCTATATGCCTCGGGCTGGTGGACTTTCAGGAGATCTGTGTCTTTACTTTGGCCACTGTACCAAGCTCTATGGCAGGCAAATGCTTCTTCTCAGGACCATAGTTTTCCTACACACACAATCACAAAGTTCAACTAGATGATCACCAGTTTTGTTTTTTTTTTTAACCTAAGATTCTATAATAATACTTTGCTTTTTTAATTACATGCAAAAATTTTCTGTATTTACAAAATAACAGAATTTATGTAATATGTTGTCTAACCTCAAATTTCCATCTAACAAATCTACAGAATTTAATTCAAAGGTGTATTACTTACAAAATGGAATATTTTCGTTAGTTGTAACTCTCTGCAGTGTGTTAGCCCCATCTAGTGAATGGTTAATGAATTCTCAAAAGCCAGTAGCATGTGAACATTTTTAAAGCTGCTGCTGAATCATCTGTCTTCTTGTTTCCAGTCTTTGAGCCCTTGCTATTTCAGATCTAACTAAGGTTGGAAGAGGAATTGATTGTGAGAATAGTTTGGGAAATGTTTGAATGCCTTTGTAGAACAGATTTATTTTAAGACTGAAGCAATATAAAGAGTTGTGATCTATTTCTCAATCCCCACTTTCCTCTCAATGCCGGTTTTAATTTTTACCAGATAAATAAATGTACATAGTTTAAATAGTTGTATAATTGTATAAGATTAGATACAGAAAACAGAAATTGCCTGCTGCTTTTCCCCTATTTTTTCCATAAAGCGATTACACATACCTAATTTTAGTTGATTTTTAATATTTACTTCCATGCCTTAAATAACATATTTATTCCGACTCCTTGATTTTTTTTTTCTGTTTTAGCATTAGAGAAGAGGAGGAGTTAGCTCTCTTTCCTTTCCGAGGGCATATCACATATGCCAAGACAGATAATATATGCTGAGACAATTAACCTTGGATAACTTTCCTTTTCTGCTCACCTTTTTTTTCCCAGGAGTAGTCATGTTTTATCATTTGCTTGGTTTTCTATGTATTTGTCACAAATTCAGCCTCAAATTTGTTGCCTATTAAAAATCAAGGCTGTGGACACATTAAGTATTTTATTTATTCTATCTTCCTGAAACAGACTTTCCTGGGGCCTTTGGACTTGCTCAACCTGGTTTGGTTTCTTCTTCTTGCCCATGTTGGGGCTCCTGTTTCCTGTATCATGTTTCCTCTCTCTTGCTTAACTCATATTTTGATGAAATATACCCTTCAAGTGCCTGGGAAATGTATTTTTGAGACTTTGTGTGGTGGATATAGTGAATTGTCATTCAGCATTAATTTTAAACTTTTTTTGGTGTGGCTTCAGTCTGGAAAGCTAGAAACCTCCTTGCCCAAATTTCCTCATAGCAGGGTCCCAGAAGCGCTGTAGTTTGTGCCAGTGAGGTATTCACACAGGTTTTGAAGGTGTAAGTGAGGAGGGTGCCAAGCTTTGCTGGCAAGCATCCCTGTGGACAGGTGTCTTTTGATCATGGAAGCTCCTCAGTATGCTGGCTTTTGGGTACCAGAGGAATCAGCAGTCTCTTTGGTGCCCTGGATTGGCAGCAAAGCTCTCAAACTCACTCCTGAATGCCCAACCTAGAATCTGTTTCCTCATTTAACCCCCTGCAATATGGCTTAAAACTAACTGGGGTGGATTCTGGTTTTTGCATTGTACCTTGAATAATAAATCTTACATGTACAAGCTTGGTTAGATATATATAGAATTCTAAATTTGAAATAATCTTTGTTTACATTTCTAGTGTTTCTGCTATGAAATATAAAGCCAACTTAGTCCCTGATCTAAAAAAGAGTATGTGACTTTTTCTCTCCTTTCTCTGGAAGCTAAGGGAAATTATTCTTTGTCTCTAGTGTTTTGAAAATTCAAGATAATATAACCAAAGTTGTCTATTTCCATCCATCATGTGTGCTCTTGCTAGGTCCTTTCAGTGTGGAAACGTATGACTTTATTTGCTGGAAAATCTCTTAATTGCTTTAGTAATTAGTTTCTTTCTCTGGTGTTCCTCTGTTCTTTTATTTTGGAACTGCTATTTTTTTTTTTTTTTTTTTTTTTGGTTATTGAACTCTTTGGACTGGTCCTCTAACTCAGTTTTATCTTTTTCTCTCTCATTTTCCATCTCCCCTTTAAAATTTTTCTTCATAGGAGACATCCTAAATTTTACCTTGTAACTCACATTATTAAGATTTTTAAAATGTCTATTATATTTTTTAATTTTAAGAGCACTTTTTAAAAATGATCACATCGTTCCATTTTGATAGCATCCTGTTCTAATTTTATTACTATAATATTTTCTTTTCTCTTTAATATATGCATATTATCTCTGCACAGTCCCTATTTCATTTAAATTGCTCTTTTTCTGCCTTTTGACTTTGCCTCGATCTTTTAGTGGAGGTTTCCCTTATGTGTCTGATAATCTTTGGTGGCTGCTCTTAAGTAACGCTGAGGAACTTAAAGGTCACACTGAGAATACGGTTGGGTTTGTCCACTGTGAGCTTCACTGCAGGATGCTCTCTGGCAGGGCTGCTTAGCCACAATGTGTATATTCCTCAAAGCAGAAGCTTCCTATTTCCCTCTTAGAGGGCAAAGGCCTAAGTGTCAGCATTCTGGGATATACAAGAAGCAAGTGGGTCAGAGTCCCAGTACCCTGCATGTGTTCTAAAAATAAGGAGATTAAGAACAGCAACCCTGTCCTGAAAGACCCCATGTGTTCCCTAATACACAGGAACTCTCTATTTTACTATTGCAAAGGGTAAAACTAGTTTTTGCTACTGCGAGGGAAGGAATCTGGAGATTTGAGTGTTTCTTAAGCAGACTTTCAATTAACCCTCCTTATTAATCACTCCTTTTCACCCCAACTTCCAGAAAAATTGGCTGCCAATTCCAGAGCTCTTTGGTGATTCTGCAGTGTAAATTGAGTTGCTTCTTGGATTTCCTCATTGTAGTTTAAGATTTTACTTTCTCAAATGTGACTGCTTTTCAGTTTCCAAAAAATTCATTTCTGCTTTGTCCCCTCTCTTGTCCTTTCCTACCTTGTGGATTTGTCATTTAAAACAACCTCCTTTTTGTAGGGATTTGGGAAGGAGAAAATAGATGTGTGTCTTTTTTTTTTAAGATTTATTATTAATTTATTTAATTTTTTTTGGCTACGTCGGGTCTTAGTTGCGGCATGTGGCATGCTTCGTTGAAGCATGCGGGATCTTTTGTTGCGGTGTGCGGGCTCTTCGTTGTGGTATGTGGGCTTCTCTCTAGTTGTGGCGTGTGGGTTTTCTCTTCTCTAGTTGTGGTGCGCAGGCTCCAGGGCACATCGGCTCTGTAGTTTGTGGCAGGCGGGCCCTAGTTGAGGTGTGCAAGCTCAGTAGTTGTGGCGCACAAGCTCAGTAGTTGTGGCGCGCAAGCTCAGTAGTTGTGGCACACGGGCTTAGTTGAACTGTGGCATGTGGGATCTTAGTTCCCTGACCAGGGATCGAACCCGTGTCCCCTACATTGTAAGGAGGATTCTTTACCACTGGACCACTAGGGAAGTCCTTAGACATGTGTCCTTAATACTGCATGATCCTTTGATTTAATTTATACTAATATGATTCTTGAGACAGTACATCATTTCATAGATGAATGTATATGTATACATGTGCATATAGGCATGTGCATGCACATATGTATATTTAGGTGATCAGTTGTGATCTTGGATGTCAGTGAACACAGATGGGGGAGGTAGTTTGGGGAAAGGGGTTTATTATGCTGAGTAGTGAAAATAAAATAAAAATTAGGGAACAAGAAGAAATTTATCTACTCCTTGTCCTAGCTACTCTCTTTTAGGGGCTTAAGCAGTTTTGGAAGAAAAAAAATATTGTATTTTTGAGTGACTAGTCTGTGACATTTAATATTTTACTTGAAAACATTTTACCCAAGTAGGCAAATGTTAGCTTTGCTGTTTTTCTTAACTTCCAAATCTAATTGCTGTCTTTCAAACCAGATGTCCATTGGTGGAATAAACCAGTGGAGAGTATGTTTTTGCAACACTTTCTCACTATTAAATCTTTTGGAATCTCACATATTAGCTACATGCCAGATATAGAAGCTTACCACTTTCCCATTCAATTTTGCTTAAATACTAAAAATTTTAAAGGTCAGCATGTACTTTCAATAAATTAGAGTATAATAGTAGAATATTACATTGAAAAAAATTACATTTTAAAACCTGGCTGCTTACAGCCTTTGAAGAAACTATTGGCACAGAATGAAATACTGGATATTACTATGTATAAGTATTGTATCAGTTAATCCAAGTGAGAAAAAGATAAACTGCTATTAGAGTGCCATCTATGCAGCTAATATAAGAGCTAAATTCTTAAATTCTGCAATAAAAATGTATAAAAATTTTAGCCTATGTATTTAGGGCAGGGAAAGGTGCATTTTAGTCATTTTAAAAATTGCTAAGTATTATCACAAAATGCTATTAAGAGATCGAATCTATTTTATTTCAAAGTAAATGTGGGAGATGGAGTTATTGGCTTCAAGGGGAAATTAAATCCCCTTTTCTATCAGCAATTTGGTATCTATTAAAGAGATGTTTCTGTGTTTATAGGCACTCCTATGCCTATTACCTTACGAGTGGAACTTTAATAAATAAAAGTTCATGAGTTGAAGGAGATTGCACAAGCTATCAGGCTTTCAAAAGGGAAGTTTGACTCATGTAGGTTAAGGCTTCTAGCTTGCTAAATGTGGCTTAGCTTAAGATGAACCTGATCTGTGACAATCTTGTGCTTCATTGTGGGATATTGTATACAAATTGAAGATAACTTCAGGATGGAAAACACTAGCTGTCATTTACTGAGTACCTAGTATGTGATAGCTGTGATATTAGGCACTTAATTCTACCATCATTTAATATTTATATGTATATCGCTATTTTACAGAAGAACCTGGGGCTTGGGGAGTTTTAGGGTGTTTCTCAATTTCAAACTGTTAGAAAAAAATAAGGTGAAGTTTGAACTCAGGTTTTGTTTTGTGTTGTTTTGTTTTTTTTTTGCGGTACGCGGGCCTCTCACCACCGTGGCCTCTCCCGTTGCGGAGCACAGGCTCCGGACGCGCAGGCTCAGCGGCCCAGCCGCTCCGTGGTATGTGGGGTCTTCCCGGACCGCGGCACGAACCTGTGTCCCCTGCATTGGCAGGCGGACTCTCAACCACTGCGCCACCAGGGAAGCCCTGAACTCAGGATTTTTTGGTGCTCCAGTAAATCACTAAATCATCCACACTTGCATCTCTGGACATTCTAATTTACCTTTTTTTGTACACATAAGATTTTATTTTGCACGAAAGTAGCCATGGAATGAAAGTGAAGGGCTGAGACAAAGATCATATCACAGATGCCAAACATTTAAATAAAAGTGAAAAATTTAGTTTCTCATTTGAATATTTTGTCAGTATTGTATATAAATATTCAGACATTTCCAAGTACCTTATGTGGTAGAATATAGACAAACATGAATGCTGGACTGAATTTAGTACTTTTGTTCAGTTATATTTTATTGTGTTGTATAACCTAAGATATATATTAATAAGTAATTTTGACATGTATATTAACTAGCTTTATTGTAGTACTCATTTTGCAATATATACACATATCAAATCATTGTGCTGCACACTTTAAACTTATACGATACTATATCTAAGTAAAACTGGAAAAATAGTTTTGACTGACAAAAAAATGAACATTAATTTTATAATTTTGTTTCTTTACTGAACTATGAACACATAAAAGAAACTCTTGCTAGCTTTGTTTTTTCTGAGTAAAGATAATGCCTAATTTGTACAGTTTATGCAATGATACAGCCTTATATAAAATCCAATTATTGTGAGTCTCCAGAAGAATGGGAAATACATTGTGTTCGTAAGTTATCTTCCAACCAAAATATAAAGAAAGTCTCTATTACGCTAGACAATGCTCTAAAGTTAGTCTACCAGAAGAAAAATGAGGAAGGCCATCAGCCACAAAGATGCTTGTGGCGACAGGAAAGGAGGAAATGGCCCAGAGAAGCAGGGAAGGGTTAATCAGGCAATTTGACCAAGGAAAACAGGATGGTCGGGACTCACAATGATCCAGTTAGAAATGGGGTTGCAGGGAGGGAGAACAAGGGAGAAATCTAGAGTCTCGGGAAGTTTGGAAGGGATTGGGGCTCTAGGTGCATGACTACATGTAACACTGTAAAAAAAAAAAAAAAGGGCTAGAGAATAGAATTGAGTTTATTACTCATTGTGGCCAAGTTGGAAGTGCGATAAGTTGAAAGTATGATGCTTCCTAGAGTCTGGTAAAAAAAAAAACAAACATGGCTGCTATGGCCTGTTAGAAGGTAGCAGTATGATTACTGAAATTATGTTTGTAACATAGTAGAATTGTATTATGACTCATAGAATTAGTCGAGGAGATACGTATAAACAGCTTTCAAGGCTTACTTGTGTGTATTCTCTGTGTGTGCTAATAGAATTCATTCTCATAATTCTTCAAAGATGGAAAAGAACAGAATGAAGTGAAACTCGTATTTTAGAATGTTTCTGATCGTATTAAGTAGAAGAGATTAATTTGGTGAGGGAGCTGGGCTTTCAAGAGCTCCCCAGAAGGGGAAGTCTAGCAGCAAGACTGTTTTGCTTTAACAGCACCAGTGCATTCTTGCTGGAGGGAACCACATGCAACTCAGTGCCTAAGAGTCAAGGGGGCAGTAATTGCTTACACAGCCTTGGACTCATGCAGAATGAGATTTTCCTTTCTGGGCTCATCTCTGCAGCAAGAGGTTCCTGGGATACATCTTTTAACCCCAATCTTCTCTTCCATCATGGTCCACAACAAAGACTTAAATACCTCCATTTTCTGGACGTTCGTTGAGCGTCTGGTCACTCGCTTTAATCCCTTTTCTGCTTTGAGCACTTGGGACTGGAAGTGAAAGCCAAAGAATCCAATGTTTTAATTTTTTATCATGCTCTGAATGACAGAGGGAAGAACCCTAGGAGGTATTTAGGTAAGGTTCAGATTTGTGGGTGAATGCTCACATGGTAAGTGACAAAAGTGTCCTGGCAACAACACGGGGTTGGGCATTGGGAGGTCTGGTCCTGCTGTCACTTGCTGTTCAGTCTTGGATCAGGATGAACTGTATCCGGGACTCTCCTTGCTTATTTGCACAATAACTGGGCTCACACAGCACAAGTGATTATGCACATATCTAAAATTGTAGATATGTTACAGTAAAGCAAAGATCCTTATAGTAATCACAATAGATGATAAAGATTTTTTGCTAGCATAGATATTTTACTCTAGAAATTCTAAACAATATAAGGTAGTCTTTCTTAACAAAATACATATAATATTTTAATGACCTTTTAGGAATCAACCCCACAAAGATGACCTTCCTTCTTGCAATCATGATCAGGTAAAAATTCTGATAAGACCTACCAATGAAAAAGAGATAATTACAACATAGAATAAAATTAAAAAATTACTTTGAGGGTGTGACATGAAATTCCAAGAAATTGAGCAAAAATTCAAAGGAATAATGTATCACAGTTGTTCCCATATTGTCTGTGGACCATGTGCATCAGAATCTCCTGGGGTAGCTGGAGGAAGAAAGTGAGTCCAAATGCAGATTCCTAGGTCCTAGATCAGAATCATTGAGCCAAGACCTCTGAAAGTGGAACCCAAGAATCTGCATTTTCACAAGCCTTGGAGATGATCCTTATGGTCTCTAATGTTTGATTGTCAATGCATTCGGCTTTGAGATTAATCTACCCTAGTTGCATATGTTTCTTTTTTTCTTCCAGTATTATTGAGATACAGTTGACATATAGCACTGTATAAGTTTAAGGGGTACAGCATAATGATTTGACTTACATACATCATGAAATGCTTACCACAATATGTTTAATGAGCACCATCATCTCAAATAGATACAAAATTAAAGAAGTAGAAAAAAATTTTTCCTTGTGATGAGAACTCTTAGGATTTACTCTCAACTTTCATATACAATGTTCAACAGCGTTAATTATATTAATCATGCTGTATATTACATCACTAGCACTTATTGGTCAATGCATTTGGCTTTGAGATTAATCTACTCCAGTTCTATACATTCCTGTGTATTAATTGCATACATTTAGAAAATATGGTGAGAGAAGGCTCTCATTCTTAAAAAAAAAAAAAAACAAAGGAATGAGCATCTTTAGTTTACCTCCTGTGAAGAATTTTAATTTGATCTTAGAAAGAGTGATTACTTTTTTCAGGTAAACAGAATTAGAATGACATCTTGGCTATATAACACTGATGTATTTTGCACATATGTATTTCCTATGTAGTTCAATAAATACAGAGGAAAGAAAATGGCTTTGGAGGCAAACAAAGGATTCAGAATCCCTCTTAGTGTCTTAGTTTTTTTCCCCTGCAAAACAGAACAATTAATAACAGCTTGAGAGTTTTGTAAATGTTAACTGAAATGGTATATGTGAAATTCCTAGTCTAGTGCCAACACACAGCAGACATTCAATAATGCTAGCTATCCTTATCTTATTATGCTTTGTATTCAATGATAACATCAATGAAATAGTGTTAACCACAGAGAGCAGTTTTTGTCTGCCCAATGCACACAGGTGGGCATTTTTGGAACTGTAGCTATAGTGACTACCTGAGGACCCTGCTGCAATATCACATTTCCCATTGTCATATTGTCTGAGATTATGCATCAGAGCTGTATAAACTTTAGACTCTTTTCTGCTAGAATCACCCACACTATTAAAAAAATTGTTTGGGTTATCTGATTGTATGTCTTATTATTAATACTTTTAAAATGTTATGTCTAGGATTTCAGCTTTATTGATCTTTACTTTGCTGTAATTATTATTTGATTGACTTGTAGGTGAATGTAATAGCAATGCTTAGAAACAAGGATATTTTCGTTTAGAGTGTGCTAATGTCATATTCAATATGTATACGATCAAATCTCAGTCATCAGAAATCAGCATGTACCTTATGTATGTTATCATAAGTCATAGACAAGGCTCAAGAGATTCTGCGTTTGTCCTTTCTCACTGCCCTTTCTGTCTCTGGGCAGAGGCTCAATCAGTAAGGGCTACAGCCATTTAATATTTTCAATTAAGTTTTTCAACAACAAAAAATGAAACAAAAGCAATTTTCAAATTTATCTTTGGTCAGTGAAAGAATATACAAAACTAAAATGAACCATCTTGAATCATCTTTCACATTCCCTCTGTAATTTCATTAACAATTTTAAGAAATGTTTCAATAAAATTTTAAATAATAGAGAATCTAGTTATGCATAGTGTAAGTTGTTATTCATATAAAGTATCAATCTTTGGTATTTATCTGTTATCAAACATCCATCATTGTGGAAGATTTCAGGATTAATTAATAATAAATCAATTCTCAGATGAGAGAAGGCAATTTGAGTTTTTAACAAAATCTGATGTGATCCTGACTCAAGATTTGTCCTAACAATCACAGCATTTCTGCAATGTTCTAATTAGATGTATGTCTGTATAAATCCCTTTTAAGTAAGTACATACAATTGTTAGTTTTATTCTATTTGGAGATACAAAGGGTTTTACCTGGAGTGCCAATTTTCTGCATCCTTGGCTTCCTTAGAATTATTGCTTTGTTGTTAAAATGTGCTTCATTGATAAAAGACTCTTTCAAGTTCATAGGGAAAAAAACCTGTCCCATTCCGTTTGAAAACTTTAACAGATATTTTCCAATTTAAAGAAATTGACTTTTTGAGCCTAATTCAGTTGGGCGAAATATAAGAATTTAAAAGTGGAATCCAATTATCTCTAACTTGTTCCCTTTGTTGAAGAGTTTTAAATTGGAAAATTTTTGAGCTTTTTCAGAAGGCACATTTAAGCTTTCTGATGACAATAAATACAAAATAAAAATAATTTAAAAAGGAAAACCTTGATAGATTCATCATATCTCCTTTACAATTGAGGTCTTCTATATATGCAAAACTAGTCTCTGGTCCTGACATAGTCATTTATAATATCTTTCAGTCTGTGAATTTTTTTCCTGTTTATTACAAATACAATAAATCCATTAACAGAATTCTGTCACTAGGTGGCTCCATTTAGCTTTTTAAAAGCAGTCTTCTACGAATACCTCTGTTTTTGGAGCATTTCTTTTTCCTTACTTTATCTTATATTATTATTATTTTTTTGCCTTTGTATCACATACACGCTGTGTAGCTTGGTTGCAAACCATTAGCTGTATGAAATTAGAGCCTATGTGCAATGTGCTGCCAACTCCTCTGCGGAGTCAACAAATAATGAAAGGCGACAGATGACAATTCAACAGGACTATGGTTATTGGCAGGATGCCATTGCTCAGTGCCTGGATCCTTAGCAAAATTATTTCCAGCCTTATTTTCTCACTTCAGAGCTCCATTTGAGCATCGAGTCATAGCCCCTGTAATGAAAGAAAGCCCCCAATATTTATGGAAAGAAGGATGGATTTCTTTTTAAGTCCCTGAGAAGTTCCTGATCTGAGGAATGGTGTAATCCAGTGGAAAACGGCCCAGACTAGGAGTTGGAACCCATGAAGTCTTGTTTGGGTTTTGGAAGGTAGTTAATTCAACTATCTTCCCTGAATTTGTTTCCCCATCAATAAAATGGAGGGGTTGGACTAGATGATTTTTGTAATTTCTTCTAGTTTTAATATTTTAAGATATCTGATATGCCCAAAGGGATTCCTTAAGCAGCAGGGGTCTTGTTATGTAGATACTATTTTCTTTCTTAGGTCATAAACTCCTGAGGAAGGGGAAATGTCATAATTACTATAGCTCCAGTACCCAAAACTGTGCCTGGCACATAGAAGAAACTCAATATATACACTTAATTGAATAAATAAACTGCCTAAAAGTACTGAATGATGGAGATGACACAGAAGTGTTGGCTCTCCAAAGTCCTACTGCATCTTATTCTCTCTTTGACTGGGCCTGGCCTCCACTTTCTATTGTTAAAGTTACAGGTGCCCATTGATGAAGGCAAGTCACCTGAGAATGCATTTGTTCTTTCTGGAAAGAAAGTGAAATTTTCTAGGCTTTCTCTGTTAACATCAGTTTGTTATTTAGATGGAATGGTTGCCATTGTAGATGTTTTAGAAGGCAAAGCCCATCTGTAGCAATATATTTAAAGTTCTAGAGCATGGTAATGATAGTCTGTGGACAGAGGACACTACTCAAGTCTGTTGACTCTGAAGCTGTAGGGCCCAACATGAAGGAAGGGGTCTCAAAAACAAGGTCCTAAGTGAAAGTGAGGTATTGAAGAGAAGGGTTGAAAATTGGTGGAGAAGTGAAAGGATGCTTAGTGAATTTTAATAGAATGGTCAAATAGGGCATAGATAAATGCAAAATATTCAGCATGCACAGAAGAAAGTATTGTTAAAATAGCACTTTTGTGAGGAGTATAAGAATCTTGACAACATGCATTTAAGGCTAAATTGAGCCAAATATCTAATTCTGAAACCATCTGAAGGGGACTTCTTGATAAAAACAAAATGATTAAGTCAGAATTTGACAATGTACCATTCACAATACAATTATCTTAAAATATATATACAAGAAGTTAAAATGCTCTCCAATGTGGTTCTGATATTTTTCAGTTACAATCATATCTCAGTCATTAGCTATCTGGAAATGGAAGTGTTTATGTGACATTACAACCTTCTACTTGGTCTCTGTCTGAGATTCTCTGTGTTCTACTATGTTATAGTGAATTGGAATGGTTTTATCAGGCTTGATATTTCATGAAGAGGAAACATTTCAACTAGGTTTGATGCCCCAGATGCTTAGGAGTCTATAGCTTTTACTGGAAAACACTAATCAATTTTCTGTAGTAACCTATATGGGAAAAGAATCTGAAAAAGAATAGATATATGTATGTGTATAACTGAATCACTTTACTGTGCACCTGAAACCATCACAACATTGTAAATCAACTAGACTCCAATATAAAATAAAAATTTAAAAAACCTTGTTGACTGCAATGGCCCCACAAGGACTCACCGTTGAACAATGCTCCCTGACATGTAGGTCATGATGGAAGCATAATAAAAGGTACTGTTAAGGGTATTGATAATTTTTTAATGGGAAAATATTCATGCTTTGACAGAATTCTGGGAATTTTGCTTAGATATATCTCAATATAGAGCATTTGGGAAATTTTAATCTTGTGTCAACCAAGTATCTTCTTTTGATGTAAAGGTATTTCTCTTTGACTCATGCTATTTTTATATGTCTTCTGACTGAAGTGCTTTGCTATGGTTGGAGAGGATAGCACAGAAGACACCCCCCCCCCCTTAATGATGAGGAATAAAGGGTTTTTGTCCTATTTGTAAAACTGTGTTGTCAATATGCAACAAAATAGAAAATGTATGTACTATATAACGTTAATATAAAATATAGAGCATACAATTGTATCTATGATACTATAAACATGTAAAAGTTGAATATGCCACAAGGATAGGAAGTAGATGATGTGGACAAAATTTTAACTTTGTTCGTTTGCTTGGGACTATGAATGATTTTCTACTTGGATTTCTGTTATTTCAATATAATCTTTATGGTAGTTATTTAAAGCCATAGTCTCATCTTAAAGGCAGGAAATTTTATGGAGCATAATACTTTATTGCATTAATTGATAAACATGTTATTCTCATATCATAACATTTAAGGGATACTCAAGGTTTTCCCCATTTCCATTTCTTCTCTGAAGAGAAGAAACTTTGATATGGCACAACGGAAACAATGAAGTAAAGGGTAGAGCTTCAGTGAAGGTGAATGTGAGATGCTGATAGAACTGGGGAGGGATAAGTTCTCTCTTGACTCAACTTCCCATTGTTTATTGTGGACCATCATCTCATCCATTGGCTGTGAAATGAGGGGTTTGAAATAATTTTCAAGTTGGACTTAGTAACGTAGACTTTGGAATTCATGCATGATTTGAATGCCTGGGTTCAGATGAAAGAAGGCAAGAAGAAGCTATGTAGATCAGCTTCTAGAGTAGGTGATTAGTGAAGGGCAGGGGTAAATGAGTCTCTGGGTTTGTTATATGACTCAGTCTAGTTCACCCGGGCAGGGAGTAGTATGGGAATCTCTCTCTCTCTCTCTTTCTCATTCATACAACTACCCACTCACATGCTAAAAGCACATTTGGGTAACCCAGCCAGAGTGGCAGTGGTTATAAAGTTCCCTAATCAAGGACTTGGAGATTTGGGATCCAAGCCATCTTTTACCATTACCTTCCTATTGAAGTGGAATCTTCTTATGCATATTACATTGATCTTTTTTATTCCTCTTACACATTGCAGAACTCCCCTTAATAGTGATACTTTTGACTGCAATGAAGCTACCACATATGTTTACTATAATTATATGAAAAGTTACAAACATCTTACTATAAAAACAGTTAAGCTACTTGATTTTTTTCTAAAGAAAATTATTTGAAAAACAGCATAACATGGAAGAAAAGGCAAAGGACTGGGAGATAGGAAAGGCTGATTCTAGTCTAATCATTGTTATGACCAGCATTATCATTTTCACTTGAATGACTCAAGTTCTCTCATGGACTAGTTAATCTCTAGGTAGGGTGATCACACAGGCTCTTTTGCCTGAGACAGTCCTGGTTTACACCTGTTATCCCAATGTAATTATTAATAGCACCGTTTTCACTTTCAAAAGTGTCCTGGTTTGAATGATAAAGTACATGGTTACCTTATCTCTAAAGGTCCTTTCAACTTGACTATTCTTTGATGTTGCCTGGAGATGAGATGTGGAATCAATTGTCCGAGAGCAAGTCATTGAAATTCTAGTTCTTTATTTTGAGCAGTGGTGAGAGATGAAGGTATTGAGTTTGATATGGCCCAGATCATGAAGGCCTGATATTCAAAGACTTTTAATTTTATCCTGAAGTCTATGGGGATATATTTTAATCAGGAAAGAAACTGAGACATCACTTTGGCTGCATTTTTGAGAATGAATTTTAAGAGACTGTTGCTGGAGATAGCAACCTTGTTAAGAGATTATTACAATAGTTCAATAAGAAATGATGGAAGTCTTAACCAAGGTTATGACAGTAGAGGAAATAAAAATACTAATTAAAGAGATATTCAGGTGGTAATACCTGTAGGATATGGGGTATGGTGACTGAATAGGGTGATTATGGGATAGGCTAGTCTAGGGTGACCTCCCCCTGATCCTAACTATTTGTTAAATGATTGGATGAATAGTGATACCATTCATGGAAAGGGAAACCATCAGAGTTCTGAACTAAAGATTTGATGAGCTCATTGCTAGAATTGTGGAATCTGGTACATTTGTGGGACACAAGATGGAAATATCCAGTAGACATTTAGATATAGGACAAGAACGTTAGAATACCGGATTCTGGCCTGGTGATGTAGATTTGGGAGTGATTAACACATTCAAAGAGCCTGGAAAACATCCAGGGGAATATGGAGCGAGACAAAATTGAACCGATGAAAGAAACGTGGGGTCCCCTAGCATGAAAGGAAAGAGCAAATAAAGAGAAGTACCTGAACGGGAGACTGACAAGGAGCTCCAGAGAAGTAGGAAAAAATCCATGAGAATGATGTCATATAACCACAGAAGTTAAAGACTCCTTTTTTAGAGCACAATTCAGAGCTTCAATTTAGTAGTGCTCAAAATTTTTGGTCTCAGGATTCCTTCATACTTAAAAATCTTTGAGGACCCCAAAGAATTTGTAAACTACAGCTATTGATGTTTATTATATTAGACATAACATTGAGAAAGTTGAAAACATTTATCAATTTTCTAACCACAACAATAATAGATTCATTTAATGTTAACAAAATACATGATTTTTGTGAAAATAACTACATTTTCAAAAAAATTTTAGTGAGATGAGTCAAATTTTATACATATCTCTTTAATGTACAGATTAATATAAGGCAGATGAATTCTTGTATCTGCTTTTGCATTTATTCTGCTGCAATATGTTGTTTGAGTTCAGGTATATGAAGAAAACCTGGCCACACATAGATATTTTGCTGGAGAAGAGTTGAGTATTTTCATAGCTTTTTATGATAATTGTAAATATTCTTCTTTGATATTACACCAGATATTACACCAGAACTTGACTGGTGATAGTTGCCTGAAGGTTAGTTACAATGTGACATCTAAAACCATATCAAATAACTTCTTGTACTGTATCACATTAAAATTCCTTGATCTATCTTGAACTTTAAAAGAATCCTTAACTTTGCATCATTTTGTATCATCTCTTGTAGGTCATTTGGAAAATACTAGCTTACTAGTTATGTAGATCTTTCAAATGTTGACATATTTTGATATATAATATTTAAAAATTATGGTTATCAATATCACTGCTGTTCTTATCAGAAAAGTATTGGGAAGCTGTCAAGCGCATGGTGGCAGATAAAGTTTTCCAATATTCTAATTTTCTCTTGAAAGCTCAAATTTTATCATTGGCAAAACATGCTGTCAGCTGTCTTCATTGAAGAAACAGTTCACTACGTTTGTTTTCAACAAAATGTCTGACAAATACTCAAATCCAAATCACCATGGTCTACCTGTTAGTCGTTTTTTCAAGTAAAAATTGTGCTCCATGAATAAAGCAGCTAATCCAGAAGCCTACAATTCAATTGCACAAGAGTTGTCCTTTGCTATCCACGAAAGGATGCCAAATTGCTTAATGTGCACTTTCTGTTTTGTCATATAGAATGTTAAAATCGCATGTGCTCTAGAGTTGGGATTTAATAAAATTAATATTTCTTACTATTTCATGAAGGGTATTATTCAGTGAAATGACTTTATTTTGTATTAACTGTATGTTGTAGTGAAAAACTGTGGTACAGTTTGTGGCCTCTGCCTTGGTTGGTGATAAGGTGCCACTGGTTCTACCAACATTGATTTTACACAATCAGTACAAATATGAACACAGTGAAAAGTGCCAAAAATGTCTTCATAATATTGTGAAAATAGTTTTGATTTTGCAGATGCTCAGAATGGGTCTTGGAACCCCAGGGGTGCTCAGACCACACACTGAGAACCACTGCCTTTAACTGACCTCTGAGAAGGCTACACCATCGAATGCTGGAGAAAAGTTAAAAACAAAACAAAATACTACCTAAAAACAACTAAAGGGCTCCACTGGATTTTGCAACAAGGGCCTCATGGACAGTCTTCTTGAGAAAAGTTCTAGGGTTCATGTTTTCCAGGTTAATGTATCTTCATTAAGTACCACGTGAAGTGATATAAAGAAAAAATATTCTTTCTCCCACTTCAATGAATGTATTGTATCCATTTAAAATAGAAGTGCTTAAATGTATGAAGGCATTAATTATGGTGGTCATCAAACCTGGAAGAGCATATCAAATTTCTCTGACTAGGAACTAAATGTCTTTTCCTTCTTTGAATTACGGATCTAGCATGTAGAACAATTTGGCATGCCATTTATAACAACCAGGGGTAAAAAGCAAATCCCAAGAAAGGGATAGTCAGAAACTCTATCCCAGTGGCTACAATGTACAGAAGTCAAATGTAATGGTTCAATATATTAAGAACCTACTTTAAAATGATTTGAATAAAAGGATATAAGGTTATTTGGCAGATTGTAGGACATATGGGCCTTTTTACACATATGAAGGGCAGGCAATATGTTGGCCAAGTGACAGAAGAAAGAAAGTGACATTTCTTGAGCATCTTCTCTGGGCCTTTCTCTGAGTCAGAAATATTATTCATCTCATCTTATATAAAGCCCTTAAATCCCTTAAAGCCAGGTACTGTTAACTCTTCCATAAAGACCATTAACCCTATCTAACCCCATAAACTTTATCTTAAACTCTATCTAAAAGTGAATTTCATCTAGGTTAAACAACTTGCAAAGTTAATGAGATTTTGTTTCTTGATTAATGTTATCTGAGTGAAATCAATTTCTTTATGCAGTATGATTTCTTCTTCACTCAAAATAGTTGTTAAGCTTTGGATTCTATATACAGCATACTGTTCTATAATACTGGATTACATTGTTTCAATTTATAAAGCACTTTTGCAAATGTAATTGTAGGGAAACGGAAGTTAAGTCAGGTAACCTTTCCATCATCTCACAGGTATTGAGCCCTGACTGAGCAGATCCAGAAGCCAAGGGATCTGCAATGTCATGACAAGTTTAGTAAGTTAGTAAAGACAGTAACTTTGCTGTCCTTGAGTTAACATTTCTAGTATTCACTCATAAGGCAATAGTGATTCCTATATTGTTACACCCAATCATTACTGAATAGATTCGGATATGTGTATCAGCATTTATCTTATCATCTGGTATCTGTCTGATTTACTTCTAATTTTTGTTTGGCTTTAGACTGGATATTATGTTTCATTTCATTATGGAACGTTTCCCATCAATGTTAAATAAATGCTCTCAGGGTTATGTAACATCAAAATTCAATGATGCTTGGCAGCATTAACCCTCTGTTAGCCTTTATGATATCTAAAAATAACTGCCTACATTTACTATTGCTGGCAACTAAAGTGTCATCTAGGTGTTTACATTAAACTTTTGCTTTTGGATTAACCTTCAATCCTTTTCTTCCTCTGCATGACCTACTATTTCCTTTAAGTCCAGATTTTTTTCTAAAATCACTTTCCTACATGGAACATTATGGTATTGGTTTCTTTTTTTGAACTTCATTTCGAGCTTTTCCAATCAGTCCAACATGATTTTGAGACATGTCTGTATTTGCCTTGTCTCCTTCCATTCATTTACCTGTTAGCTATGCCTCCTTTCATGTTTATGTTTTAATGAGCCCATGATCATCTTACTCTTCTGTAGCTAAATTCATATCTTCAAACAGATACCACAGCATATGCCAACAAATATATAGCATTTTCAGAGGAATGGAGTATAAAGAGAAAGTGACTGGCATTTCAGGCAGCTGGGGAGGAGTGAACGAAGTCACAGAGACAGGGAAGTCTGGGACAGGTACAGAGACTGGGAATTCATTTAAAATTTGATGAAGTATATGTGATTGAAATTAGTATAATATTCTGAAAGAGAATCTTTAACCTTAGTTTTTTTTTCTTGTATTTTCCCCTTTGCTTAAATATTTACAGGCAATCAGTTATACAGCATTTGGGTCTTCCAGAAAGCAGAACACATAAATTTATATTCTTTTTTCAGTACGCGGGCCTCTCACTGTTGTGGCCTCTCCCGTTGCGGAGCACAGGCTCCGGATGTGCAGGCTCAGCGGCCATGGCTCACGGGCCCAGCCACTCCGCGGCATGTGGGATCTTCCCGGACCGGGGCACGAACCCGTATCCCCTGCATCGGCAGGCGGACTCCCAACCACTGCGCCACCAGGGAAGCCCAGAACACATAAATTTAAATAGCATGTTTTGATTATTTATTCTCATACTGAAAAATGAACACCAACATACACATGCACCAAATAATTTCTTCCCAAAGTATTTATCTGCCTTTCCTGGAGTATAAAGAAGTAAAAAAATGAAATACCACAAATATAAGATAGATGGATAAACTTTAGCCATAGAAAAGTACAGCAGAGAGGGCTTCCCTGGTGACGCAGTGGTTAAGAATCCGCCTGCCAATGCAGGGGACACGGGTTCGAGCCCTGGTCCAGGAAGTTCCCACATGCTGTGGAGCAACTAAGCCCATGAGCCACAACTACTGAGCCCACGTGCCACAGCTACTGAAGTCCGCGTGCCTAGAGCCCATGCTCCGCAACAAGAGAAGCCACCGCAATGAGAAGCCCGTGCACCGCAACAAAGAGTAGCCCCTACTCGCCACAACTAGAGAAAACCTGCGTGTAGCAACGAAGACCCAACGCAGCCAAATAAATAAATAGATAGATAAATAAATAAATAAGTAAATTGAAAGAAACCCTTACATTAAAAAAAGAAAAGTACAGGAGAAAATATTTGAGAAATCAGTGCAGTTTATAAACTGTGTATGTTCTTGATATGAGTTTGCTTCATTAAGAGTGGAAGAGAAAATAAGTGCATTAGCATTGCTCAAGCCCTAATTAAAACCCTGTTGGGAATTTAAATGTGGGCTCCACAATATTCAAATATTGTACACTGTGGGACCTTAGAAGTAGTCTAAGGAAATACTTTCCAGAATAAAAGATTGCTTGATGTTGAAATAATTTGTGCTAAAGGCAACGATTAAGATAGCTGGGATTCTATATTGAACCACTGATGAACAGTGGAGGGTAGAAATAAGAATTTAAAATAGTGTCAGTAGGTTTCTTTAATTTTTACATTTATGGCTGTAACAAAAAGTACACGAAAATGAAACTATGACAACATGCAGTAGCCATTTATTACAAAAGAAAATGAGACAAAAATTACTTTGTGTAAGGTTACTCTTGAAAATTCTTGTTATTCATAAACTGTCACTTTAAATAAGGGACTGATTCCATAAAGTGAGGAGACTATTACTTGTAAAGCATTAAGACACACAGCTGAATGTCAATCAGTCACCACAAATTTTCACCTTTATCTAGAGTTTGACACATGTTGACAATTTCTTTTATTACAATTCAATTCACAAGTCAAGATACTGACCAGAAAATGTTTTAGGTCAATAAAGTTGAATATTTTATTATAAAAGGAAAATGTTTTCCACAACAATCCTAGATGGGGAAAGGAATGATATTTCCTTACTAATGTGAAAAATTTCGTGAATGATTATAGACTTTGGATTAATAGCACCAGATAGGAACCATCAAAATTGAAGTTAGCACTTTTTTTTTATACTGAGTGGGAAAGTAAACAAGATTATTACTCAATTAAGCCGTTATTACCCAGAAGCAACAAAGAGCAACTGGACTGTAAATTTCTTAAGGATTAACAGTGTCTTGACTATCATACATTAAATAACTATTTGAAGTTTGTGTACGTATGTCTGTATAAGTGAAATTTCAAAGACCTTGTTCTGTTACTTTACTGGAAAGAAGATAAGCTTAGGTACAGGTCAAAATTACATCATGGCTCCTAAGTAGGAAACAATAATGCAAAATATACTTGGAATTATTGACTATATCCAAGAAAATCACAGGTAGTAGGGCATCTCATGCAACAGCAGGGTGGTGGGAAGGAATTATACATCCTGGAGGGAGCACAAACACCAAAGTATGTATAGGTTTCCACTTTGTAATTCATCTGGAGTTTTTTTCCTTAATCTTTGTATAACTTTCATTAGTGGTGAAGTAGGGGTCTATTGACTGAGGTAGTATGCTACACCAACTTAAAAAATATTTATAAAATCACTTCTTTTGGAAAATGTAGAAAAGATGTTTCCTGAAATGGAGAAACAAGCTCCTCTTATAAGGCTGATTAGCATATGTACAGAACTGTGGGTCAGACATGGGGAGACATTCTTTCTGTTCTTTCCAAAGTTCTGTTCTTCTGTGATGAAAGGCACACTGCATTTGGGAACTGAATAAAAATTCTAATTTTTCTTCACTTCAAGCTTTATTTTATTCAGTTTTGCCTTGTAGAGTTAGAGGGCAATGCGCCTGCTGTTATGAGGCTCATTTTCTACACAGAAGTGAATCCCTACATCATAATGAAAGCAGTCATAGGTTCAATGGTATTTTATAAAGATGAGACATTAGCATAAGTGTGATAACACCAAAATTAATCAAGGCAGTTATAACTGAGACAAAATAGAGAGTGGAATTTCATCATGCAATGAGAATGGTGAAGGGCTTTTTCAAATAATAAAATATTTTAATTAACAAGTGTCTATGAAAGGAGACATTACTCTCCCATTCTGGCCTGAAATGATGGGAACATTATCAATGTCTTCATTTGTTTCCACTCTCTATATCAAAAATCAGTCACCAAGTTTTGCTGATTCTTCATAATATTTTCTTCCTTTCAATTCCCACCATGTGTTAAGGTTTTAAACAACACAAATTTATCATCTTACAGTTGTGGACGTCAGAAGTCTGCAGTGGGTCTTACTGGGCTAAAACAGAGGTGTCAGAGGGCTACGTTCCTTCTGGAGGCTCTAGGGAAGAGTCAGCTTTCTTTAATTTTCCCCTTTCTAGTGGCTGTTTAGATTCTTTGGCTCATGCCTCATTCTTCTCTCTTAAAGCCAGCAAGTAAGATGTTTAACTCTCTCTCCTGAGCTTGATAGTCCTACCTCCTTTCACTTTTATAAGGAACCCTGTAGGGCGACCCAAATTATCCAGAATAATCTGCCTATCTCAAGATGTGTAATTTAAACATCTGCAAAGTTCTTTTTGCCGCATAAGGTAACACATCCATTAGACATGGACATCATTGGGGGCCTTTATCCTACCTATCAGAGTCCACCATCTGACCCCAAACATTCACATTTTTACCGCACGCAAAATGCATTCACTCTATTGCAACATCCCTAAAAGTCTCAACTCGTTACAGCATCAACTCAAAGTTCAACATCTTATCTAAATTATCAGATGAGAAGTTCCAAAGCTCGTTACCTAAAGCATCTGAATCAGGTAGAGGTCTGTTTATGATGATTTAAGCATTCTCTAAGAAAGCATACTCTTTTCCTCAGTGCTCTTATCAGCAGTTGTTAACATTCATATTTCTACTAACAGTCTGTTCAAGGCAAACTAGGCTTTTAAAATCATGCTCCTCAGAATTCTTCCAGCTTCTTCCCATTGCTTAATTGTAAAGGCACTTCCACATTTGTAGGTACTTTTTACCGCAGCATCCCACTTCTGGGTATCAACATCTATATTAGTTTCCTATTGTTGTCATAGCAAATTACCACTAATTTAGTGGATTAAAACAACACAGCTTTATTATCTTACAGTCACCACTATTACTTTACATCATAATCTTACTACATCCTTCTTAGATTACTGAATAAATGTTCTTCCAACTACTCATTTTGCCTCTGCATTTAAAAAAAAAATTTCACTACTACCTTCAACAAAAACAGCAGCAGTAATGATAAAAACTGTTGAAACTATTGGGAGCTCATAATGTGCCAGACAGCCTTCTAAGTGTTTTATAAAGATTTTCTAATCTGTTCCATACAATGGCCTTATATGGTAAATAATATTCACATATCACTTTATAGTTAAAGAAATTGAGGCAAACCAAGATCAAGGAATTTGCCCAAATCATCTGCTTTGTAGGTGTGTGAAAGACACAACGTTCCCTGCTTTATCAGAAAACAAAGGATGCTGAGGCCACCAAGCCATCAGTCACTACCACCAATGGTGCACCACCCCCAGCAGTGCACCCTGAGGGAAAGAACAGGATACTGGCCCTAGATAGTTAAGGTGCATGTCAAAGGTATGATTTCAATGAGCCCAGACTTTTGTATCTTCCCTTATACATAGACAAGAAATAAATTCATTCACTCGCGGTATCTGGTTTTCTTTAATTAACAATAATCTTTTGACGTTCCAACTACCTTGGTCTTTGTTGCAAAAACCCTATATATCCTGGCCACTCCCTTACCTCTTTGGAGCAGTCCCTCAGACCTATTTGAGAGGCTGTCTTCTGGGCGTAAGGCCTCAGAACATCTGCCAAATTTTAGGTTGTGCATTTTTTTCAGTCAACAGGTGGATGAATATCTAGTTCCCTACAAAAAGAACTGTCTTCCTAAAACACAGCTTTCAACTCTCAACTCAAATATTATTATTGTTTTCCTTTAAAATAAAATCCAAATTAAGCTATAATATTGACCAAATTTTGGTCATTACGCTCAACTCCAGTCCTATTTATTTGCTGTTCTCTAAACATCCTACTCTTCCACCTCTGTGTTTTTGTCTTTTTGTATTTCTTACTTCAGAAGATATTCCTTAAGCTTTCTTTACCTTCAGTCTCCGTTTAAACCCCTTCTCCTTGTGACCTATTCTATCAGGTCCCACAACGGTTTATACCTCTACCATTCACTTGGCCAACAGCTATACCTATTTTGTGATTTTTAAAAAATACACCATAGGTTTATTTCTTCTTTTTATTGCCATATAAATATTACAAGTCTTTTATTTTTCCCAATAGAGTATATATTTGTTAAGGATTAACAGAGCGTACTACCTAACGAACATTAAATAACCATTTGGAGTTGGTGTGTGTGTGTGTGTAGGTAAAAATTCAAAAATCTTGTTTTAGAATAACAACCAAAGGATACAGCATGACGGTTCTACAGCACTAAGTAATTTGTGTCTTCATTTTCTGTAGTTTATTTTTATAGATGCCATACACTGAATCGTTGTAAGAATCTTGTAAATTGAAGTTGACTGTTGCCATCTCTAACATTATTTTCTTCATCACAGAACTGTTCTGATTTGCCTTTCATAACAGCATGCAGTTCAGTAAAGCTCATAGGGTATCAATAGGAAAATAAAAATATTTTTGGCATTAGAGAAAGTCATTTAAATTAATCTTCCACAGAATATAACATGAAATTTCATTCAGTGCCCTTTAGAGCAGTGATTCTCTAATCATGGCCATGACCTTTCATTAAACGTTTTCTGCATTCACCAATAGCTGACATAATTCCATCAATGTCTAAAGGTGATTTAAGAAAGAAAATAAATTGCGTATGTAAAGCCTGTAAGCTGATAAATGTTAGACTCCAAAGTGCGGGTTTGAACTTTTGTTCTTAATCTTTGTGTGAAAGAATAATATGCGCTAGAAGACATAAATTCATGTAAGATTTCTTTCAAGGTACATGCTTTTGTGGAGAGATACATGTTTACCTAATTACTTAAAATATGTTATAGTTTTTTAAGCATTATTATACAGATACAAATAAATGATCCTCAGGGTTCCAGCAAGAAAGCAGAAGGGAATGAAAACTGGATATTCAAAAGAGTTTAATAAAGGATGATTTACAAAGTTGTGAGTGATTTGTAGAGAAAGGGCAAGGTAGAACTGTTACCACCTTTGGCTTAAAGAGACGGAGGGAGGAATTGGTCAGTGGAACTCAGAGGAGTTTCAAATTTAATTTTAAAGAAAATTTTCTCTTAATATGTGACACAGATAGACTCTAGCAAAGGAGCTGGCGGAATAAATATTCCGACTTCTCCTCCTCCTTCCCTCTGTTCTCCTACCATTATTTCATGTTGGCTGACCACAACTGCATTGAGAGGCAAGAGAGTCCATCCAGGTAGCTCTGGTGTGCAGGCGCAGTAGAGAAGGGGAGCATATGAAAGGCACTAGATAGCTGCTAATTTCCCTTCCCTTTACTTTTTTTTTTTTGGAACCACCTCATGGAATTATTGATTCTGAATTTAGCCCTGACATTGTTACTGATTTGATGTGGAACACACTATAACATCCATGTCAACTGCAAAACCTGTAAGACATCCAGCATTTACAATTTAATTCAGGCTCCTTTTTTGTGTTTGAGTCTAAGGTTGAGGGAAATGAAACCCCAGCATCAGAATCAACAAAGGATCATTTTAAATATTCACAACCCCTAAGCTATCATCAAGTAGTTAATAGAGTTAACTACAAAAATTAAATTCAGGAAAGATAGAGTTTATTATTAAAAGGTACACTACCTTGTCTGAAAAAGAAAGAAAAACAAGCAAGAATGACTGATGTTTTGTAGGACACTTTGTGCTAAAGTTCACCATCTCAGGCGTCCCCGGTGGCACAGTGGTTAAGAATCTGCCTGCCAGTGCAGGGGACATGGGTTCGAGCTCTGGTCAGGGAAGATCCCACATGCCACGGAGCAACTAAGCCAGTGCACCACAACTACTGAACCTGCACTCTAGAGCCCATGAGCCACAACTACTGAGCCTGCGTGCCACAACTACTGAAGCTCGTGTGCCTAGAGTCTGTGCTCCACAAGAGAAGCCACTGCAATGAGAAGCCCGTGCACCGCAACGAAGAGTAGCCCCCACTCACTGCAACTAGAGAAAACCCACATGCAGCAACAAAGACCCAACACAGCCCAAAATAAATTAATTAATTAAAATAAATAAATAAATAAATAAAATTCACTGTCTCAATTCATAAACCATGATGAGCACAACATCAGTGGGCAGACCCTGATGACTCCTCGGATGATGTTGTGCAGTTGCTCTGGATACTGCCTTCTAAGGGCACACAAGGGAAAGAGTTGTTCCTACTGTGCTCTCACTTTCTTTTGAGCAGTTAGCTGAATTTTAAGTAGGGCACGTTCAACGTGCTGTCATGATCTGGCTTTTTTGCAGTTCACCTGACTTACCAAAGACTGATTTTCTAAAGAAAAAGTGTCATTATAAAATATAGTCATTACCTCTATTTTCTTAGCTACCAATAGATTTTATGCAGTAAATACTTTATAATATATTCTTAGAGACATATTTTTTTTGTAGATGAAATGTCTCAGATTTGATATTAAATTCATTTGGCTAGAAGCTGCACAAGGCAGTGTTATTTTTGAAGATGGTTAATTTTTAACTTTTCCTGCTGAGAATAAAAGTACTTGAATATGTTTATAGTAGTTGTATTTTGCATCAAGTGTTTTAAATATACTATCAAATTTTTAATTTTGTGTAATAGACTATTTCTACGTGTATTCTAAATACTATCTTCCTCTTTGAGAAATTATAGCTTTGTGTTAACTAAAAATATGGGCTATCTGGCTTGATTATTATTCTTTGTTTAATCAAGAAATGAATTTAAGGTATCCATGTTCTCTTGCATTTAAATAATCACTGAGAAACTGACTAGACCTAAAAATTTTAATTATATTTTCCATGGCCTTATGCTTACATGTCCCCTCTCTTGGAGAGAGTCACAGACTAACAAGTCTGCTATTTGTGGGTCCATCATCTTAAAAAGTTTGCAGGCAGATATGATTTTAACCCTATTTTATTGCTTTGGATTTTTATAAAAACATACTTCATGTTCATGTTTTGTGCCATCTGTAGTGCCTTAAGCTTATTTAGGCATTTATAGTTTGAGAGAATACACTGAATACAAGTTGACTTCTAAACTGCCTTCATTCTAAAAAAAGACAAAGAACATACAGTAGAGAAGGTCAGTATTGCTATTCCATGTGAAGTGTTATTCTAGTCAAAGTCATAGTTTTGAAATTAAATGCTACTTCAGGCTTCACAGCTCACCGGATATTTCTGTGAACAAAACAGGACAATTACAAGCTGCTATTATGGCAGTGTAAGGCTGCATCAATACAACTTTTTAAGAGAAAGTGACACAGGTCAAAGACCCTGGTGGCAAATGCATGTTAGTGGTATTGACTTCTTGTTTAGTACTGTCTTATATATAGCTTGAAATGAGTAACCCAGATGCAATAGACTATGACAAATTCTCAAGTCTCACAGACACCTTATTCCATATTTGTGTCTGTCAACTCTGATGGTCCTTGATGTTTCTTTCATAAGGACCCTCTGATGTCAATGTAGTAGATAAGACTTTGAGAATTAGAGTATTAGGATGTAAGCTATTCAGGACCTGGGATGATGTGCTTGGAAGATGAAACACTTCAGTTTCACAAGAATCATAAACTGGGACTCATAAACAGAAAGAGAACAGGTATAGATCAAGTCCAAATGAATAAACATCCATATAAAGAGGAAACAGGGAAAAACATGAGAGCTGCCGCCCTTCTTAGCCATTTGCTCTAAAGTTTCTGAAAACTTCATTTTTAATGAAGAATTTAAAATTCTATATAATTATTAAAATTGTAATATTTAACTAGATAATTATGTATGGGTTTTATAGTGCAAGTCCAAAGTGGTTTGCTCCTGAAGAATGAAAAAAAATGTACACGTTTTTGAAGACCTAAACTAAAGTAGTGTTCACTTTATAAAATTCTCTACTTTAGAATTGTACTTACTTCTGATGTATCTTCTTATTTTCTAGAATGCTCTTCAGATTCTTTTTCTCTGTTCTTCTTCCTCAGCTGATCCTTTGCATTATGTGATTTTCCATAATTTAAACTAACGCAATGGCTTATTTAAAGGAGGCTATTTGTTATGAAGTAATTCAAAAATACTTAAAAACATAATAAATGGTAGAATAAGGTTGATATACCCATCACCTATATCCAAAAATATTCTTACTATTTTGATATTTGTCATATATTTTATATAATATATTCTATATATTATATATGTGTATAAACTTTTTTACAGAATCACTTGATAATGTATTACAAAAATGGAGATAATTCATCCATAAATACTTTAACCACTCTCAACATAAAGTGATTCATTTATATAATCATACATTTATGATAGTTTAATAAAATATTTTCTTTGTACTATTATTTTAATATATTTGAGCCTCAGTATTATTTTACTATAGTGTGATTTCTATTTAGTACTTGAATACTATGGCAATAAGGTACAGATGGTGAGCTGTTAATATATGTGGGATTCCAGAAGAGTTTATTTAACTCAAATTATTTATATTCCTTAAAGCAAATAATTGTCACCCTTTAAGTCTCAGACATGAGAAACTGAAAATAACAACTGAACTTGAGCTAGTCTATTACTTAACATTCAATGTACTTGGCAAGCTAGGATGAAAAGTGATTGAACTGAGGCCCCATAGTTAGAATCCTGGCTCAGTCTTCTGTATATTAGGATGATAACAATAGCAGTGACCTCACCAAGCTTGCTCCAGCTTTAAGGCCTTGAAAATCCATTTATTCTGCCTAGAATGAACAAGATGATGATCACGATGATGATGGTGGTGGTGATAGCTAACACTAAATTAGTGTTTGCCACGTTCAAGTACTAATCAAATCTCCCCTTTTTATAAATTAAGTTATTTAGTAATCATAACTCTTAGGTAGGTATTACTATTATTTCCATTTTATAGAAATTAATGAAGAAGACATTAAATGACATTAATCACAGCTAGTATATGCTAGAGCCAGTTTTCAAACACAAAAAGTGTATATCCTGTATTTATTTATATTCTTTTCCCTTCACTGTTTCTCATAACTGCAAAAAAGTCATTTTGCTGACTTTTTATCATTCAAAGGTCAGCTAAAATATCACTGACTCAGAGACACTTCCCTTATCAACCAGTCTGAACTGGCCTATCACCCTTTCCACTTCCATTACCACTGATTCCATTATCTTCTTTTTTTGATCCTTTATAGCACTCATCATTGTTTAAATCTATCTATCTATCTATCTACCTACCTACCTACCTACCTACCTATCCACTCCCCTGCTCCAGATTGTAAAGTCCTTGAGCAAACAAAAATTCTCAGTCTTTTTCAGCATCCTATTTCCAGTACCAATGACTGGCACATTACAGATAGTTTTATTAAATAGATGTTCAAGAATTTATATAATTAAATAAGTAGTTGCTATATTTGTAAATTGGATTTTTGTGAGGATTGCATAGCGTGGAACATTTAAAAACCATGGGATTTAGAGTTAGCCAAAACTAGGTTTGGGTTTCAGCTCTATCACTTTCCAGATGCATGATATTTTACTAACTATTGAAATTCTTTAACCTTATTTAACTCTTCAGAATATGAGGCAGTAGGATGGAAATTAGGTCATGCCCGGACTCCAGTCATTATTCTCATGACCTTAGGCAGCTGTTGAGTGGTTTTAAGCAGAGGAGTGTAATAATCTGACTTGCATCTTAAAATGATCAACCTGGCTGTAATGTAGTGAAGTAGATTTTAAAAGAGAGATGTTGGTAACTTGGGCAAGGTGATGACAATGGAGACAGAGGCGAAGGACAGATAGTTGAGAAGGAGAATCAGAGTTTGGATGGGATTTTGGGGTGAGATGGAGGTGTCATGGATAGCTCCTAGATTTCTGACTTGTGAGACTAGGTGAATTGTGGTATGATCTAGTGAACATTAGAAAATAAATAATTTTGGTGTGGAAGGAAGTGTTTATGAATTAACTTAATGTCATGTTGAAGTTGAAGTTCCTTGAAACAGCCAAGGGAAGCTCTTCATTTACAGTCCTTCCACTGCAATGAGTATTTAATAAATGTTATTATTTTCATGTTTCCCCCCCTTTGACTTTTTTTTTTTTTTGCGGTATGCGGGCATCTCACTGTTGTGGCCTCTCTCGTTGCGGAGCACAGGCTCCGGACACGCAGGCTCAGTGGCCATGGCTCACACGCCCAGCCACTCCGCGGCATGTGGGATCTTCCCGGACCGGGGCACAAACCCGTGTCCCCTGCATCGGCAGGCAGACTCTCAACCACTGCGCCGCCAGGGAAGTCCTGACCTTTTTTTATAGAAGAAGGTTTACTTACAATTTGCAAATACTCTCCATTAGTAAGACCTTGAGATAGGTTCTTAAGAATTCTCATGCCCTCCAAGCTATTGTTACTCTTGATTAAATCTCAATATGGACGTCCAGTTGATTTGGTATCCTCCTAAGGACACTTGTGTTCACTTGTATAAACTGTCTATTTAGTTGCATCTCTGATATAATACCTATTCTTTCTTCTCATCAAAGACCTTGATATTTTCTTCTAGTCACTGACTTATGCTCTGTTTCAGCTCAGGTAATGCAGTGGGATGTATGGTGCTACGAATTAATCAAACTATAATTATTACTTCTGTTCAAAAACTCAGGGCTATAATACTTTATCCACCAGGGCAAAGAAAGTGGTCAGAGCTTAAAGATCAATGGTATCCTGAGTTAAAGTGTGTGATTCTCCTGGATGTTGGAACTTTATGTGCTGGCTTGGTTTCACAGCTAAAATAAACCATAGATCCTCTAGTCCAAGCTCATCATGCCCCAAGATTTTTCCATCAGCCTATCATGAAGGCTGCTTTCTTCCTGGTGAAGCCTCCGTATACTCTGACTTATATATTTGATAATAAAAGAATAACAAAAGGAACTCTATCTCTAAATTAATAGAGTTCCTGGTATGTAGTGTAATTGAATGATTGCAGCCAGATAAAACTGTAAATTACTCTGCAAGAAAATTACAGAATTTCACATATCTCCAGTTTGAACTAAGATTTGCAGGCACAGTATTGAATGTGCAGGAAGAGGATCATCATATTAGCACTTCTAAATATCAGTGATTAAAATAGTGGCTCAAGGGCTTCCCTGGTGGCGCAGTGGTTGAGAGTCCGCCTGCCGATGCAGGGGACACGGGTTCGTGCCCCGGTCCGGGAAGATCCCACATGCCGCGAAGCGGCTGGGCCCGTGAGCCATGGCCGCTGAGCCTGCGTGTCCGGAGCCTGTGCTCCGCAACGGGAGAGGCCACAACAGTGAGAGGCCCGTGTACTGCAAAAAAAAAAAAGTGGCTCAACCTTATAAATATGATGGATACAATTATAAAATTTCCCTTTAGGGCCTTTCTTAGATAAGCAGTTTTGAGTATGAACAAATTCTTGTTATGTGAGAGTGAAGGAGCTGACTTTTTTTCATACAATGTATTGATCAAAGCCCTCATTGGATGACTTTTGATAGGAATTAACTGGAATAGCAGATAATAGCAAGGGGGTGGAGGTCTGACAGTCTGATTCTAGCTTAGAAAAACTAAACAAGGTGATTGATACTTACTCTTCCATGGCCAATTACTGATGAATAAAGCATTATCACTAAAAAGGGACCAACTTAAGGTACAATCACAACTCCCATTACTGTACATCTCATTACGGCATAAAAAGAAAAGTTTTTACTTAAACAAAATAATATTTTTCTTTGAGATTCACATAAAGGAAGTAATAGATTTCCTAAAATTCTGATCTTCAGAGGAATGTATTTGGTATATCATAACTTGCTATAACATTCAAAACTCACTTCGAGAGACATGCAAGTTCCATATGCAATATGTAAAACTTGAGTTTATGTATTATTGAATTGGGTGAGAAGTTCCTGTCAATATGCCCCAGCTTTTACTTTTAAAAGAACTAAAGATAAAATTATAATGCTTTGGACTTTTAATTATAAAGGATCTGGAATTTCAGTAATGTACATTCTAGTTTCATTGTGAAGTTGGCCTACTGATTGATTTTCTTATTAATGAGGTACCATCCAATTACCTATACTATTCCTTTGAAAATAGGATTTTTTTTTTTTTTTTTTTTTTTTGCAGAACGCGGGCCTCTCACTGTTGTGGCCTCTCCCGTTGCGGAGCACAGGCTCCGGACGCGCAGGCTCAGCGGCCATGGCTCATGGGCCCAGCCGCTCCGCGGCATGTGGGATCTTCCCGGACCGGGGCATGAACCCATGTCCCCTGCATCGGCAAGCGGACCCTCAACCACTGTGCCACCAGGGAAGCCCTGAAAATAGGACTTTTAAGGTACTTTTCAAATATATAAGAACCAATATTCTCTGTGCTATTTTTTCTGCACTTCAGTTGACCCTGGATGACATACGCTCTTTCTTTAACAAAGTTATCCATTTTCCAAGACTTTGATAAGAAAAAGGCAGAACAACTCTTTTGTCATCTTGTTTCATTAGCAGCCAAATCAAATATGTTCATTGATATTTACAGGGATAATTATATTTTAAAATAACACTTTCTTTTTAAACTAATGCTATTAACTTTAGGGCAAAGGTCTCATACACATGCACGTATATGCAGTCAGATAAGCCTGAATAACTGCATCTTTGGGGAAAAGGATGAATTACTGGAGATAAGTACTGAATTTGGAGTTAGGGTACCTGGAGTCCAGTCCTGATTCTACCATCATCTGGTGGTACTTTGCAGCCTTATGAATATCACTTAATTTCTGATATTAGGTTCTCAATGTCAAAATAGAGATGCTATTTAGTTATCAGTTGTGTTTCAGCTCTGATAATATATGTAACTGTGGTAGATTTAACACATTTCTCTGTACGTACATTGATTGATACACTGTACACAGTTATTGTTTGTATATATGTTTATAAATATAGACTTCAATAAAGAGAAACTCCTTTATGTCCAAAAGAAAAATACAAAAAAAACCCAAATGGGAAAGTGATTAATGAACATAAATAAGCAAGTCAAGGAAGAGAAAAATCGGATGGTTAACAAGTGTATTGAAAATGAACGTTTATACTCATTACAGAGAAATGCAAATGGACAAGTAATAAGTCAAGATAAAGAAAAATAAATAGAAGGGGGATGAAGGGCAGAGACTATGACAGTTGAAATGCTACACACTGGCTCTTGCAAGTATTAGATTTGCTAAATTTTTTGATCAGCCTCACTGGCTATTCTCATTCTGAATTAGAGAAAAATATCTCTGTTTTTGGATGTTTTACTGTCAACTCTTCTTTTTCTTAAACTTTAAACATTCATCATCTATTATGCCTACCATTATCACCCTGATTTCTTTAAGGCAATTGTTTCTTTGGGTATATTTCTCTTACAGTCTTAAGCTAGAATTTTACCAAAGCATAGCAGACAAGGCTAAAGGACAGAATGAGGAACAGACTTCCTGGGTTCACACCTTCACTTGCCACTTAATACCTGGGTAACTTTGGTGAATTCTTAATATCTTTGTGTCTCGATGTTCTTATTTGTAAAATGGAAATGGTAATACTAAAGATACCTCATAAAGTTATGATTAGGATTAAGTGAGTTAAACATGACAAGTACTAAAAAAAGATTTGCTATATAATTAAAAAGCTCCTAGTAAAGGGACTATTGTTACTGAGAACATTGTGCAAAACTGTTTCTCAGATTCAGAGAAAACTCTTGTGTTCCAAACCCTCAAAAATTCACATTTTCAAACTTTACATGTTTTCAGGTTCAACTACTTAGATATATGTGAATATAATCAACTGTTATTTTTCAAGAGCTAATTGTATGTCAAATATTATGGTATATACTTTCACACATGCATTAAATTAATACACAAGGAGGCAGTTAGACTGAGGTGCCTCTAATGCCATGCTGGGCTACTTAAGCAAACTGAAATCTAAGCCTGTAACTGCCTCAAATTTAAAAATTGGAACCTAAGGACAATCAATCACAAACGGTCAACTAGGCTTTAAGCTGCAGCCAATCAATAATTTCCTTGCTTTGCTTCTGCCTTTGTCCTATAAAGTCTTTCCTGAGCCACAGTTGGTGGAATGCTCCTAACCACTGCCAGTTTGGTGCTGCCTGATTCGAATTGATTTTTGCTCACAAAAACTCTTAAAAATGTTCAATGTGGCTCAGTTTATCTTTTAAGACATGTTATCTCAATAATCTCCAAAATAAGTGTTATACCATATTGCTCATGAAAACATGGAGCCTCAAAAAGGTAAATTATTTCACAGTGTGTGATAAATATATTACCACTAAGCAGAATCAGAAAGAAGAGGACAAGAACAACAAGAAAAGGAAAAGGAGAGCAAGAGGAGGAACAGGAAACACTGGAAGGAGAAGAAGGAGAGGAGGGGGAGGGGAAGGGAGAGGAGGGGAGGATGACAAGAGGAAGAGGAAGACTATGCGGAAGAGAAGAAGAGACAGAAATGTCCATTACCTAAATAGATGGATAAAACAGTAATAGAACAGAATGGATGTGCCCGCAGAAATACACAGAATCATGTTGACTGATCTCTGCTTCATGCAGAAAAACGCGGCTCTTCTGCTGCCCAGTGATCCCATCACACAGTACCCTGCTTTCCCTGGGACTTTATTCCCTCTCAGAAAAGCTTTGTCCTGAGAAATGAAGTGAAATTAAAAGTGGCTTTCAAAAGCACTCTGTCTTCAATCAATTCAAAGAAAGTATGAGCTGAAACCTCCCTTACATTTAGTATCTGAGAAGAGAATAACATTAATCTATGTCTTCCCTCAAGGTTTTCTTGCTTTTCTTAAAATTCAGTACACCACTTGAAATGGAGCTATTCCACAATAGATTGATTTAATACAGTAGCATTTTTTCTTAATAGCCTTTTATTGGTCCATTTATTCTGAGACTGTTCAACAAAACTTTTACCTGCCTGTAATTTAGTGTGAATGTCATTTAGAGTAATTACATATCCAGCTGGCTGCCATTTAGGACCAGAAAATAGATTCATTTTTTTCCCCTGAATTTTCTGTAACATATGCAATACCAGTAAATAAGATGATTAAAATATCTACACAGAAGAAAATATCACTATATGATGTACTTAAATTGACAAAAATTTAATGGAAATATTATTCTGGCTGCCACTCCACCCTTATTACAACTCATTATGGTTAGCAAGTTTAGAGAATAGAGTTATTCTGTACAATATTTCCAATACAACTCCTGGAGGCATTTAAAACTAGCCTAGATGAAGTATTACAAAGTATATTGAAGAGGATGATTTTGCACAGGCATGGAGATTTATTTAGATTCAATATATCTTTTTTTTTCTATCATTGCTCCTAATTTTTAAAGGACAATAGTACAAATTATAATGTGCCTATTCTTTTCTTATTGCATGATTTTTAGTTACCAAGAGCTGCATATTTAGGAAAGTGAGAGAGAGAAGAATATGGATACATACCTTGAAATTAGACTACTTGTCTCTTAAGTAAGTTCTTGGGCAATTCCTAGTTCTTGAACTTCATGCCCTCTGCTCTTTGCCCTCCTCCCCAGTCCATTCAAATACAGCCTAAGGGAAAGTGGACAACTTCAAACCCAGGAATTAAGGCTCTACATTACATTACTAAGGGAATTTAGGTGAAAGGTGCAGAGGAGGGCAGACACACATGGTAGTCTCCCTTCAAAGTGGATACAGATATTCCTCGCTTTCCACTGTAGCCCAGAACTATAAAAATGAATGTATATGTTGAAACCATGCAAAGCAATCTTAATAAGCCACAGGAAAAATCATGATTTTTCTGTGATCCTTAAATATTTTTGTTACAACATTAAAGACTTTCTTACAATCTGTTATAAATTTATAGGGAATGAAAAAAAATAGTGAAACTAATATTTACTACACTGTGTTCTAAAACATTAGAAACATTGACAAAGTATGTGTTAAAAATGTATGAGGAGTAGTTTGGACAGTTCTTGCCTTTTTCTTCTTGTGGAATAACTTACAGTATGGAACCTGCATCCCTTCTATGCCTTGACAAATTGTCATATTCCTTTCATAGTTTGATTCAACTTCCAATATTTTATCTTTTGTGCTTGAATACTGTGAAATATGCCCATGAATTCCTTTAATGTGGAGGTTGTTTTTTTTTTTGCTGTTTGTTTTTGGCCACTGTCACCTCCTCTGGGAAATTTTCTTTCTCTTCTTTCCTTCCTTCTCTCTTTCTTTCTTTCTTTTTTGTGTCACAACCACTTTCCTCATTTAAGTTGATAAGTTTACCTTCACTAAGTTCCTCTAGCTTCATATCTGGAGTCTCTCTAATTGCAGTAATGTCAACATTCCCAAGATTAGTAACTCAATTTACTTTTAAGTTTTATTTTACTTTTGGTAAATTTTTGTTTCTTTTCTTCATTTTCATCTTTATTCACCAACTCTCTCTTTGGATTATTCATTTTTGCATAGTTTTATATATATGTATCACTAGGAGACAAAGAGGCAATGCAACACTATGCTTAGCTGTCTGTGCATGAACCGAATCCATATGTTCAATGAACAGCCACCAAAGTGATCTGAAAGAAGTGATGTAATTGGTTAATAATTATGATGCATATCTGTTACTTAAGCAGTGCTTTTTGGAACAAAGATCGAGCAGCAAAGTTTGTACTTTATGCAGTTACAGTTAGCACACCATGATAATGAAAATTTAAACCATCTTATTGTGAGGACTGTGTTATTTATAAACAGTGGTAACTAAAATTCATGCATACTGGAATTGTGCAAATCAAGGACTAACTTGGTATATTGCTGCTATGCTTAAAATTGCCTCTGTCACCTTCATTCTTATAGTTATCTTTTATTGAATCCCTATTGTGTGCCAGGCGTTGCTTGGCTCTTGCCAAGATTTATTCCATTTAATTCTCACATGAATCTATGTATATATAATATCTATTTTGCTGATGAGAAAACTGGGCTATAATTACTTGAGAGATTTTTCTCAGGCTATTCAGAAAGTGGCACAGACAGCCAGAACAAGACCAATCTGATTTCAAAGCTGACTGTAGCTTGAATTTCACTTCATTAATTTTTTTTTTACATTTGGTCAACCATTGTTTCCTATACCCTGAGCTTTCTTGAACCTTTTATAAATTCAACTGAAGCTTCTGAGATAATTCCTCTTGGGATAAGAAGTTTCACTTATTTGCCATCTGTCTTGTGAAGAAGTATAGTAGTACTCTTCATAACCAATATCATTTATTAAGGTTCAAATGTAATTATGTTTTATTAAAGCTTACTCTAGTACTAGTCATTCTGATTCTCCAAACCAATGCTACAAAGAAATAGATGTGTTTTATCACAAAACATCTGACTTGGACTATTATGAGGGAGTGATCAATGATTCTCTAGAATCTGAAGTCCACTGAAATTCAATTATTTGGTTCTATTCTGTGTACTGCCAGTGTAGAACACATAAGGATACAGAACTCAGATGAGCTTTGGTTTAAACAAGGCACTGAGTCACAGTGGTGGTTCTGTCCTAAACAAAGCTTTCTCAGGCAGGAATTTCAATAATACACTTATTAGTTACATAATTCTAGCCAAGAAAATAGAGTATCAGAATTAATAGAACATTTCCATGTCCTGTATCACCCTGTTTGTCTTTTTGTGTTGGTTCAACATTTATAAACAATACACTATATATATATATATATATATATATATATACACACACACACACACACACACACACACAGACACACACATATACACATATATATTTTAAAAGTCCAAAATGAACTTCATATTAGCTAGGGCAAGCACATTTTTACAACTCGTGATATTTATTAATATATGTTATTTATTTTTTGGTAAATTCTGTTTAAATGTCAACTTTCATTTGAAACAATAAGAAAATGTTAAATGTATCAATATAATAATGTAAAACCAATCTGGAATGTTTTCTGACATCTGAGATTAAAAATATCCATCTTCCCTAAATGCCGGTTGCTTTTTCTAGTACTGAATTAATATCTGTATGATTTAATTTAAGTTACTGAGGCTGTGCAGCCCCTCAGACCTAGTGGGGACCTCACAGGAATCCCTGTCACCCAACCAGTCACTGAGCTCACCCAGTGTGGTACATTCAATGACAGTCTCAGAAAGAGTTGCCTCTGACTAAGTTACAGAGATGATAGAGGAATTTTGTTTCCTAGGTCATTGTTCTTGAAGAGGTTATTCTGGGGGATGAAGTGTATGAAATGAGATTCAACAAAAGAGAAAACTTAAGAATGCTTTTAAAACACTCAAACAAAATCTCTTAGTTTCTTAAAAGCAATCTAATCAATGTCTATGAAGTGATTATATCACTGTGTGGGAAGGTCTTCCCTAAAATATCCTTAGTTTTGTACTTATAGTGCTATGTTAAACTGTCAACATATATCTCCTGATATTTGCTGTCACACTTAGTGGAACAAGGTAGTCATCTTATACCAAGTTAATGTGTTCTTTGATAATATGTCCAGTCATTTTCAGAGCTTCCACATAGTATATGTCCCTGCAATTAAGTTGATTTCTTTATTGTAATCTATACCTGTCTTATTTCTATAAAATTGTAAGCCACCTTACTTTGAAGCACTCATCATAAGGAATGAAGTGCTTGGGTAATTTCATATTTTGAGTCCATAATAGGGTCTCTTAACCTGGGCAGAATGTGTGGGAGGTCTGTAGTTGCACTTCAGGGCACCTGGGTTCTCCCTGTAATTGCATACACATTGCCGTGTGCCTTTATGCATGTTCCCAGAGAGAGCTTTCACCTGGTTATCAAAAAGACTCAGAAGGACTGTTCTTACAGGGCTTAATTTTATTCTTGACCTTATTTTTTCTTTTACTCTTAGCAGCATAGTCCGCATCATTGATCCAATTGCTGGTCTTCCGTAATCAACTCTGGCCACCACAGTCACCATAGTACTGTTCCCTCTGGTGACATTTGTAGGCTCTGCCCTAGAAATGCTGGCTCAGTCTTGCCTGGATCTCAGTTTCCATTTCTGCCTACTCCTTTGGCAGATCTTTGTTTGCATCCTGGCCTGCCCTCACGTGGGTCTAGGCATTTTTGCTTGGCTACAAGTTAAAAAACAAACAAACAAACAAACAAAAAACGTTGCTCTGTCAGCCTTAAGTTTTATATAGTTTGGCTATATTTGCAGTTGTTTTTTTTAAAAAAATACAAGCATATTTTGTATTTATATTTCAAAGTTCTTTAGGTCTTTAAAAGATAATTTAAAAGAAGAAATCTGAAAAGGAAGCAGAGAGACAAAAAATCTTCAAGTTAGGGGAAAAAAATCCGTGTTTGTGCTCCTGGTAGAATGTGAGTGAACACCAGTGAGTTGCTCATTCTGCATTATTGGCACATGAATAAAACTGAGCCTTTCTTCTGTTGATCAAGTGAGGGAGTTCGTGAGAGAGATGAAATTTCTGTTTAATTACCTTTCCCAAAACTAAAGCATCCTAGAACTGATAAGAACTCTTAACTATATTTCTTCCTGTGGTAGTAGCTTTATTTTCAGAGCATTGGGATGTTTTCTTCAATCATTTTCCTTAAATATGTTGCATATTTAAAACCTCAGGCTACAAATTTTCAAAAATGTTACCCCCACGGAGCTCCTCTCTGGCTAACCACCTCGTGCTTCTCATGTTCAAGACTCAAATTGTTTTTCAGTAAGATTGGCCAAATTGAAGTGATTTCACTTTGCTAAATTGCTGTTGTTGATTGGCTCCTGATTTCAGCATAACTTCTCATTCCTATGGAAACAATATGCTCTTGCTATAATCCTTGTTCAATCTCTCAGCTACCCTGATGAAAAATTGCTGTGTTTTTCTGGAAAACCAATCAGTGGGATTTCACTGTTATATCCTAGCAGGAGAAATTAGTTGATCTCTTCTGCCCTTTTGGTTTTACCAGTTAGCAGAAATTTGCAAGGATCAAATAAATTAATTTCTCCAGTTCAAACAAAAATTTTCAAAGCTAACTTGTTGAGAGATAATAGAAGGCATTTTAAAATGTCATGATTAAATCCATCAAAATATACATGGTGTTGTGTCAGACATTATTCAGAATAGATTAATAGCAGTTTTCTACAATTTTATAAACTTAAAACCTTGCTAGGAGATAGACATCTGTTTTTTAACATAAGGTATTTGTCTTGGTTTTTCTTCTACTATTTTGAACTATCTGTACTTTTGAAAATGTTGATCCTTCTCTGTGTTCAGAATATTTTAAAAGCTAAATGCGCCTTTCTTCCAGTTATGTATGAAAAGAAAGAAATTCCATCTCCTTCCATGCTAACTTGATTCTATTATTATAGTTTTAAAATTTAATAGGAACTACTATTATATGATTTAAAAATACCAGACTTGTGCTGAAGTTTTATGTCATACTTACTATAGAATTTAAAAAGTAATGAACTAGAGACATGATACTGAAAAATCCCTTTGGTAATTTTTCTTAATGAAAGATAAATTGTTTTAATGCCTACCATTTTATTTATGACCAAAGAATAACATACAAGAATATCAGTTTTTAAAGTTTTTCTACTGGCCAGAAAGGACTGTCAAGTAGTATCACTCACCTGGCTTCTTTAAGCTGACTTTATGGTTTATTATCAATGCAGAAAAGCAGGAGAGTTAGAGAACAGAATGCTCACATTTTACCACAAATTCTTTTAAATCTTTTTTTTTAACAGTAAAATGCCATTTTAATAAGGTTCAAAACCAAGAAATACAAAACAACATATCATTTAGGGATACATACATATATGGCGAAACCAAGTTTTTAAGCAAGGGAAAGATACACAAAATTCAGGTTAGCAGTGAGCTCTCAGAAAAGAGGATGATGGCACAAAATATACAGGGAGACACAAAGATATTGACAGAGTTCTACACTGAAATAAGACAGTGGATTCAAGACTGTGTGTTCTATTATTGAGCTCAATATATCAGTTCTATTTCATATATTGTTTGTATTTATCAAATATTATATATAATTATTTTAATTAATGAAAGTATGTTTAAAAACAGGGTATTTTAATTATGTTTCATCTTATTTTTGGTCCCCTACTCTACTTGATCTATCAAATTTTGTTTGGGGCAAAAAACCAAAATTAAAACTAGAAGTTCTGTTCAAATTGTAATGTTATGGTTTTTTAATTGATTTGACCAGTCAAGCAAATGTGATGCTATTTTTTTCTTTTTTTCTCTTTATTAAGGTATAACTGACAAAAAGTTGTATATACTTAAGATATTACAGTTTGTGCTTTATATACATACATATTGTGAAGTAATCATCACAAACTAATTAACATACCTGTCATTACATCTGCATTGTAAACACTGGCTATTTAGATATTTGACTTCAAAGTATAACAGTTTCAGAAATGTCATGAGCATTACTTCTAATGGAATCTAGTATACCAAATCTTTCCTAGTTTTTATCATCTTTTAAAATACACCCATGGAACTAGAACTAGAAGCGACTGTAAAGTTATCTCTACTTTATAAAGATTTTACAAATGGAGAAATTAAAACTCTGCAAGCACATGGTTCAAATTCTACTGTTAAAGTATCTTAACAGTAGCAGAGCCACTCACTGGATTAGTTTACTCTGTAGTAAACTGTTTCCTTTTGTGATAGATGTTTCATTTTATATATGTGGGTATATCCCAGCTTCTAATGAGTAAAGTAACATTGTGTGTAGGATACCACTAAAGAATTGAAAATGTCTACTTTGATGATAATAATTATCAATATAAAACCACAATAATTATTTTATCTCTTGAACCCATACTATATGCTTGGTGCTATCCTAAGTTCTTTCCATATATTCACTTACAGCTACTCTATGAAGCAGGTACTTCATAGAGTATTAATATACCAATTTTACAGATGAAAAACCTGAGCAGGTAGCTTGCACTAGGTCATATGCATACTGAGGTGAATGTAGGATTCAAACCCAGGTAGTCTGACACTAGAGTGCACTTTGCTAGCCACTGTGATAATGAAGTGAATTCCTAAGTCAGTTAAGATCTTCTGTATAATCTTAAGTAATTAAAATTACCAATGTTTTGGACTCATCTCTGGAGATTTTTCTTCAGTTGGTCTCTGAGCCTGGGCAGCAGTATTTTTAAAAACTCTTTTGAGGAGTTTAATGTACAGCCAGGATTATGGACCCCTGGGATGGAAAAACACTTCCTATTTTAGTACTGATCTCATTTTAACGTATTTGCTCTCTAGTTTCTCTGTTTTGCGTTCCCTAGCCTTGAAGTTCAAAGTTCAATCTAAAAGTATATGTGAGTAGTTATGGAGACTATGAAAGATAATATGATAAATCCTAATGAAGATAATATTTAAAGGTTCATTTATGCAATGATGTTCTACTAATAATGTATACTAATGTACAAATATAAATACATAATAATGTATGTAAAATACAAGTCACCGTTATTCTGCAAAGTAAGTAGTTAGACTGAAATGAATAACTGAGTCCAGCTTGGGCCTGAAATTTTCTCTTTTCTGAAATCCTTTTTGAATTAAAGTCATTGAGATCTAGCCTAATTGACCCTACACAACTGAATATCATCTACACTCCAGTTGACTTACTTTAATTTTAATTCTTGTAGATATTATAGAATCAAGGATCCTAAATAAATTGACGTTTCCTTGCCTTTTTACTGGTTGGCATGTTGGGACTCCAAAATTAGGATCTGGAAATTATTTTAGTCTGAACTTACTATTTTTAGTGCCACTTGATAAACGTCTATGACATTATCAAGTATAACTAATGATGGTATAAGGAAAATGCAGGTTTAAACTCAGCAAATGAGAGTAAGGAAATTTTAGATGTTGGAAAAATTTCAAAAAATGATTAGTAAAATTTGTCCCTTTTCAAACGTTTTTGAAGATCTATGACTGTTACTTTAGATCTCCTGTCTGGTCATCTGGTCACCATTTCCCCAATAAGTAATTTTTGATGTACTGTGCTTTTAAATTTGTTTAGAACAAATACAGGTTGCAGCACATTATGAAAAGAAATGCTCCTCTGTGTGTGCATGTGTGTGTGTGTTTATATGTGTATGTAGTGATATTACTGTATTGTCAATAAAAGAGTTTAAGTTCTTTTACTTACGTGGCCATATATTCTATTTTTACCTTCTTTTTTTTTTTTTTTTTTTTTTTTTTACTTAATATTCAATATAACCAAGAGCCAATTTACAAAATGGATGATCAAAATTAGGAGTATGGTCCCATCTGGTTCACCTCATAAACGAATGCATCTGGCCCATAAAGTCAAGTAACTAATAATATTGGAGTCATTAGCACCAGATTGTTACCAGGTAAATTTACCAGGTTTAGAAACGCCAGATAAGGAAAGCTGTACTGGATTTAAATTCTTGCGTTTCAGATAGTTCTGTAGCTGTGACTCTTTTAGATACAGCTCAAGTGGGAGCAAGTAAGGGGGATGGGAAAAAGTTACCATGGCTTTGCTGCTTAACATGAGTACATATATTACAGTTTTGAAAGGACAGGTTATTCAAATGTGCAGCATCTATCAGAATTAGAGGGAAATATGCATAATGAAAGGCAGAATTTGCTCCTAATTGTACAAATTATATAGAAGCCTGGCGTACAATTTTGCATAATTTAAAAAGTTGATGAGGAAACTACCCATTAGGGTACCTCATTAATTCACCTAATGGTGTGGGATTATTACCTAAGGCATATTCTTAAGTGTTTTAATAAGTTTAATTTTCCATCATCCAAATGACTATTTTTTTAGTGCTTTCAGTATATGATAGTGTTAAAACCACACTGAAGTTTACTCAATGCTTCTTTCCATTCCTGACTTCTCTGTATTTCACGTCCACACACACTCAAGCTATAATTAAAGTGAAGTTAGAGGTTTCTTAGAGGAGAGGACTCTTCAGCTCACCATTGTTATCTGTCCTCATTACTTACCTGTTATGAGGCTGAAGGAGGAATTAAATGGTTCTGTGGCTTTTCAAGCTGTGAGAGCAAGGGTGTTGCTTCTTTTTATTTCAGTTTGTTACAGTTTTGACCATCACACTTAAAGAGGATAGCTGGATCATAGTCTAAGTCATATATATTTCAAATAACTGTCTTATATAGATGAAACACATGAAAAAGATAATTCACAGATAAGCAAGAGCTGAAGCTACAATGTTGTACAATGCTACATGTCGGGAAATCAAATTTTGTCACCAAGGTATCCATTTGAGATTTCATTAGATGAAATGAAAATAACTGGAAGAAAAGCTCAAGAATCTTAAAAAATTATGCCCTACAGAACATCAATCTGAAACCATATCAAAGAAAGTAGATCAATAAAAGGAGCCTTCCAACACAGTTCTGCAATAATGAATAGAAATTAATTACTCTAAATTAAACTCAACTTTCAAATGTCCTCTATCACTGACAATACAAAGTAAGATTATTTTAGTATTTTGCAAGTTGTTTAAAATCTAGAATTTGATCCTCATACGTATATTCTATTAATCTAACTCTCCCTTTTATTTTCAACACATATCAAATAAGTTTGATAGAATAGATTTATCAACCAGATAAATAAATAAACTCTTTTTCTTAAATGACAGTACCCAGAATTAATTTAAACAAATGTTAAATTTCAGTGTGAAATCAATAGTCTCATCATCATCTGTGTTTGAGGGTGGGAGGGACCTTAGGAAGTTAAGGTAGTATAATAACTCCCAATTTTGCAGCTGAGAAATTATGCTTCTTTTACTCAATAGCTAAATATTAGGAAAACTGGATGCCTAATTATTTGTTTCTTATTTTAATCCTATCTATACTTCATAATTCTGCATCTTTAAAACAGAAATTGGTATTCTACAAATTAAAAGGATGAAACATTTTTGTTTTTCTTTTAATCGTCTGTAATTTTGGAAATTTTTACTAAGCCTTTTAATCACATAATTTAGAAATATGTTTGATAATATCTCTCTACATCCTTAACTCTTCAAAAGGGCATGCTATTAACACCATTGGTACTCACAGGTAAAAAACTTCTGCAGCTTCATGCATTTTTAAACAACTTTTCAAAGAAACTCTGGAACTACAACTAGATAAAACTCAAATATTTAACAAACTGGAGACAGAGCCATTATTTGTTTCGTTTGGTTTTCTATCTTTTCCCTCCATCAACAAAATCACCTGCCATTTAAAAATTTCTCACTATTCTATGTGAGAAATGATAAATTTCTTTTATTTGAAGAACCACATTGAAAAGCCTTTTATTACTTTCAGGTAACTACAGTTAGGTCATTACATATAAAACTAAGGAAATAAAACATAGCAATGTTTATTTGTTAATTCAGTAGTTCTGCCCTCAATTCTTACTTCAGGGTGGGCAAGGCCACTCCACTAATAAACAGAAATTAAAATATAGGTTTTTGTTAAGCCAGAAGCTGTGAAGGTTTCTGAGATTTAACCCTACTTGGAAGATAAGAAGTTAGTTGGCTATAGTTATATATATGGACTGTGGGCCAGAGAAAAAGAAGACAGTTCATTACTCAATTACTCATAGTAAAAGCAGCATCCAGGGTATTACCTCATGTTGTTTCCCTGAGTCCCAATCCAGACAGGGTCATTTTTTGAGAACCAGAAGCTGTACATGAAGTAAAGTACATTATAGGTGGAGAACTTAGAAATTAAAAACAAAACAAAACAAAACAAAACACAACTCTGATCTCATATGGGGTTGCTGGTGACCTGCCCATTCTCCTCCCCAGAGAGAGAGAACCTTATCTTTACTCTGGAATAAATCTACTCTGGGGAGGGATGGAAGAGGTCTTTATCTTCACTAACTTGAACCATCTCTGGGGCCAGGGGGTGTCGCTAAGATTTATTGTCATGAAATGTTTGTTTCCTTATACAAACATCCTTAAATTGGAAGTAAGTGATTTTGCTTAGAGGACCAGAACTGCAGAAATGTAAGATATTCTTGGAAAATTGTCTTTATCTCCCAAGAGCTGGTCTTGGGATTTTCTAAGTTCTGCATGAGTGTGTTCTCCTCTTAGGTAATGACTTTGCTTTTGTTGGTATCTGCATGAGAGGGTCCTGAAGCCTGACCTGCAGATTAAATACAGCTCTGTGCTTGCTTCCCTTTCCAACCATGTGGCCCTGGAGACTCCTCACAATAAATATTTTTTTCTCTCTTTCCACTGTCACTCATTTCACGTTTGCCTTTTTTGCTAGAACGCTACTGTTAGGTAAAGGATGTCTCCCTTTCTAGATCAATGGAAATTTCTTAACTTTAAGTCTCTCTTTTTTTCATTAACAAGTGAACATTCTTTGCAACCTAAGTGCGTGCATTTTTTTATTCATTCTTTTCTTTTATTAGCAATAACTCAGTGCTAGAAACCATATAATCACTGGATATACTGTAAAAAGATAAATACATTATAACCTGTGGCCTGAGGAGGTTATAGTCTAGTAGGGAAAGTCAAATTTGCAAATAAATGGCAATGTGTTACAAGTATATGCTTGAAATCTATAGTGGTTGAGTCAAGTGAGGTGGATTCAAGTCTACCATATGGGTCAGGAATTCTTCAAAAAGGAAATTAACCTCAAAAGATGAAAGGTGTTGGCCCTTTGTAGGGGAGCTGGGCATTATGAAGTAAAGGCATTTCAAACAGAACAGCAATGTGGTCAAAACATGGAGGCAAAACTAAATGTGACATTTGGAGAAGCATGAATAAGTGGGCATTCAGGAAAGCAGGACCTGAAGAGAAGTTAGAGAAGGAATTGTGCTAAAGAAATAGATATACATTACACTATGAGGGCCTTAAGTGCCACACTAAGGCATTTCTATTTCCTTCTTCTTTACAATGTTGTGCTAGTTTCAGGTATACAGCAAGTGATTCAGTTATACATATATAAATATATATATATTCTTTTTTTACATTCTCTTCCATTATCGATATTACAAGATATTGAGTATATACCTTGTGCTATACAGTAGGTCCTTGTTGGTTATCTATTTTATGTATAGTAGTGTGTATATTTTAATCCCAAACTCCTAATTGGACAGTAGTTTTAAGACTTACTTTCTCGATAGGAAAATTATTTTTTCAATGAAAATTGTCTCAGTTAAAATTTAAAACTACTGCTATAGGTAATAATATGCTTAAAGTGGTGATGGAGGGGAACACTTCATAATAGCTGCCTTTCAGAAAAATTAGTCTAAGAGTAGAGAATTGACTGAATGAGTATAACTATGGAGAGAGAGATAACTGTAATATTTCAAGTAAAAAATGAAGAGAGCCTAGATTAAGGGGATATTTGTGGGGATAGAAAATATAAATATAAAATATTAAGTATGACTAATTGGATATGGTGAGACAGGTTTTGGCATTGAGGGGACTACATGAGTGTTTATGCTATTCACTGACACAAGTTTGGCTTTGGATTTGTTTACTTAGGATGACTGTGGTCCATCTGTAAGATGAATATAATAATGACACCTGTCTCTCAGAATTGTGGTGACAGTTAACTAACACATGGTAATACTATGTGATTGAAAGCTATTACTTTTATGATAGTGATGTTATCACACTCAAGTAGAAATCTGCAGTTGGTAAATGAATAACTGTATGTGATACTGGGAAGAGAGATTGTATTGCAATAAAGAATTGAGAACAATCTGCATATGGTAGACAAAGTCTTTCCTGTTTCTTTTTAACTGGATTTCATTGCTTCTTTTTTTGAATTCTTAGAACAATTACTTGTCAAAGTCACTTACCTTAAATTATTTTCAAATGAAATTTTTTACTGGCAATGGTTGCAGCTAACTCATTTGTAGTCTGTGATTTGAATAAATTGCCCATTTACAAATAGTGTGGAAAATGTTTGGGGGCAGTTTGTTGAGGGGCAGAGAGTATTTACTACTGGATAAGGTCATGGTGTGGTGCAAAGAGTTCATAGCCAGCATAAATATGCCTAGATTCTATCCTAGCTTAGCCACTAATTGCCAAATAATGGCTGTGGAATGATGTTCATTGCTTTCTTTACATTTTCTAGGTTTTAAGTTTTCTCATGTGCAAAATTAGGTGGTAAAGCATATCATTTCTAAGGTTTTTTCCAGCTCAATCTAAAAAATCATAGTAGGAGGATGGAACTTTTTGTAAGTTGAAGCATGCAAGGGAAATGGTTTAGGGTGAGTGGAATGATGGATGGGATGTCAGAATTGTAGAAGGGAATGAGCTGATTGAAACATGCTCAAGCTAGGACACGGTGAGCACTTCGGCAGCAGTGACCTAAGATCAGACACTAAAGTTGAAACAGATACAAGGGAAATTAAATTTACAAGGTGAAGAACATTTCCAAAATTTAGGACAGGCATTAGGCTTTCTTTCAGTTTGGAGGACAATTAAGACCTGGCAGATGGGCCTGTAGAATCTTCTGGTATTTTCTCAAGACTCATAAGAAAACAGAGACTTTGAAACATTTTGCTCTTGATAAGTGATTTTTTTCTTTAATTTGAAAATTAGCAAGGTTGTAGCAGGTAAGATTACACTGTTCAGTGTCTCTAATGCTATGATTTGAAAAATAAAGGGAAGAACTAGATAAAAGCATGAGGTGGTTTACTGAAAATGGCATGAAAAACATCAACCATATGTTTTTGGAAAACAAACAAAACACTTTGGTAAAGAACCTTTCATTTGCACTTTTGCTTCTTTTCAGTGTAAGATGCAGATTGAAATATAACACTCAGCTCTCTCTTGAAAAGCCTGATTAAAGAAAGTAATCTCTATATAAACAAATTAATACATAAAGTCATGCTAAATTTTTTGATCTTTATAATAAAATCAGAATAATTTTTTAAAATTTTAATTTAGAATCTCCTCTTTGGTTCATAATGCACATATTAAGCAGTTCCTCATTAATAGGTTGTTTTCAAATTCAAAATACAGATCAGAAAGGGTCCAGTTCCCATTCTCAGAGCATCTCATGGTACTCAACTTCAGGGAGCACTTAAAAACAAACACATGGGATTATTTTAGTTTGACCTCTCCCTCGAGGAAATGGCAACTATTTTGAAAAGTTCATCACATTCTATTGTTTAGGTGATAAGGTGGTAGCAGGAAAAGCATTCATGGAATATGGGAAGCAATGGGACAGATTCTCTGCTTCTTTTTCCATCCGTCTAAGAGAACAGATCTTCCAGATACAGTGACTACTCTTGCAATCCATACATGTGTCATGCAAGCTAATCATGACAGCAGTCCTCATATAATGTTCAACCTAGGCAAGGCTCAGTTATTGACCTAAGGAGAATGCTCAGGCTTGTATATGTCCAAACTCTTACGCGTTTCTCCCTGGGCATAATGTCTATAGGCAAAAAAATTATGTGAATGAAGAGAAAGGAGGCTATTTCCTAGTTCTAAAGTCATTCTATTGGAAAAGGGGGTGTGCTTTTAGGTTGGAGCTACAGAAATCTTCAGCCCAAAACAAAAACCTGTCAAAAGGTGAGAAGAGAACCTATAGGAACAGCTACCCTCTTCCAAAATAATATTTCTTGGCATCACCATGCACTTGAAGAATAAATTCAACAGGAAAATTAAGCTTAAATGGGAGCTCTAGTTGAACATTTATTTGGAGTGTGTGAGCAGTAGGTCCATCTATAAATTGAAGAACAGGACAGTCAAAATACAAGGGAAAGCTGTGGGGTTTAGAACAATGGTAATCATTTGTAGGGAAATCATTTAGAGAAGTGAAGGTCAAGGTCTAATTGTGTGTGGGCCATTGTTATGACTTTAGTCTGACTTCATCCATGAATCATAGATGCAATTTTTCCAAGAGCTGGTAATCTATTGATTAATATTATTCTTTGCAGTGGAGTTCTTTGTTTTTCATGGCTTTTTGATGGGAAGTGGAGAGACAGTAAATCAGATAGTGATGGTTAAGAATCACTCAAGAATTTCAAGTTTAAGTTAATTGTTAAAAATGATTGAAGTGAGGGGAGAATGTTACTTTTGTTCAATGATAACTCATACTAAAATATTAAGCTAGTCATTATTATTCTCAAGGGATGGCTGATTTTAAGATATTATTAGTCTCAAGATTATGTGATTCATTTATTTTAGTTTTCATTTATTTTCCTTAAAAAATTTTGGCATTCTTTTCTTGTGTCTTTTTGTTGTTATATAACGCCCTGAGACATATTTTTCTTACTGTTTGATAAACTTCTGTCAATTTTAATACAATTTACCTAATAGAAATTTGAATTTCTCTACCTTTCCCTGATGCTCTAACCTCTAGTGAGTGTTCAAGGCAGCTTTCCTGATATTTCAAACCCAAGGAAGAGCAATGCTCTTAGAAACTGGAGGTATTTAGGCACAATGCTAGGATAAAGAGTTTTTAGTTTGATGAGAAAAATGATTAATGAAGTCTCTGCTGTATCAATCTTCTCTTTTGAATTCACTTTTCTCTTTGACTTGCTTCTCTGTCTTAGAACTCTATGTAAACTAAGAAGGTTTTAGGTATCCCTCCACCTTTGGGCAGGGTAGTGTATAGGTGAAAGATTTATGATTTAGGCCACTTTGATTTGTTATGTTTATGTAAAATAATTCCTCATGCCATCTGTGATTTGACCAAGTTCACCAGAAAATGGTATTGAGGGTTTGGAGTCAAAAGTTAAGTAATATTTATTTTAGGTATCTTGTCCCCATTCTACTTTCTGTATCTGCCTGTTATAGCAATAGGCAGTTAGTCATGGGTTCAGGGTTTTGGGAGTCCAACTAACTAGTTTTCTATCTCATCATAATTAATTTCCAATGGAAAGATACCATAAAATATGTAAGAAACTCTATGTAAGTATTATATACTTAAATGTAACATGATACTTACATTGGTGTGTGTGTGTGTGTGTGTGTGTGTGTGTGTGTGTATATATATATATATATGTATCAGGGTAAACCAAGTATAAAAATCAAATTCATTATCCAATTTATCCAGCAATTTTTTAGCGACTTTATGTCAGGTAATGAACTACTACTGGTACTTACTTATGCTGCTGCAGCTGCTATTGTAACTGCTACTATATGCAAACTTCCCATGTGTAAGGTACAGTTTAACACACATTATCTCATTTAAGACTTCATACAACTTTATGAGGACCATCTTATCGTGTCCTTCTTAAAGATGAGAATCTAGAAGCTCAAAATATTAGATAACATGCCTTATCACACAGTTAATAATTAGCAGAATCAGGGCTTCTTAAGTCTAAAGGTCAGGTGCTTAACTACGATGCTCTACTTCTAGGTTCCCTAGAGAAAAAGAAACACAGTGTAGAAGCCCTGTCCTCAAGAAGTTTATAGTCTAGTGAAGAGAGACTTTATACAAATTCAAATATTCAATAAAGTGTTATTGTATTTGATTAAAGTTTGTTTGGAGTATAGTAACAACACTAAATGAGCTTTCAGGAGTTGAAGTATTGGAACATTTAGACAAAGGCTTACTTAATTCACTACTACTCATTAAGTCACTGTAGGCTGCTTCTTCTGCATTCGGTAGTCTCTCAGTATCCACTGGGGATTGGTCCCAGGACCCTCTGGGCATGCCAAAATCAGCAGATGCTCAACTCCCTTGTATAAAATGCCATGGACAATGAACATAGTCGTTCCTCAGTATCTCTGCGTTTCCATCTATTTTCCACCAACCGATGAAAATTTTGATCCATAGTTGGTTGAATCCACAGATTCAAAACCCACAGATATGGAGGACCAACTGAATATTTATTGAAAAAAAATCCACGTATAAGTGGACCCATGCAGTTCAAACCCATGGATGTTGAAAGGTCAACTGTGTATGGTAATAGGCAAACATAACACTGTCAGGCATTTGGAGATCAAAAATGCTACCTTAATTTTTGATAAAAGCTTAGAGTAGAGAATAAAGTTTAGGCATATAGCCAAATGGCCTTCTGAATATTGTACCATAGAATAAGAACTACTCACTCAGTGGCAGAGTAGAAGCCAGCAGCCTTCTGGAGGTCTACCCCTGTGGTAGAGGAGAAGATCATGCATTCTTCCTACTGGGTGGCTGTCTCTACAATAAAGAAAGAAAGTGAATGGAGCATACCTGGTGCATTATTTTCCATCAATAATCAATCAATAAGACCTTCCTTCTCCCATGGGTAAGAATAATTAGAAATGGAAAGAGAAGCCAAAGTTATTATATTAGGTTAGTTCATTTAAAAACATGAGGAACAGAAAGTAAATGTAACTGCTTACATATCGTCCTGGGTTCCCAGCCTGGTTGTCAATCAGTTATCTGGGTAATGTGACCTGCTTTGCTAGAAGCCCATGATCTCTCTGTCATTTATTCTTATTTTTTATTAAAGTACAATTGACATAAAATATTATATTAGTTTCAGGTGTACAATATAATGATTCAATATTTTTATACATTGTGAAATGTTCACCACAGTAAGTCTTATTAACACCGGTCACCATACATAGTTACAAAAATTTTTCTTCTTGGGATGAGAACTAAGATTTACTCTCTTAACAGCCTTAAATATGCAACATGGTATTAGGAGCTACCATCACCATGCTGTGCATTACATCTCCATGACTTATTTATTTTACAAATGTAAGTTTGCACTTGGCTCGGTTTTACCGCTTTAGCCCACCGTCACCCCCATCTCTCTGTCTGTCATTTCTAAAGTCACATTCCATTGTGTTACTTGGTTGAAATCCCTTAGGATGCTCATGTTTAACTATTTATGGAGTGTTTAGTGTGTTCTAGGCCCTGTTCTAAACCTGCTATAGACATCTATTAACTCATTTAACTCTCACAAGTTCATAAAGTTGGAGTTATACACTGGTAATATTACATTACAGATTTTACAGGTAAGGACACTGAGACATAGGGTTGTTAAATAACTCACCCGACGCCAAAATCTAGTATGTGCTAGAACCATAACTGTACTCCAGAAGTCTAGCTCCAGCATTTCATTTTGGATCACTAATGCATATCATGTCTAGGACTAAAAATATTTACCATTGCCTATTTGTACTTCATCTATGTGATTGTCTGGCCCTTCCCCAGGACCACCATTGCTGCCTGTTCTGTCCAATATTGCCATTAGCTCCATTTCCCTCTCCCTACCCTTTCCACTCTGCATGCTGTGTGACAAGGTGCCATAGTTGTATATTAAAAAAACCATTGACCAAAACCAGAACCCAAATAAATATTAACAGCAATAAAAAGCAATGAAGGGAATGCATTTAACAAAATAAGCGTAAGATTTGTAAACTAAAAATTACAAAACATTGCTCAGAGAAACTGAAAATCTAAACAATGAAGATACATTCCATATTCATGTATAAAAGACTCAATATTGTAAGGTGAGTGTTCTCCTCAAACTTATCTATAAATTCAAAAATCCCTATTGGAATTCAAGCAGGATTTTTCTTTTTGCAGACATGGAAAAACAGATTCTAAATTTTATGTGGAAGTGCAAACACATAGAATAATCAAAACAATTTTCAAAAAGAAGAATAAAGTTGGAGGACTTTCACTTCTCAATTTCAAAACTTACTATAGAGGTAGAGTTATTAAGAGTGTGGTGCTGGCATAGGTTAGACATATAGATCAATAGAATAGAATTGAGAGTACAAAAATAAATTCTTATAATTATACTCAATTGATATTTTAAAAATGTATCAAAGGAATTCACCAGGGAAAGGATAGCCTTTCCAAAAAAATGGAGCAGGAACTGTTGATATCTATACAAAAAGATGAACTTATTCCCTCACTTTACACCATACACAAAAATTAACTCAAAACTGATCTTAGACTTAAGTAAAGTTCTAAAACACAATAAAAAATTTAGAAGAAAACATAGGAAAAAGTCTTCAATACTTTGTAATAAGCAAATTTTGGGGGGGTACTCTAGCAAAAGCAAGCCTACAAAAAATAAATTAGGCTCCATCAAAATAAAAACGTCCTTTAAAAGACACCAATAAAAAATTAAGAGATAAGCAACCCACTAAGAGGAAATATTTGCAAAACACATATTTGATAAATGGTTTGCAGGATATGAACAGACATGTCACCAAAGGAGATATATGAATAGTTAGTAACCAGATGCAAAGATGCTCAACATCATTAGTCATTAGGGAATTACAAATTAAAACCACAATGAAATACCATTTAATAACCAATAAAATGCCCATAATAAATGACAGGCATTAAAACATGTTGGCAAGGATGTGGAGAAACAGGAATCATTGTACATTGCTGGTGGGAATATAAAATGGTGCAACTACTTTAGAATGTATTTGCTCAAGGGAAATGAAAACGTGGGCACATGCACACAAAGACTTGCACATAATGTTCATAGTAACATTGCTCATAATATTAAAAAAACTGGAAGCATCCTAAATGTAGATCAACTACTGGATAAGCAAAGTGTGGTCTCCACATAATGAAATACAATTCAGCAATGAAAAACTAATTAATTCATAACCCATGCTATACCATGCATAAGCCTCAAAAACTTTATGCTAGGTGAAATAATCTACACACAAAAGGCCACATTTGTATGATTCTATTTATATGCAACGTTCCAAAAGTAAATTTATAGCATCAGAAAGTATATTAGTGGTTTCCTGACACTGGAGGTAGAATGAGGCTTAACTGTAAGTGGTCAGGAGAGATCTTATAGGAGGGATGAAAATATTCTAAAACTGATTTATGATGATGGTTTTGCCACTCAGTAAAATTACTAAAAGTCATTGATTTGTAAATTTTAAATGGGAGAATTTCATGATATGTAAAATATACCTCAATAAAGCTGTTAAAAATTATGAAGAATTCCACCTTGAATTGTGTGAACTTGCTCTCTGGCTAGTGGCCAGGATAATTAAACTGTATTTGCATGCCTATTAGAACCGTATGAGTTGGGTCAAGTTTTACAATCTATGGTTGTTCTGATTTGCTAAAGAGTAGCTTAATACTGCATGAGAGAGAAGACTGGTGTTTCAGAGTTCTGGCCAAATGGCTTGATGAAAGTTGTAACTGAAGAAAAATACAAAGCAAAACAAAACGAAAAACAGACATTCTAGTTTTCTCTAGGAGCCTTTCTCTATCTGAACTAGTATAACATTATTTCAGTTAGTTTATTTCTACCCTCTCTCTCTTTGAATGAAGCATTTGAGAATTTAAAATAAGCTTTAGATATTTATAAAATAAGCTTTAGATATTTATAAAATGAGCTTTACAACAGAATCCAAACTGGTCCTTTGGAAGGAAACACAAGGACCACAATATATAGTTTTCATTCATGAAATACTCAGCCTCAAGCTAATGAACAAAATCATTCTTATGAAAAGGAGATTTGGCACAATTTGTCTCTCTAGAAACTTTACTAAAAAAATGTTTAAAATCAATTGTTTGAAAGGATTCTGAGGATCTTCAAAAACAGTGTAGGCTAGTGTCAACCTGTTAATTATTTTTGAAGATTAATTAACAAATGATTAATTTTCCAAGTGACTTTTCCTAAACCCAGGAAAGCTGTGATTTCTTTATATCTCATACTTTCAACATAATTTTCATGGAGAGAATCTCTGAAGAGCAACACATTTCACTAGCTGGAAAACAAGAGATGGAAAGAAATCAGCCAATGCATATCAGATAAAAATTAAAGTGAGGCAAACATATTGTCTAACCCACAGCAATCAAAATGTATTAGTCATGTAAAACATTTTTGGAAAAATGTCTTGAAAGAGATGTGACCACTCTTTTCAAAAATCTCTTTGTGTTTTTGATGCCTGGTTACGTGACTCAGTGGCAGCCATGCTTGAATAGCTGTCAAGCGACAGTAATTTTTGGGTTACTAGGACCTTAGCATGCTCTTGGGATTAGAAAGTTTCAGTAGGAGGCTCACTTGCAGATGAGACAACTGTTGAAATACCAAGGCTAAGAGGGACGTGCCACAGAATAGCTTCATAGCTACTGTGAAGTGTATAAAGCACCTTTCAACAATCCCTTATTATGAAAGATCTGCTTGACTTCCTCCCAAGCCCCTTGTGCCAGAATCCAACAGCCTGGAACCCTCTGAAAGCATCTGCCAGAAATTACATCAGATTCTACGCAGAGAATGCTGAAACATACGAACAGTGCATTTCAGTAGCCAAGAGACAAAAGACAGAAAGGATATAAATATAAATTTAGCAGCTGTCTGCAAGGAAATATCCCTGCATAACTCCTTAGCTGTGGAGAAAGACAGAGACTGAAAGGGAATTTTATTGTTTCTTTATTTACAACACTTGGTCAAGAAACTTTGATTTTCATCAAGGTAGCCACAGTACAAATATAGTTGAATGAAAAATCAAACCAGCAGAAAAGTAGTAGATTAGAAAGAATGTAAATGGTGATATTGGAAATAGGTACAAGCCAAGTTTGTGTGTGATTCCTTCGACCTGCTAAAACTTTCTGTGCCTTAATTTGTTGATCTGAAAAATAGGGATTCTTTTAACTTAACAATTCAGATGTTGCATGTGTTAGTAATCATTTGTTACAAAGCTTGAGAAACTAATTTTAAATGGAAAATACCAACAGAATTTATTCATGTTTTATGCACAGATGTTAATGTGGAAGAAATGTTCAGAACTGTGAAAAAGTGTCAGACACACTTTAGGTAAATGTTGGGCTACCAGGAAATTTATTTTACTGAATTATAATTTTTTACTCTTCACTTAGCAAGTATTTATGCCCCTTTTCTTGATATTTGGAGAAAATAAAGAAGGATAGTGATTAGCACTGAAATCCAGGAGTATAAAATTTATTTTGTGAAAGTGGAAATGACAAATATATGTGACAGGCATATTGTACTTTCAACCTGAGGATAAACACTAACAGCAATAACATCACAATGCCGTCACAGAGTGGTTTAAGGGCCACTAGAATCTATAGGTTAAAATAAGGTAGTGAATGTGAAGTCTGGTGCAGCAAAGATGTTCAGGAAAGGGTGATTCCCCTCCACCACAGACAGTTCTAAATATATTTGTGGTGTATATTTAGACCAAGAGCATCTTACCAATGTGACTCATCTACCCCTCTTCCCAGCTTTCTAACCTTCTTCTCTTCAAGACTTTGAAGAAGGCAAGATGGAAGAAAGGGCAGGAAATTGATGGTCAATAGTCTTTGGACTTAGCCTTGCTTTAGCCATTGGCATGACATGGCTATTCTCCACAGACCTCATTATTCTTCTAATAGCATCAGCCTCAGTATCCACGAGTTACTCATCTGTGGATTCAACCAACCATGGATGGATTCAGAACTTTCAGGTACAGCTACTGGACTACACCATTTTATATAAGGGACTTGAGTCTACATAGATTTTAGTATCCTGGGGGGTCCTGGAACTGATCCCCCATGGATACCGAGGGATGGCTGTAGTTTTCTAAAGGATTCCATTAAGCCATAAATTCTTTCTTAACAAAAACCAGGGTATTCCTGAGTTAAGGGTATACCTCCTTTTTTCCTCATACTTCAACACTGGCTTGAATGTACTTTGTGAGGCTTTCCATGTATCATTTCTCATAAACCCAATCACTGCCATCTTTATGAGTCTATCAAATTTTGTTCATTCTAATAGAGCATTACAGATCATCAGACCAGATGTTTACTGATCTGTCTCTCTAATAGACTGAGCAATTCTTGTTGGGAGAAAATGGTTTCTTCAATTCTGTATTCTCAGCCCTTACCATAGTGCCTATCCTATTCTACAAATATTTGTTGAACAGTGTGGAGCTATAGGAAGAGATACTCATTTCTATAGAGACACGGTCTGTTAACCTCTATTTTTTTTCTCTTTCAATTCTTTTATTGACTTTTTTTTTTTTAGCTCTACAGAGGTATAATTGACATACAAAAAATTGTACACATTTAATGTATAGGCGTACCTTGGAGATAGTGTGGGTTTTGTTCTAGACCACTGAAATAAAGTAAATACTGCCATAAAGTGAGTCACATGAATCTTTTGGTTTTCCAGTGAATATAAAAATTATGTTTACACTATTCTGTAGTCTAACTGTGCAGTAACTATGCCTAAAAATGTACATACCTTGATTAGAAACACTTTATTGCTAAAAAATGTTAACCATTATCTAAGCCTTCAGTGAGTTGTAGTAAGACCATCAAAGATCACTGATCACAGATCACCATAACAAATATAATAATAATGAAAAAGTTTGAGGTATTGTGAGAATTATCAAAATGTGACACAGAGACATGAAGTGAGCAAACGCTGTTGGGAAAATGGTGCCAATAGACTTGCTTGACGTGGGGTTGCCACAAATCTTCATTTTGTAAAAAACACAATATCTGCAAAGTGCAATAAAATGAGGTACACCTGTATACATCATGATGTGTTTGGACATATGTATACACCCATGATACCATCACCACAATAAAGGTACTGAACATATCTGTCACCTCCAAAAAATTCCTGTGCTCATGTGTGTGCATGTTGTGGTTGGAACACGTGACATATCTATCCTTTTAGCATTTTATTTATTTACTTAAACATTTGTGCCTAAAGCTTTATTGTAACTTTTAAAAATTGAAGTATAGTTGATTTACAATGTGTTAGTTTCAGGTATACAGCAAAGTGATTCAGTTATATATATATATATATATATATATATATATTCTTTTTCAGATTCATTTCCATTATTGTTTATTACAGGATATTGAATATAGTTCCCTGTGCTATATAGTAGGACCTTGTTTGTCTGTTTTATATATAGCAGCATGTATCTGCTGAGGCCCTCTTAATATTTTAAAATACACGATACTGTATTGTTAACTGTAGGCACTATGCTGCACAGCAGATCTCTAGAACTTATTCATCTTGCATAACTGAAACTCTTAAGTCATTTTTTCTTACCCCGTTCTGGAGTAAGGATGAGAATTAAAAAATGGATTTTTGTAATAAAAAGAGTCACAAACATTTTGCTGACAAGGGCTCTTGAAACAAAGGAATGTGGCGCAGAGAGGTAATCATTTTGCTAATTCATGTTGATTACAACCCATTACTCTATTTCTTTGTCTGAATTTTTGAGTTGTGTGTCTCCAGGATCCTGCTTTAACATCAAACAAGACAAAAGCATAATGCTTTCATTTTGCCTTTGGCTTTAATATGAAGCAAAGGCATCCTCACATGGCAAATTAACCTACTGTTGTGTATAGCTTTCCTTGTTTTACCAAGTAATCTCTAGTTGCAGGTTTTAGTCAGGCAACAATTTTTGTTTGATAAAAATCTAACATATAAAATCCATAACAAACAAGTAATTCAACTCCCTCCTTTCCTCCCTTTCCTTCCTTCCTTCTTCCTTCCTTCCTTCCTTCCTTCCTTCCCTCCTCCCTTCCCTCCTTCTTTCCTTTCCTCCTTCCTTCTTTTCTTCTCTCTTTCCTTCTATTCTTCTCTTTCCTTCTTTTCTTCTCTCTTTCCTTCCACCATTCATTCATTAAATATTTATGTCTGACAGGAAGAGAAAACTCCTTAATTGTTGCTAAATGGATGAAGGAATAAATTTAATCCTTAAAAAAGTTCTAAATGGTAGGTATTATTTCATCCATTTTAACGATATAAACAACAAGGCTCAGATAAGTTTAGTGAACCAAAGTTAACATAGATATTAAAGAAAGAATCTGGACTAAACCCAGCTCTTACTTTTTTCTTAATCCTCTTCTCTTGCCAGTTTGCCACACCATCTCACTATCTCCTCTAAAGATGCATAAGACAAGTTGATTTTTCCCCCTAAGAGGTCGTTGTCCAAATTTCATTGTAACTATAGTCTTCTTATTAGTTTGCAATTTTTCTATCCTAAGTGATAATATTAGAATTTTAGTGTGTGAAATGTAAATGTACAACTACTATGACATTTTGAGAATTTTAACTATTCAATTTGGGTACTTAGTGCTACATAAGTACATACACCCGTGTATGAATGTGTGGGTGCACACAGAGAGATTTCTTAATGTGTCGTATTGTCCTCTAGATCCTATTCTACCAATCATGAGTTTGTTTCTGTGTAAAAAGAGGAAAAATCTATAAAATCTCCAAACAGTCTTGCCTTTGGTGAACTTCTGAGGTAGCCCTAGGGAAAAGAAAGATGGCATGGGCTGATGAGTGACTGGTAAGCTTGGGGACAACTAGTGCATTGCTTAATAACTCTTACAAATATACAGATATTTGCTAGAGCGTACTTTAGAAATAAGTTTTATTTACATACATATGTATGAGTGAATATTTTTGAATGCATATATTTCATGCAGAATTGTCATAGGTTTGCTGCTTACCTAAGCTCATTCTAGGCATCTGAATCTTGACTTGAGTTGTCATTTGGAACTACTTGTTTCACATCAATAATTCCTGAAGGAATTATTTTTCGTGAGAGCTTATGACAACAAAAGAATATCTTCACAATGGCTCAGCTCACTGAGTGGATTAACCTATATATATTGATATTTATTAAGCCATTAATGTTAATGGAATTATACATAGAACAATCCTTACGTTAACTAGCATACTGTTGGGATTCTTAGCCAGTACATTAGTTAGAACTTTTGGCTGGAAACACAAGAAACCTATTTTCACTAGCTTATGCAAAAATGGGGGCTTTATGAGAAGAGGCATGCTGTGCTCGAACCTGAGGTGGGATATAGGTGAGGACCAAGAACTATTAAAACCAATAATTTGAATGAAGTCAAGATGATCTTTATTTCACCTAAGCACATTTTGAACATCTGCTTCCTTCTTCTCCCCTTGATTTTGTCCTACACTCCCTCCAGATTAGCTAGCCCACTTTCTGTTCCTGATGGTGGTGGAATAGCAGTCAAGAGTTTGAGGTTCCCATGCTATCTCTTTATCAGTTTCAGTTCCAAATTTTAGAGAAGGGCTTTGTTGGCTTGGTCATATTCCCATCTCTGGACAAACACCTCTGCCAAGGAGTCATATTGTCAATAATCACTTTGTTATTACACCTGTCAATTGTTAACACAAGGCAATTTGGGGTGGACGTATGTTGCAGTGGAGGGGTGGATTTTTATTTCTCCAAACTGTAGGGAGCATCAGGATGTGACGTTATCTACCATAACAGGATTGATCAGATGAATTTTCACTTTTTGGAAAGCCTTTTCCAGGTTTTGTTTTAAATTTTTTTTTTTTTTTTTTGCGGTACGCGGGCCTCTCACCATTGTGGCCTCTCCCGTTGCGGAGCACAGGCTCCGGATGCGCAGGCTCAGCGGCCATGGCTCACGGGCCCAGCTGCTCCGCGGCATGTGGGATCTTCCCGGACCGGGGCACGAACCCGCGTCCCCTGCATCGGCAGGCGGACTCTCAACCACTGCGCCACCAGGGAAGCCCCAGGTTTTGTTTTGTTTTCACTACTTGAAAAAAAGAAGTATTATTATTATGAGAACATGATATTTTATTTTGTGAGTTGCACTACCCCCTCCTTCTGATATCCTCACCCCTAATTTTACCATCACTGCTGATACCTGAGATATTACTGCCTTGCAGTTTCAGGTACAGCAAATTTAGACAAGTTATTCAACTTGTCTGCATAAAAACCCCAGGTAACAAAATGTTTCCATGGCATTGATTTAATTGGTTAATATTTGTGCGTCTGTCAAGCAATTTCCCTAGATACTAGTGTGCTCTTTGCTCAAGTAACATGATCTACACTCAAGTACACAAGTCAAATTCTGGTACACCTCCCTGCGATTGCTTTTTCCCCTAGGGTCTGACTTTTTCTCTCTGGGAGATCGATCCCTGTTTCACTGCTGTTAGGAATATCAGCAGTGGCTTCGGCAGATGAGTGGCAGGTGGTCGCTCTAATGTCTGCCAGCTGCGTTTGTGATCAGCTGCGGTGAGACGGCCCAAATATGTTCACAGCTGGCATATACTAACTCCACCACAATAAATATTTAGCTCATTTACACACTTACATAGGTATATTATCCATATATAGTCCAAATATACAGTGACTACCTATGTATCAATTTAGATATGATAGAAGATTTTCTCAGAAATCCTGTGCTATGTTTATGTGACAGATACGTGTCTACCATTTTAAGAGAGGCACACATGTTGCCTTCTTCTGTATGGCATTAGTCTAGGTGGCAGAGTCCGATTATGTAACAACTGGGCTTACTCTCCCGAAAGAAGGCTACTCTGACAAACCTATTTGCGGTGTGTTCTGGATCGGTGCTCACAGGCAACAAGTTTCCTAGCTGCTCTCCTTTTCTCACCAAAATGACATCAACTGTTAGATGAATGTGTCAGTGGAAATTATGGTGGTTTTCCAGAAGCCTCAGGAAACTCCTTTCATGAATATAAAACACCACTGGCGGAAGTCTAAACCTCTATTTCTTAATAGGAATAGGAATTGTTTGAGAATAAGTGCTATTTGATGCTTTGTAAATTGTGGGCATTTAAAATGGCAAATACCCTTAGAAACTCTTTTCCTGAAGGTATGGCATACATCTTTCTTACTTCTTGATAAAAGACAAGGCTGACCAAAGTGAGCAATTCAAGGTTCTAATTTTACATGGTCATGTTGGCTTATATGGGACAATTTTGCAGATAACGTACCTTTCAATTTGCCAACATAAACTTACGTGATCAGTTCTAGAAAGATTTATTCTTTCCACAAACTATCTTTTCTATTATGGTTCAAACAAGGGTAAAAACGAGCTAGAAGAACTTCAGTTACTATTATGTGAATAAAATAATTAGTATAATAACGTTCACTTTGGAAAGGAAAAAGAAAGGCTTCCTCAGAGAGATAATGGGCATAATACATATAGGAGATAATCCTACTAATAACTATAGGAAAACAGGAGGTGAAACATTGGCTATAAAAAGACAGTAATTACCTGTTTTACGAGTCAAGCAGTTCCCTTCTTTGATCACAGGAGAGCACTGTTCATCTATGAAACAATTTGTTTTAAAGGAATAACTAGAGCCTTTGTGATGCAGAAGATGTTTGATGTGGCAAATTATATAGCCTTTATTATTGAATCATAGCTATAAAAGAGAAACACATTCTTCTCATAGAGAAAATGGATACATATGTACACAATTTTGTAAGCTGTCAGTGTGTTAGTCTTGAAATCAATTGACAAAGATTCACATATATGAATCTTGGTCATGAAAGGTGTAAGACCCTAAAAATCCCCAATAATAGGCAAGATGTATTTCCTCTCAAAAAGAGAAGTAATTTACATCATCCTTTGTAATTTGTGTTTCATTTAAGAACTGATCTTAACTAAGCTCAAACCAGCAACATAGTATAAATACTCAGTAAATATGAGTACCCAAAACAACCTGGGAACAGTCCCTGTGGACGTGGTATACATGTTTCTTGGTCAAGAAACGTTATGAGATTGTATTTCAAACTAATCTTTTTCCTTTACAAGAATCAGGGGGATTTAGCAAAAGATGTGATTATTTATTATGAGGATGTTTAGCAAGAGATTTGGTTGTTTCTCACAAGAGCTATGAACAAGGAATGTTATCTTGAGGATTTTTCACGTCAATTATATAAGAAAATTATAGTATTTCTAAATCTTTTAATTTACAGATGGCAATGCTAACAGTAAATGCTAATTTACTTTAGTGTTTTAAATTTATCATATCAAAAATTCTAGATAGAAACTAACTTGGCGTGTAGAAGCTAGGGTTTTTTTGGTCTTTTTTTTTTTAATCACTTGCTAAACTTAAGTCCAGATTTATCCTTTGTGATCAGAAGCTTCAGAGCCAATCAGGAGATGGCCAGGAGAGTAGCTTGAGGTTAGCAACTCTATCTTTCCTTCTTACCTCCTTAACCTATACACCACCCCCCAGCCCCATTTCTTTCTCCAGCCTGGATTTCCAGTTTCTTGGCCACAAAATTGGTTTTTTCTATACTTAAAGTAGCCAGTGATATTTATTGATAATTCAGCTGACCGAGATGAGTGTCCAAACCTCTCCCCTCTGTACCTGTCCAGGAGCAGGAGAGAGGAGTGTTTCCTAGAATTCTCTGGAGTACACCCTTGCAAGTAAACATCATCTAAGGCAGTTAGAAAAGATGAAGCTTCTTGCTAATTTGCCATCATCACTGCTGAAGTCTCCATTTTCTGGTCTCTCTCATCCTTTTAAAGAAATGTGTAGTACCAGGCAGTGAGCTTTAAGTAAGTTCCCTCAAGGCTAATTTTCCTCAAATATTTTATTAGAAGAAACCCACCTATTTGTGAATTTGGCAGTGCCTAAAGTGTTAATTTTTAAAATTTTAATACAGATGTCTTATCCTGGGTAGGTAAAGTCTGAGAGTAGTACACAGGAAATGTCCACTGAAAACATTTTATATAGCATGATTAAATTAGGCTTCACCTTCATATAAAATCATCTAGAAGAAAAGCAGATAAATAAAAATCCTTAAATAACCTGGTCTACTTTTTTGGAAAAAGAAACCTATCCTTCTTTATTTGGACATTACTGATCATGGATTTCTAGTTGTGCCTTTTCAGCAGATATCATCATTACACTGTAGATTTTTCTTTTCAAAGGATAATGATTAGTACACTAAATTGATTATTCTAAGATTTTTGAAGGTATCTACAATTTCAAGTGTATTACCTATAAAATGCAAATCTGAAGAATATTGAAGGCAATTTCCTGAAAAAATAATACATTTTAAAAGAAAAACCAGTATCATGTATTAGATACAGATAAGGCTAAGAATCTTATTCAAGTAGGTGAATTGAGTCCTCAAATCTAAACTGATACATTTCTTGGTATGAGAGGAGCATTATACACCAAATGTGATATTAAACTGAATACAGAAAAAATCTTTTTAACCATGTAAAAATCTCCCTGGTTTATGTTGAATGGAATAGATTTAGAAAATATTCAGTGAGTTAAAAATAGCATACTCAGAATAATGCCTTTGGAGGATGAAACTTTCTCCCAATATCAGAGAATGAGTTGAATGAATGATACTTTTTAAAGATTTTTTTTTCCTGTTGTAGGATTAACCACTGGCTCCCTCTTTGTAAGAATATGCCATATTTCCTGTATCAACATATTATTACCCTGTAATGCTCATCCTTATTTAACTAATATTTAGTTTCAAAATTACTTTCATAGAAATGATAGTGTTTTTCCCCACAGAGACTCTTTTTAACCTAACCCCTACCAAATCTCTTTCCCTCCAGTATATTTCTCATTTGACTTTATTATGATTTTTTAAAAGTATAAAAGTTGAGATCTTCTTAAAGATGCAGTATTCAATCAGAAATCAGGTGAGCTATAGAGTCAAACCTGCTTTAGCTAAATTCTTAAACACCCTTCATTTAAGGAAAAGCATGTCATGTGGCCTTTGTAGTTAATGTTTGATTTAGGCCCTTAGGGATTAGTTACTTGTAAGATGATGATTTCCTTTCTTTTATCTCTTTCTTATATATGAGATGTATAATTTAGGGACTTGTTTTATTTTTTATTACTAAATGCTCAAAGTTAGATATATTTGAAGTGTCATACTGGGTGATCATCTACAACATTTACTGTCTAATTTAGTGTTTTAGACCCTTATAAATTAAAAGCTCACCAAATGGACTCAAGTGCACAGACAGGGCTCCTAAACAGAAGTAAAAAAAAAAAAAAAATCTCTGAGTCAAGCAGGTTTAGAGTTGTTTCTGAAAAATATACAAAAACAGAAATAAACAGACAAAAACCTGGATGATTTAAGCAGAAACGTGTTATTAAGAGAATATTGGTACTCACAGGATCAACAGGAAAGATGGAGACCTAGACTGAGGATGATGCAGCTAGAAAAACTATGATCCAGAAATGGTCGGGGTAATCATCCTGCTGCCCTGTTAGTCCAGGAAGCCTGTACCACCAACACCACTAGCTCCTGACCTCAGGTAATATCACTACCTCCAGCTATTCCATCAAATTTTGTTTCACTATCTCTTGCTTCAAAGTTTGGGATAGTACATTTGATTGGCGAGCCTAGGTCACATGTTTACTAACTATATGTTTGGGAGCTTCAGACTTGTGTTTGGGGCATTTTTAGATTCTATGAGATGAGAACATTCATAAGGTGGGGAGTTTTGCAATCATTGGAAGGAGATTCAGCTAATGAACAGCCAAAAAGAAGGACATATATCTTTCTACTCCCATACACTTGCTTCTCCTCATTCTGGCCATCTGTGATGGGATGTTGGTTTTTATGCCCAGATAAAGTTGGGGTAATTGCATAAAATAGTATTATATAAAACCTCTCTTTTGGGAAGTATACAGATAGTCACTGTAAGTTCTTATTATAGTAATGTGCTGTGATGTTAAATTTGGGGGGGGGGGAATTAAGTAGGTACATTTCAATCTTCTTGGTCCCTTAATAATAGTGAAAGATGATACAATTATAATTCTGAGACTGAAGAGAAAAAAAACCCTAAGGAAACAAAAACTGAAAAGGGTATCTAGAATATAAATGGGGTTTATAGGTTATGTTAAAACTCTGATTATTATGTCAAAAAAGATATACATCAAAGACAAACATGTATCATATGTTCCAAGTCTTACCAAAGAGAAGAGGGCAAGTTTTTCTGTATTCATTGAAGTGACTCTGTTAAACAAGTTTCTGCTTTTAAAATATAAATAGAGTTAGTTTCCCTTTGAAGTTGTTCAGTGGTATGCTATAAATATACTTTCAAAGTACTTTTTAATACAGGAGTCTCATTTTCTCTTCACAAGAAGTGTAGCTAGGAGGAAAAGAGGAGGAGAGTCTTGCAATCCCAGAGTCTTGTTTAATCCAAACTAGAGGGTGAGGTTGCCAGGCTACTGGTGTCAAAGGGGGAGCAGGTCCTCTGCTGCTTTTCTCCCACTAGGAGAATGCATTCAAAGTCCCACTTGGTCTGCCATTTTCAAACTGTGTAGCAAAATGGAAGCTATTGCCTAGCTGCAAATGGATCTCCATAGTTTGGCCTAAAGTTGCTGAAAAACAGACTGGTAATTAGGGACACCCAAGCTCCCACTATACTCTGCCTTGAGAGAGTATAAAACAGCAGTGTATGTAAATGGGTAAGAATCTTTGTCACTTTCTCATGTTTTGAACCACATGCTCAGTTTGCGAATGACTCCACTTCAGAGAAGCTTGTAGAAATAAAGTTTATGATGCCTTGTACTACTAACTTGTTGAATTAAAATGAGCTTTTGTGTTAACATTCCTACATGCAAATGGTAAAACTAGCTTTGAATTCAAAAAAAAAGAATGAGGGAGAAAGCATTTGCTATAGCCCCTACAAAAAATTTTTATTTAGATCTTGCTTCCTAAGGCTAGTAATAAAACCATGAAGCCAGCATTCTTTTTTCTTTTTATAGGACTCTATATTTTTATATGCCCCAGGAAAAACAGCCACTGGTTATTTCCAAGCCTGATTTTCAATACCATGATCAATTTAAATATATCCCTGTTTTTGTAGGCAAATGCTTTAGCCACGGATCATATGGAGGTCTATCAGAAACAAAGATGTCTTTCTTATTTTGTTTTCTTTTTTTAACGTAAGTGATTTAACTAAACAAAATTTTAAATTATAAAAGAGTATAAATTGCAGTAAAGCATGGTGTTATATTAGAAAGAGCTTCAAGGTAAGAAGTCTTCAGCTGAAAATCTTTCACCTCTTAGTATATATGTTGAGTAAATCACTTATCTATTCTAATTCTGAATCCCTAAATTTGTGAAATGGCCTGATAATAATATTAGATTATTGTGAGGAGTAAGAAAAGTTGAATATTTGGAAGCACTTTGGTAGCTCTAAAGCAGTATGGAAAGTTACTATTCCATACTATTACTACTTATTACTACTTCTAAGAGAAAAAATAAATACAACATAACTCCAGAAAAATATTACTCCTGTTTCTCTGATGTTCACAATATTCTTGGTATGATGAGACGTAGATAGATAGATAGATAATAAAGCAAGGGGACTATCTCTTTTTTTTTTTGCGGTACAAGGGCATCTCACTGTTGTGGCCTCTCCCGTTGCGGAGCACAGGCTCCGGACGCGCAGGCTCAGCGGCCATGGCTCACGGGCCCAGCCGCTCCGCGGCATGTGGGATCTTCCCGGACCGGGGCACGAACCCGTATCCCCTGCATCGGCAGGCGGACTCCCAACCACTGCGCCACCAGGGGAGCCCCAAGGGGACTATCTCTTGATAGAGTAAAAAGAAAGATAATGATTACTGCGGAGGAAAATAGTGCCATTGTTTTGAATGCTATTTACCTCATTATATATAGTAACATCTTTTAAATCTTGAGCAAATGGAAGTATCACAGTAACAGAACAAATGATATGGACTGCCAGACTAGTACATTTAGAGCGGTGTCTCTGTATCATACTGCCTGGGTTTCAAATCCTGGATATGCTACTAACTATCCATGTAATCTCTGCAATGTTTTTTCAGGTCCCTCTGCCTGAGTTTCTTCATCTGTAAAATGGACATATTGCTAATACCTAGCCCATGGGTTGTTTTATGAATGAAATGGAATAATGCAGTTTTAATAAAGTGCCCTTGACCAGGACATGGCACATAGCACTCAAAAAATGTTATTTTTTATCATTATCACATCTATGCACTTACATCACCTAAATATCTATTTATTTTTCTGGGTTATCCTATTTTTTCCCAATTAGACTTTATATCTCATGATAGATATCTAAGTTGTCTTTGCATTGACTTAAAACACAAATGTATAGCATCTCTTTACCGTAGTCAGAGGTTGTTTTTAAAATTTCATTCTTTCCCGTCCCTCTCTCCTTCCCTCCTTTCCTTCCTTCCTTCCTTCCTTCCATATATGTAGTTCTCTTGTAAATGCCAGATATAAGTATAAGCCATTCCTAACAATTGTGTGATGTAGTGAAAACCATTTAGCGTAAGAGATCTGGCTTTAATCGTGGTTCTGAACAACCTTACACAAATTGCTTTACATTCTCTGACACTCATCTTTTTCATCTGTAGTATGTGAGCACAATATACCCGTTTTTGAAAGAATGTGTGTAAACTGCCTGACAGATAGCAGCCTCTCTGAAAATGGTGGCTATTATTACTATTACTTTTTTTTCATGTTTATAACATTTGGATTATTTTTCTGAGTGTTTCAAAGTGAGTTATCACATTTTACCATGTTGAACACAGGGATAAGAATGCTTTCAGAACTCTTGTAATAAATTGCCCATAGCATTGGTCTTCAGGGCTTAGTGTGCTTGTACAAGCAGGACACTGTTTATACAAGAGATGTAGCATAGTGGATCTTGTGTTTAGGCCATTAGAAAGCAGCTCCTTTTGAAAACAGTTGACATTTCTTAGCGGATTATATGATGGTGTAACTTAGTACTATTGCTGTAAGATGGAGTCTTTTATGACATTTCTTGTTTATTTAAACTACATCTAAGAAAATTTATTATGGCCTCCAGAATACTCTTCCTACATGGTAGCAAAATCCCCATGAGTTGATAACGAATGCTTTTGAAAACCTTTGCAAACTGTTTCACTGAAGTATTGCCGTGGATCCTGTCAGCTGCTATTTGGTAACTCTGAAATACCATGGGGTATATTTTAGCTCATGATCGTGTTATAGAGGTGACCGTCTAACTTCTGCTTCATTTGTGAGGGCTGGTAGCAGTCTGAACCATGCCATGAATAAGTAGAGCAGTGACTTCTGATAATAGAGCTTTTATTTTAGATTCCATTTTACCATAATGAATTTGACCTCATGCATTCTCTCAGGAAATAAGTGCAGTTCAGCGGCATCAGGAAAAATGCATTTTATGGACTGTGCTGAATAGTTAACATGGACCAACAGCCCATTCACCATACCGCTTTAAAGCCTTTCCCCATGGTTTTTCATTGCAGAATTGCACTTCTGGAAAATGGGAAATAAGTGTAAGATGGTAGCTTCAAGGAAACCCTCAAAACCTCTGTTATTTAAGGGAAATGTGAAGGCATTCTTTGATCTTCAATGTATCTCATTTAAATTGACTTTCAAATAGTTTTGGATGCTTTTAAATACAGTCTTATAAACTTTTAAAAACATACTAGAACTATTTAGAAATAATATTTCTTGTAAGAATAAAACTAAAAGACAGGGAAAGGAAAACTAAGATAAGTTGCAGTTAATATTTACTGGTCTCTCACTATAGTTAACTCATGTAGAGAAGATACATTAGGGAAATAACAGGAGATTGGTATCCTAAAACTAGTACTACTGAGTCACAAGTATTTGGTAAGGTTTTACCATATGCAGGACACTCTAAGAGCATTTTCTAAGCTGAAAGATATACAAGGGTGAAGGTCTGTCTTTCGTACAGTAGGAATTTACATTTTCATTCCCAACATTGTAATGTCTGATTTATGAAGGTGTTTGAATTAATTTGCTATTCCAGACTAGGATGATTTGGACTATATTTTTGCATTTATTCCTGGATTCACTTCTTGTGATGGACTTCATTTAGGCTCATTTTTACCTGATGATATATATAGGGATGAGGTCACTCTTATGGATTCAGTAAGGTTTTCCAATAAATGAAAACATTTAGATTTAATCACTAATGAAAAATAAATCTGAAGGAAAGACATTTCTTTTTTTTGAATGGGGTCCAATAGATTTTTGACTAATAGTCAATTACTCCCACAATAGAGGGGAGTGATATAATTCTGAGATAAAAAATCTATTCTTTATATGAATACTAGTTCATCTGTGGCTATTTTGATAGGAACATTTTTGTGTGCACTTATTACAAAAGACTTTGGACAGTACTTCCAGAGGTTTTCAGTCTGTTTCTCTGACATCTGTGGGAAGAGAGGTGCTGACAGTGAGGTTTCTCTGTAGAACAGTGTTAGTGCTGGGGCTGCCCTTACCACTTGACTACATATCTTGTAACAGAGAAGAGGGACAAGTAGAGGATGGAGTAAGTCTGTGGTCAGCACCTTGGAGAGCGCTAACGAAGAAACTTGACATCACCTGAGGGGTGTGCGTGTACATATCTACACATAAATATAATATATATGTATACACACATATACACATATGTACACACATATACAACGGACCCTTGAACAACAGGGCTTTGAACTGCGTCGGTCCACTTACACGCAAATTTTTTTCAATAAATACATACTATAGTGCTACAAGATCTGTGGTTGGTTGAATCCTGGGATGTGGAACTAGGGATATGGAAGAGGCAACTGTAAAATTATATGCAGATTTTCAACTGTGCAGGGGTCATCACCCCTGCCCCTGCATTGTTCAAGGGTCAACAGTATACAATTATGTACATACATATATAGACACAAACATACACATATGTGTCATGTGTATATAAATACACACAAATATACATATATCATATATTTATGTATTTGCAGGTAGACATGAACAATTTTTAAATTGAATCAATGTTAGTAAGGGCTGCGCTATAGTTATCAACATGTGCAGATTTCAACTGGACTGAAGTAATGTTTTACTCTTCATTAAATTATGTCCCTCAGGATAAGATAGTGTATAACTTTATTGTTCATTTTCAAAGCAGTGATGCTTTTAGATACATGTGCCCCTTGAAAATTCATTGTGATAATAATAGTATTAACTGGAATTTGTTGTGTTCCTGCTATATTCCAACCAATATGTTAGGTGTTTCACACAAATTTATGAAATCCTCACTATTATTGCCATTCTAAAGTGTAGAAGACTGAGGTCTAGATAATTTGAATGATGTGTACAGGATCACGTATGTGGCAGTTTGTAGATCCATGATTTAGACCCAGATACTAGTTGTAGAATCCATGTTCTTTTTACTACTCTAGGATTTGTCATTAAAATTCTAATATCATATTGTTTGGTCAGATCTCATTTCTCTATGGGAGCTGGATGAGTGGGAAAAACAATTAACAAGTTGTCTGAGATTAATTTAGTAGAGCTGCTATGTAATTCACATCATTAGAAGAAAAATAATTCCAGTAGTCATAACACAGCCCTGTGGATAAATAAATTTGTGTATTACAGATATTTAGTGATTACCCAGCAAAAGAGTAATACTGACTACTGAGAAGGCCCAAGTAATCTTCCATTTGCTTTATTTCCTCCCTTATTTCAACCATCTGAGAGTTGTGAGGGACCACCCATCATGATTTGCATAGATGAGTTGCTATAGTAACATTTGAGCACATTACTAAAGAGGCAACCTACTAACTGTAACCTTTATCTTTATGAGAGCAATATACTTTATAGGTTATGAGAGCTATGTGTCACTAATAGCCTCAAGGTGTTTGACTATATTATGAAGTCAGAATAGTTTAACTTTGAGACTATGGTCTCTTATGAAACATTTCTATTTTTTGAGAAAATAAAAATGATGATTTCATTTTTAGTTTAGGCTACTAGTGAATAGGACCAAATATGACAATGCTACTTTATATGCCTTAGGAATTAGCACACGAATAGGATTTGTTTCTTTTTCAATTTTCTGACTTGAATTGACTGAACATTGCCTTCTCCCACTTTTCAACAGAATCATCATAAAAATTCAGGTGGAGAATTGAATTTTGAGCTCTATAATTCAAGCAAAACAAATGCATTTTTACCTCTACATATTTTAAAAATTCTCAGTTTTTCACTGCACTTTGGTGTATAGTAGACAGGTTACAGTTAAGTAAAATAATATTAATTGATCTTTTACAAATCCACCTCTTTCATTAAAATTTCACAGATAACATACTAATTAATGCTTATTCATCTAAATGATTATATCATCCAAACAGAAAAAAGCATAATATACACATAATAACAAGCGCTTCCTATCTCCCAGAAATGAGAGGAAAATTTCTCCAGTCTCTGGGCCTTTAGTTATTATCTGCCTCCTGCATAGAGTACCCTGATCACTCTAATTTACTTTCCCTATTTATCTTTCAAATATCAGTTTAAGTCCCACCTTTTCAGGCAAGGGTTCCATTCAACTGTACTCATCACCTACTCCATATTCTACAGTACTTATAATCTTTAACATTCGTTTGCTAAGTATATGCTTGGAAGTCTTGGAAGTATCAGATTGCAAAGATACCAGACCAAAGACTCAATATCAGTTGGGAAAGTCTTATCTGAGAAGTAAAATTTTTCACTAGTAAGATTTGTACAATGTTGTTTCCATTCTAATGCACGTGGAAGACTTAAACCCAGGTGCTCTTTGTTAATGCAAGTCAGGTTGAATAACCTTATGTCCAAGTCTCTTGTCCTTGAATCCTTCTGAGGAAGTCTCTGGTTGGGACTATATTCTGACCCTTACTTTTAATTCTAATTTCCTAAGAAATCTGGCTGCTTACCAATCTCATCTCCAAATCTGGACACACATTCTATAAACCAGAATTGGATCTCTTAACTACAGGAATTGTGTTCATAAATGATGTTTCTGCCTATATTACTGGATATTTCACTTCCTTCTAATCTCTTGGATGGTGAAGCTAGCCCAGATTAGAATAAACTTGGATTGGCTGGCTTAGACTGTTCATTCTTCACTGAAAGTTTCAAGGCCTCCGTTATGTTTCTCATTTTGGTCCATTCCCCCAATTTTCAGTCAGATTCTTTCTCCTCACCAGTTGTGTCAAGTAGACAGGCAGGAAAGAATTTAGGGAGACAGGCTAGCAGGGGGAACAACAGATCATTTTATGGGCATCTGGGCCCTGGTATCATTACTTGAATTAGGAGTATTGCTCATTCCTTGAGCACTGTACTTGCCAACTGAAGGTGCCTTACCGACCAACCATGGCATGAAAATCAGAGCCCATCAGTGTACCTAATAGGATACAGACAGTATATATCAAGCAGAAACTTACCTACAGGGGGTACCTTAGCCATGGGGTTCAGCACAGGCAAGGAAAACTCTATACCAGTAGTCACCATAGGGCACACACTGATTTTGATGTCAGCCTAATAGGAGAGAGAACTGAAATAATAATGCAGGGACTAAAGGGTTAACACTGAGGCATCATGTTGCTGAGCACTGGGTACCCATATGTGGAGATGATTTTTGATTATAGCATCCCCCCCCACCAATGGCTTTACTTTCTACAGTTTCAGCTATCTGTGGTCAACTGCTGTTTGAAAATATTAAATGGAAAATTCCAGAAATAAACAGTTTACAAGTTTTAAATTGCACGTTGTTCTGAGTAGCATGGTGAAATCTCATGCCATTCCTCTCAGGATGTGAATCATCCCTTTGTCCAGCATATCCTGCCCTTTAGTCACTTAGTAGCCACTTCAGTTATCAGATCAACTGTGGCTGTATCACAGTGCTCATGCTCAAGTAACCCTTATTTTACTTAATAATGGCCCCTGAAGCCCAAGGGTAGTTATGCTGGCAATTTGAATATGCCAAAGAGAAGCTGTAAAGTGCTTCTGAATGAAAAAGGTGAAAATTCCGAACTTAATAAGGAAAGAAAAGAAATTGTATGCTGAGGTTGCTAAGATTTATGGTAAGAATGAATCTGTGAAATTGTGAAGAAAAAGAACTTCATGCTACTTTGGTATTGCACCTCAAACTGCAAAAGTTATGGCAACAGTGTGTGATAAATGCTTAGTTAAAATGAAAAAGGCATTGAACATGTACAATAAGATATTTTGAGAGAGAGACGACATTCATATAACTTTTATAACAGTATATTATTATAATTGTTCTATTTTATTATCAATTATTGCTATTCATCTCTTATTGTGCCTAATTTATAAATTAAACTGTATCATAGGTATGTTTATATAGGTAAAACAACATATATATAAATATATATGGTTCAATACTGTCCATGGTTTCAGGCATCCACTAGGTGTCTTGGAATGTATCTCCATGGATAAGGGGTAGCTAATGAACCCACTCCCTCTGATTATGATTGGTCAGAGAAACAGGGAGAAGTAAGTCAAATAAAGTGACCTTCTGGGGACTTGAAGACTACAGAGCCAGCAGAAAAGACATAGATCTATTTGACTAATAAAGTTTAACTTTTTATTTTTAGTGGAGATTTTTTTTCTTTCATATTTATGTACACTAGATTGTATTTTACTTATGTTCATGTTGATTTCTTGGTATTATGTTGTAAACTTTTATTATTCAACTGACTTGGATTTATGCTAAGCCCAGAGCTACATGCATGAGAATATTCAGGATTATTTGGTGGGAATGATATAAATATAATCAATTCTCAATAGTTTAGGAACAATTGGATGTTTTCCTCTGTGACTAACAGCTGGTCATTTTCCCTAACCTATTAAAAGAGTATGTCCATACTGACACTGTTTGCAGATGACATGATGCTATACATAGAAAATCCTGAAGTAGCTACCAGAAAATTACTAGAGCTTATCAATGAATTCAGTAAGTTGCTGGATACAAAATTAATATACAGAAATCTGTTGCATTTCTATACACTAATGAAATATCAGAAACAGAAATTTAGTAAATAATCCCATTTATCATCACATCAAAAAGAATAAAATACTTAGGAATAAACCTAGCTAAGGAAGCAAAAGACCTGTACTCTGATAACTCTAAGACACTGATGAAAGAAATTGAACATGACAACAAACAAATGGAAAGATATACTGTGTTCTTGGATTGGAAAAATCAATATTGCTAAAACGATCATACAGCCTAAGGCAATCTACAGATTCAGTGCAATCTCCATCAAATTACCAGTGTCATTTTTTCACAGAACTAGAAAGAAAAATTTTTTAATTTGTATAACACAAAAGACCCCAAATAGCCAAAGTAAAATTGAGAAAGAAGAATGGAGCTGGAAGGATCATGCTCCCTGACTTCAGACTATACTATAAAGCAACAATAATCAGAAAAGTATGGTACTGGCACAAAAACAGACACATAGATCAATGGAACAGGATAGAAAGTCCAGAAATAAACCCCAGCACCTATACGCAATTAATCTAGAATAAAGGAGGCAAGAATATACAATGTTAAAAAGACAGTCTCTTCAATAAGTGGTGCTGGGAAAACTGGACAGCTACATGTAAAAGGATGAAATTAGAACATTCTTTAACACCATACACAAAAATAAACTCAAAATGAATTGAAGACCTAAATGTAAGACTGGATACTGTAAAACTCTTAGAGGAAAACATAGGCAGAACACTCTTTGACATAAATCACAGCAATATGTTTTTCACGCCGTCTCCTAGAGTAATGGAAATAAAAACAAAAATAAACAAAGCTTTTATACTCAAAAGCTTTTGCAAAGACAGCAAAGGAAAACATAGACAAAGTGAAAAGACAACCCACAGAATGGGAGAAAATATTTGCAAGTGATGCAACTAACGAGGGATTAGTCTCCAAAATTTACAAACAGCTCATGCAGCTCAATATCAGAAAAACAAACAACCCAATCAAAAAATGGGCAGAAGATCTGAATAGATACCTCTCCAAAGAAGATATACAGATGGCCAAAAGGCACATTAAAAGATGCTCAACATTGCTGATTATTAGAGAAATGCAAATCAAAACTACAGTGAGGTATTTATCACCTCATAACAGTCAAAATAGCCATCACCAAAAAGACTACAAATAATAAATGCTGAGAGGGTGTGGAGAAAAAGGAACCCTCCTGCACTTTTGGTGGGAATGTAAATTGGTACAGCCACTATGGAGAACACTATAGATGTTTCTTGAAAAACTAGAAATAGAGCCATGATATGATCCTGCAATCCCACTCCTGGGCATATATCCAGAGGAAACCATAATTCAAAAAGATACATGCACCCCAATGTTCACTGCAGCACTATTTACAATAGCCAAGACATGGAAGCAACCTAAATGTCCTTTGATAGATGAACAGATAAAGAAGAAGTGGTATATATATATATATATATATATATATATATATATATATATATATATATATATACACACAATGGGGTATTACTCAGCCATAAAAAAGAATGAAATAATGCCATTTGCAGCAACATGGATGGAACTAGAGATTATCATACTAAGTGAAGTAAGCCAAACATAGAAAGACAAATAACACATAATACACTTATATGTGGAATCCAAAAAAAAAAGAGATACAAATGAACTTATTTACAAAACAGAAAGGTACTCACAGACATAGAAAACAAACTTAACGGTTATCAAAGGAGAAAGGAGGATGGGGGGAGGGATAAATTAAGAGGTTGGGATTAACATATACACACTACTATATATAAAATAGATAACCAACAAGGACCTACTCTATAGCACAGGGAACTATACTAAATATTTTGTAATAAACTATAAGGGAAAAGAGTCTGAAAAGGAATATATCTATATATCTATATATGAATCGCTGTGCTGTACACCTGAAACTAACATGATATTATAAATCAACTATACTTCAATAACCCCCCAAAATTGAAATGTACACACCAAAAAGAAAAGCTATATCATAACTTATAGCTGTTTAGCTAAAGAGACTATACTCTTGTAATGAGCTAACTTCTGTATCTCATTCCTCATTCACCAATTATTCTCCTTCTAAAGTGAAACCAGGAATAATTTATATATATGTAAAATTTACCATGGAGATGATTTTGTCATTAGCTAGGAGATCCAGAAAGTGAAAATTACTTATCTATTACTATCATTCAAATTAAGTGACAAATACATGGACACAGATGGTGTAGATACTAAAATACAAATTACAACTTTTCAACCCAGACATTTTATGGTCTTAATAAAAAAGGTTAATAACATAAATAAGAATATGACATCCTAAATTTAATTGCTGCTGCTCAGAACTGTTGTCTCTGATGCTCACATGTTTCATCAAGAGAACAGAGAATACATTAATCAGCACTTTTCTTACTACTTTTTAAGTCATAATCTGCTAATAGGTAGTTAGAGCATAAAAATAGAGCTCTAGAACTAATATCTCTTTATTCCTAACTCAGGATCCTTTCTAATTACAATAAATTTAGATAAAGTAATTTGCCTTTAGGGAATATTAATTTTTCTGTTTTCCCTCTGTACTTTTGTAAAACTTGATGCCTTTAAGGGATTTTAGCTACTCTGAAATCACTTCTTAAATGTTGAATTTGGAAATTTTGAGACCAATTATTAGTAAGATTCATGCCTCATAGTAGGTAACTTCAAACAGATGTTGTTTTAGTTTAAAATTTCCAGGGCAATTTAATTAATATTTAACTCATGCATTGAATACCCATGTCTTTGGGGTTCCAGGACCCAATTCCAACATGTATATGTGGAGATTCCCCCAAACCAGACAAGCAATTCTTGGTATGAGAATTCAACTCAATTCTGACATTACCTACCCAGAGATTTAGCATCAGATTCCACAGGTAAATGGTTCAGTTCCATAAGATGGCTCTCCATTTTGGATGTCAATCTCAAACCTAGGTTTTTACTTGAGCTCCTGACCAACGGGTTACAAACTGGATGTTTCAAGGAGCCCTTCCAACTCAAGATGCCAATCACACGTCCAGGTGGTTACCTGTACTTCTTGACAGACTGGCTATAAATCAGAGGAACCAGGATCCTCTCCTTGGGTTCAATTAGCTTGCTAAAATGGTTTGCAGTACTCAGGAAACCTATGTACTCACTAAATTACCGATGTATTACAAAGGATATTAAAAGATACAAATCAACAGCCAGATGAAGAGATATGTAGAGGGAGGTCCTGAACATAGGAGTGTCTGTCCTCATAGACTGTCAGGTCAACATAGTGGCACATGGAAGTGTTTTTTAATTCCCTAATCTGGAAGCTCCCTGTATTCCCTCCTTTTGGATTTTTATGAAAGCTTCATTGCATTGGCATGACTGATTAACTCATTGGCCACTGGTGATTGATTCAACTTTTAGCTCTCTTTCCTCCCTGGAAATCAGGGGGTAGGACTGAAATTTCCAACCTTCTGTTAAATGGCTGGTTCTCCTGACAACCAGCCCCCATCCTTAAGTGCTTCCCAAAAGTCACTTTCATTAACATGAGTTATGAATAACAACACACCCATTTATGGCTCTGAAGTGTTTTCAGGAACTGAGGACAAGAGACCAAATATTAAGACATGCTCCCGTTGCTCTTGTCAAATTCCAAGGTTTTGGGAAGCTGTGAACCAGGATCTGTGTATGAAGACCAAATATATATGAGAAGCATACTTTGGTTATCTAAATGAAAATATATTTATACATTTCTTATAAATCACAACAACCCTGGTCTTCAAAAATGGATCCCTTACAGCAAAATAATCATACTGTAACTGAGCAGAACACTATGGGGTCTTCTCAGGACAGATCCCTCCCCCATATCCTCTGCTTTAGCTCCTCTCTAAAGTATGTACCGAGATAATAGTATCTGATGCACATTTCCTGAGTTTTTCACATGCTAAAACCACCACCAAAGGGAAGAAATTAACTACTTGATGATCATGAGCAGGTAGCCCCCAGACCTTCTGGAGCCCAAGGACTGATCACCGTCAACCACTCAGAGAATTGTGCACGAGCGATCATGTACCCTGGTATGCCATCCCCTAACCTTGCTTTTAAAAATGCTTTGCTGAAACCCTTTGGGAAGTTTGGGGTTTTAGAGCACAAGCCACCTGTCCTCTTTGTATTGGCACCTTTACAATAAATGCTGCATTTTCCTTCACCACAACTCCGCGCCAGGAGATTGGCTTTACTGCATCCAGGTGAGCAGACCCAAGTTTGGTTTGGTAACAAATTCTGTCACAGCACTTATATTTGGTGTAGCATCTATAGAGCAAATATAGCAATAGTTCCAACAAAATATGCCTATTGTTTGGAGAAGCCAGTGTGGGGTAGAAATAGATTTAAAGAAACAACTCATTTGTCCTATAAAACCATCACAAACATTTTTATACTCTTCTACTACTTTGATTATTATTTCTCCCTCTTCATCTACTGCTACTTGAACTTTATGATAAACTGAATGACCAAATATATACATTTCTGATAAATCACAGTATCACACCATGTAATAATAATGACTTATAACCTGATTCCTACTGAGAAATGGAATATCGCCTGCCCTATCAGTAAACAAAGGATGTCACAGTCATCAGGGATTGCAGCCCTCCAATGGTGAGCAGGTGAGCCCTGAGGAAACTCAGGACATGAAAACACAGGACACTGGCCCCAGATAACTGAGGTGCATATAAAAGGAATTATTTCAGTGAGCCCAGACTCTTGCATCTTCCTATACATAGAAAAACACTAAATTCCTTAACTTGAGATTTCTAGTTTTCTTTAATTAACAGTAATCTTTTGTTCCTATTACCTGCCTTTTGTTGCAAAATTCCAATATATGCTAGCTCCCCCCTCGCCTCCTTGGAACCGGTTACCTGAGATGCTGCCTCCTGGGCTTGAAGTCCTAAAAATTCCCGCCGAATAAAACATAATTCTCAACTTTGATGTTGTGAATATTTTTTTAGTCAACACTACAAATAATGATGTATTTCCCAAGCATTGTGAAACTGCAAAATTCTTCAATTTGTGTATCTTCACTGTAAGATAAAACGCCTCCTGGGCATAGCATAGTTCCTTCATGATTTGGTCCCTGCTTACTTGTCCAGTTTTTTCCTTAGGCATTTTCTTTTATGCCTTTAAGTTGCAGAAACATCATACTATTTTTAGTTCCTTAAAGATGAAATGCTCTGTTATGTTTCCACGTTGTGCTCTTCACCTAACATGGGTTCCTGCGTCACCCTCTCTGTGGTCTTCCTTGACCCTCATGAAAGAGTCAAGAATAAAACTTGAAGAAAATAAAAAAAAGGATAAAGAAGGAAAAATTAATAAAATATTATGCAATTAAAAATAAAAATTAAAGACTCAGGAATGCTTTTCTCTCTTTTTCCACTTCATCTTCTACTTAACTCCATTACAACTCTTACTATTTTGTTGTAATTGTTTACTTGTATACATGTCTCTCCAATGAATTTAAATTGTATGAGAATAGGGGTCATACTTTTATATACATTTTCATTATTTTAATATAAAAAAAGATTAATTTGCCCTAACTTCAGAAAACTTAACCAACATAGCCAACATGACACTTTTATAATGCATTAAATGATGACATGTTTTATTAATAATGCCTGAGGTGTTTTATCCTAGGTTTTAACCACAGAACATAAAGTGAAACAATAAATCTTTTATTTTATGAGTCTCTATTTCATTAAATGAAAACATTTTTTAAGTTTTAAAATAATTCTTTTTTTAAAAAAATATTTATTTATTTGGTTGCACTGAGTCTTAGTTGAGACAGGTGGGCTTCTTAGTTGTGGCATGTGAACTCTTAGTTGTGCCATGCGTGTGGGATCTAGTTCCCTGACCAGGGATCGAACCGGGGCCCCCTGAATTGGGAGTGCAGAGTCTTAACCACTGTGCCACCAGGGAAGTTCCCAAAATAATTCTTTTCTTCATAAAGAAGTGTTAGGCACTAATCTACAGTTTAATTTTTCCTGAGTCATTGACTATTTTTCCTTTTAATATTTTTGTTAAGGAATTCTTTCTGTTATTTGGCATAATTTCATCATGCCATGATCCTAGTATATAAGTTCTTTCAAACATATCTATCTTTATTTTCTTTAAGAAAATGAAGGAACTTAAGTAGCCAAGACACACATAGTATCACTTAATGTTCAGTAATTCACAGGTTTAATTTTCATTCAGTATAAAAATCATTATTTTCTTTTTCAATGTCACTGCATGAAAAAAGAATTTTAGACTCTATATTCTTTAAAAATGGACCTACTTTTGGACACAAGTACATGGCTTTTCAAAAGAGGCTCAGCTATAATAAGCAATCGTCTGTGGAAATTCCATTGCATTATCTGCTCCAGACCCTAACAGTTAGTCTTTCTCTGCTGTCTTTTGCTTTTTGACTTGCCCCCAGCTCTGAATCCTTTTTTTTTCTCCGAACTGCAGTACCTATGACTCAGTGGCTGAAACTGTGTAACTCAGATGGGGACTTGAACCCACGGGCTTTTAATTGAGATCACACACCTGGTCTCAGGACTGAATGAAGCTCAGGTTCTTGATGTCTCATCACAGAAAGATTTCAGTGAGAGACAAAGTGATAAGTAAGAAGTGGATTTATCTAGAGAGAAACACACTCCACAGACAGAGTGTGGGCCATCTCAGAAGTCAAGAAGCCTTGGGAGAAACTCCACAGACAGAGTATGGACCATCTCAGAAGATGAGAGGCTGAAATATGGCGTGGTTAGTTTTTATGGGCTGGGTAATTTCATAGGCTCACGAGGGGGAGGATTATTCTAATTATTTTGGGGAAGGGGCAGAGATTTCCAGAAATTGGGCCACTGCCCACTTTTTGGCTTTTTATGGTTAGCCTCAGAATCGTCATGGCACTGGTGGGTGTGTCATCTAGCATGCTAATGTGTTACAAGGAGCATATGATGAGGCTCAAGATCCGCTGGAAGTTGAATATTCCACCGTCTTGGACCTAGTTGGTTCTAACCAGTTTTTGTCACGTCCTATGGCTATGTCGTTCTTTGAAAGGTTGTGCCCTGCTCCCTTCCCTCTTGTTTCATGGCTATGAAATAATCATACAGAACACTCTTATATTGTTTTATATGTGCCAGGTTTAAATCTAACACTTTAGTGAAGTTAGCTCATTTAATTGCAACAATTATATTAGGTATATGGAATTACTGTCCTATTTTACAATGAGGAAATTGAGACATGGAAAAATTATGTATTGCCCAAGGTCACATAGTTAAATAAATTTTGGAGCCAAAACTAGGTCACAGAAACCTCTATCCTTCATCATTATATTATCCTGCCTGTCTATGAGTGAGTGATGTATGTGTTAAAAAAAAAAATCAATTGTATAAATCTGAAGAGCTAACTTACTTTTTCAAGGATTCTTGAATCAGGCACTATCCCATCTAGCAACCAGAAGGATGTTCCAAACATTGGGAATTACCTGTAGGTGAGCAAAATTTGCCTGCCACCCCACAATGTTTCTTTTTGACATGTAGATTATTTTGAGCTGAAAACAATCAAGGCTCAAAAGACTCAGGAAGAACCTTTGATCTTCCCATTTACTGTTTAAAAGGATGTAGTTAGAGGGAAGGGAGCTATCACCTTAGATAATTATAGAAGAACATAAACTAGGTATGGTAGACAGGGAGGAACCTAGCAAAGTATGTTGGTTAAAATTCCTGTGTCCCATCATCTCTGCATGGCCCAGCAAACATTTGTTTACCAAACATTTGCTTTTCATCTCCCTGTGAATTGTCCTCCCCTTTGAAGTCCCACACTACTACCCCCAACATCCTCTTTAGTCTTTACCTGAAGTTGGTATTTAAGGTGAGGGCTTCTCACATTTTGGCGAGATACTCAGTTTTCTTGAGTCTCTCCCATGTATACATGTTACTAAACTCTGTTTGATTTCCTCCTATGAAAGTGTCTCATGTCAATTTAATTCTTAGACCAACCCGAAGAACCTAGAAGGGTAGAAAAACAATTTTTTTCTTCTCAACATCCTGCTTATTGTAATCATAATAATCCCCTGGTGTGTTGTATCCTCTGAAAAGCTTTAAGTGCATGTTCACAGCTGCTGACCAGCAGGGAAAAGATCTTCCTAAGACTGGAACATTGGAAAAGAAGCAAAAACAGTAACCAACTTAAGAATTATAAACCTGGAACCGTAACCTGTGAATGTCACAGGGATTTAGCAAAAACATCATGGCCTACAGATACCACATCAAAGATCAACAAAACTGCAAAGCCATAGCTGAGAGTGACACTAATGACTTAAATTTTGATCACATCTCTCAGGCTGAGAGTCTGATCAAAAAGGAAAAATTGTTAAAGAGAGAAACCACAGGCCCAAGATGATGTCATTTGTGATAAAGCCCATGATACTAAGCAGAGATTTTTTATACCTAACTTAATTGCGATTTCAACCTTCACTGGAAATGTAAGCTTAGTCAACCAGCTTGGAATTTTCTGGTCTGCACCAGTGAGGTAATCTGTTATGTGGGTCCTCTCTGTCCCCTAGAGGAAGAAGAGGCAATAATGGGCATAAAACCCATGCTGTTCCGTTCCCCACCCCTCTGCCAAAGAAGATGTCCTGACCTAAAAATAATCCTTAATCTTTTTTTTTTCTTTTGCTAATGACTTCCTTTCCCCAACCTCCTTTCTATAAAAGCCTTTTATTTTGTATGGCTCCTTGGAGCACCCTTCTAATTGCAAGATGGGATGCTGCCTAATGATGAAGTTTTTTTTTTTTAAAGGGAACTTTATTATTTTTATTTATTTATTTTGGGCTGCACAGGGTCTTCATTGCTGCTCAGGCTTTCTCTAGTTGCAGTGAGCGGGCGCTACTCTTCGTTGCGGTGTGTGGGCTTCTCATTGCAGTGGCTTCTCTTGCTGTGGAGCACGGGCTCTAGGTGCGTGAGCTTCAGTAGCTGTGGCAAGTGGGCTCAGTAGTTGTGGCTCATAGGCTTTAGAGTGCAGGCTCAGTAGTTGTGGTGCATGGGCTTAGTTGCTCTGCGGCATGTGGGATCTTCCCGGACCAGGGCTTGAAGCCATGTCCCTTGTATTGGCAGGCAGATTCTTAACCACTGTGCCCCCAGGGAAGCCCTGCCCATTCATGAATTGTTGAATAAAGCCAAATGGGATCTTCAAATTTGGTTGAATTTTTGCTTTTTAATCACATGTATGAAAGTAGGCAAAAGAGATAACATCCTGCTACACTTGTATCAGTTTCAGAGTTGAATTCCTACTGGTTGCATATGAGGCTTTGGAATAAGCAATTTATGGGAAATATATTGGAGTAGCTAATAGAATTAAGGGAACAGATAATAACTGAGTCTTAGAGCTCTTTTTGTACTAGAATAGTAGGATTTCAGGGCCCTCTTCTTTTTCCTTGAGTGCAGGTGACTCAGTGTCAGTGACTTTAGGTCAATTTCAGGTCCACTGAAGTTTAAATTCCCATAGGATTGGTGAATCAACTTGGCCTGAGTCAAGCAAGTATCTATGGACTCCAGGGTAGAGGTGATGGCACTCTGGAATTACCTGGCCATTCGTAGAGGAGAAGGTATCACTGTGAGCCAGCCAGCCACCTCACATGATTTGTATTCTCCCAATATATAATACACTTTTCCATGGCTTATGTAATATGCTGGGATTTGAGCTGAAATAAAATAACTTATCTAAACCACATATACATTAAGACAAACTTCTCCATTTACTCACCTCTCCTTAATTTTACCTCCTTCGTTTTAAAATCTGCTTCTAGTCACATATTTAAGATAAATTAGATCCATATAATGTTGAAAAAAAATTACTTTTGATGGTAAACTATAGGATTAGTTGAACTTCCAGGTTCCACATAGGATATACATTGTGTGACTTTGGTTTAAAATTATAAAATAAATTTAATTAAGAAAACAAACATATCCCCTTTGCTTGTGATCGTCACAATGGTGTTGTCTGTCTCCAAGGTTGGAAAGTACACTCGTTAGATATTAAGAAAGAGAAATATTCCCATTTACAAAAGTGCGTTTAAAGGTAAGTACATTCTACAATAAAGCAGTCTGGAATTTTAGATATTTGCTAATGACTGTAAAGAGATGTACAATAGATCATCTCCAGGGCTGAGTGTTTGCCCTCCTACATCAGTGAAAAGTTATAGAGGTATCATACTAATGTCACAAGTGATGGAAATCATTTCTAAACTTGGAGGAGGTCAAATGTGGTTTGTAGTAAGTAAACTGCATTTGCTGAATCAAGCTTTTCAATCTAATTAGTTTAAAGGCACTGGGTATACCTTATGACCTTTGGAACAGTTATCCATTTGAAAAAGATATTTGCCCCCTAGACCTCTGCAAACTCTCTTCAGTATGTGACAAATTTACTACATAAAATCTTTCCAAACTCATTTGTTTTTTTTTTAAGTTCTGGCCAAAAAGATAATACTTAGATTGGGAAGACTACAGATAACCTGAGAAAACAGCCTGAGTTTTGAAGATAGCAATATAAAATTTATTATCTAATTAGCAAAATAAAGACAAGATCATGAATCAGGCAATAGTAAAGAGGCTCAAAAATCTTTGTTTCCAGGCTCTGTGAGCTTTAGAATTTCTGTTCTGCCAAATCAATTTAATTAAACTGAGACTGTCAAGAACAAATAATGTAGATAAGCCATCGAATATGCCATTTACACTTTTTCTCTCAGAATATAACCTATTCCAGTACTTTGAACCAAGGCACATCAAGATTCATCCTAGAAGAACTGAGAAGCTACAATTGTACTCAAGGCAGAGTAATACGAAAATTCCTTACCTTCACAAATTTGGTGGAGTAGAATATTTCCATTTTCCTGACAACATTTGAAATAAAGTGATTTATTAGTTGTGGAAAACTCTATTTGCCATAGCATAAACAGAAGGGTCCACATAAAGTGTATCATTATGTTTGCTTCAAATTGTGTGTGTGTGTGTGTGTGTGTGCGCGCGCTCCACATGTGTGACTTACCTTGCTGCCAGCAAAAGGAACCAAAACATGAGCTATTTAACACCTCCTCCATGCTTCCTTTCCAAATTTTCCTTCTTCCTATATCTGCTATCTTGGTGAAAGATTCTGTCATCCATAGTGTAACCCAATTAGAAAGTCTGAATTATTTACTTCTTTTCAAGGACCTCTAAATAAACCCAGCTACTGGAACGTTTTCACCTTTTGGTTATAATGGAGTACTTTCCTATAGACTAGTTTCCCTGAAAACAGTATCTTTGAAACCTGGGCAAAATATAACATCAACTGATAGAAGCATCAGAGAACAACCAAGGCAGCCAGCACTAAGGGGCTAAGGTCCCAGAATAAGGGCTAGAACTTTGAGGTGAGCCTCACAACTGCCTCCATTTTCCTCTTAGACACGTGCCTATTTTGTGTGTGTGTGTGTGTGTGTGTGTGTGTGTGTGTGTGTGTGTGTGTGGTACGTGGGCCTCTCACTGCCGTGGCCTCTCCCGTTGTGGAGCACAGGCTCCGGACGCGCAGGCTCAGCGGCCATGGCTCACGGGCCCAGCCACTCCGCGACGTGCCTATTTTTGATGCAGACAAAATAAGCTAAAAGTCTTAAATTCTGAAACTTGCTGCAGCTTAACTGGGCAAAGCAGCCAGGATTCAAAGTGTCAATAAAAAAGAGAGGGCGGAATTGGAGAAAAATAAAATTGACACTTCTTTTGCAATTTAACTTCCAGGTCAGCTTCTTAGCTACTCATGGACGAGCAAGAATCCAAGAAACAAAGTGGAAAGCAGTTGCTGACAAGCTACAGAGGTTCCATGTTAAAAAAGGTGTAAGTGCTCCAGATTTTCAGCTGATGTCTCTGAAGCCCTCTGAATGCAACCTACATAGCTATGAAGGCGTCGCAATCAAGGAGGGATAGAGTTCTCTGCTTGGTAACAATATCTTAGCTCCTGTCATTCTCAAGTCAATTATTTCAATTTCCATTATCTTTGTGAGCCTCTAGAAGATTTATGATTGTCTCCATCTTTTTAAAACTTAGCCATAATTTTGTTTTTGTTGTTATTCTTTTGTGGAATCAGAAGAGCCACCGAAGGGGGTTTGGATCAAGATGGCTGAGTAAGAGGACATGGAGCTCACCTCCCCCTATGAATACATCAAAAATCCATCTCCATGTGGAACAATTTTCACTAAAAACTAACTGGAAACTGGCAGAAGGACTCCTACACAATCATGGCTGCAAGCTGCACACGTAACCAGGTAGTAAGGGAAGAAAAGTGGGTGGGTCAGCCCTCTGCCCCTGGGAGGGGATTCAGAAGAAAAGAGAAATTACACAGGATGACATGCTCCCTGGGGAGTAAGCCATTCACAGATTGGACATCTCAGTCCTGGGTTCCTACTTGGGGGACACAAGCCCCATTGGCTGGTTGGAGAACTGCTGGGACTAATAGAAGGGCTGTGGGAAGCCTGGGCTCCACTCATTAGGAACATGCATGTGCAGGCTTGCCACTGAGGCAGGGTCGAGAGAGGTCTGCTCTAGCAGCTGCTGGGTTTTTCACAACTGCCTCACTGCACACCCCAGCCCAAGCTGAGTGAATGCTCTGGCCCCACTCACTCCACATCACAGCATGGCACAGGATCTGGGGTGGCCACAACAGGGGAAAAGACTTGACTAAGACACAGAGGTGACCTGTACTGGGGCAGAGCCCAGGTGTTCCAGCGACAACTACTGTTGCAGCTTACTCAGGCATTGCCTTAGAAGAAGTCCAGATCTCTAACAGCAAGCCACTTCACCACAGCTCACCCCTCCCTACACACCAAGAGGCCGTGTGGGCCCTGCCTAACCTGTGAAGTGATTCCACAACAGGGTGGGAGCAGCAGAGTCTGTGGGCAGTGACTGGCTGTGAGGAACAAGGGGACTTGCACCATATGCTGTGTCTGAGCAGAGCTGTGGGCACCTAAATAGGCAGCACATTGGACCTCTGTCTGTAGTAGAACAGAGTCAAGAGCCCACATGGACTCTTTGTTTCAGCAGTGCTCTGCTGTGGGGCAAGGGTCCTGGTGTGGGGAGACGGAAAAACACACACAGGGAATAGAACCAGCTAGGGCTGGACCCTCAGGGCTTCTGCTCCAGCAACTTGGGATCAGACTCTGCCCCCAATAGGGAGGTGATGGCCACTGAGCAGAGGGGAAGTCCCACCTCACTCATGAACCCAACGCCAGCTCTAGTCCCTCCAGCCCCAGGTCCACCCCCTACCGAAGTGTGAGTCAGCACAACTTGAGGAAGACATGACTTGCATCCAGCTCTCCCACTGAAGGCACTGGGCACACAGTATGTATAGGGATACCCCCATATAAGATGACCCCTTCAAAACTGCAATAGGTAAGTGTTTCACCTAAATTCACAGAGGTGGATGAAGTTAAGCAAAAACGAAAAGGAAGGGGAATGACCCTCAGTTGAAAGAGCCAGAGAAAAACCCTGAAAAATGAATAACAAAACAGAAATAAAGAATTTACCAGAAAAAATTCAAAACATTGGTAATAAAAATATTAAACAAATTAAAGAATTGATATATACAGCAAACACATTAACAAAGACCCATTCAGAAATGAAGAATTCAATAGCTGAAATAAGTTTTAAAATTCACTAGAAGGAATGAAAAGCAGACTAAGTTATACAGAAGAATGAATAAGTGATCTGGAAGACAGAATAATGGAAATCACTCAATTGTAACAACAAAAAGAAAAACAAATTTTAATACATGAAAACAATTTAGGAGATCTCTAGGATAACATTATGCATGCCAATATTTGCATTATAGGGTCCTAGAAGAAGAGAGTGAGAAGGGGATCAAAAATGTATTTGAGGAAACTATGGTTGGCAACTTCTCAAACCTGAAGAAAGAAACAGATATCCAGATATAGGACGCACAGAGGGTCCCAAATAAGATGAACCCAAACAGACACATACCAAGGCATATCATAGTTAAAATGACAAAAGTTAAAGATATAGAGAGAATTCTAAAGGCAGCAAGAGAAACATAAACTTGCCAAGACTGAATCAAGAAGAAACAGCCAATTTGAACAGACTGATCACTAGAAATGAAATTGAATTTTAATTAAAAAAAACTCCCAGCAAACAATAGTCTAGGACTGGACAGCTTCACAGGGGAATTCTACCAAACCTATAGAGAAGAACTAATACCTATACTTCTCAAACTATTCCCAAAATTGAAGAGGACAGAACCTTCTTATATTCATTCTATGAGGCCACCATTACCCTGATACCAAAACCAAAGCCACTACAGAAAAACAAAACAAAACAAAACAAAGCAAAACAAACTACAGGCAAATACACTTGATGAATATAGATGCAAAAACCCTCAACAAAATGTTAGCAAACCAAATGCAATAGCATGTACAAAGGATCAAACACCATGATCAAGTTGGATTTATTTCAGGGATACAAGGATAGTTCAACTTTCACAAATCAATCAATGTGATACAACATATTCACAAAAAGAAAGATAAAAATGACATAATCATCTCTGTAGAAGTAGAAACAGCACTTGACAAAACTCAACACCTATTCATGATAAAAACTCTCATCAAAGTGGGTACAGAGGGAACCTATCTCAGCATAATAAAGGTCATTTATGGAAAACCTGTAGCTAACATCATACTAAATGGTGAAAAGCTGAAAGCCTTTCCTCTAAATTCAGGAACAAGACAAGGATGCCCACTCTCATCACTTCTGCTTAACACAGTATTGGAAGTCCTAGCAATCAGACAAGAAAAGAAATTAAAGGCATCCAAATTGGAAGAGAAGAAGTTAAACAATCACTACTTGCAGATGACATGATACTTTATATAGAAAAATTATAAAGTCTTCACTCCAAAACTTACTAGAACTAACAAATGAATTCAACAAAGTGGCAGGATAAAAGATTAATGTGCAGAAATCTGCTGCTCTCCTATACACTAATAATGAAATATCAGAAAAAGAAAGTTAAAAAAATTCCTTTTAAAATTGCATCAAAAAGAATAAAATACCTAGGAATTAACTTCACCAAGGAGGTGAAAAACCTATACTTAAAAACTATAAACCATTGATGAAGGAAATTGAAGATGATACAAAAAAAGGAAAAATCCCTTCCTCTTGGATTGGGAGAATTAATATTAAAATGTCCATACTACCCAAAGCAATCTACAGATTTAATGCAATCCCTATCAAAATAACCATGACATTTCTTACAGAACTAGAACAAATAATCCTAAAATTCATATGGGACCACAAAAGACCCCGAATTGCCAAAGCAATCTTGAGAAAGAAGAACAGAGCTGGAGGTATCACCCTCCCAGACTTCAGATTATACTACAAAGTGACAGTAATCAGAACAGCATGGTACTGGTACAAAAACAGTCACATAGATCCATGGAACAGAATAGAGAGCCAGATGTAAACACACTCATCTAAGGTCAGGTAATCTACAACAAAGGAGGCAAGAATATAAATGGAAAAAAAGTCAGTCTCTTCAATAAGTGGTGCTGGGAAAATTGGGCAATTACATGTAAAAGAATGAGATTAGAACATTTCCTCACACCATATGCAAAAATAAACTCAAAATAGAATAAAGAGCTAAATGTAAGACCTGAAACCATAAAACTCCTAGAAAAGGACATAGGCAGAACACTCTTTGACATAAATCATAGCAGTATTTTTTTGGATCTGTCTCCTAAGGCAAAAGAAATAAAAGAAAAATAAATAAATGGACCTAATTAAACTTAAATGCTTTTGCTCAACAAAGGAAACCATCAGTAAGATGAAAGACAACTTACTGAATGGGAGAAAATATTTGCAAATGCTATGGTCAACAAGAGGTTAATATCCAAAATATATAAACAACCCATACAACCCAGTATCAAAAACAAAAACAAACAACCAAATCAAAAAATAGGCAGCAGGCCTGAATAGACATTTTTCCAAGGAAGACATACAGATGGCTAACAGGCATGTGAAAAGATGCTCAAAAATGCTACTTTTCAGAGAAATGAAAATCAAAATAACAATGAGATATCACCTCACACCTGTCAGAATGGCTGCCATCAAAAGTCTACAAATAACAAATGTTTTCGAGGATACGGAGAAAAGGGAACCCTTGAACGCTGTTGGTGGAAATGTACTTGGTGTAGCCACTATAGAAAACAGTATTGAGGTTCCTCAAAAAACTAAAAATAGAACTATCATATGACCCAGCAATCCCACTCCTGGAAAAAACAAAAACAGTAATATGAAAATGCAGGCACCCCAATGTTCACAGCAGCACTATTGACAATAGCCAAGATATGGAAGCAACCAGAGTGTCCATCTAAGGAGGAACAAATCAAGAAATTGTGGTATATGTATACACAATATGTGTGTGTGTGTGTGTGTGTGTATACACACACACACACACACTGAAATATTACTCAGCCATAAAAAAGAGTGAAATTCAGCCATTTGCAGCAACATAGATGGACCTAGAGAATATTATGCTTAGTGAAATAAGTCTGACAGAGAGAGACAAATACTGTAGGATATCACTTACCTGTGGAATCTAAAAAGTAATATAAATGAATGTATATAGCAAAACAGAAACTGACTCACAGATATAGAAAACAAACTAGAAGTAACTGTTGGGAGGAGGGAATAGGGGAGGAGCATGTTAGGGGTATGGGATTAAGAGATACAAACTATTATGTATAAAATCGATAAGCAACAAGAATATATTGTATAGAGCAGGGAATTATAGCCATTATCTTGTAATAACTTTTAATGGAGTATAAACTGTAAAAATATTGAATCACTATACTGTACACCTGAAACTAAAATGATATTATACCAACTATACTTCAATAGAAATAAAAGCCACTGAAAAATGAATTGATACATAACATGGATGTAGGCCAGCCAAAGACCCTAAGTTAATTTGAGTAATTTTTAATTCTTTATTTAACCAAGATGGGACATAAGGTGGTGAAACTACCATTTGCATTTTTGATGAGAATCTGGCAACTTTATTCTCTGTGGTGGAGAAAACAAATACAGTCTTACTCGGAAGCTAAGCCTCTCCAATAATACACAGCTTCGACAATGTTATGAAGGCCGTGGAGAATTTAGGAACTGCAGAGTAGGGTGGTTGCCATTCTGAATGGACTAAAGTAAAGCAGTGATAAACTCAAATTCTTATATACGTGCAGTACACCCAGACTAAAAATCAGGTAATTTTACTGATTACACTTAAAGAATGTTATCTTTGAATCATAGCAGCAAGATACTAGAAAACCAAAGTCAATGTTGGGAGGAAGAAAATAAGCTCATTTTCAGCTTTATGGGGGATAATTTCACTTTGTCAGGTGGGAGCACTTTTGGAAGTATGAGCTGTAAATATGAATGCTGGGCAGCAATGTGGGTGGGCTAGAGTGAATCTTTGTAAGTTCTGACTTCTTAGCATTTATATATATTTTGTAATAGCACCTTGATTTCAGTTTGGGGAAATTACCCACCCCACAGTAGTGTGTAGTTTTGGTGGAAAGGTACTTCCTGTATGAAGTACAGGAAGATGAAGGAGACAGACCCTTCCTCTACTACTGCCAAGGAAAGGCTACATGACCTATGTTTGGCCAATCAGATACTCTCTGCTGGAACTTCAGCCCTTGAGTGAATGAAGAATGGATGGGAAAAAAAGATCTTTTATGAAGTTTCTTTTTGCTTAAATAAGTAAAAGTACAGTTGACCCTTGAACAATACGGATTTGAACTGTGCTGGTTCACTTATATGTGGATTTTTGCAATAAATACACAGTACCACATGGTCTGTGGTGGCTGAATCCATGGATGAAGAACCGCAGGTAGGGAGAGCCAACTGTTAAAGTTATACGTGGATTTTCCACTGCCAGGAGTCAGCACCCCTAACCTGTAGTTTTTACTGCTTGTGTCTAAGAACTCTAATCAATATCTGTATATTTCATGGAGTTGTGAGGATAATCATGTGAAATAATACACATAAAATTCCTAGCATAATACCTGACATAGAAAAAGTACTAATTAAATGTGTTATTAATTTTTATAATTAATAGAATAACAGATTTGACAATACAAATTTTCTTATGTTCAATAAAACATATATTTGCACGTGGTGGAAACTTAAATCATTATCCTTAACCCCAGTTAGACTTCCCAGGTATATTTACCTAGTTCAAGAAGTCTAGTTTAATTTAGTCTTGCAGGACCATTTTCATTGCCCAATAAACCCTTTAAAAATTAGCACTAGACCGGAAAGATATGGGCCTAAAAGCCTGTAGGAATGTGAGAGAATACAACTTATCCTTACGTAACTAACAGATGTATGTCCTGATTGAACCATTCTCATTTAGTCAGACACTCTGCTGAAGTTAACACTTGTCTACATCTTTCCAGTCTGAAACTAAAAGGCAAATATGGTGGGTTAGTTGCTTCCTTGTAAGCCACATGAACTCTGAGTCAATTGGAAACCATCTAGAGATAGTTTGGGTTGTCTTTTACTCATTAGTGTGTCTAATTTTTAGATATGTCTCAGCATGCCAGAAACAAGGTTGAGCAGTTCTGACTGATTATTTCCTGCTGTCCCTGGGAGAGAGAAACTCTCCAACATAACATTTAGTTTAGGATATTCTGGGAGCCAGTGGTTTAAAAATATTATGCCCACTTTGATTAAAGATAATTTTATAATTTTAAGAGTATTTTCAATGCATGTCATTTTTCTATCAATAAGATTATAATTTTCTAAAAAGTGGGAACCATCATTTATATTATTAGATGAAAACTAAACTTATTTTTCTATCTTCCAAAGAATTTAGTTTTCCAAATGAAGCTAAAATTCCCAGTATCTTCTCTGGGCCCAGTCAAGTCTTTATTTTCTTTTAAAGGAGAGGGATTACACTACTGGAGAATAGAATGTAGGTAGAAGAAAAAAATGTGGGCTTAGCAAATAAATCATAGTGTCTCATCTGAACCATTTGGTACACCAATATGAGACATCTATATAAACCAATTCTTACAAGTAATACGTACAAAATACAGTCATGTGCCACGTGTTACTAAGAACAAAAGAAAGCAACTGGTTCTTTTTGGGAGGAGGTTTGAAGGAAAAGTCTTTCCGGAGAGTTAAGTTCTCAATTGCACCTTGAAAATTAGTCAGTGATTGCCTAGACAAGGGCATTTCCAAGTCTTGAAAACAGGATATTAAATGGTATAAGGTCATAAAAGTGAATAGATTGTTTGGAAATTGAACTAGTCGAGTGTGGCTAAAGTGGTCAGGACTCAATGTTGGGACAGGGTGTAATGTGGGATAAAGATGGTGAAATAAGTTGAGAGGACTCTCAAAACATGAGAGAGAACTTAAGCTTGTTTTAGAGGTAGAGTTGTACAACTGAAATTAGCACCATTCTCATTGTTTTACAGAAATGCACAATGAGGCAGCCCTGCTTCAAAGATATTGAAAACCTATTCAAGAGGATTAAAGCAAGGAATGACACAATCCGATTTGTATCATAGAAAGATGACTGACAAGAAAATGGATAAGTGGGTAAGACAGTGCTATCTAATAAAAATAGAATGCAAGTCACACATGTTCTTTAAATTTTTTAAAGTAGAAATAAACAGATAAAATTAATTTTCATGTTGTATTTAATCCAATATGTCCCAAATGTTATGATTTTGATATGCAATCAATATAAACATTATTAATTGATATTTTATATTCTCCTCTCCGTATTGTGTCTTCAAAATCTGGTGTGTGTGTTTTGCACTCACAGCTACTTGAATTTGGACTAGCCATGAAATTTCAAGTGCTCAATGGCCACATGTGGTGAGTGGCTTCTGTACTGGATAGTAAAAAAATGATTAAATACTTGGAGATAAATTGATACAATTTTTTAATAGATGACTGATGGGGGTTAAAACTAGAGTAGTAGCAGTGAGAATGGTAAGAGGTCAACCAAGAGATATTTAGAAAATGGAATCAACAGAACATGGTAATAGATTGAGTATTGTGGGTGAAGAAGTGGAAAAAAATAAAATATCCGAGGTTTACTTTGGTTGACGGCTACAGAGGCTTAGGTTTAGCAGGAAAGATAATGACTTTGGTTTCGTATACCGACTTGAAGACAATTTAGATGTTTGCAAATAATATATGAATCACAGGAGCTAAGATTTTAGAGCTATTGACATAAAAGTTGAAGTTAATCCATATGAACAAATTAAGTCATTCAGCAAAATAAAGAAGGAGAGCAAGGGTGGAACCCTTAGGAATACCAACGTATCTAATATTTGATGATATTCCACAAAGAGAAGAGCAAACAGACAAGACAAATAATTGAGATATAGAATGAGAAACAGAAGAGAAATTCCTTAAAGAAAGAAGAAATTTTGTAGAAGGAAATGGGGGATCAACAAAGTTCAATGAAGCAGAGTGAGAAATAAAAAGGGGACATAAAGGTTGGTAATTGTATCATTTTTCGTATTTTCAAAAATTACTTCCATACTTAACGATTTCCATAGAAAATTCAAGAACCAACATTACTGAGTCTCTAGGGTACCTGAAGTGATAAGCCAGATGCCCCAAATATTTTAACGAATTTAACCATCCCCAAAACTCAGAGAAGGTCTTGTCACTTTAATGGTGATACTTAGGGAGGTCAAGTGACCTGCAAATGTTGCTCACTACCTTTAAATGGTAGACTTGGGATGGAACCCAGTTCTGTCCTTAAAATCTTGTATTTTTCCTACAAGACACATGATGTTGCATTCCCCAAATTCCTCCTGAGTTTCAGTCTCACAACTGTTCTTCTCTGCTATTAAAATCTTTTATATCTTGTTATCTGAAGAAATTCTGAGCAAAAGAAGCTGGGGAAAATGAGATTGCTAGAGAATGGAACCCTTAATATGGAGCAGAGCATCAAAGGTTAAGGAAAATACATCTCTCTAGAATCAAGCATCAGGGCTACTTTTTCTCTGCTCCTACATTTGGAATGCAGTAGGCAAGGCTGCACTTTCTAGCTTTCTTGAGGTCACCATGGTCTGCCAGTGCTATTCTCTTGAATAATGTATGTTTGGCCCAGAAAATGACCTTATCTGCTGGTTAGCATCTTTTATATTGAAAAGTCTACATCATTCAAGTCAAACTGAAGAGTTTTTCCATAAACATTTGCTTTTCATTTTTATTTATGATGACATTTTAAATTCATGCACCATAATGTGCAATTTTAATAATAAGAATTGTGGAAATATTATCAATACAAATCTATGTATCTGACATATTGTTTCAGTTTTTTTGAATTGCATCGAGTGATTTAGTCTTAAATTTTTCATAATGTGTGGTTAAATATTTAATGGGATATAAGACTTTGTTGTACCCGCCCAAGAAAGATCAGGGCTTCCTGGCAGCTAATGCCACATTTGGCATAGGTTTCAGATTTCAGGAAGCTGGAAGATGTTTCAATCAATTATTAGTTTAATTTGAAGGTGGCTCTTAGAGAGGATTTTGAGAAAGACAACCTAAACTGCGTTAACAAACGCAACCATATTTCTACTGGAAATTGCGTAATTATAGATTATATGGCTTTATGTTGCTGAAGAAAAGAAAGAGATTGTGGCATTCCACTGAAATCATGGAAAGATGTTATAAATTACATTTCCAGACACTGAAATCCAACCTTTTTTTTGTTTGTATCCTTCAATGCCACTCCCTCCTTAAAAGTGCCCCCTTATCTCTCCCCTTAGATGTGATTTTCTTCCTCTTCCTCTGAATGGTAAATAGTGAGAGAATTTTGTAATCCTATTATGGCATTTATCACATTCAGCCTTTTATTGGAAGAACTGGTGTTCTATTACTTATACATGCTTTGATAGATTAAATGATAGATTAAAATTCTTGAAAACTATAATCATCTTCTGTTTATTATGGGATGTGCTGTGGCACCTTGCTTCTGACTCACACACTCAAGTGGGTGCTTGATGAATGCTTTTGTTTATTTTTGAAACAAAGGTGTGAATTAGGGTTGTCTTTCTGGGGAAGTGAAGCAAGGTCAGTGAGTATTGAGAACTATAGCTCTCCTTACAGGCATTATTTGTATCCCAATTTCTTGTTTTGTTCCAGTTCCCACCATTTCCCCCGTTATGCTTCATTCTCTTGCAGAATCAAACCACATTTTGTCTGAAAACACCTTGTTTCTTTGCTTTTGCTTGTGTTGCTCCTGCTTCCTCTAATGCCTTGATGTGTGTGTGTGTGTGTGTGTGTGTGTGTGTGTGTGTGTGTGTGTACATGCATGTGTGTAGAAGTGGGAGGAAATGATAATATGAAGTAAAAAAGTTATCTTTTATAAATAATAAGAGCTAACAGTTATATAGTGCTGACTCTATTATTGATGCTGTTATAAGTGCTTTAAAATATGAACTTATTTGATTCTTACAACAATTTTCTGGCTGAGCTAATTTTTTAATTTCTTTTTTTTTTTTTTTGATAAAAAGCCACAAAAGCAGAGAGGTCAATTAATTTGCCCAAAATCATACAACCTGAAGTGACAGTAGGCAAGGTAGCAACTACAACAGAGTCAAATCCTGGCAGAAGGCTCATGTCCACTTAAACTATGCCACTTCCCTGATAATAAGATGTACTGGCTAGGATGAACCATTTTGGCTCCATAAAGGTCAAACAACATTTTGTCCATATTTTCTTTCTTTTTCAGACTTAGTCATCTTCAAAAGCAAAATCTTTTAAATTTTATAAACTTTTGACCAGGCTTGACAAAATATCTTAGCTTTCATTTCTGGCAGAAGAGTAAAACAAACAATGCATACATGTGTCAGTGAAAATTAACTGGTAAATGAACCTGGGATACATATTTTAAGGCAATTTATTTATTAATGCATTATTTTTTAGAAAATTCTTTCTAAAATGACCAGTGAAGGAATTTTACGTATGTGGTCTTAAAATGTATTGGCATCTTTCATACCTCAAAATGCTTTATGTGTTTTTTAAAAAAGATTTATAATAATGTACATGAGAATTTTTTTGTGTGTATATTAAGAGAATACACTATTTGGTTAATATTTCTGTAAGGGAGTTTCTTAAGGTATTGAAAAATTCTCATGAGTGAGTCCTTCAATGCTGATAGAATATGAAAACTTAACAAGTGTCTAGTTTAATACAACTTACAGGAAACCGAGAATGTTTTAGTAGAATTACTACATAAATTTTATTTAGCTGGTAGATATAATCAGACAAAATACTTTCAAATATTTTATTCTATCCATGAAAACCAATTTTGTCATTTTAAAGATGTCATTGACAGTACTTTTATTATCTTTTCAACAACCTTACTAAATATTTTTCTTTTAAAACTAATTTTACTTGAACTTTTCATTTTATTTTCTTTCCTCTTAGAAGTCCCTAAAACATCTTGACAAAACCCAGTCTATATCTTTCTTGGCTTTGCAACTTTCTAGAATGCTCAAATACAACTTTTTTTTTTTTTTTTTGCGGTACGCGGTCCTCTCACTGTTGTGACCTCTCCCGTTGCGGAGCACAGGCTCCGGACGCGCAGGCTCAGCGGCCATGGCTCACGGGCCCAGCCGCTCCGTGGCATGTGAGATCTTCCCGGACCGGGGCACGAACCCGTGTCCCCTGAATCGGCAGGCGGACTCTCAATCACTGCGCCACCAGGGAAGCCCTTAAATACATCTTTTATATCTGTAAAATGCACCCTTAACATCCTGTCCCTTTTTTCTATTTAATAACGATAATGATACTATATAAAAAGATTAATTCATGTTTGGTGGTTGAGACATGTCTAAATCACTCCTCCATACCACCTGGTTTTCTAATTCAGCTTGTTCATTATATTTAGATTTTGTTTTAATAACTTTCCTAAAAGCCACACTCTGTAGATAAGTTTTTTTCAGTTGAGAATAAGATGGGCATGTAAAACTTCAGAAACATTTGTTCTAGCTCAATTATTGTGATTATTTATTTTCATGACATTAATTTTTCTTAATTCCACTGTTACTCTTTCCTGTAATTAATTTTTCACTAACCCTCAAGGGATCTTGTCTCTTTCTTACAAATAAACTTTTTAAATACCAAGTTACTCCAATTTTCTAATCAAAATGTTCACACTCCTAATATAGAATACATTAGGATCGTAATTTTCTGTCTAGCCTCAGATCCCATCTTTGCGTCTTATACTTGACTTCTTGAGCAGAATTGCACCACACTTCTCTGAAAACGATTTTGCGTTTGCCCCTATTGTTCCTACCTCCCAGAATACTCATCTTCTTGTCTTGTTAATCTCTTATTTATCCTTTAAGACTCAGATCAAATTCCACCACTTTAAGAAACCCATTGCTAATTTCCTTAAATTTAGCTGACAACTCTGCTATGTTAATCACTATCCCCTGTGTAAACTTCTATTTTAGAATTAACACATACTAAACAGTGAGTTCATTGCAGTCAGGATCATATTTTATTCATTTTAAGGTCTTTGGGGATTAATAGAGCGTCTGGTACACCTTCATCACTGTAAGTATAATATTTCCCATTTAATAGTGCTTACTAGGGGCCAGGAAATACACTATGCCCTTTAGATGATTGACTTCACTTAACATAGAATCCCTATGAGGTGGGCATCATTCTCACCCCTGATTTACTGATGAAAAAAAAAGTCAGAAGATGGACTGACTTGCCCAAGGTCACATAATAGTGAATGGTGGAGCCACAGTTTGAACTTAGATTATCTGGCTCTTGAGAGAGCCTCTGTCTTTACTCACCATGTTTAAAGACATACCAAGAAACTTGTGGTGCATTGTCTTTCTAGAAACAAACCTAGAATCTAGTACAGCAAAAATTACTGAACTTATTGAAAAGGTATCAAGGATAAAGACTGTAAGATTAAGTCAGTGAAAAAGAAAACAATTGGCTTTTTTATTATTTACATATAAATTTCTTATCATGGATAATTATTTGGTATTCTAAGAAATGCTATGACAGGGAATGAACATTGCTGATCTTGGTTATCAAGGCAAAAGCAAGACCTTTGGAGTTTGACAGAACTGATTTGCACTTAGCTCTGCAATTTAGGGGTTGTTTGACCTTAAATGCGTTATAGTAGCAAAGCCTGTTTTTTTTTTTAAGTCCAAATTTTTTTATTGAGGTATGATTCACAATTTAAAAGGCTATATTCCATATTTAGTTACTATAAAATATTGGCTATATTCCCTGTTTTGTACAATATATCCGTATAGCTTTTTTTTTTTAGTAGGTGTATTGTGCCTTGGGCACTATTTTATTTTATTTTTTAACATCTTTATGGGACTATAATTGCTTTACAACGGTGTGTTAGTTTCTGCTGTATAACAAAGTGAATCAGCTCTACATAAACATATATCCCCATATTTCCTCCCTCTTGCGTCTCCCTCCCACCCTCCCTATCCTACCCCTCTAGGTGGAAAGCATCGAGCTGATCTCCCTGTGCTATGCAGTTACTTCCCACTAGCTATTTATTTTACATTTGGTAGTGTATATATGTCCATGCCACTCTCTCACTTCATCCCAGCTTACCCTTCCCCCTCCCCATGTCCTCAAGTCCATTCTGTACCTCTGCATCTTTATTCCTCTCCTGCCCCTAAGTTCTTCAGAACAATTTAATTTTTTTAGATTCTATATATATGTGTTAGCATACAGTATTTGTTTTTCTTTCTGACTTACTTCACTCTGTATGACAGACTCTAGGTCCATCCACTTCACTACAGATAACTCAGTTTCATTTCTTTTTATGGCTGAGTAATATTCCATTGTATATATGTGCCACATCTTTTCTATCCATTCATCTGTCAATGGACAGTTAGGTTGCTTCCATGCCCTGGCTATTGTAAATAGAGCTGCAATGAACTTTGTGGTACATGACTCTTTTTGAATTATGGTTTTCTCAGGGTATATGTCCAGTAGTGGGATTGCTGGGTCATATGGTAATTCTATTTTTAGTTTTTTAAGGAACCTCCATACTGTTCTCCATAGTGGCTGTATCAATTTACATTTTCATCAACAGTGCAAGAGGCTTCCCTTTTCTCCACACCCCCTCCAGCATTTATTGTTTGTAGATTTTTTAATGATGGCCATTCTGACCAGTGTGAGGTGATACCTCATTGCAGTTTTGATTTGCATTTCTTTAATGATTAGTGATGTTGAGCATCCTTTCATGTGTTTGTTGGCAATCTGTATATCTTCTTTGGAGAAATGTCTATTTAGATCTTCTGGCCATTTTTGGATTGGGTTGTTTGTTTTTTTGATATTGAGATGCATGAGCTGCTGTGTATTTTGGAGATAAATCCTTTGTCAGTTGCTTCATTTGCAAATATTTTCTCCCATTCTAAGGGTTGTCTTTTTGTCTTGTTTATGGTTTCCTCTGCTGTGCAAAAGCTTTTAAGTTTCATTAGGTCCCATTTGTTTATTTTTGTTTTTATTTCCACTACTCTAGGAGGCATTTTTCACAGAACTAGAACAAAAAATTTCACAATTTGTATGGAAACACAAAAGACCCTGAATAGCCAAAGCAATCTTGAGAAAGAAAACAAGAGCTGGAGGAATCAGGCTCCCTGACTCCAGACTATACTACAAAGCTACCGTCATCAAGACAGTATGGTACCAGCACAAAAACAGAAATATTGATCAATGGAAGAGGATAGAAAGCCCAGAGATAAACTCACACACATATGGTCACCTTATCTTTGATAAAGGAGGCAAGAGTATACAGTGGAGAAAAGACAGCCTCTTCAATAAGTGGTTCTGGGAAAACTGGACAGCTACATGTAAAAGAATGAAATTAGAACACTCCCTAACACCATACACAAAAATAAACTCAAAATGGATTAAAGACCGAAATGTAAGGCCAGACACTATAAAACTCTTAGAGGAAAACATAGGCAGAACACTATGACATACATCACAGCAAAGCCTGTTTTAAATGCTCACACACACACTCTCCACCAAGCATGCAGAAGTTCAGCACCTACCATTCTAAGTGTCTAGACAGGCACTTTCACCTCTGACTTTGTAATTGGAGAAATTATGCCTTTCCTCAGTTCAAAGAAATTTTGGAGATCAGAGATGCATTATTTCCTTAAAATCATTTGTTGTTCATCAATCTTAATATCTTTTCATCCTTGCTTTCCTGTCATACTCAAGGGAATTACAAATGGCAGCAAACAATTCTCACCATTTTCTACAGCCTGATGAAATGTAGCTTCTGCTACCACCTTCTCTTTAATTGATAGCAATGGGAGAGCAATTGTATAAAATATTTGTACTGACTAATGAACAAGTGGTCAGGAGTCATTGCAAGAGCCATTAGATTCTGCAGATTTTATAAATTTGTACCGAACCAACAAACTGTTAGAGCTGTCAAAGTGTGGTATTATTGACTTCTGTGTGTCCTTACAATCTTATCCATTAAATGGCTGGATTTTGTGGCAGGAGTTGAGAGATTAGTGATCTAAAACAATCAGAAACTAGGACTCAAATAGTATTCCTGCTGTAATGAGTAGCTACTTTATTAAATATATTAAACATGTTTTAAGTAGTGGCTGAAATTTTTATAGGTAAAACTAATAAGAAGAATATTAACACTTTATTGACTATAAGGGAAATATGGTACAATTATTAAGATTTATACTAATCTGCTAACCAAGGAATCAAAAGGAAACACAATATGAGTACTTAATCTCCTTGAGACTTAGATCATGATCTTTAAAATTGGGATGGTAATACTTCTCTTTTAGAGCTATTATAAAGAGTAAACCAAAAATATGCCTAAAAGTTGCCTTAGCACAGTACTTAATACATTGTTGGAGATCAATACTCTTTAGTCTCTTTTTTTCTGAATACGAACAATGAGAATTGGAATGAAAGAGGTTAACATAGAGACTTTTTCTTTTTAACATAGAGACTTTTTTTTTTCAGCTTTGGAAATTAAGAGCCATTAGCTGTGACTTTTTTTTTTTTGCGGTACGCGGGCCTCTCACCGTTGTGGCCCCTCCCGTTGCGGAGCACAGGCTCCGGATGCGCAGGCTCAGCGGCCATGGCTCACGGGCCCAGCCGCTCTGCGGCACGTGTGATCCTCCCGGACTGGGGCACGAACCCGTGTCCCCTGCATCGACAGGCGGATTCTCAACCACTACGCCACCAGGGAAGCCCTAGCTGTGACTCTTAACAGAAAATCCTTTTATAAGCCCTGAGCTCTGAAGTCCTGGACTACACATACTACCTTGTAAATAGTGGGAACTAAAAATAAAACCTTGAAATAAATGGTCCCCTAATGCATGCACTTTTTCTTCATTTATGTTTTTGGTTTTGGTAGTTAAGGAAAATAGCTCTTCGTGAAATGATTAGGAGTATCCAAATCAAAGTGTAAGCATTTCAGTTATTTTACAACACAAAGAACTTTTATGGTATTTTAGGAAACACAACAGTTGCTTAAACAGATAATTGGGATTATCTTATTCTATTATTTACATGACATTCAAATATGAAATAAAAACATAAAGATAGAGAACAGATAATTCCTTGCCAGCAATTAAGGATAGGAGGGCTGAGGGGGTGTGTATGGCTATAAAGGGGTAGCATGAGGGAGCCTTGTGTTGATGGTATAGCTCAGTATGTTGAGCTTGGTGATAGTTACAGGAGGCTGCACATCTGATAAAATTGCACAGAACTGCACACACAAACATATAAATACATACACACACAGACAAATGATTGCATTTATAACGGAAAGAACATGGATAATCTCTGTGGATTGTACCAATGTTAATTTCCTGGCATTAATATTGCACTGAAATTGTGCAGCATGTAAATATAGAGAGATGCTGGGTAAAGGATGCATGGCACTAACCTGTACATTTCTTTGCAACTTCCTACATATCTATAATTATTTTGAAATGAAAAGTTAAAAAACATGATAATAGGTGGAATATGCAGGGACTATTTTCCAAGCATGCAGTGAGCACAATATATCCATTATCATTTTTAAGTTTTACAACATCTATTTAAGTTAAAAAAACTGTTACTATTTCCCTTTTACAAGTAAGGGAAATGAGATGTTGAACAGTAAAATAACTTACTGAGACACATATAGCCAAACAGAAGAACCAACATAAGCATTTCAATTTTATACCATATTTTTGAGGAAATGAATCTTTGTAGCTAAATACAGAATCTCAGAATAGACAAAAATCATTGATTCTGGTAAATCATGCATCCTGTCACATAGATGGCCAGTCTTGTCAGTGACCAGTTGGATATCCATTGACGTGACAGTGGTCAATATAATGTTTTAACACTCTTAGTTACTGAAGTTGATTTCTCAGAGTTTACATGCTGAGGTTTATAGTAAGTTACACATTTTCCCATAAAGTCATTAAGTGATATTTACCATCAGGAAGCATTATGAAGCTTTCTTTCAAATTAATTCTTGTCTATCTAATCTGTTTTTATTAATGAATCTGTTTTTATTAACGAAACGTTCTGTTAAAATATATAATGGCTCTTAGAACCTCTTGGACTCAGTAGATCCAAAACTTTGAAACCAAATGTTGAATGTAGGTGGAAGGAAAAAATTCCCAGTATGGCGATATGGTGAGCTACTTAAATACAGATTATAATATTTTAAAAAATTACAGTCAGTAAATTTGATAATTTTTTCTTTTTTTAAAGTTTATTGTGGTAAGAACTTTTGACATAAGCTCTACCTTCCTAACAGATTTTTAAGTGTACAATAGCTAAGTTGGGGAAACAACCTAAATGTCTGTTTATAGATAAATTAATTAAAATGTGTGGTATATACATACAATGAAATACTACTCAGCCTCACAGAGAAGGAAATCCTGCAGTATGCAACAACATGGGTGAACATTGAAGACATTATTCCAAGTGAAATTAGCCAGTCACAGGGCAAATTCTAGGCAATGTTAAGTGAGATGATTACTGTTGGTTTACATAGGAAAAAAATTTATTCCTGAATATTTACCCAAAACATAGATTAAAAGATTTTTCTGGAAATAAAATTGGCTTACAAAGGAGGAAAGACTGTCTTACTTTGTATACAGTTTGAATGTGGGTCCAACAGCTAATTTAGTTGTGTGAGATTTTCACTAGTGTCATTTACCTCTCACAGTTTACTGAGAATGGAGTGATGTGTGTGGACTGATAAAAATGACAGGTAATTAAGATTCAAAATAGATTTTAATTAATTTTACTAAAAATAAATCAGCTTTTAAAATACTAAAGTGTAACTTGATGAGTGAGGCAGACCAGGTATGGAGAAGGCAGAGTGTCATGGTCAATTGTGGTCATTCCTGTATATGAAGGAGTTTAAGTTAAAGTAGGGCTAAGCTTGTTATAATAGTTATCATTTTTCCAACGGTTACCATGTACCAAAGACTAAGTGCTTTCAAGACATGACCTTGTTTAATCCTCACAATAATCCTGAGAAACAGCTGCAATTAGTATCTCCATTTTAGATATGAAGAAACTGAAAGTTATGGACACTACGTGAATTGTCCATTGTTACTTTAATAATCAAAATGCTGGTTAAACTTTTGTAACAAGAACCAGAATAATAGAAGTTCAAGACTGATGATATGGTAGCCCCCACAGGAGTATAAGATGGCACCTGCCATGGCACCTGCCATTGTGTCTGAATTCCTTCAATGGGAAGAATGGAAAAAGGAAATGCAGAAAATTCTTTCCTTTTAAGAAATGAACCAGGCATTTGCTTATATTATTTTCACTCACACTACATTGTCCAGAATACAGAAACATGTCCATACCTAGTTGTAAGGGCTGAAAACAGTCTTTAGCTGAGTGGCTATATTCTAGCCAAAACTATTTTGGAAGAAGTGGAGAACAGATACTGGGGGTACACAGTCATCTCTTCAAAAGCAAATTACTACAATGGATCAAATGTGTACGTACCCTTCTTCCCACACACACAGCATACTCATCCCTTCTCCAAGTAACAATCCTAAAGGGCATCGTTACTGTATCTAGTTGAAAGTCTAGGAATAAGTTGCCATTCTTTCCATTATGTCTGGATATCGATCCTCATGGTCTGACCCACTACAAAATAAAAGTTATCTGCTGATCCTCACCCACAACCAGCATACACCTACCATAGAATAACAGATTAAGAACAGGTTTGCTGCCATAAAACTGCTATTGAGAAGTGGAAAGAACGAAAACAGACATTAATCACTATTCCACAGTAATTAGCAAATCCCATTGAGCAGAAATTACAAAAATCATCTGCTCTGCATTCTTCAGAAATGGAATAACAGCCTTGGTTGGTAGATCTGATGGTCTCTGAGTCTGTATTCCAGGGGTAGGTGGGACTCCCTTGTACATTGTCCCCCCTGGACTTGCTTTACACTCTAAGAGGTTGTTACTTGTTCCTTGTACATGTCCATTGGAGAGAATTAATTTCTTGTGAGCTGTAGAGCTTTTAATTTGATTTTTGTTGGCAAGGTTTTAGGACTTGGGATTGTTTTGTGAGCAGTTGCAGGCTTGTGGTTCCTTTGGCAAAACAAATACAAAAAAATTGGAAGGCTTCACGCACATACATTTCCAGATAGTTTCATATATACAAAAGTGTCCTTAATCATAGCATGTTCCTAAGAGCTGCTTCAAAATCCTCCAGAGATTTTGTGAAAACAGTGCTGGTGTAGAAAAGCTGACATCACCCTTTGGAAGTGGGTGTGGTTCTTCCTTGACTGGAATCTCAAATAACTTCCTGGTATATTTAGCTTCATCTCTTACCTTCATTTTCCCTAGTTTACCATCTCTCTTCGCTTGATTCTAACCACTTTGTTTGATTTTTCTAAAGTCTTTTTCTTCTTTTAGTCTTTCAGCAAATATCTGAGGTGCCTATTCCATGCAAGGCTCAGTGCTAGGCACTGAGGATATAATGATGAACAGGTGTGATTTCTACTCCCATGGAGTTTACTGTCTGGTTGGGAGTAAGAGAGTAAACAGAAGAACATTTTGATTTTGATTTAAATATTATTCTAATAAAGTACAAAATAAAAAAGTGTAGTGAATTCAAACACTAATGACTTTTAATATCCAAGTTCTACACAATTTTGATCTATTCTTTACCCTGTTAAAGAATCAATTGTCTCTCCTCAATTTTTCTAATACCTGCTCTTATCACTAGTCATGTTCATGATGTTCAGGTCTCAGTTTGGCTTGAGGAATAAATAGTCTCATTCATTTCCTCTAGAAAATAAAGTACAACACTAGTTTTTCACTGGGACCGTTATATAATCAATAAAAACTCTTTTGTTATTGATTAAAGACTGTAATGTATTCTTAAGTGAAATTTAACTTGATTAAATTCTATATGCTTTCCATTAATCTCATAATAGTGTACTCCAAGACTACAATTATCGGAAAAGAAATTTTTCCCCTTTAATCTTTGGAGCTATCCACTAAAATTTATGCTTTTAGCAGGTATCACCTTAAGAACTAGGATTACTGTCAAAGACTATTGTGAACAATATTCACACTTGTACTTCAGTTTGACAACTACGAAGATATTTTTGTTATGCACTGTAGATTCACTTGGTGTTTTTACATCTTAAGTGCATTTTCCCTAACTGCCACATGCAGTTTCTATGGTTACAGGCTAATTCCATTTCTATTTTTGCCTTTAAGAGACCATACTGCTATACATGGAATCAAAGCCAAGAAGAACTTAGCCCTAATGCTTCCTCTTTGGATTTTGTTTTTAATACAACAATCTTCAGTACAAGATCAGTTTCATGTTATGAATCTATTAACTGTGATTAAGTATAATCCTTTGGAAAGTAAATTCATGGAATTGTCCTCCTCTTTGCTATCTGTCTACCACGAAGACTGCGTTTGTGGTGGGGCCTCGTTAATCATTTACCAAGGTTCCAGTGTCTTGTATAAGACTTATGCCAGAAAAACCATCCTTCTAAAAGTACAGTGTGACTTTTAATTTTCTTTCTTTTGTGAATCTATTTTTCCCTATTTTGAGAAGAAAAAACTTTACAGTCTCACGTTTTTCTTTATTATATTACTTCTAGTCTTAACTATTCCTTTCCCAAATAATTTGAAGCTACTGTCTGATAGATAAAATTCTTGTTGCTGGTGATTAAAGCAAACAAAAATATTATCTCCTGCTTTAGCAAGGCCTATAATTCATATAAATAGTGATAAAAGTGAGCCAAATCAGTATGATAGGATCCTATTTGACAAGACATGATCAATGAGGGTTGATTTTCTTATGTTGAACATCTTGCATTTCTTGGGTAACTCTCACTTGGTCAAGTTGTATAATCTTTTTAATATGCTGCTGGATTAGGCAGGCTAGCATTTTGTTCAGAATTTTTACATCTGTTTTTATAAGAGATTTTGGTCTGTATTTTTCTTTTCTTCTGATGCTTTGTCTTCAGTAGCAGTATCAGGGTAAAGCTGGCTTCATAGAATGAGTTAGAAAGTGTTCCTTCCTTTTTTTAATTTTTATTTTTAGAAAGAGTTTGAGAAGGATTGATGTTAGTTATTAAATGTTTGGTAGAATACACCAGTAAAATCTGGTCCTAGACTTTCCCTGGCCCTGAATTTTTCTTTTTCTTTGTTGGGAGATTTTTGATTGCTGATTCAATCTCTTTACTATTGGGATTTTCCATTCCTTCTTGAATCAGCTTAGGTAATTTGTGTGTTTCCAGGAATTTTTCCATTTCTTTTAGGTTATCTACTTTTTTTTTTTTAAACATACAACTGTTCATAGTATTCCCTCATAGTCCTCTTTATTTCTGAAAGGTCAATAGTTTATCCCCACTTTTATTTCTGATTTTAGTTGCTCATGTCTTCTCTCTTTTTTCTTTGTCAGTCTAAAGTTTTGTCAGAAATAAAGAAATATAAAAAAATCTTATATATATTAAACTTTCTAATGGATGGCTATCAAATTCTGAGTAAGGGAATGTTATTGATACTTAGTAAACTGGGGTCAGGATAGATAAGAAATATTCTAAAAAGCAAAGATTTAGGGAGACTAATTTTGGAAGAATCGTTAATACCAAGCAGACAATTAATAATCATAATTTTCACAATCTCTCATTCTGATGACTCTAGTTGTAAAGTAAAAAAAAAGACTTAGAAAAAGCTGAGAAGTTTAATATGATATAATTCCCAATAAAATTTCTTAGGAGATATTTAGAAAAAATCTAGACTTTGTTGATTTGAACTCACAAGTCTTCATGACCATAAAAGCAGGAGAATATCAATGGAAGAATTAATAATAATTCTTTATGCAATAATAAAGTTTTTCAAAGAAGTACCTGCTATATAAATGAACCAAAGATGGTCTTTGTATATTGGTCCTTAAGTTGTTACTCCTTCATAGGAAGATGAGCTCAAAAGCCCTCTGCTGCCAAGTTCAAAATTTTATACATACAATTGCTTTAAACATAGCTCATACTAGTAGACTTTTAGCCTTATGCCCTGCCTGATTTGCATCTCTGGAGAAACTATGCCCAATATCTACTAGCCATAGAGTAGATAAACTCTCAGGCTATAAAGACCCAAACTACTGCTGCCTTCTGGGCTCTCTAACCCAGACACTCCACACCATGTTGCTGAGCAACATCCATGTAGATACACTGAAGTCCCTATCTGATCCCTCTCTCCCCTAAGAGTTTTCTTATTCTCCTCTTCTGGATGGTATCCCCCGCCTCAACATTATAACCTCTGGACAATCTCTTGCTATGGGAGACCTCACCTGAATGTAAACCTGTTAGAGTGTCACTCAGATAAACTTGTGTGTGCTACTGCCTCTGCGTGGTTATATCTTTTCCTTGATCAGCCCAAATCCTGAGAATCCCTTATAGTACCTTATATTAGATAGGGGTGGCAGACCTCCACATTTTCATTGTAAAAACAAACATACAATTCAAAAACAAAAGAGAGGCCGACTTGGGTTTTGTATGTAGAAATTGCATGTGCAAAAGTCTCGCTGTGAGAAGAGAGAAAGAACTTGACACTATTGAGGGACTGAGAGGCGGCAAATGCACCTGGTGCATAGCATATGAGGTAGCACGTAGCGCACAGTGAAGCTGGAGAGATTGGTGAGGCCAGACTGTTTAAGGCCTAATAAATTGTGATAAAGAGGTTGCATTCTTATTCCATGTACAATAGGAAGCCATTGAAGATTTTACTTAGGGGAATGACATAATCTAATGATGCTATAATAATCGTTTAATGATGAATTTAAAAGAGGCAGAATAAAATTTTTATTTAGAGCACAAACTGAACCAAGTAAAACATGCATAGAAAAATGAGTCAGTGAAATAAAAAGACAAGAAAAGAACTTGTCTTTTCTTTAAACATTTTTTGTAGTATTTATTTATTTATTGCAGTATTGTAGTGTTGATTGTAGTGTTTCAGTATTTGTTTATTGTACTAGTTATGTGTTTCATAGCTAGTTAGCAAATATAAAACTGTGCTAACATTTTATTTTTATTTATTTATTTTTTTTATAAATTTATTTATTCATTTATTTATTTTTGGCTGTGTTGGGTCTTCGTTTCTGTGCGAGGGCTTTCTCTAGTTGTGGTAAGCGGGGGCTACTCTTCATCGCGGTGCGCGGGCCTCTCACTGTCGCGGCCTCTCTTGCCGCGGAGCACAGGCTCCAGACGCACAGAGCTCAGTATTTGTGGCTCACGGGCCCAGTTGCTCCGTGGCACGTGGGATCTTCCCAGACCAGGGCTCGAACCCGTGTCCCCTGCATTGGCAGGCAGACTCTCAACCACTGCACCACCAGGGAAGCCCTTATTTTTATTTTTTAACAACGTTATTGGATTATAATTGCTTTACAATGTTGTGTTAGTTTCTGCTGTACAACAAAGTGAATCAGCTATATGTATACGTGTATCCCCTCCTTCCTGAGCCTCCCTCCCTCCCTCTCCATCCCACCCCTCTAGGTCATCACAAAGCACCGAGCTGATCTCCCTGTGCTATATAGCAGCTTCCCACTAGCTATCTGTTTTACACATGGTAGTGTATATATGTCAATGCTACTCTCTCAATTTGTCCCACCCTCCCCTTCTTCCCACCCTGTGTCCACAACTCTGTTCTCTATGCTTGCGTCTCTATTCCTGCCCTGCCACTAGGTTCATCAGTACCATTTTTTTAGATTCCATATATTTGTGTTAGCATATGGTATTTGTTTTCTCTTTCTGACTTACTTCACTCTGTATGACAGACTCTAGGTCCATCCATCTCACTACAAATGACTCAATATGAGGAGAATAAGAGGGAGAAGGTAAAGCATGGAATTAGGATGATGTAGTAACAGGCTGCAGCATTATCCAGAGAGGGATGTAGGTAGCTTGGACTAGATGGTTGCAGCGGGCATGGAGACACAAGCTAGGACTTGAGACACATTGTGCAGAGACAACAGGCTTGCTGGTAGTTTAGATGGTGGATTTTATGAAGAAGTTTTCTGACCTGAGCAACTGTGTGGGTGGTGTTGGCATGTTAAGAAATGAAAAAGAATGTGGGAAGAACATGTTTCAGTTAGTTCTATTTTGAATGTGCTGGGTTATGGTGCCTTTGAAACATCCAAGTAACGATGTTAAGAAAAATTTAAGAACTGGAGCTCTGAAGAGAGTTCATATCAATACGGGATTCATCAGAGTATACAGAATGAGCCTTAAAGGTCAGTCCCAAAGGAGGGTGAAATTAACATTTTAGGTGGATAAATAAGAAGGTAAGATGAAAAATAGTTATGATTGCACTGTGAAATACTCAATTCTAGGATAAAGAGTTGGAAATTCAATTGGAAGGTGACGGGGAGTTATTGAATATTTTGTGCAGAAAGAACCTTATATGAACAGAGATTAATGAATACCAACCTGGCAGTGGTAAGCTGGATAGGTTGAAAGAGAAAACAGAAGTGAGGGATATGAAATATAAAGCAGTTTCATCATTACCAATTATCAAAGACTTTTAAAAAGTGTGACCCAGCAAATGTGAGAGTAAGTAGAATGTATGATGGCTGAGAATGGGTGTTGCTCCAAACTTTTGGGAAAGGAATTTTCTTAAAAAAAAAGAGAGATATCATGTATAAGCTCATTAGATTTGTCTCAGAAATGTCAATTCAAGGAACTTATATTAAGGGGAAGAAAAAAATTTCACAGAACCCCCAGAGCAGAAAAATTCTTACATACAATCATTACAGTACTCTTTTTTTTTCTGCTTTATAACAAAGTGAATCCGTTATACATATACATATGTCACCATATCTCTTCCCTCTTGCATCGCCCTCCCTCACACCCTCCCTATCCCACCCCTCCAGGCAGCCACAAAGCACCGAGCTGATCTCCCTGTGCTATGCGGCTGCTTCCCACTAGCTGTCTACCTTACATTTGGTAGTGTATATATATCCATGCCTCTCTCTCGCTTTGTCGCAGCTTACCCTTCCCCCTCCCCATATCCTCAAGTCCATTCTCTAGTAGGTCTGTGTCTTTATTCCTGTCTTACCCCTAGGTTATTCATGACATTTTTTTCTTAAATTCCATATATATGTGTTAGCATACGGTATTTGTCTTTCTCTTTCTGACTTACTTCACTCTGTATGACAGACTCTAGGTCTATCCACCTCATTACAAATAGCTCAACTTCGTTCCTTTTTATGGCTGAGTAATATTCCATTGTATATATGTGCCACATCTTCTTTATCCATTTATCTGTTGATGGACACTTAGGTTGTATCCATCTCCTGGCTATTGTAAATAGAGCTGCAATGAACATTTTGGTACATGACTCTTTTTGAATTATGGTTTTCTCAGGGTATATGCCCAGTAGTGGGATTGCTGGGTCATATGGTAGTTCTATTCTTAGTTTTTTAAGGAACCTCCACACTGTTCTCCATAGTGGCTGTACCAATTCACATTCCCACCAGCAGTGCAAGAGTGTTCCCTTTTCTCCAAACCCTCTCCAGCATTTATTGTTTCTAGATTTTTGGATGATGACCATTCTGACTGGTGTGAGATGATATCTCATTGTAGTTTTGATTTGCATTTCTCTCATGATTAGTGATGTTGAGCATTCTTTCATGTGTTTGTTGGCAGACTGTATATCTTCTTTGGAGAAATGTCTACTTAGGTCTTCTGCCCATTTTTGGATTGGGTTTTGTTTTTCTGTTATTGAGTTGCATGAGCTGCTTATAAATTTTGGAGATTAATCCTTTATCAGTTGCTTCATTTGCAAATATTTTCTCCCATTCAGAGGGTTGTCTTTTGGTCTTGTTTATGGTTTCCTTTGCTGTGCAAAAGCTTTGAAGTTTCATTAGGTCCCATTTGTTTAGTTTTGATTTTATTTCCATTTACCTAGGAGGTGGGTCAAAAAGGATCTTGCTGTGATTTATGTCATAGAGTGTTCTGCCTATGTTTTCCTCTAAGAGTTTGATAGTTTCTGACCTTACATTTAGGTCTTTAATCCATTTTGAGCTTATTTTTGTGTATGCTGTTAGGGAGTGATCTAATCTCATACTTTTACATGTACCTGTCCAGTATTCCCAGCACCACTTATTGAAGAGGCTGTCCTTTCTCCACTGTACATTCCTGCCTCCTTTATCAAAGATAAGGTGACCATATGTGCGTGGGTTTATCTCTGGGCTTTCTATCCTGTTCCATTGATCTTTCTGTTTTTGTGCCAGTACCATACTGTCTTGATTACTCTAGCTTTGTAGTACAGTCTGAAGTCAGGGAGCCTGATTCCTCGAGCTCCATTTTGCATTCTCAAGATTGCTTTGGCTATTCGGGGCCTTTTGTGTTTCCATACAAATTGTGAAATTTTTTGTTCTAGTTCTGTAAAAAATGCCAGTGGTAGTTTGATAGGGATTGCATTGAATCTGTAGATTGCTTTGGGTAGTAGAGTCATTTTCACAATGTTGATTCTTCCAATCCAAGAACATGGTATATCTCTCCATATATTTGTATCATCTTTAATTTCTTTCATCAGTGTCTTATAATTTTCTGCATACAGGTCTTTTGTCTCCTTAGGTAGGTTTATTCCTAGATATTTTATTCTTTTTGTTGCAATGGTAAATGGGAGTGTTTTCTTGATTTCACTTTCAGATTTTTCATCATTAGTGTATAGGAATGCCAGAGATTTCTGTGCATTAATTTTGTACCCTCCTACTTTACCAAATTCATGGATTAGCTCTAGGAGTTTTCTGGTAGCAGCTTTAGGATTCTCTATGTATAGTATCATGTCATCTGCAAACAGTGACAGCTTTACTTCTTCTTTTCCGATTTGGATTCCTTTTATTTCCTTTTCTTCTCTGATTGCCATGGCTAAAACTTCCAAAACTATGTTGAATAAGAGTGGTGAGAGTGGGCAACCTTGTCTTGTTCCTGATCTTAGTGGAAATGCTTTCAATTTTTCACCATTGAGGACGATGTTGGCTGTGGGTTTGTCATATATGGCCTTTATTATGTTGAGGAAAGTTCCCTCTATGCCTACTTTCTGCAGGGTTTTTATCATAAATGGGTGTTGAATTTTGTCGAAAGCTTTCTCTGCATCTATTGAGATGATCATATGATTTTTCTCCTTCAGCTTATTAATATGGTGTATGACGTTGATTGATTTGCGTATATTGAAGAATCCTTGCATTCCTGGAATAAACCCCACTTGATCATGATGTATGATCCGTGTAATGTGCTGTTGGATTCTGTTTGCTAGTATTTTGTTGAGGATTTTTGCATCTATGTTCATCAGTGATATTGGTCTGTAGTTTTCTTTCTTTGTGACATCCTTGTCTGGTTTTGGTATCAGGGTGATGGTGGCCTCGTAGAATGAGTGTGGGAGTGTTCCTCCCTCTGCTATATTCTGGAAGAGTTTGAGAAGGATAGGTGTTAGCTCTTCTCTAAATGTTTGATAGAATTCGCCTGTGAAGCCATCTGGTTCTGGGCTTTTGTTTGTTGGAAGATTTTTAATCACAGTTTCAATTTCAGTGCTTGTGATTGGTCTGTTCATATTTCCTGTTTCTTCCTGATTCAGTCTTGGCAGGTTGTACATTTCTAAGAATTTTTCCATTTCTTCCAGGTTGTCCATTTTATTGGCATATATCATGCTTCTCATGATCTTTTGTATTTCTGCAGTGTCAGTTGTTACTTCTCCTTTTTCATTTCTAATTCTATTGATTTGAGTCTTCTCCCTTTTTTTCTTGATGAGTCTGGCTAATGGTTTATCGATTTTGTTTATCTTCTCAAAGAACCAGCTTTTAGTTTTATTGATCTTTGCTATTGTTTCCTTCATTTCTTTTTCATTTATTTCTGATCCGGTTTTTATGATTTCTTTCCTTCTGCTAACTTTGGGGTTTTTTTGTTCTTCTTTCTCTAATTGCTTTCAGTGTAAGGTTAGGTTATTTATTCGAGATGTTTCCTGTTTCTTAAGGTAGGATTTTATTGCTATAAACTTCCCTCTTAGAACTGCTTTTGCTGCGTCCCATAGATTTTGGGTCAGCGTGTCTCCATTGTCATTTGTTTCTAGGTATTTTTTAAATTTTATCTTTGATTTCTTCAGTGATCACTTCGTTATTAATTTTAGCCTCCATGTGTTTGTATTTCTTACAGATCGTTTCCTGTAATTGACATCTAGTCTCATAGCGTTGTGGTCAGAAAAGATACTTGATACAATTTCAATTTTCTTAAATTTACCAAGGCTTGATTTGTGACCCAAGATATGATCTATCCTGGAGAATGTTCCATGAGCACTTGAGAAGAATGTGTATTCTGTTGTTTTTGGATGGAATGTCCTATAAATATCAATTAAGTCCATCTTGTTTAATGTATCATTTAGAGCTTGTGTTTCCTTATTTATTTTCATTTTGGATGATCTGTCCATTGGTGAAAGTGGGGTGTTAAAGTCCCCTACTATGAATGTGTTACTGTCGATTTCCCCTTTTATGGCTGTTAGTATTTGCCTTATGTATTGAGGTGCTCCTATGTTGGGTGCATAAATATTTACAATTGTTATATCTTTTTCTTGGATCGATCCCTCGATCATTATGTAATGTGCTTCTTTGTCTCTTCTAATATTCTTTATTTTAAAGTCTATTTTTTTCTGATATGAGAATTGCTACTGCAGCTTTCTTTTGGTTTCCATTTGCATGAAATATGTTTTTCCATCCCCTTACTTTCAGACCGTATGTGTCTCTAGGTCTGAAGTGGGTCTCTTGTAGACAGCAAATATATGGGTCTTGTTTTTGTATCCATTCAGCCAATCTGTGTCTTTTGGTGGGAGCATTTAGTCCATTTACATTTAAGGTAATTATCGATATGTATGTTCCTGTTCCCATTTTCTAAATTGTTTTGGGTTCGTTATTGTAGGTCTTTTCCTTCTCTTGTGTTTCTTGCCTAGAGAAGTTCCTTTAGCATTTGTTGTAAAGCTGGTTTGGTGGTGCTGAACTCTCTCAGCTTTTGCTTGTCTGTAAAGGTTTTAATTTCTCCATCAAATCTGAATGAGATCCTTGCTGGGTAGAGTAATCTTGGTTGCAGGTTTTTCTCCTTCATCAATTTAAATTTGTCCTGCCAGTCCCTTCTGGCTTGCAGAATTTCTACTGAAAGATCAGCTGTTAACCTTATGGGGATTCCCTTGTGTGTTATTTGTTGTTTTTCCCTTGCTGCTTTTAATATGTTTTCTTTGTATTTAATTTTTGACTGTTTGATTAATATGTGTCTTGGCGTATTTCTCCTCGGATTTATCCTGTATGGGACTCTCTGTGCTTCCTGGACTTGATTAACTATTTCCTCTCCCATATTAAGGAAGTTTTCAACTATAATCTCTTCAAATATTTTCTCAGTCCCTTTCTTTTTCTCTTCTTCTTCTGGAACCCCTATAATTCGAATGTTGGTGCGTTTAATGTTGTTCCAGAGGTCTCTGAGACTGTCCTCAGTTCTTTTCATTCTTTTTTCTTTATTCTGCTCTGCAGTAGTTATTTCCACTATTTTATCTTCCAGGTCACTTATCCGTTCTTCTGCCTCAGTTATTCTGCTATTGATCCCATCTAGAGTATTTCTAATGTCATTTATTGTGTTGCTCATCATTGTTTGTTTCATCTTTAGTTCTTCTAGGTCCTTGTTAAATGTTTCTTGCATTTTGTCTATTCTATTTCCAAGATTCTGGATCATCTTTACTATCATTATTCTGAAATCTTTTTCAGGTAGACTGCCTATTTCCTCTTCATTTGTTAGGTCTGGTGGGTTTTTATCTTGCTCCTTCATCTGCTGTGTGTTTTTCTGTCTTTTCATTTTGCTTATCTTACTGTGTTTGGGGTCTCCTTTTTGCAGGCTGCAGGTTCGTAGTTCCCGTTGTTTTTTGTGTCTGTCCCCAGTGGCTAAGGTTGGTTCAATTGGTTGTGTAGGCTTCCTGTTGGAGTGGACTAGTGCCTGTGTTCTGGTGGATGAGGCTGGATCTTGTCTTTCTGGTGGGCAGTCACATGTCTGGTGATGTGTTTTGGGGTGTCTGTGGGCTTTTTATGATTTTAGACAGCCTTTCTGCTAATGGGTGGGGTTGTGTTCCTGTCTTGCTAGTTGTTTGGCATAGGATGTCCAGCACTGTAGCTTGCTGGTCATTAAGTGAAGCTGGGTGCTGGTGTTGAGATGGAGATCTCTGGGAGATTTTCGCCATTTGATATTATGTGGAGCTGGGAGGTCTCTTGTGGACCAGTTTCCTGAAGTTGGCTCTCCCACCTCAGAGGCACAGCACTGACTCCTGGCTGCAGCACCAAGAGCCTTTCATCCACTTGGCTCAGAATAAAAGGGAGAAAAAGCAGAAAGAAAGAATTAGTAGTAGTAGAAAGAAAGAAAGAAAGAAAGGAACGAGGGAGGGAGGGAGGAAGGAAGGAAGGAAGGAGGGAAGGAAAAAGAAAGAAAGATTAAGTCAAGTAAAATAAAGTAAGATAAAATATAGTAAAGTTATTAAAATAAAAAAATAATTTTTAAGAGAACAAAAAAAATTAAAAAAAAAAAAACAAAACGGATGGATAGAACCCTAGGACAAATGGTGGAAGCAAAGCTTTACAGATAAAATCTCACACAGAAGCATACACATACACACTCACAAAAAGAGGAAATGGGGAAAAAAATCATAAATCTTCCTCTCTGAGTCCACCTCCTTAATTTGGGATGATTCGTTGTCTATTCATGTATTCCACAGATGCAGGGTACATCACGTTGATTGTGGAGCTTTAATCCGCTGCTTCTGAGGCTGCTGGGAGAGATTTCCCTTTCTCTTCTTTGTTCTCACAGCTCCCAGGTGTTCAGCTTTGGATTTGGCCCCCGCCTTTGCGTGTAGGTCACCGGAGGGCGTCTGTTCTTCGCTCAGACAGGACAGGGTTAAAGGAGCCGCTGATTCGTGGGCTGTGGCTCACTCAGGCTGGGGGGGAGGGAGGGGCACGGAGGGCGGGGCGAGCCTGCGTCGTCATGACGTTGCACCAGACTGAGGCGCGCCGTGCGTTCTTCCGGGTAAGTTGTTCCTGGATTCCGGGACCCTGGCAGTGGCAGGCCGCAAGGCTCCCCGGAAGGGGGTGTGGATAGTGACCTGTGCTCGCACACAGGCTTCTTGGTGGCGGCAGCAGCAGCCTTAGCGTCCCATGCCGGTCTCTGGGGTCCGCGCTTTTAGCCACGGCTCGCGCCCGTCTCTGGAGCTCCTTTAAACAGCGCTCTTAATCCCCTCTCCTCGCGCACCAGGAAACAAAGAGGGAAGAAAAGGTCTCTCGCCTCTTCGGCAGGTCCAGACTTTTCCCCGGACTCCCTCCCGGCCAGCCGTGGCGCATTAACCCCTTCAGGCTGTGCTCACCGAAGCCCGAGCCTCAGCTCGCAGCCCCGCCCGCCCCGGTGAGTGAGCAGATAAGCCTCTCGGACCGGTGAGTGCCGGTCGGCCCCGATCCTCCGTGCGGGATCTCTTCGCTTTTCCCTCTGCACCCCCGAGGTTGCACTCCTCCGCGGCCCCGAAGCTTTCCCCCTCCGCGGCCCCGAAGCTTTCCCCCTCCGCCACCCGCAGTCTCCGCCCGCGAAGAGGCTTCTTAATGTACGGAAACCTTTCCTCCTTCACAGCTCCCTCCCACTGGTGCAGGTCCCGTCCCTATCCTTTTGTGTCTGTTTATTCTTTTTACTTTTGCGCTACCCAGGTACGTGGGGGGGTTTCTTGCCTTTTGCGAGGTCTGAGTTCTTCTGCCAGCATTCAGTAGGTGTTCTGTAGGAGTTGTTCCACGTGTAGATGTATTTCTGGTGTATCTGTGGGGAGGAAGGTGATCTCTGCGTCTTACTCTTTCGCCGTCTTCCCCAGCAATTCCCCTACAGTAGTCTTTAAATAATAAAAACATAATAATTAGTTAAATAAATTCTAGTACATTTACATGAAATGATAACGTGAAACCATTAAAACAATGTTTATGTAGTTATTTAACAGTGAAGGAAATATTATAATTAGGCAGATTATATAATTAAAAACTAAACTATGTGAAACATTCACAGAAAATGGTATAGTGAGATTAACGATGCCTTCTTCTTTTCCCTTTCTGAATTTTCCATTGTTCAAATAATGACCATAGAGAAGGATTAAAAAAAAAAGCTACCAAAAAGGAAAAGCAATTGTAGACATTTAAACTTAAACTAATAAAGGTATGAATCAGTGTGTTGATCTAAATGGAAATATAAGAGCCAATTTGCATAGGAATTATCATTAAAGTTTTCAATATTTACTGAGTACTTACTCTGGCCAACATTTTGTTAAACATTTTAAATTCACTATCCTATTTCATTGTCACAATACACTTAAATGATTAAAGCCAATACTATACCCATTTTATAGATAAGAGAGTTTTGTTAAATTGCAACAGGTTCATTTTAGTAAGTTGACATGCCAAGATTCAGATCCATCTCTGTGTAATTCAGAACCACTGTGCAATAAATTTAGGCAGCTCTGACAGGGGGATGGTTGAAGTTATTGGAATGGATGAGATCACTAAAAGAAATGAGAAGAGAATCTTGTGGAAAGATCACAATTCAAGCATGGGAGAAATAAGGAATTCATTGTTAATGCAAGTTTGCTTGGAACCTGATATCCCGTCCCCAGTGTGGGTGTTTTGCTTGAGTCAGATCATCAACTTAGCATCTCTGACACACTCCTCTCAGTACCAGCTCCATTCCTTTTTCTCCTGTAGTTTCCTCTTTCTGACAGGCCTCTACCCTGTGAACCCAGCTGAATGGTAACACTCTTCCTGTTCTCAGCATTGGAGATTTCCCAGAAAACTGCATACCACTCTCAACTTCGCTCAGTGCTTTTATGAGGCTGTGATGTGGAGTTAATAAAGACAATTCTAGCTTAGATGTATATCAATTTTAATATTACTAAGAAGTTAACCTAGGGTTCAACCAGTTCATGAATTGAAAGTACAAAATCTGGTTGTATAAATAATTGAGGCTCTTTAAGACCCCTGGTGTACAATTTCTCTGAAGGAGCTAGAGCAGAAAAAAAGGAAAAAAAATGTATGTTCTTGTGATACACTTATTAGCTGATGAATTGAAAAAGAGAAACTGTTAATAAAGTGCATTGATTTACAGATCTTTCAGTCAGTCTAGGATATTCTGTGCTGCATTAACTTTGGCACAGAAAGTGGAATCAATTTTACCATTCTCAGTTTTCACACCCTATTGTTTTACGCCATTTTGTTTTTCACATTAAACTCTTCTCCAGCTTTACTGTCTTCAGAGTGAGTACACTGAACAGAAGATAGGACACATTGTTCAGAAATCACTGTCCTGTGATATTCAGAAATTTGTATTCATCATTGATCAGTCATTACATAAGGCCAACTAGGACATCTATATCCTTAAACAAGAGTGCAGAGTCTCTCATAGCCAAGATCAACATGTGAAGGCAGAATTAATTGCTCTGGGTGTCATTTATTGATCTTGTGTTGTGTGAGGCAGACACGCCCATTTTTATTATCTGCTTAATTGGAAAGCAAAAACACTAATAATTAATAAAGTTCATTGATTTCCAAATTTTCAAAAGCTGGTGACTATGTCACAAAGGCAATCTTTAATTTTCAAACCTTCTTCCACTGTTAGTTTGGCTTGAATAAACAAGAAGAGGCTCAGTAAATATGACTGGATATCAAGGTTTAGCTTCACCAGGAATATCTATCCCCTTTTGTGGACATAATTTTTGCATGTTAAAGCCATGATCTATCTTAAAAGTAGAGATAATAACATTTAGATAATTTAAAAACACAACATGATACTTATAAAATTTCTTAGCATCTTTCTTATGTATGGATATTTTTTTCTTTTCTTTCCCCTTTGTTGTAAAACATTTGTAATCTTAACAGGAAAAATGTATTTATCATCTTTGGTTGTTTGATTGGTGTTATTTAATACTTTTACATTTTTATCCACTCATTTGGTGAACTTCAGAAGCATAAGGTTGCCATTTAGTGGCCCATTTAGTGGCCCACAGGGATAAGTGTGCTTGTTTTTAACGTAATGTATTCATAGTAAGGTAGAATGACTCTACTTGATATAGGGAACATAACCATGGAGCAAAGGAAAATAAGTTCAGAACTCAGGACAGTTCTTATAAAAGTATCAATTATCTGAATTTTCCAACTAAAGTTATTTTCAAGTCTAAGTAGAAAAACATTTATTTTAGGAGACCAAGGTTAAGATTCCATCACTGCTGCTAACTTACCTTGTGAATTCACTTGATGACTTAGTCTGTGCTTCAAACTCTCTATGTCTTAGTCATATCTGAAAAAAAAAAGTGGTTGAACTAGACCTAGGTCAACACATACATGGAGAATATTGCATCAATCTTGCCCACAGCTGGCCATGGAATGTCATTATTTCTCTCCAAAACAAGAAAAAGTATCACAATTTTCCTCAGTACAATACTCTTGGCAGCCTTAATCTCAATCAGAGTTGGCATATATGTTGAAACCTGTATAATTATTTGGAATACATTTACTAATGTCTTTCCTGGATCTAAAATTCTGCACAAAGTTTAATATTGACAGTAGTAAAATATTATTTTGACTTAAATTTATGATGCATTTTAACTCTGTACCTATTCAATACTCATATCTTAAGATTTGTGACTGTATATTATTATTTATTATTAGATACTATACTTATTAGATACTTATACTAGGATTCTTGAATAATTGGGTCTTTCAATACATAAACATTTAGGACCTGAAGGATATTTTTCACCACTTTAATTCAAGAACAATTAAAATTATCTTACTGATTTTGAGATACAGTTTATTCTCTGACTCATTTAATGCTAAATCTGTCACTGGAGTAAATCTAGTGAATCCAGTGTTCCTTTAGGAAATACAGTTCAAATCTGTTTTGCCCTTTGATTTCAAGAATTCACTACTTGCAATCTTTTTGGTTAATGTTTGACCTCTTAAGTTTCTTCATAGATTTGCCCTATGAGAGTTGCCTGAACTATCTTGACAGGTACTGTACTGGTTTGCTAGAACTGCTATAACAAATTACCTCAACCTCGGTGCATTAAAACAATACAAATCTATTTTCTTACAGTACTGGAAGGCAGAAGTCAAAATCAGTTCCAATGGGCCTAAATCAGTGCGTCAGAGGGCTATGGTCCCTTGGGAAGCTCTAGAGGAGAATCCTCTGCCTTGCTTTTTCCAGCTTCAGCAGCTGTATTCTTCACATTCCTTGGCTTGTGGACCCTTCCTCCATCTTCAAAGCCAGCAGCATGGTGTCTTCAAATCTCTGTCTTTCTGCTGAGGTCATCTCATTACCTTTTCTTCTCTCTCTCTCTGTGTTCCTCTTATAAGGAATATCTCCCTTTGTTTTTCTCTTATAAGGACACTTGATTATATTTAAACCCACCTGGATAACCCAGGATAATCTCTGCATCTCAAGTTCCTTAATTTAGTCACATCTGCAAAGTCTCTTTTTAAGGTAACATTCATAGGCTCCAGGGATAATGACCTTGGGGATCATTATTTCAGCTTATCACAGAGAGACAGTTTAAAATATTGAAAATAAGGAAAACAAATTATTTGTCAAGATTCATGAATATATTCATGATATCTCAAGTTCTGAGGAGGAAATGTCATGACTTTCTAGTTATATACAACTAAAACTGCAGTGGTACTATTGCCCTATTGTTGGTTAAAAAAACTTTTAGTGTGATGATATAATTGTATTAAATGATGTTTGTAACCTGAATCTCTTTGTGACTAAGGTTATGTGTATTTTTTTTTAAACCTAGCTGAATTGAGGCATAGTCTATGCCTATGTACATGATCATGTCACAATATTCCACTCATATTATGATTCATCTTTCTTATACCTACTGTTAGGCCAGAAGGGAAATATTCAGCCATGGAAAATATGATGGAAAATTTAATTGTCCATTTAACAAATATTTACTGAACATCTTCTATGTACCAGGCACTCCTCTTAGAACTGTGGCTATATGCATAAGCCAAATAGTCAAAATCCCCTGCTATAGTGTTTAGGGGAGGGGGTGGGCAATTATGCTCAGAGTCTGAGATTGTTTCTGCCAGTAGTATATTTAACATAAGTTCACTGCAGGAATTTCACAAGCCAATAGCATACAGGGTAATGTCTCTTAATAAGCCAGTAAAGAAATAACATACTCCAAACAAATGAAAAGTGAATTACTCTATTGTTCCATGCAAGGGGACATGAAAGGAATAAGTCCAGATTTAGTTGAAATGTACCTTCTCTACGAATTTTGGTTTCTTGGGAGCATCAGCTTGGCCAGTGGAGAGCTGACACCCAGCTGCAGCGCAAAAATAGAAGTGCCTTGTTGCTGGAGCACGTTGCTAGGGAACGAGGGCGCCTGTGTTGACTGGCAGGCTGATCTCCTTGGGAGGGAGGGGGCTGCTGCACGGTTTGTCCTCACTGCCAATAAAGAAGTCACCTTTATCATGGCAGGAGCTAATGTCCCAAGGTCTTCGGAGAGCGAGATCAGCAAAGGGTAGCTTTGTCCAGAGGGAACCTGAAACTCTCCGATAGTCCTCAAAACTCTCCATATTCATGGCCTAATCCTTCCCTTGTCTTGCTTGCTTCTCCACGCGTTCTTGCTTACAAGCTCCAAGCTGAGGCCCTCAGCAGCTGAGCTCTGAGGGCTTATCAACCACAGCAGATGAGATGATGACATCCTGACACAGCTTCCTTCATTCTTGTATCAAAATAAGTTTAGCAACTTTTTTTCGGTCTTTGCCATAAACAAATGGATTAAAGCAACTTCACCTAAGTCATAAACCAGTGGACTTGAAAGCATATCAGACTGGTACAGAATACTTGCCCTTACGATGTCTGCATTCTAGTTGGGGGAACATGAAATGTAATAGTAGTCTATTGTCTCGGGAAGCACGAAAATCCATTTTTTCATTAGAATAAAACATGAAAACAAGAAAAATTTATGACTGTTAGGTTGTCCTCTGATTTATCCTCTCCCTTTCCTTCTTTCTTACCCACTCTCCAGAACCATCTCCCACACATGTGGGCACTTTTAAAATAGAAATCTTTCAATTGCTCTACACCTCTGGAACAGTGCAGTACTGCAGGCCTGAGCAGTTTCAGCCCATAAGGTTGGTCTCATTTGCTTTATCAATAACCTACTTGATAAGCATCGTTTTCAAAAGGCATCTGGAATAACTGAAAAACATGCTACAATTTCTATATGTGCTATCAAACTGGTTATAATCCTTGGCCATCCTCTAGACAGTTTACTGTGTCCCCCCACCTTATACCTTTGGAGAACATGTGCTTCACAGAAAAGAGAAGCAGGCCATTTCTCTAAAAACCCCAAGGTGAAAGAGTGCTTGCCCCCGAGCACACAGTGTTTGGGGTTGTCAAATGGTACTTACTGAAATTTGATGAGGCTAGAATTCAGTAGCATTATAATGTGGGCCCTCCGGCGACGCAGAAATGGACTTTGATCATGTAATTTTTTTTTTCACTTTTAGTTCTTCTTTTAAAAAAATAGAAAATGGAGAGAGACAGATTCAAAGATATGAATACATCAATCTATGAGGAGCTAAAATGTTCCCTAAAATATAGTCTTTTCATGTGTAAAATTGGCTTACTGATTCTATAGAAATTATTTTTTAACATTCTGATTATCATACCTATTAGGATGTCAATTAGGATATAATTGCTTTAGGGGATTAATTTCATTTAGCTAATGCAAATATTTGATGATCCCTTTTTAATATCCTTGTAGTTCAAATAAACTATCATGGACACTACGTTAAAAGTTTTGTAAATGTTTACATGGGCTGGAAACTCAAGGATATTTCTAAATTATCAAATACTGAGAAATGAATCAATGTTAACTTGTATGACTCTGAAAGTTAAATTGAATTTGGCAATGTCTATATTCTTGCTAGTGCTATGAATATACATAAAAGAAGGTTACAATCTAAGGTTTTCTCTGTTCCGCATGTCAAAGGTTAACTGTAGGCTTGGGTAACAGATATAACTAGTGAGGAGTGGGGGCTTGCTGTCTAAGGAGCTGCATTTTAGTTTGTTGTAATAGAATCATACTCTTCGGTCTTCATCTACTTCACTGAAAGCCTTCTGTGATCCACATGTGACAATCACTATTCTTTTGTTCTTGTAGTACCATATTTAAATGACATTTTCATAATTTTAAGTGCTATTAAATTTGACATTTTCTATTTTTATCATCACCTACACAAAGTAAATCAACGAATAATGAATAAGGCAAGCAGAGACCAACAGCTTGGTTGTGGCTTGTAGAAATAATTAAGGGGCTGCATAAATAGGAAAAGTGCTTTGTGTCTCTAGAAACACTATAACTACCTCATAATTCTCCATATGTCCCAGTAATGGTACATGTAGCAGCTGCTCAATAAATATTTACTAAGTGATGAAAATGAATGGGTTTCATGCTTATAGTTCTGTAATAATATTTGAACATCGGACTTTTTCACATACTGAATCTCAGCATCAGTCTTTAAAAAAAAATCTATAAAGACATAAGTGAGACAAAGCCCTTTCTATAGACTTCAGAACTCTATCAGAAATTCTATAATGCTCTTTCATACTTTATGTACATGTGATTAACTGAATGATATTTTCTTTAAGGATACATTAGAATAGCAAATAAATGTATCTCCTAAGAATAAATGTAGCAGTAGAGAGTTAGGAAATTAAATTAAAAAGCCTATAGAAAGTTCTCATTAGATCAACTTGAGTATTTCTGCAAGTGCATTCCTGCAGCGACACAGAAGGCCAAGTCGAGCTTTAAAATTCCTGCTATTTGTAGATGTTGACATTATAGAAAAGTGGCAGAATCAAGCTTATCCATTCTAGCTCTGCAGAATTATTAACTAACACTGTATTCAGTGTCAACAAGGGCCTGCCCTAGACAGTGCCTCCAGTTTGTTTTTGGTTCCTGTCCAGGTCTATGACCCTGATTTTCAAACTCTTCAGTCTCCCACTTCAGCTGCTTCTGAAGGTTTTTCTGGTTCATAACTGAAAGTCAATTGATCGCTTTATAGACATTAACTGAAACCACTTAGATATTACATCTCCTTGTAGGTTTTAGTTAAAATGGGTAATCCTTTTGTTAACAACCCTCATCTACCAGCCCGTTTATGTACTAGACACAACTAAGTGTTTTATGTTTATTACTCAAGTTAGTTTTTGCAGCATTTTGTCTTTATGAGGTAGCTATCGTACCTCATGATATGACAGCTTTTGTTTAACTCGTGAGGACACTTAGATTAAGAAAAATGTAATAACTTTCCAACAGACCCCTGACTTTGGGGCCCTTCACGTTTTTTTTTTCTCATCAGCAATTTTTATTTCTTTTACAAACAAAAGATTTGGAGTAAACATAATAATAGTATTTAGCTGCTGCCAATTCTGAATAGTGGAAGTAATAAAGTTGTTATATAATTCTCTGTATTATACATCTTTTAAATCGCCCAAAATAAAAAAAATTTAGAATGGATGCATGATTTTAGACAAAATTTCTGATTTCCCAAATTACACTAGTTTATTCTCTCTAAAATGACGGCATATCAATGTGCAAATCCTTGATATGATGCTTATAATGACTGCCATTTATGAGACATGAAGATTAGCTTGCCCTGCAACACATATCTGAAGTTTGTTTTACAGATAAGAAATCTTTGGAAAAACTGAAACACTCATTTTTTTTATTGTCTACTTCAAAGTTCAGTAGCTTTTCCCACTGTGTCCTCTCTGCTGCATAGGCCAAACTTCCTACTTGCATTTGTGAACTTCTTATATTTCTTGATTCCTGATCCCCAGTTTTTGTTGGTTTAAATCAGATTTTCTTTGACTTTGGATATTGTCAGGCAGGCCGTACTTCTTCTGGCTTCTAGCTACCCAACTTTTTTTCACCCAATTCTATGACTGTTTTTATAGTTTAAAAAGATTTCACTTCTCCCCATCTGTGGTTACAAACAAAGTGTTCTGAGGTCTGGAGCTTAGAAATTGGATTAGAAAAGTGAATCGTCAAATAAATAAGAAAAATGTGAATGTAGTTTTCTTTTCTGTCATGGTTTAACTAGGGGAGAGGTAGATGAACATAACTTCTGTGTTATAATTGGATGTCGTTTTCTAGGTGCAAGCACATTTCTCATAAACCTTCTTAGCACAATTTTTCATTAGCATTATGACCATGGGGCTAAGGAGGTAAAATCAAATTTGGTTTAAATAAAGTATCTTTGCTAAGTTAATATCAAGTTATGTTCTATTAATGCTCAGGTTAAACAGGGTCAAAGCTAGAAGGAATCATTGATATTCTGAGATTTATTGACAATTTATTGGTCTCCAGCAAAGTTTGGTATAAAAATGCAATCTGTATAACAGTTGATTAAATGTCTTCATCGAAAACTAAGAATGTATGATAGGGCTTGTCTCAATTTTAACATGTTAATTTAAAAATTTGTTACTTTTCTGTGGCTCTGTTATTTCAATATCCTTTCATTAGCTTCTGTTATACTCATATGAATTGGCCTTCTTTGCAGTAAATGTCCAGTTAGTACAGTTTGGGACTACTATTGCATGAAAAAACACTATAATATTTGAGCTGTAGGAATAAGTTTGTTGAAAATGTTTTTAAAGCACTTAAACTTTCATATTCATAATTTGTAATTAAGAAACATATGGTAAAGAGACAAAGAGAGAAAAGTATTAGCAGCCTCTCTCAGTGGGTTCTTATATCCGTACCTTGACAGGGAGACTCTAGGCTCAAGGTCAGGTCCTCATATTTTGAGACTCAGAATGTTCAGATCAGCAGAAAACTCTACTTAATACACGTTGTTCAGTTACTTTTTGATTGCTTGTCTTAGACCAGTAGAATTGGCTTGACCATAATCAGAGCAAAGGGATATAGTAGTCATGAAGGGTATTTGATATATCTTTTGCTGCAACATACCTATCCAGAGAATATAGTTATGCCATGCAGATCTTGGTTACTCCATCATTATGTTAGATCTAGTGTTACAATTATAGTCTTTTTTTTGAGACTTTTATCGAATAGGTAAATTTGACTGTTTTCTCTTTTCCTTTTACATACTTCTATGTTTCCAGTGTTCTTTCACCCATGTTGACCAGTTACACAATTTATATCCTGAATCATACTGAACAAAGTTTATTTCATGTGCTCCTTCCTTTTAGCCTTTGTATGAAATGCTGCCCTCATCTCATGCCAGTGAAATAAATCATCTACTCTCTTAGTAACTATTTGTCTTTTGGATGGTATCTTGGGACTCACATCACATCAAGTTACTTAATGACACTTAAGAGATATTTTAATCAGAATATTTATTAGATTCCATATTTTATTTGGCTTATTAAATCTACTTACTAGCTTTCCTTTTAGTGATAAAGTGATATTTTCTAAGCTTGTCCTCAGATTCTGGGGGTTATACTTTAACAGTCTACAACACACTGTTCACCACTACACGTAATGGCAAGGTAACATTTTATAAAGTAATGAATGAAGCCGTATGGACATGATCATTAGTTCCTTAATGAAGAGACAAAATTTGCCACTGAGGTATATCATCTAAAAGTTTTTCAAATCGGTTTGCTTTTCTATAACAAGGGGGAATTTCCCAGCCAATTTTTTCTTGTTATTGGTTGGAAATAGAGGGAATGTAAGTGAACTGGGGAGTGTTCTTGCCTCTTGGCTGCTTGTGCTTTGAAGGGCTCTGAATTAGGTACGATGTGAGTGTTGTACTATAGTTAGACTGAATATTCTGCATTCAGTCAGATTCTTATCTTGTTCTTCCTCCAAAGACACATTTTTCTTTAGTTTCACAAGAAAACCCAATGATAGCTGGAAACAATTTTTAAAATATCTTCAAAGAACATATGGATAGGTTCAAGTAACCATATCTATCCATAGTTATAAATCATCACAAATGCAAATCTTTGGATACAATTCATGAGAAAGTGATTGTAATGATAGCTTGTGCTTTTGCTATAAGCACTATAAAACAATCTATTAATAAAAAATAGGAGAATCAGAAACTTTATCCTCATTGGTGAATGCTCTAGGACCAACACAGAAAGCTAAACCCAAAGAAAATACCTGTGACATGAATATCTTTGCTACTTTGTCATCATCTTAGATCTAACGATCTAATTAGAGTCTCCAGAAAATTTAAATTTTTTAAATTTGAAACTTTGTTTCTCATCTTTGATTATGTTTTAATATTTCATAGTCACATGTCAATGAATACTCTTCAAGGGGTTCAGTTTTTCTGTTATTATAATCCTTAAAATATTTACCTTTGATTATTTACAAAATGTAAGTTAGATTTACCTGCCACATCCAATTATCATGCTAGTTTGGGTCACTTTTGAGTAGAGAGTAGGATTTGTGATATAATTCTGCAATGGTGGAAATCTCCTTTTGCTGGCAAAAATTCCTTCTGGCATCACAGTTCCTCTTTTCCTTTCAGGAAGTGACCTTCCAATTTTATCAACAGTCATACCTCTTGGCTTTGATACATGTCCCAGACCTTGTAAATCAAAGTTCAAAGTGATTAGTTCAACAATGGGCACTTGATTTAATCCAGCCTGAAGAATTTTGTTGGGAATATTTGGAAAGAAGTGCTCTTTTCATTCAGAATTGCAAAGAGAGAAGATACGTATAGATTTTTTTTCTTCTGTGTGGAAAGATTATTAGTTAATTGTTGCTGTATAACAGTATTACCACAAATGACATGGCTTAAAACAACACACTTAAAAAAAAATCTCATCTTTTCTGTGTATCAGAAGTTTGGACATGGCTTAGCTGGGTCCTTTTCTTTGGGACCTTGCAGGACTGCAGTTATGATATTAACCAGGGTTGCATTTCCAAGCTCATGTGATTGTCAGCAGAAAATTGAATCCACAAGATTGTCTCATGGAGTCAGGGTTTGTGATGCCTCAATAGGCTAAAAAGGGGGGTTGGGGTTGTATTAGAAAAAGAAAGTAAAAAAAGAAAAAGCTTTGAGGTGGCTCATCCACCCCAGCATCTAGACCTGTGGCTGCAAGTTAAGGTAGTTGTCTCAATGTGGCCAGAGTTTACATAGAATTTTAAAAAGCAGTTCTGGGTATTTAGTCACACTTTATAAGACTTCACCTCTGGAATTAGAAGTAGCAATCAGCAGAGCACAGGTCCCTAATACTTGGAGAACAGGTCCTTTTTGTCCATCCGGGTGCCTACAAGCTGCATGTGAGCTGCTCTTGAATATCTGCACAGATGCCTTCCAGGAGACTGGGGAATGAGATGGGTAACTTCTACTGTGCTAAGAGATGAAATTGACTGAAAGTAACCACAGTGTACTGTCCAAGCCTTCCCTTGGAAGTTGCAAGCCTTTAAGAGATTCCAGAGTTCAAAAATAATTACATCTGTCAGGTTCTGCCAATGTTCCTAGTGTTTCCAATGCTGCTGTCTTCCGAGAATCCTCTCAGTTATGTATTTGAGACTGAAATTGAAAGCGCTTGTAGGAAATATGGTAACACACTGGTTTGCCTTTGATGAAATGAAGTGACAGTGGTGAGGTAGAGTGGGCTCAGATTATGATGTTCTAATCTCTTCCTTCAGGTGTGGCCTCAGGTGAATCTATGAAGAAAAATTTTATCACCAAATGGGGAGAACAATAGCACCCACTTCACAAAGACCTTGTGAGGAATAAGTAAGATAATGTAAGTAAATGCATTGGCTCTCAAAAATGGAGGCGAGCTGAGGCCCTTTCATTCTTTATTTTCCTTCTTATGAGGTATCATTTGGGGAAGAAAATATTCAAGCAGTCCCCCTGCCTATTTACAGACAGCCTGCATTCCCAGATGAATGCAGACAATGCAAGCCGATTGAACAGCCTTCAGGGACTCCCAGAGCTGCACCCTAGTCAGAAGATGCTATTAGAATTGTGAACATTGAGTGTTCTCCCTTGTGTGCCTTACGTTCCAGTTTCACACACGAAAAAAACACAAAACCCTACACGAGCTTGAACCGCATTTCCATAGCTACCTCAGTCAAAGATAAATTCAGGCTCATGAGGACCAAGGCAGTTGAAGATAGTATTATATTTCATGAAATGAAGTCACTTTTAAGAGTGATTTTCTAAGTTCTAAAAACAGTGAGTTTCTTTTTGGTATGTCCTCATGGGTTTGCTACAAACTTTGTGAAATGTCAAGACATGACACTGCAGTTGAATAGATTTCCAAATCAGTAAGCACCAAACATACTATGAGTTTTATCTCTTCCATTTCTAAAGCAGTTTTTGTGAAATAAACACAAAAAACACAAGTGAGCTGTATTACAAAATGGAAAACATATTTAAATACTGATTTTGAAGCTCATATGATAATCTAACCCTGGATATGTAAATTCAGAGAATTTGTTAAAGTCAAAGTCAATTTTGAAACGTTCATGTAAACAGTGTACCTCAAATTTTGTCATTATGATCATTACTTGTGTTTGCCTCTCAAAATAATTCTCACATGATATTTCCCTTAAGAGATTCACAATGCTTATACCTCCTCTCATATAGGAGTCACTAATCATAATTGTGGGCAGAAAAGCTGAAAAAGATTTTGATAAACTCAAAAGCTTTGCCTTGACTGGGAAGAGCACAGTCCTAGGAGAATATATTTTCCAGAAATGTTAAAGTCGTACTTTAAATGTTCACATTATGGTCATTTTTGACAAATGTCTGGTGAATTCTTCTTGGTGATCAAAACTGTGAGACTTTGTCATTTTATTTAGTCACACACACACACACAGAGTTGGGAGTTTTCATAGGAGAAAGAAACTGACACAATTTTCAAAAAATTTTTTTGAATATTTTAAGTGTAGTCCTTGGTTTGTATGACATAGGTGGTAGGAACAGGAAACAATACTTGGAAATTTCTTCTCTTGTTTGTGGAGATCTTGCCATTATATGTGGTTGAATGTGGGATGGGCCACTCAAGAAGTTTAAGAGTGTTTTCATTGGAGTTTTTCCATAGGGTTAGAACCCACCTTTCAGAAATACAATATGAGAGATTTATGTTTGGCATAAATACTAATAATACCAGTTAATGTTTGTGGACTGCCCATTCTGTGCTAAACCCTCCACGCATATTATGTTATTTAATTGTCACAGCAACATTCCTTTCTATTCCCTTTCCTTACTCCCCTTAGCAAAAATTACTGATCATTAAAAAAAAAAATTACTGATCATCAACTGTGTACCAGGATTATGCTCAAGACAGAAGATGCAGTGGTGAACTAGACATATGGGGTGTCTGATCTCACGGAGCTTTTATTTTAGTGGAGAAGGCTGTAATAAAGTAAACAAGTAAACAAACAATATATATTATAATAAATTCAAAATATGAAATATACAGATTGTATGAAGAGGGAATTATTATTATTTTGGCTGTACCATGCGGCATGCAGGATCTTAATTCCCCGACCAGGGATTGAACCCGTGCCCCCTACAGTGGAAGCGCAGAGTTCTAACCACTGGACTGCCAGGGAATTCCCATGAAGAGGGAATTATTGATGTGTATGTGAGATAAGTTACTCAGGAAATACCTACCTCTACAGCCCTAATTAGATAAATACAGCTAGCCTCGGAGAGGTATGTTTGATGACTGATATGTGCTGGAATTGGAATTGAAATCCAGGTCTACCCAATCTCAAATTTTGCATTTCCACTGCACTTCAATGGGTGGTTGGGGTAAATGCTCAGTAAGGTCCCTTCAGACCCCAAGATGCTGAGATGCATGTGACACAGCCTGTTTTCGTGGATGCCAGTGACGTAATGGTAAAACTGCCTCCATAGCAAATCTTCTGGTTGTTTTTAGTGTCACTAGAAATATTTTTCTAATTAAATACTGGCATAAAATTAAAATAAGAGGTACGGTAAAGCACAGATTATGCAGAATGGTGGGGTTATTCATCTAAAAATATTCACCTACATTTTTGTAATATATAATGTGGTATAATTCATAATTTCTCTCTGAACCCCCCCTGAGAAGCTACATTTTCTTTATATTCAAAATGCTGCTACTAAAACTGATGTTATCCCATGAAAGTGGATATCACTAAAGAGGAGTTATTTGCTGAAATACTGCTGCAAAAGCATATAGAGTATAATTTTGTCTAAAGAATAGAATAAACTTGTTTAGGGTACTTGCAATGGGTAATTTTTGGCAAGCTCCCCCTAGATTATGCTATAGCATTCTGTTAAATAATTATCAGGACTTTAGTTGCAGAATACCAAAAGGAGACAGCTGTGGATAAGAAACACACTGAGTTTGCACTCAAATGATCTGCATTCAAGTCTCAGCTCTGATCCTCAATTTCCTTTTTTATTTGTAACATGGGCATAACACTGTTGCGATCATAATGCTGAGTGCTGAAGACCAAAATGCAGTTCTGTGATGCCCAGGGGAAAATTTGCCTTGTTATAACACCAATCCTTAAGGAATAATGATTTCTACTTAGTGTTTTGGAATAATTTCTTTAATAATTTCTAAATGTTGAATTCTCTGAATATAGTTAAGTTAAGCATGCATGTTTCAAATTACATAATGTATTTTCTTTACTTCAGTATTAAAGGCTGGCCATTTCTGGCAAATGGAATTGTCTGTCCTAATCTTTTTCAGAAACTCTTTTTCTTTTGTTGCCCTGATGATCTTCAGTCCCCAGTGCTGTTCCTATATTATATCTGTTTAATCTAAAAGGACTGATCTTTGCTCCAGGGCTTAACTTACTTTTGAGAGCCTTCCTTTCTCTGTCTGTGTTTTCTGAAACTATGCCTTACATGTTCATGGATTTATGTTGCTCTGGCTCCCACTTTCTAATTTGGGAGGCTATGACTTTAAGAATATTTGTTTTCTTTTAATAGATATTGTGCAAAATGCTTATCTGTAAGCCAGGGGTGACATCCTTCTCTAGCGGGGAAGGGTCATCTGGGTTGTTCTGGATGTTGGCTCTAAGTGAATAGCTTTTTAGGTTGGTCACCACCTGAGAAAGCTTTCCCTGCTGTGTAGAAGTCATTGACTTTAGGACACTTACTGTGCTACACACACTCTTGAAGATTTTTCTAGTATGCTGCAGTCTGAGACATATTGTCTAGCTATTTTGAGCCCAATATATGCAGGTTATGAAAATGTTTTATAATCTTCAAACTTCTCAATTTGTAATTGTGATGTATTATTACTATCATTGCTATTACCATTGTAAACTCTTGTGCATTTTCCCAGGTTGAGCTGGGTTTATCATTGACAAGGCAGGTGACTATCTATTGGAAAGGTCCTTCCCCTCAAGTTACTGCCCAATCTTATAATTACTAGTCCAGATTAAAATATTAATATATTTGTTCTTTTGCATTCAGATTCATTCAATAAAATGTTATTGAATACATATTATGAGTTGGGAAATATAGCCATATATTTGTATATTATATATATTATATAATTTTCAAGTGTAGAGCACTATAACTTGACTTCTGTATACACTGCAATGTAAACAGTGTACAATGTATACAATGTACAATACATCAAAAGTTTAGTTTACATTCCTCTTCAGTTGATCCTCTTCACCCATTTCACCTACCTCCCAACCCTCTTCTCCTGTGGTAATCACTATTCTGTTCTCTATCTATGAGTTTGTTTTTGTTTTATTTTGTTTGTTTGGTTTTCTTAGATTCCACATATGAGAGAAATCATATGGAACTTGTCTTTCCCTATCTGACTTATTTCACTTAGCATAATACCATCAAGATCCATCCATCTTGTCCCAAAAGGCAGGATTTCATTTGTTTTTATAACTGAGTGGTATTCCTTACGTGTATATACCACATCTTCTTTATCAATCCATACATCGTTGGGCACTTAGGTTGTTTCCCTATCTTGACTATTGCAAATAATTCTGTGATGGACATAAAAGTGCGTAAATCTTTTCAAATTAGTGTTTTTATGTTCTTCAGATAGATACACAGAAGTGAAATACCTGGGTCATAGGGAAGTTCTATTTTAAATTTTTGGAGGAATCTCCATATTTTTTTCCATAGTGGCTGCAACCACTTTACAGTCCCACCAACAGTGTAGCAGGGTTCCCTTTTCTCTACATCCTCTTCAACATTTGTTATTTCTTGACTTTTCAGTAATAGCCATTCTAAAGTGTGTGAGGTGATATCTCACCATGGTTTTGATTTTCATTTCCTTAAGAGTTAGTGATTTTTAATATCTTTTCATGTGCCTGTTCGTCATCTGTATGTCTTATTTGGAAAAATGTATATTCACATCCTCTACCCATTAAAAAATATTTTTTAATTAAAAAAAAGTTTTTTGACTGCATTATACAGCATGCGGGATTTTAGTTCCCTAACCAGGGATGGAACCTGTGCCCTCCGCAGTGTCAGTGCAGTCTTAACCACTGGACTGTCAGGGAAGTCCCCTCTACCCATTTTTTAATTGGGTTTTTTTTTGTTGTTGTTTAGTTGAATGTGCTCTTTATATATACTGGATTTTTTTAAAGTTTTTATTTTATATTGGAGTATAGCTGATTAACAATGTTGTGATAGTTTCAGGTGCACAGCAAAGGGACTCAGCCATACATATACATGTATCGATTCTCCCCCAAACACCCCTCCCATCCAGGGTGACATAGGCTGATCTTAAAGGTAAAGTTACCCATGGAGAATAATCATAGCTTTTGTTAAGCAACTTCTCTGTGCCAGGCCCTGTGTTAAAATCTTCACCTATATATTATTTTATGTTAATCCTTGCAACACCACTAAGAGGTTGCTACTGTAAATATTCCAGATTTATGAAAGAGGAAAGTGAGGTGTAGAAGGGTCAATTTGCTCATGGTTTTACAGAGAATAAATAGCAGAAGTGAGATTTAGACTAGGATTTCTCTGACTCTGGAGCCCACTCTTTAACCCAGGGCTGCTGTGTATAGCTGTGCATGTTGTACACTGCACAATGCCAAAGATGGCCTTGCTTTTTTTTTACATCTCTATTGGAGTATAGTTGCTTTACAAAGGTGTGTTAGTTTATGCTGTATAACAAAGTGAATCAGCTACACATATATATATCCCCATATCTCCTCCCTCTTCTGTCTCCCTCCCACCCTCCCTATCCCACACCTCTAGGTGGTCACAAAGCACCAAGCTGATCTCCCTGTGCTATGCAGTTACTTCCCACTAGCTATCTATTTTACATTTGGTAGTATATATAAAGTCCATGCCACTCTCTCACTTTGTCCCAGCTTACCCTTCCCCCTCCCCATGTCCTTAAGTCCATTCTCTACCTCTGCATCTTTATTCCTGTCCTACCCCTAAGTTATTCATAACCATTTTTTTCTTTTTTTTTCTAGATTCCATATATGTGTGTTAGCATACGGTATTTCCTTTTCTCTTTCTGACTTACTTCACTCTGAATAACAGACTCTAGGTCCATCCACCTCACTACAAATAACTCAGTTTCATTTCTTTTTATGGCTGAGTAATATTCCATTGTATATATGTGTCACATCTTCTTTATCCATTCATCTGTCAGTGGACACTTAGGTTGCTTCCATGTCCTGGCTATTCTAAATAGAGCTGCAATGAACATTGTGGTACATGACTCTTTTTGAATTATGGTTTTTTCAGGGTATATGCCCAGTAGTGGGATTGCTGGGTCATCTGGTAATTCTATTTTTAGTTTTTTAAGGAACCTCCATACTGTTCTCCATATTGGCTGTATCAATTTACATTCACATCAACAGTGCACAAGGGTCCCCTTTTCTCCACACCCTCTCCAGCATTTATTGTTTGTAGAGTTTTTTGTTGTTGTTGTTGTGGGATGTGAGCCTCTAACTGTTGTGGCCTCTCCCGTTGCGGAGCACAGGCTCCGGACGCGCAGGCTCAGTGGCCATGGCTCAAGGGCCCAGCCGCTCCACGGCATGTGGGATCTTCCTGGACTGGGGCACGAACCCGTGTCCCTGCATCGGCAGGTGGACTCTCAACCACTGCGCCACCAGGGGAGCCCTGTTTATAGATTTTTTTGATGAAGGCCATTCTGAATGGTGTGAGGTGATACCTCATTGTAGTTTTGATTTGCATTTCTCTAATGATTAATGATGTTGAGCATCCTTTCATGTGTTTGTTGGCAATCTGTATATCTTCTTTGGAAAAATGTCTGTTTAGGTCTTCTGCCCACTTTTGCATTGGATTGTTTGTTTTTTTGATACTGTGCTACATGTGCTGCTTGTAAACACTCCCAAACTCATCTACGAGGCCACCATCACCCTGATACCAAAACCAGACAAAGATGTCACAAAGAAAGAAAACTACTGGCCAATATCACTGATGAACATAGATGCAAAAATCCTCAACAAAATACTAGTAAACAGAATCCAACAGCACATTAAAAGGATCATATGCCATGATCAAATGGGGTTTATCCCAGGAATGCAAGGATTCTTCTATATATGCAATTCAATCAAGACGATAAACCATATTAACAGATTGAAGGAGAAAAAACATATGATCATCTCAATAGTTGCAGAAAAAGCTTTTGACAAAATTCAACACCCATTTATGATACAAACCCTCCAGAAAGTAGGCATAGGGAGAACTTACCTCAATATAATAAAGGCCATATATGACAAACTCACAGCCAACAACATTCTCAATGGTGAAAAACTGAAATCATTTCCTCTAAGATCAGGAGCAACACAAGGTTGCCAGCTCTCAGCACTATTATTCAACATAGTTTTGGAAGTTTTAGCCATAGCAATCAGAGACAAAAAAGAAATAAAAGAAATCCAAATCTGAAAAGAAAAAGTAAAACTGTCACTGTTTGCAGATGACATGATACTATACATAGAGAATCCTAAAGATGCTACCAGAAAACTACTAGAGCTAAACAATGAATTTGCTAAAGTAGCAGGATACAAAATTAATGCACAGAAATCTCTTGCATACCTATACACTAATGATGAAAAATCTGAAAGAGAAATTAAGGAAACACTTCCATTTACCATTGCAACAAAAAGAATAAAATACCTAGGAATAAACCCACCTAAGGAGACAAAAGACACGTATGCAGAAAACTATAAGTCACTGATGAAAGAAATTAAAGATGATACAAACAGATGGAGAGATATACCATGTTCTTGGATTGGAAGAATCAACATTTTGAAAATGACTATACTCCCCAAAGCAATCTACAGATTCAATGCAATCGCTATTAAACCACCAATAGCATTTTTCACAGAATTAGAACAAAACACTTCACAATTTGTATGGAAACACAAAAGACCCTGAATAGCCAAAGCAATGTTGAGAAAGAAAAATGGAGCTGGAGGAATCAGGCTCCCAGACTATACTACAAAGGTACAGTAATCAAGACTGTATTGTACTAGCAGAAGAACAGAAGTATAGATCAATGGAACAGGATGGAAAGCCCAGAGATAAACCCACGCACATATGGTCACCTTATCTTTGACAAAGGAGGCAAGAATATACAATGGAGAAAAGACAGCCTCTTCAATAAGTTTTACTGGGAAAACTGGACAGCTACATGTAAAGAAATGAAATTAGAATACTCCCTAACCTCATACACAAAAATAAACTCAAAATGGATTAAAGACCTAAATGTAAGGCCAGACACTATCAAACTCTTAGAGGAAAACATAGGCAGAACACTCTATGACATAAATCACAGCAAGATCCTTTTGGACCCACCTCCTAATGAAAGGGAAATAAAAACAAAAATAAATGGGACCTAATGAAACTTCAAAGCTTTTTGCACAGCACAGGAAACCATAAACAGATGAAAAGACAACCCTCAGAATGGGAGAAAATATTTGCACATGAAGCAATTGACAAAGGATTAATCTCCAAAATATACAAGGAGCCCATGCGGCTCAATATCCAAAAAACAAACAACCCAATCCAAAAATGGGCAGGAGACCTAAATAGACATTCTCCAAAGAAGATTGCCCACAAACACATGAAAGGACGCCCAACATCACTAATCATTAGAGAAATGCAAATCAAAAACTACAATGAGGTATCACCTCACACCAGTCAGAATGTCCATCATCAAAAAATCTAGAAACAGTAAATGCTGGAAAGGGTATGGAGAAATGGGAACCCTGTTGCACTGTTGGTGGGATGTAAATTGATACAGCCACTATGGAGAACAGTATGGAGGTTCCTTAAAAAACTAAAAATAGAACTACCATATGACCCAGCAATCCCACTACTGGGCATATACCCTGAGAAAACCATAATTCAAAAAGAGTCATGTACCACAATGTTCATTGCAGCACTATTTACAATAGCCAGGACATGGAAGCAATCTAAGTGTCTATTGACAGATGAACGGATAAAAGAAGATGTGGCACATATATACAATGGAATGTTACTCAGCCATAAAAGAAACGAAACTGAGTTATTTGTAGTGAGGTGGATGGACTTAGAGTCTGTCATACAGAGTGAAATAAGTCAGAAAAAGGAAAACAAATACCGTATGCTAACACATGTATATGGAATCCCCCCCACAAAAAAAAAAGGTTCTGAAGATCCTAGGGGCAGGACAGGAATAAAGATGCAGACGTAGAGTATGGACTTGAGTACACGGGGAGGGGGAAGGGTAAGCTGGGATGAAGTGAGAGAGTGGCATGGACATATATACACTACCAAATGTAAAATAGATAGCTAGTAGGAAGCAGCTACATAGCACAGGGAGATCAGCTCGGTGCTTTGCAACCACCTAGAGGGGTGGGATAGGGAGGGTGGGAGGGAGATGCAAGAGGGAGGGGATATGGGATATATGTATATGTATAGCTGATTCACTTTGTTATACAGCAGAAACTAACACAGCACTGTAAGGCAGTTTTACTCCAATAAAGATGTTAAAAAATATATAAATGCTATAAAAAAAAAAGAACAGCAAACCAAATGTTCCCTTTCTTGCATTGCTTAACAGCAATATTATTAGTTAATTTATGTCTTATCATGATCTGAGTTATTTGTATTTATAGAGCACATTAGTTGCTGTAATCTCTCCTCAACACAAGTAGTTTATGTTCATTTCTCAAGAATTACAATCTCCTGCTTTCTACTTTAGCTTCTCTCAAGACAGAATGCAATGTGAGCTCTATAACCATTGAAGTCAACTGCTATAAATTTATTTAGGTGACAGATTCTGGGACATCATGACAGTACATAGATGACACCTTTAGATAATCCTGAAAGAACGAATTGCAGACCCATCAAATAACTTTTTTAAACCAAGCCAAAGAAAGATTACACAGAACAAAAACTTTTGCAAAACGTGAACAAAAGAAAAGGATTTATGGAAGTCGTTTTTAGAATGTTCCCTTATGGATCCTGACACAGCAAAAAAAGGCGTTGGAGTACATAACACCTTTTTTTCATGCTTTGTTGGCAGGTACCTCTCACTTGGGGGAACTTTATTTTATTAAATGACTGTAAGGAAAGAAAAGTATCTGCATTATCACATTTTTCAGGAAGGGTAATCTGGTACAACAGCTATTAGCCTTTGTACATTATTTGTAATTCTGTCTCTTCCAAGGTACGTTTAGAAGCTTGATTTTGATTTACAGGATTTTATTACAAGTTTAAAATAGATTACTGGCCAGTGTGCACAAAGGAAGTCTAGTTTTGATACAATAACCATTTTATTCAGGAGAATACATGTAACCCAGGAATGTTACACTTAATTATAGTCCTTTTAAAATAACTTAAAAGTGTATAGTGTTGAAAATGATTTGTATGTAAAGCTTACTTAGTGACTTTTTTAATAAATAGTTCATGGCTTTAAGTATGTTCTTCTTTTTTCATGAAATCTACAAGTAGATTGTAATTATCTCTCTAAATGTCTCTCCTCCTCCCAGCTGCCCACTCAATTAGAATGAGTTCCTGGTGTGCAAGGATTATGACTTAATTTATCTTTGGAACTCCAACATCTCACTTAGTGTCTGACATGTAGTATCTCATAACTATTTTCTGAATAACTAACAATAAATGGAGACAAATTTATTCTCTCAGTGGTTTCTCTTGTTACCAGTGGTCGGTATTTTATCTGCAGTTACGCATGATTTTACTTTAAATCCTGACTACTATATTTTCTGGTAGAGAACATAAAAAACTAGAACTGGGGTTAGGCAAGCCAGAAGTTGGTGTTATCCATATGCTTTATATTTTTGATGGCTCTCTTTTATACTCCCTTTCTGTAATTCAGCATTTCTTAAAGTGTATCCCCAGTAAATTTAGACCAATGATGTGTTCCGTGATAAGTAAACTTTATATTAAAATAAATTTGGCAATGCTGTTTATATTCTAGATTGCCTTCTTGGAAATTCATATAGAAATCACTAAAGAAAATCCTTGAGAACTCTTTTACTTGTTTTACTGAAAATTATTTATGTCAAAACCCCTGTTGCCAAACTTATTTTTATATGGAGTTCTTTTTTCTGTAAAATTTATTACTACCCTGTGCTAATTATGAAGAAAATACATTGGGGTATGATGTCCAGTGCATTTCAAAGTTACAAATTTGTACACTTGACTTTGCTCTATGTTTTTCCATGCTCCAGTTGCCCCTACAACCTATTACATAAATACCTAAGTCTTTTGTTCAAGAAAAATAAATAAATAACTGCTCTACCTTCCAGTATCCTACCATGTAAGATCTGAGATCTCCATCTTGATCTCACTGGTTTACTGCCATTGTATAGTCTCCTTCCTATTTCATCTCCAGTAGAAAAGTCATGAGCCAAGAGTTTATCTACAGAATCTGGCCTGATTTTCAACCTGGTCTAAATATCTTCTAGGGAAAAAAAGTTATTTATCTTCATATTTTCATCCCACACTGTTTGACAAAATTACCCAAAAAATATTATCCAGTAAATCAAGCTTTTGATATTTATTGATATTTAATATTATCCAGTAAATCAATACCAATTTATTGGTATTGCTTCCATTATCCTTATCCATTTCCCTTCCATTTCATGAGTTCTCTTATATTTTCAGAAATTGTTTGCTTGGATAAAATGAATGACAATTTTGGCACTATTACAAGTCATTTCACTCTAAATTTCGTAGCCATTTCTTTTGGTAGAGATGAGGAGGTGAGGACCACTTAGAGTAGAGTAACTTGCTATAAGTAAGAAATTCATTGACACATGAAACATTTTATTTTGCTTTAGAGCATACAGTCATAAAAGAGCTATTGAGATCATAATATTTATTAGAAACATAAAGCTGTATTTTAGTGTGTTTGCTTTCAAACTGGGAGGTTCCATCACTTCTTTCTTCCCCTGCATTCCATGGAGGTTGCTAGTGTCATCTGTTCCATAATATTATATAATGGGATTAGAAAATTTTTAGGGACAAAGTTGTCAACTATTATGTAAAACAGAGAAATCTATTACTTAAACTAGAAATCATGACTTAGTTAAAAAGAAGCAGGGGTGAGCAGGCATGCTCTCATTCCTTCTCAACTATTGATATGGGGTGCAAAAATGAAAAATGATTAATTTTTGTTGCAGAGGTATCTCAGTAGTTGAGTCTCCTATTTAACTTTTTTCTTGATATAAAAATTAATAAACAGAAACCTCATTTAAAATGGAATTGGCAGGCCAGAATGGGGAGTTCTCACAACCTACAACTCAGCATCAATTGCAGACCCAACAGGAAGAGATGTACCTTTGCATCTCCATCAGGAAAATGGTTACTACTTTACTACCCAGCAGGAGGAAGAAAGAATTTCTCCTTGCCTGGCAACTGCCCAGCCAATGAGACTGTCATAACTCAGCCAATGAAAAGACACTGCACTTCGAACTCCCAGTTTCATCCAGTAGACTCTTTGTTTATAACAGCCCCTCCCAGCTTCTCCCTCTCCTCTATAAAGAACACTTCTCTCCTTTGTTCTCCAGTCTAGCCTGTGGTTCATGATAGATTGCATGTCCCACATTGCAATTCTTTGCTGTTCCTGAATAAACCCATTTTGCTGGTAAAATAACTGGCTGTTTGTTGTTTTAGGTCAGTCTTGCTTTTGTACTCATTTTTGAACCTGATGCTGTTATTTTCATTAGTTCAAATACAGAGGTAATCTTAAAATTCTATGTAACTGTAGTCACGTTGTATCTCAACAAATGACTGCAATTGAATATTACATGCAGTTAGCATCCGGGACCATTTTTGTCTCGGTGGCTGTTTTAACATTCACTCAGAGAAAGTGTTGGAAATACCATTTTTTATTTTAATTTTTCTTATTGTATGTCATGAGGGTTAAGTAAGAATACCAAATGAAATTTCATGGTATTGGTAAATATGTATTTTGCATTCATGATGAAATCTAAGGAAGGTAATCTACCTAATTAGTTATGTCAGTTATATACCAACTTTTTATTCCTTTTCCCTACTGCATTATCACAAATGTTTAAATTTGTCACAAGTAAGTAAAATGAGATTAATCTGAGTCTTTGAGGATCTGTTTAAACAAAAATTAATAAGCTGACGAATTCCTTTAAACTATTTGTTTCTATTCTATTTTCTGGCTTTCATAGTATTGCAATTGAAGGAAGTTTCCACCTGTCCCTTTTTAAGCAACTTATATGGAAACATACTTTTCTTCTCCTTTTCTCCATTCTGAAAATAATTTTAAGGCTTTAAGAAATTATAACTATTAAATATGTTCTGTAATCTTCAGTGGTTTGCACGTTTTTCTTCATTTTGGTTTTGAAATTAGCCAGACAATTCCAGAAATGCCAATCTTATTTAGTATTCATTCTTTACTGATCACATAAATAACAAAGATCTTTGGAAAGTTTAGCTTACTAACTACACAGGTGAAGTCATGTATATGTTCCTGGGTCTTGATTTGGATATATGTGCCACTGCTAAATAAGAGAGAAAGATTTGGGATTACTTAAATTTTCCAGAGGCCATCATTTAGACATTTCATAAGGCATAACGGACTGTGGACTATTACAACTTGAAAGGGTACCCAGAGCAGAGGAGCTTGTCTAGGAGTTTGGTCAAGGAATCTTTTTCAATTGTTACCTCATTTAATAGTGAAAACTACACTGTAAGGTAGATATTATTACAAATTAGGAAACTGAAACATAGAGAAATGAACTGGCTGAAGGTTAAGCTGGTTACAAGTGTTCAGCCAGTAGTGATTCCTCAGAGAATTTAGAGGCAGTTCTGGGAGTTCAAATCTTAATTGGGTCCAAAGATAATAGGTGAGACTGTCATCATGGAACCCGTGGTCCCATCTCCCTATAAGCTCCTTGCAGCCATTTCTTTCCGGGATCTTGGCCTCACTCTAGGACCCTGACAAGGATAAGTCTGATTCTCATTTTTATGAGTCCCACATATTTCTTTTCCAACTTGACCTCCAACAGGGAAATCTCATTTTAGTCTGGCAGAAAAACTTGTTCACCTCTGTTTTCCAAACACTCTGTCTCTTTCCTCAATTCTTACATACTAGATTTAATATTTTGGAAAACTAAAATCAAGAAGTTCTTCAAGCTGCTTTGCATTCAACTCCAGACTTTCTTTACTCTGATGCAGTGAAGTTAAACCTGCTACTTTTCTGAAGGGGTGTGTGTGTGTGTGTGTGTGTGTGTGTGAATAGAAAATACAGAAGGGAAAGAAAGAAATGTCTCACAATATTATTTAGCTATAAACAAATTTGTCTTTATTATTTGGAGAGTATGAACTCTACACTTTATTGGGTTTATCTTTTTCAAGTTGGTTGCTAGAGAGCTTACACTAACATTTATAATTTACCTGTAAGTAAAGATACTGATAAAACAATGATTATTATAATAATAATACTTTTTAACATTTATTAAGGTCATTATATTCAAGCTATATTCAAAGTGTTCTATGTATTACCTCAGTTATCTTTACAACAGCACTATGAGGTAGGTACTACCATTTTCTCCATTTAAGGAAATAGCATTTGCAGAACTTAACCCATGTATATTGACAGCATCGATAACCCTTTAGTCACTCAAATGTCAAACCTTGGCACTTCACATTCAGTTGGTTAGAAAAGAGAGAGAGAGCACAAATAAATTAAATGGACAAAAAGAGAGAATTAACTACAATATGGATAGAGATGAAAATGTAATAATATTATGGACAATTATATATATACCTTCATTGGAAAATCAGGATGAAATTAATTAATTTGGGGTCATATATAAATATCCAAATTTGGCAGAGTATGTAAATGCAGACTGTAAAAAATATCTTTTAAAAACCTAAATGTAAAAAATAATAGTATAAAACTAACAAGAAAATGAAGGAGCACATTTTTGTGACTTCAAGGTAGAAAAGACCACAAAAGTACAATTCCTATGATCAAACATTGATGTTCTATACCAAAATCAAACATTTCTAAATACCATAAACTAACTTAAGAAATGCATGATGCCTAGAAATAATGCACTGTTTTCCTTTACTCTCACACTGAACACTTCTTTTTTTTTTAATTTTTGAGTTTTATTTTATTTATTTATTTTTTATACACCAGGTTCTTATTAGTTATTTATTTTATACGAATTAGTGTATATATGTCAATCCCAATCTCCCAATTCATCCCACCTCCCCCCACTTTCCCCCCTTGGTGTCCATACGTTTGTTCTCTACATCTGTGTCTCTATTTCTGCCTTGCAGACTGGTTCATCTGTACCATTTTTCTAGATTCCACATATATGCGTTAATATATATTTGTTTTTCTCTTTCTGACTTACTTCACTCTGTATGGCAGTCTCTAGGTCCATCCACATCTCTACAAATGACCCAATTTCATTCCTTCTTATGGCTGAGTAATATTCCATTGTATATATGTACCACATCTTCTTTACCCATTCATCTGTCAATGAGCATTTAGATTGATTCCATTGCCTGGCTATTGTAAATAGTGCTGCAATGAACATTGGGGTGCATGTGTCTTTTTGAATTATGGTTTTCTCTGGGTATATGCCCGGTAGTGGGATTGCTGGGTCGTATGGTAATTCTATTTTTAGTTTTTTAAGGAACCTCCATACTGTTCTCCATAGTGGCTGTGTCAATTTACATTCCCACCAACAGTGCAAAAGGGTTCCCTTTTCTCCACACCCTCTCCAGCATTTGTTGTTTGTAGATTTTATGATCATGCCCATTCTAACTGATGTGAGGTGATACCTCATTGTAGTTTTGATTTGCATTTCTCTAATAATCAGTGATGTTGAGCAGCTTTCCATGTGCCTCTTGGCCATCTGTATGTCTTCTTTGGAGAGATGTCTATTTAGGTCTTCTGCCCATTTTTTGATTGGGTTGTTTGTTTTTTTAATACTGAGCTACACGAGCTGTTTATATATTTTGGAGATTAATCCTTTGTCCATTGATTCATTTGCAAATATTTTCTCCCATTCTGAGGGTTGTCTTTTCATTCTGTTTATAGTTTCTTTTGCTGTGCAAAAGTTTTTAAGTTTCATTAGGCCCCATTTGTTTATTTTTGTTTTTATTTTCATTACTCTAGGAGGGGGGTCAAAAAAGATCTTGCTGTGATTTATGTCAGAGTGCTCTTCCTATGTTTTCCTCTGAGAGTTTTATAGTGTCTGGTCTTTCATTTAGGTTTTTAATCCATTTTGAGTTTTTGACACACTGAATATTTCTGACACCAGATGTGTAAATTTTTCCCCACACCAACCTATTTCCCAACACTAGCTGGTCAATTCAATTCAGTTCTAACACTGTATATCTGTAGTCAGTATCATATCCCATGAATTAAGGGCTCAGTCCCAGAAAACTGCCCCCACTTCAAACATCAAGATTGTCAGATGTGCTACTGCATGTCCAAGATTGTGCTATTGACAGACTGGTTATAAATTCCACAACCCCCTCCTCGAGTTCAGTAATTTGTTAGTATGGTTCACAGAACTCAGGGAAACACTTACTTATGTTTACCAGTTTACTATAAAGGATATTATAAACCACCCTCCTAGCAAGTAGACATATTACCAACCTGGAAGCTCTCTTAGACCTACATATACTTCTGGGGTTTGTATGTTGGTATGATTGATTAGTAACAATTTCCAGGCCTTCTTCTCAGTCTGGAGAATGGGGGATGTGGCTGAAAGTACCAAGCTTCTAATCATGGCTTGATCTTTCTGGTGGCCAGCCCCTATCCAGAAGCCCACCAAGAATCACCACATTGGAACAAAAGTCATTCTAATCACTAAAAAATTGCAAGGGATTTAGGAGTTCTGTGCCATAAACCAAGGTCAAAGACCAAATACTTGAACTAAAGATTCTCCTAGAAGCCCTATTTACAAGTGTTTTAGAGCTCTGTGTCAGGAACCAGGAACAGAGACCAGTACATATATTTTTTATTATTTCACAGGTGATTAAGTAGAGGGAACATATTTGCAACATCTGAAATTGACAGAAGATTAAATCCTAAAAAACATACAGAAATAAGACATAACACTCAGTAGAAAACTGGCTAACAGAAGTGAAAAGGCAACTTCCAGAGGGAACAACCAAAGGCTAAAAGTTATAAGAAGAGATGTAATAAAAGTAGTAAAAACTACCTATTGCCAAACAGAAGGGCTATAATCAGAAAGGTATGTTATTACCTAACTTCATTGACGTGTTGATGAGACTGTGAGAAGTTGGAACTTATATTGAGGCTATTGGAATACAAATGTTTAAGAACATCTGAAAATAATCTGATAGTGTTTATCAAAATTAAGCCATATGTTCAAAAATCCTACTCATGAGTAGTATAGAGTTGAAGGCAACTTCACTAACTACAAGAGTGGTGAACATGGTTATGCACCTACTGGATTCTCCTTCAATGAAGGACTTATTGCACTATGTGTTAAAAGTGCTGTCAATAGACAACCTTTAGTCTCAGCACCTTCAAGGTATACCAAGGTATGCAAAAAAAGCTGCAAAAAAGCCCAAGCCCCTCTATGGACAACCCACCTCCTATGACTCACTGATGCAGATATATAAAGCTCTGGACATCTCTGTCCAATTGACAAAAAACTGAAGAACCTTTCTAGCTGCGAAGCTTCTTATAGCGTTGCCCAAAATTGTTGTTAAGTCTGTATTACAGCTTGATTTTCCCTCTGTTCCCTCCTACTTCCTTTCCCTTATTCCTTAATAAACCACCTGCATGCTAAACTCCATCTTAAAACATCTTTCCAGAAAAACGCAACCTGTCTGCGAAAGCAGGTGCTGAAGATGGAGTTTGTACCTGGATCACTTGCTACTCAGCGGACGTTGAGGATTTCATCAGTGGTCGTAGGTGGAGCAGTTAACCCTGGCACAAGGTAAAGAATTGGGATGGTATACTGGTGGAAGGGGATGCATTAGCCTGCATGGCACATTAGGTATTTGAGAAATCATAAGGAACTAGTCACTAAAAGGAAAACAAAATAAATAGTCATTGCTAAGTTCTATTAATTTTTCAGAAAAAAACAGATAACGAAAAAGATGGCCCCACTTGCAGAATTTTTACTTCCACTCCATGCAACTGGGCTCTGCTGGTTTAAAGACTTTAATTCTCAAATGGGGTGTCCTTCTGTCAAGGACAGAGACATTGAATTGTAAGTTGTAACTTGTCTGAGGATTTCAGTCTCCTTGTTCCAAGGGACCAGAAGGCAAAAAGAGGAGTCACTATCCAGGCTGGGGTAATAGACCTTTATTAGAAAGCGACAGGGATGCTGTTACGTAATGAAGAAACGAGGGAGGCATATGTTTGTCAGCCAGATAATCCAATTAAGTGGCTCTTTTTATGGTAAATGGACAAGTTCATCAATCCTGGCCTGAAAAAAGCATAGTGATCAGGGGCTCAGAACTCTCAGAGATGGAAGTCTGAGTCAAGCCACCAAGATGGCAGAGGTGCTTGCTAAGGATGGGAAATGGACAGTGGATGAAGGAGATGATGAGACCAGTTGCAACTGTAGGAACAATGATTTTATTTTCCTGTGGTTCCCCTAAAGAGGAGAGGTCACCAGAATCCTGGAGCAATTGCTTCCAGAAATGTGTTTGAAGAAGTAAATCCAGACAACTAAAGGAATGACCCATGTTGGACACTGTGATATACCACCCAGTCTCTCTCAGTGAAGGACTTGTTGATAGAGATGCTGGGAGTGTTTCCTGGAGAAAGTCTTCAGCTGTCAGCCCTTCAGGGATTGCCATGGTCACTTCCTTTCTGGGGTGGCCAACATCCAACAAATTATACATGTAGGAATATAAAAGCTTGGTCATCTTGGCCCAGGGAAAGATGTTTTAGTTTAATATAAGACATACTTGAACATGGTTAAATATTGGTGGAAAGAAGCCTGTAAGCAGGGGAAATTTCTTCAAAAAGCAGAAGGCAGGAGGGCTATGAGATTCAGATCACAGGTGATATTGTAACAAAGGGTCATGTCTTATTAGTACTACATAAGAGGCAAGATTCAGTATAATATTTTCTTAAAAAGCAATACCATTACCTTCACTGAATTTTTGAACTCACACAATATATTGTAATGAATACATCTGAATCATTTAATGTGGCCTTCATTTGAATTTTCTACACATCATAGTGATTTGGTATTGTCATCAAATCAGCAGTATGATAGTATTAACCTCAAATTCAGGTATCTGTAGTATTAATACAAGACTGTAACCATGCTTATCTTTTTATTTGAGTAATTTTTTCCTATGAATTTTGACTGAATTAGGCCATAGTTGCTGGCAAATCCTTGCATTGGCTCTGGGCTTCATCCCAAATACTGTCTTTACATAGAAATAAAACAAAACTTCAAATATCCAGATCATTGGGGAATGAGGCTGATTTGGATATAGGGGAATCCTGAAAGCCTGGCTCTCTTTTCAGCCATGTGGCCACTTGTTCTCCCTTCTGCTTAGCCCTGTCTCTGCTTTGGGAACTGGTCCCACCACAGTTTCATGCCATCCATCTTTGGATCCAGCTGGCCCTAACTCTACTGCTAGCTCTGGCTGTGCCATATTTTCATGCCAGACTAAGTCTTCTGTGTCCAATATGGTTGGCCCCATCTTCATTTCTGGTCTCAGGCCAGACTCAAAGTATGCAGATAAACTGGAAATTTGGGTGTGGATAAACAGGTTTGGGGCAGACATATGGGCTTGTACTGTAATCCATCAAATTTAGCAATGCATTATTCATAAGATGGGAATTATTGTATCTTCAAAGGGAAATCCTTCTCCTTCATCCTTCTCTCTTCCCTGTGTTTCCATTTCCCACTGGCTGAAGAAAAATGTGGGCGGGTGTGGTCCTGGACATTCTTTTGAGTTAGACTGGTGCCATGTAACATCCCTACGACTTTAACATATTTTGTTGAAATTTAAATTTATCACAAGGTGTCAGTCACTAGCTATTTCTAGAAAGCCGCTACAGTACACTTTGGTTTCCCTGAATCCTAAGGAATTCTCTAAAGCCAAGTAAGAATGTCTGTAAGCAGTGCAGAAGGAATCTCTTTACCATCTGTACTTTGGGGACTTTTAGTCTCAAACATCCAGCAGACAATTAGGCAACTTGTTTGAAATAAAAAGCAAAGTAGTAACTGCAAAAACTCCCAATACCCCTCTTCTCATCCTGCCAGTGTTGAAACTTTTTAATAAAAATAAATCAAATTTGGAGATAGTATTTTAACAGAATATAATGATCATGCTAATACAGTTATTTTAGTCTGTTTTTATACTTATAGATATATTGCTCATCTTTATTACATAAATCCACGTAAGAAACAATGCAAATGTAAAGAAATCAAGTGATTCTGTTTAAAGATGCTCTAATTTATAAAAGCAGTTGTTTGAAAACCTATAGAAACTAAATAGGTTAAATGTAACTGCATGTACCAATTTGTGAAATAAGAGAATTTTTTGCCTTCCTTAAAGCCAAGTTTAAAGAAAAAAAAAAATCAGGCCAGAATATTCACCATCTGTTTCTAAACTGCACAGATGGTCGCAAATTTAAGTCTGTTGTAAAGTGTATTGCTTACTGTTCGGTCCACAGCTCTAAGTGTCAAATAAATCAATTGACAGTTAATAGTGGCAATAACTTTTCAACTTCCTAAAAGTGGTATTAGAACCCACTGACCCATGCAGAATCTTAGTCTTTTCCTGAGCTAAATCCCTGATGATTGCTTCTCAGCTAGTTTTTTTCCCCTAGACTCAAAATATTCTGCCAGGCAAATTTCCATGTGTCCCATGACCCAAATTTAATGTGTTCAATATTAAAATGGCAATGTAGCATACATAACTGAATGGCATGACATGAAATTTAAATAATATGGGTATCTACAATTCACTATGAGAAGCAATACTTTCTTATCATTGATATGAAATTGAAAATATAAATTGATCTATGCCAATTTGGTTACCCCCAGCTATTTTTGTTAGTGTGCTGGTTTTGTTTTGTTTGGTAATGGTAGTTGCAGGAAAGAATTAGCTATCACACAACTAGTTTGTAAGGGGAAGAGTCAGGGACCAAATTCTGCCACATATAATAAATAGGACATATATATTGCAAAGCAGAAAAAAAAATTCTGTCATACGACTTGTTCTCTAAACTTGATGTGGCCTTGCCTTTTTATCTCTTTCTCTCTTTTCTGGTCCTTGGCAACCTTGGCAAACACTTTGTCTAAAATTTTCACCTGAAGAAAACTTAACAGCATTCGAGTTTAAGGATTCAGCTGCACATCTGCTTGAGTCAGAAGACCGTGAATCCTTTAAAGTAGGCAGAGGACATAAAATCCTTTATGGTTTAGGCATGGATCACCATCCCTAAATTTTGAGGCTATTGGACTTGCTAGCTTCTTATGTCCCATTTATGCAAGTGTGAGGAGTGTCTGTCGGATATTTTATTCAACTCATGTTTCTTGACTATGTCACCAACGAGAACTCATTTTTGCTGTATATTATCCAAATAGACAGTCTATTAATTTTAGCCACAAAAACTTATTTCTAACATTCATTGTTTGGGTATTAGAGACTCTGGCAATAATGTCCAGTTGAAAGCTGCTTTCCTCTTCCTACTGCTACCATCTTTACCCCTGGAGTGTAAATTTGTGATTAGCGCAACTCACTGCAGCAGGGGTATAATATAAACCATCTAACTATACATTTATATACTCTGTCTCTGGTGACCATTTATTGCTAGAGTAGCTTGTCTCTGGCTACATTTGGAGGGTGGTAAAGCACCTCATTTACAAAGTAAACCCTATTGGCATCTTAATTTTCTTGAAATTCTTTCTCCTCATCTTCCTTCTTGTGAAAGATGCTGAAGAACTGAAAATTTTCAGCTGACTCCAGCAAGATCTTAGCCTCCAAACTGTTCCTACCCTTTTCCTAATTGTAAATCAACCAATTAATGGCTAACTGCAGTCTCAGGCTTAAAGTCTTGCAACCCGTCCCATCATTAACACATCCTCTGGTTCCTTATGTCTTCTGAGAATTTTAACAGTGAACAATTCTGGAACCAAAACTGGACTCTGATGTTCCTCAGTTTGTTCTGTAAGATCTTTAAGCATCTTACTCCTCTCCAGAGCACTCATTTTGAACTATTTTCACTTTGTGATATTATTAATAAACAATTGAGTCAATGGTTTTTGATTGACTTTTCTACTTTCCTATTGGTAAACATTTTCCAGATATTTAGCGGCCTCTGAACAAATTACCGTATTTATTACAGCTGGTGTAAAGAAAAGGATATGATGTTTCTGAATATTCTATAATTTATTTATTAATAAAGCCTTGCATAGTGCTGACCACACACCAAGCACTATTCTAAGATTCTTACAAGTATTAACTAGTATAATCCTCATAACCATCCTATGATAAAGATTTTATATTATCTGAATTTTAAATATGAGTAAGCTGAGGCACAGCTAAACTGAGAAACTTGCTCAAGGTCACCCAGCTAGTAAGTGGAAGAGCTGAAGTTCAAAGCCAAATAATCTGATTCCAGAGAATGTGCTCACAACTACTAAACTATATTACTTCTCCCACAGCCAAACTGGGCATAAACAGCAAGACTGGACCATTGTTAAAAAAACCTTCTTTTTAACAATTGACCATTCACTAAGTTACAAGTTACATTTTAAAAGGTTTTCTTCTTATAAAAATGTCAAGCTAAGTAAAAATAAAACACTATTTTATAAAATACTATTTTTCAGAGATAAAGAAATTTTGAATCATTTTATGATTATCTTGATTTATCGGATGGATATTTTCAAGTATCTTAATCAGTTTTCCAAATATTTATCAACATATTTATCTATCATGGATCAATCAACAATTTTTTTATTCATTTGTCTTATCTTCTTCTCCAACTGATCAACAAAAAATGAGAGGTAATTTTTGTCTTTGCCACCCAATCTATAAAGAACTACCAAGACTTCGTGGCCAGCAGGCCTGAATTCCCTTTAAAGAGATGTTATTAAGGAAACTTTACTGTCAGTCAAAGTATGAGTTTCTGTTAATCAAAATTCCTTAACTAGGAGGGAAGGGAAATCTAGAAGGTGTAAGGAGAGAAGTAACCTCAAGAAACGTCCCCCAAAAGTAGGGAATTCCTGGAGTTTGGGGACAACTGAGAGGGTGAAGCTCTTTGAGGAGACAATTTTTTGGTGTTGGTGCAGGAAGAATTCAAATTAGTTATGAAGTGCTGGGAAAGCTAAAATAACCAACATCCAACTGAGCATAAATGAAGTGACTTCTGTAAAGAACAAAGCTGTGGTGTTTTAAGTGTCACTAAACAAAGATAGTATGTTTTTCATTAGAAATGGGTTTTATTTATTTTTGTTCCCAGCCTTACTGAGATATAATTGACATATAACATTGTGTAAGGTGTAAAACGTGATGATTTAATACACATACAGATTGTAAAATTATTACCATGATAGGGTTAATTAACACTTCCATCACCTCACATAATTGCCATTTTTATTTTATGTTGTGAACTAATAACTCTTTTAGCAAATTTAAAGTACATAATACAGAATTGTTAACTATAGTTACCATGCTGTATAATAAATCTCCAGAACTTATTCATCTTATAAATGAAAGTTTGTTTCTTTCTTCCTGTCAAATGGCTTTTATTTTAAAAATTAAGTTATAATTGACATACAATATCATATTAGCTTCAGATGTATAACAGTGATTTGATATTTTTACACATTACGAAATAACACATTAAGTCCAGTTACAATCCGTCACCATAAAAAATTTGTTACAATACTATTGACTATTAGTCCCTATGTGTACATTATGTCCCTGTGACTTATTTATTTTATAGCTGGAATTTTGTACCTCTTAACCCCTTTCACCTATCTTATCTGTCCCCCCAAGCCCCTCCCCTCTGGCAATGACAAGTTTGTTCTCTGTATCTGAGTCTGTTTCTGTTTTGTTTATTTGTTTTGTTTTTTAGGTTCTACATATATATGCAATCAGATGGTATTGGTTTTTCTCTGACTTATTTCACTTAGCATAAATATATATATATATAAAAACTTTATCTGTTGCTTCCATCCATATTGTCTATTATAAATAATGCTGCAATGAACATAGGGGTGCATATATCTTTTCTAATTAGTGTTTTTGTTTTCTTCAGATACATACCCAGAGATGGAGTTGCTAGATTATATGATAGCTCTATTTTTAGTTTTTTGAGGAACCTCCACACTGTTCTCCATAATAATTGCACCAATTTACATTTCTACCAGCAATGCACAAGGGTTCCCTTTTCTCCACTTACTCGCCAAAACTTGTTTATTGTCTTTTTGATAATAGCCATTCTGATGGTTGTGAGGTATATCTCATTGTGGTCTGGAGTTGCATTTCCCTGATGACTAGTGATGTTGAGCATATTTGCATGTGCCTGCTGGCCATCTATATGCCTTCTTCGGAAAAATGTTTATTCATGTCCTCTTCTCATTTTTTTAATCAGGATATTTTTTTGTTGTTGTTGAGTTTTATGAGTTCTTTATATATTCTGGATATCAACCCCTTATCAGATATATTGTTTGCAAATATCTTCTCTCATTTAGTAGGTTGCCTTTTCATTTTGTTGGTGGTTTCCTTTGCTGTGCAAAAGCTTTTTAGTATGATGTAGTCCCACTTGTTTATTTTTGCTTTTGTTGCCCTTGCCTAAGGAGATATATCCAAAAAATATTGCTAAGATCAGTGTCAAACATGTTTTCTTCTAGAAGTTTTATGGTTTCAGGTCTTACCTTTGTCTTTAATCCATTTTGAGTTTATTTCTGTATATGGGCTTCTTATTCTATTCCATTGATTTATCAATGTGTTTCTGATTCAGTAGCAGAATGCCCTCATTATATTTTTCCTTTTTTTTTTTTTTTTCTTTTTTCTTTATGAGGCAGCATAGTATATTGGTAGCAGAAAGGAATTTGGAGGCAGGGAAACCTGAATTTAAAAACCAGCACTGGGCTTCCCTGGTGGCACAGTGGTTGAGAGTCTGCCTGCGGATGCAGGGGACACAGGTTCGTGCCCCAGTCCGGGAGGATCCCACATGCCGTGGAGCGGCTGGGCCAGTGAGCCATGGCCGCTGAGCCAGCGCGTCCAGAGCCTGTGCTCCGCAACGGGAGAGGCCATAACAGTAAGAGGCCCGCGTACCGCAAAAAAACAAAAAACAAACCAAAAAAAACCCAGCACTAATTGACCACTGGGTAACATTGGAAAAAACAGCAACAACAACTTAAATTGTCTTAGCATTAATTTCCTAGGGTATATCTTGGGCAAGAAATATTACTATTTTGCCCCCCAAAATTTCAAAATTCCAAGAAAATCCCATTGGTATTTACATAAAATATATAAAACAATTTAAGGACAATTAATATTTTTAAAATATTATTTTTTCACCCAGCAGTAAGTTGTGTCTCTTCATTTATTTGGAATGTTTATAGACCAAGGAAAACTTTGTCAACTTTTTGCATTGGTTTTGTACATTTTTAATTCAATCAGTACAGAGATACTTTATTTTTCTTTCTATTATTAATAAGTTGAACGCATAGCTTTCTGTTAAACTGTTTAACCAGGTATAACATTATATATTTTAAGTGCTTTAAAGAATTTGAAACATTTTTAGACGGGATGGAGTTACATTCTTTTGGGAACATATTTTAAAACTTATCTTAAGGGCTTCCCTGGTGGCGCAGTGGTTGAGAGTCCACCTGCTGATGCAGGGGACACAGGTTCGTGCCCCGGTCCGGGAAGATCCCACATGCCGCTGAGCGGCTGGGCCCGTGAGCCATGGCCACTGAGCCTGCGCGTCCGGAGCCTGTGCTCTGCAACAGGAGAGGGCACAACAGTGAGAGGCCCACGTGCTGCAAAACAAACAAACAAACAAAAAAAACTTATCTTGTTTTCATCACAAAAAAGAAATAATAATGTGACGTGATAAATGTGTTAGCTAACACTACTATGGTAATGATATTACAATACATAAATGTAAGTATGAACTCAATAGGTCGTACACCTTAAACCTACATAATGTTATCTGTCAATTGTATCTCAATAAAAACACAAAATAAAACTCATAGATGCTATTCACAGAGCTCATGAGCAAATGTTTTGTAGATTCTCTGAAATTGTGGATATCGCTCTTTTTTTTCAATAGCAGTTTTCTTTGGCTTAAGAATTATCAGTAACTTGTCTTACTATCTCAACTCACATTCTCAGGACAGACTTTGAGTATAAATACATATTAATTTTCTTAAATTAAAGTAACTATTCAGGGACACCAGGGAACATTATGGAAGGAAAAAAATCACACCCTGATATGGTCTATTTTTCTTATGAAAATAAACATTGTATTTTTATAAAAATTGTATTCAAATTCTCCAAATATGAAAAGAAACTCATTACCAGTTAACATATTACCATATTGTCACCCCAAATTGACTATGAAGCTATTTCCATTTTCTTTTCTCATATGTGTGTAAACTTACAGAATAAACATACCTGAATTCGAAATAAATTAAAATAAATCACACAGAGGTAAAAGAAAGTTGCAAACACTAGATATAGAAAGCAATCTTGCTACCCCTAAAGGTTTTACTATAAGCATTTATTAACTAAGCCTAAACCAAATTTTTCCTCACTGGTGCCCTGAGATTGGTTGAATCATTATTACATAACTTGTCTGGCAGCCTTGCTAAAGCGTATGCTGGGCTATATGTCATGAAGAATTTATATCAGGGTGTTAAAAGTGATGTGAGATTCCCATTAAAAGAAATAACCTTAATCATCCACAATAACATTGCATTAATTATTGATAAATCTAATCAGTAATCTGAAATTGCTCACATCTAAAATTAATCAGAAAGGCAGATGAATTCCTAGCATGCTGGCATGCTCTTTTGCCTTCAAGTACCTTTACAGTGTTTTTATTTACATGCTCCTGAGTTGGAGAAAATTTAACTGAAAACTGGAAAGATTAGATTCTTCAAAGGAATGACTTCACTGGGGTTAGGTTCTACTCTCAAAACTGGGGTATCCACTATGTCAACTCATGTAAACTGCTGCAACTTAAATGTTTTTTGTTTTAAACCGATTCTCTTATAAAATCAAATTTTGTACCCATTTCTCAACTTTCCCCTATTTTTATACTCAGAAGTAGCCATAAGCATTCAAAAAATTATCTTAATATATTTATTTTTGTCGTGACTTCAAAAAGCAAACAGAGAGAGATAACTGAGTGAGGAGGGAGGGACGGACGGAGGGGGGGGGAGAGAGAGAGAGAGAGAGAGAGAGAGAATTATACACTCAATGGCAATATACCCATAATCCAGTTTAAGATATAAACTATTTCCATCAGATAATATTTCCCTAATCCTCCTGGATCATATTCTCCACCCTTCCAACTAGAGTTAAGCATCCTTTTGAATACAAATTAGTATTTCCAAATTTCATTTATTCATTTATACTTTACTATATATGCATACAAATTAAATTAAAACAATGTTATTGTTTTCCATGTCTTAATATTTACAGAAAGTGTATCATTATGATATGATTTGTGTAGCTCTGTACAATTCACTTCCAGAGCTGTAGAATGCCCTAGGATATGCAAGTACTAGAATTTATCATCTATTCTTTTGCCAATAGATATTCTAAATTCTTGAGATTTCGAATACTGCTGCTTTGAGCATTCTTGTACATGTCTGTAAGAGAAAATATTCAAGTGTTTCTTGAGGTCATAAAATTATAGTAGAATGGCTTCTTTGAAGCATATGCAGCTCTTGAACTTTAAGAGGTATTTACCAATTTGATTTACAAGTGGGATTGTGCTAACCTGCACTAACAGTGGCTAAAATTTTTGGTTTGTTCATATTCTAGTTAACTTAAATTTTTTTTTTTCTGCCAGTGTGTTATATGTGAAATTGAATTTCATTGTGGCTTTTAAAAAATATTTCCACAATTAATTGTGGGGTTGAGAATCTTTACAACTTTTTTATGGGCCCAGCCGCTCCGCGGCATGTGGGATCCTCCCAGACCCGGGGCACGAACCCATGTCCCCTGCATCGGCAGGCGGACTCTCAACCACTGCGCCACCAGGGAAGCCCGAGAATCTTTTATATGTATTGGCAGTTGCATTTTCTCTTCTGAATGATACATATTTGTCATATGCTATTTTTTTTTTGTCTTAGACCTGTGGTTTAATAAGTATTTTGATTGACTTCTAAATACTGGAGGATTTTCCAAATGCCATTTTGTTACTGATTTCTAATTTAATCCTAAGAACCTACTCTAAATGATTTATATTATTTTAAATTTGTTTAGACTTGTCTTATGGCTCAGCAAAGGGTTTATCTTGGCAATGTTTTGTGATCACTTGAAAAGAATGTGAAGTTTCCAACTGTTGGGAGGAGTGTTTTATACATATAAATCAGGTTGTGTTGGTCATTAGAATGGTTCAAATCTTCCGTATGCTTATATACTTATAGCTTGGTAATATATTTTGCAATTAGGTGCCCAGGTCTGTGATTTTTTTTTCTTTTGTTTTTGTTGGTTGTCATTTGAAGCACATAAAGTTTTCTTATAAATTACAGGTAAAACTGTTAATAATTTTTTGATTTACACATTTTTGTATTGATGCTTTTTACGAAATCATCCCTTTTTGGAAGTTAAAAGATATTCTATATTTTTTTTCTAAATGTTTAAAGTTTTTATTTTCCTAGTAATGTACTTTTGTATATGGTGTGAGATTGGAATTTACTTATATTCTTTTTTTGAAAAATTTATTTATTTGTTTATTTTGAGTCTACTTATATTCTTTAGTATATCATTCCAGCATTGCTTTTAAAAATCAATGCCATTGACATTCAATTACATCTCTCATCATAAATGACATTTCCCTATATACCTATATCCTTTACCGCAGCTCCTTTCTGTTCCTTTTTTTTGCTGATTTATCTCTACATCAATACCATGTTCTCTTAATTATTATAATTTCATCGTAGCATTTGATACCTGTTAGGGCAAGTTCATCTTCTCTTCCCCTACCCATCACTAGTTCTTTTTCTTCAAGAATGTTTTAATTATTCTTGGCCTTTTACTTTTTCTTGTAAAGTTTAGAATAAGTTTGTTCCCTTATCCCCCCCACACAGAAAATCATAAGAATTGTTATAGGAATTACTTTATTTTATACACACATACATAAAATTGAGACCATTTATTTTCAAAGCACATTTTCTAAATCTATTACTGATTTTTATATGTTGATTTTTCTATAACAATTTATTACTTTGTATCATTAATCTTCTATCTAAAATCCTTAATTGTCTTATTAATTCTAAAAGGCGCAGCTTCCGTTTAAATTTCTAAGTAAATAATTATATTGTCAATGAATGAGGATATTTTCTATTCCAATCTTTATCTCATTAGTTGTTTTTCTTGTCTTGGTGCAGTGACTGACTCCTTTGGTATTATATTTAATACATACTGTGATATTAGAATGTTGTATTATTCATAATCTTTAAGCTAATATTATTAACACTTTAATATCCATTCTGTTGTCATAGGTGTTTTGATAGATGCACTTTTCCAGATTAAGATAATTTGCTTTGTTCCTCCATTGCTGAAAATTTGTTTATGTATTTTCTTAATTTTAATATTGAATGTAATTTCAGTTAAGTATTTTTTTCCTGAACTTAGTGAGATAGTCATTTTTGTTTCTTTTCATGGTTATATCTAGCTTTAAGGGATGATGGGAAAGATAGTCTCTAGCTGATTGGCCAGGAGCCCAGTTAAAACTTTATGGATTGTATTACTGCAATTATCAGTCCTTACCACACAATATTATACTGGTCCACACATTGATTGGAGAGCATTTGCTCTGTTTCAAATCCCTAGAACAATTTATATATGAGTATTATTTAGTTCCCCATCAATGCCTGGAGTTTTATTTACTTTGACTCTTTCTTTCCTTCTTCACTCTCTCCTTCCCCCCTTCCTTCTTTCTTTCCTTCTTTCCTTCCTTCTCTCTCTCGGGATTAAAATTTGAACTATTGATTCAATACTGTTAATGTTTACAATTAGTTAATGTTTTCTATTTCTTATTGACTTAATTTTGGTAAACTATATTTTTCTAGTATATTGTCTATTTTCTCTAAAATTTCAAGTTTAAACTGTTATTCATGATACATTTTTATATATCTTTTGAAAATCACTACTGTATTCTCCTTTTTAATTCTTAATATTTCTTATTTTGAACTTATTTTGCTTTCCTTGATCAACCTTGTCAGTGGTTTATCTATTTCATAAGTTTTTCTTTTCAAAAAACTAATATGTGTATTTGAGAATCCTTTGTAGTACATTTTTGTTTACTACTTTATTGATTTCTTACTTTATATTTATATAGCTTATATTTATACAGGTTATTTTTTTTCACTTTTGCAATTCAATTTATTTGCTGTTTTACAACTTATATTTACAAAGGCTTTACAATGTCACATTTTCTTGTTTTTTGATACAATGCTTTAATAGTTCAGTCAAGAGAGATATCATATGATGCAATATTTAGCTCTTCCTTGAAGCTGGAACTCAGCAATTTATTTCCTCTAGAGCTGCTGGGTATTTCCAAAACTTTATAACATTTGCCTTGAATCTCTGTTACTTTGTAGGGGAACTTGGTTTTTGATCTCTCACAGTTAACATTCCAATGGTTTGTGAGAGGGTCTCCTGGACTCCAGTCCCTCTGGCTTGGGCATTGTGTGTTTTCTTCGGAGGCTGACACCAGTGCTTTCACAGCCATCCATCCTGTCATTTCAACTGGTAAACCACAGGGACGATGTGCTCATATTCACCACCAGCTTGTAATAACTTGTACTGATTTCTGGTGGGCCAGACCATAAGTTGCGGAGGGACAGAGCACTCAGGTGGCATCCTGATTATCCTTCCAGCCTTCAGATAAGACCTTCCTTTGGAAGATGTCAGAGGGTCTTGTGGACTCACTTCTTCAAGGAGGCATTCTACCTCATCCATTACATCTTCAACTTCCAACTCAGAGTCTTCTGAATCCTCAGGAAGCACAATGGTAAAGGCAGCGCTTTTCTTCAACAAATAGGCTGTCTTAACATTTGAGACGCTGCTCAGGTCTCTCACCTTCCTGCCTTGCACAGTCTTTTTAGTCTCTGCACACCTTTTCAAGTTCTCTTTATACACCTCCCCAATCTCATCATTCACCATCACTTCATCTTTGTCTGCCCTTAATTTCCTATTTGTGACTGGCTTTCTCCATGACCCCTTGGTTTTGCAGTCTGGTGAGGTCCCTTCATCTCTGGAGGGCATTTGCTGGGGGGATTTCTCTACCTGTGCTTCATACCAACTCATGTCGCACTGTATACCCTCATTTACTTTGGTAAACTGGGCCAACCAGGTAGGGGAGGGAATGGGCCTCTCACAGCCATTGTTCTCTACCTCCTCAACTTCATCCTGGTTCCTGCTCCCCACTGACACCTGCTCTGCTCCGTTTCTACCACTTCTTGGTGAAGACTCGGGAATTCTCAGACTGTACCTCATACCACCAACTCATATCACACTGAGTGGCCTCATCTACTTTGTTGAACTGGGCCAACCAGGTAGCGGATGGAACACCCCCCTCAGGGTAGCTATTGCTCTCTACCTCTTCCTCTCCACCCACATTCTCAGGGGAGCCATGGTTCCCACTACTGTTCTCTGGCATGCTTTCCCCTACAGTAAGGAGTTCCTGAGATTCTGAATGTAGGCTCGGGTCTTTAACTGCTTCCATGCTGGCACAGAGTGGCCTTTTCTGCTGAAGCTTGTTGATATCTCCAGGAGACTGCTACAATTTTGAGTTCAGGCTATTCTGGATCTCATCTCTGTCAGCTGGAGGTGGTGGGTTTTGGGAAACAGCTGCATATCCCTTCTTTTCTTCACCCAAGTTCATCTCCATGATAGATCCTGACTTAAACATCTCATGTCTTACAACATTAAGACACCACTCTGACTCGACAGCTCTGTGTTCATCTTATTTATACAGTTTATTTTCCACTAGCATTTCAAGGGTATAATTATAGGACTTTCATATATTGTTGCTTTAGAGTTTTACATTTAGTGCTAAATATTTTCTGATTTCTATTATCATTCCTTCACACTTAGGCAGAAATATGTTTTTAAATTTGAAATTTATTTTATTCTTCATCTTTTCAGTATTTATTTCTAAGTAATGGTAATTATGACAAAACAATGTTTCTTTGAAATTTGATTAGTTTTTCTTTCAAGTCTAATAAATAGACAATATTTTTGTCTTTTCCACAAATGCTTGAAAACAAGGTCTATTTTTAGCTTGTTGACTGCAGGGTTAAATGTGCCTGTTATTAATATGTAATCAGGTTTTTCAAATCTTTTTTATTCTTCTAATTTTTTCTCATTGATCTATCAATGATAAGAGTTGTATTTGCATATTACCTTTTATAATTATGTATATTTTTGTTTAATACATTTTTAAGCTATAACATTAGCTTCATTTTTTTGTTGATGTTACTTCACATTTAAACTTTCTGTAGCTTTATGTCATATGTGCTGATTTAAAATTGCAGATGGTTAGGTTGCATTTTGTCCAATCAAATCACCTCTTTTCATCTTTAACTGTTAAGTTTAATCAATTTATATGCATTACTATTACTGATAGATTTGTACTTATATCATCCTATTTATGCTTTCTAGATATGTGACTTCTTTAATATATAATCTGATATTTGTAGTTAACATATTTCTTTTGTTCTTTTTTAATGTGTTCAAAAATTGATTAATTCTTGCCCCCTCCCCATACCCCTGACACTGCATTAAAGTTTATACATTCTATTTTTATTATTTTTGTAGTTACTTTTAAAATATTAACACCCTTACGGTATATTAAACAACTGTATTTAACAACAATTAATGTTAATTAATCTTTTTACTTTTTCTTGTTCCACCCCTGACAATATGAAATTCTAAGTGTGAACCTGTCACACTCTTCTTGTCTTACATCTGAGGTTGTAGGTTGAGTTCTACAGTGTTTTCTTTTTTTTCCTGAAACTCAGCCTAATATTGATTAACTTCTTGATCCTTGAACAACACGAGTTTAAACCATGTGGGTCCACTTACGTGCAGGTTTTTTTCAATAGTAAACACTACAATTCACATGATTTGCACAGGTCAGCTGAATCCACGGATGCAGAATCAGAGATACAGCAGACCACAAATGTGGAGAGCCAAGTCTAAGTTAGATGTGGATTTCGACAGCTCTTAGGGTGGGTGCCCCTAATCTCCACATTCTTCAGGGGTCAACTGTGTTTTTAAATTGGGGCCTGTGAGCTCCCGTTCACTAGAGTATCATCTGTGGCTTAGGATGAGGTTGTGTACTTCCAAAGGATACTTCAGTTGGTGTCTTGGCAAGGTTGTTACCAGCATGGCTCTTTATGTTAACTCTTCAGCACTGGAGTCTCTGTACAGCACAGATAGTGACAATTCAATATCAAACATACATCACGATAGGCTCATGTTTTGAATTCTTAGGAAGACTCATTTTCCTATTTAGAGCCAAAGTCAATAAGAAAGCTTTCTTTCTTTCTCCTTTTTCCTAGTCTATCTTTTTGCTAAAAGTATAACCTTTCAACAGCTCTGTCCTTTACATGGAAGTCACAGTTCCATTCCCCTAATAGCCCTGCTCCCCTGTCTCCACTAGACTCTGTTTAAACCAAAGCCCTTGTTTTTTAAGACTAGCAAATGACCCTTGAATAACCTAAACTTCAGGTACCATTTATAAAGTTTCTGGAACATAATGCGTACTCAAAATAGTCCCATTTGTTGTCATGTCTCCTTTCACCCAGAATTTTATGTTTGTGAACAGATGCAGTGAAACAAAGACAAGAACTCAAGAGCACTACCCTAGTCCACTTCTCTATCAGATTGGTCATATAACAAAGGACAGCTTTTCTATCTTTTTCTTAGTATATTTTTAGTCCCCAAAGATATCGAAGTTTGAGTGTTTTAATTCATTAACATAGAATTTGTACCAGATCTTCGTAGGCAGTTAGACTAATTGGAATGAGAGCCAATCAAATTTTGCATTACCTGAGAATAGAGGGAAAGGAGGGACAATATAGGGGTGGGGAGGTGGGAGACACAAACTACTGGGTGTAAGATAGGCTCAAGGATGTATTGTACAACACGGGGAGTAGAGCCAATATTTTGTAATAACTGTAAAGGGAAAGCAACCTTTAAAAATTGTATAAAATTTTAAAAAATTAAAAAGAAATATATGTATCTAAGTGTAATTTAAGTTTACTTTAATCTTATATTTCAGTATTTGACACATTGAACTTGTAGCAATAAGATCATAGTAAAAACTGTAATATGTTATTATAGGTGTCTAAATGTCATTCTGTGTTGTACACAAATTCATAGTATATAAAAATGGTATAGAAAGAGCATTATATAAGCTTTTTTTCTTTTCTTATTTGAAAGTCTCACTTGCCTTTGCTGAGCAAGCTGCAACTTTAAGATACAGTTGAATTGTATGATTGGATTCTTTTTTTAATTGCTCTGTGACAGACTTCACAGAATCACGTCAAATTTGAGAAGAAGAATTACAAAAGAGTTTCACCTGAGTTGTACATGTCACAAAGAGAACTGTTGAAACATGGATAATGGGCGTGTGCTGTGGGTTTCTTTGATTTAATTGCCTGAGTCTCCTCTGTAGTAATACATCTGGCTAAGGTTTTCAACTTTCAAGAGAAAGTTGCTGGACTGTAGAGCTATTTAATAAAAGCCTTTCTCATTGACTTTCAAGATACTTAACCTCCTCAAAGACAGGAAAGCCTACTTTGAAAGAAAAAAATAGGTTAATTGATCTTCATGTGAAGCTTTCTAAATAGCTAGGTAGATATTAACCTTTCTGAAAATTCAGAACTTCTACTAAATGAACTAAACACTTCTGGGTACAAATAAAGAGGTGATTATTTTATCAACTTCATTAGCACAATTTATTAAAGGTCCTGGCCATGATACAGGGAGTACTAAGTGAGGTACTACAGGGAATTATAAGGAAGAAAGCAGTTCTGCCCAACTAGGTTTATGGTCCTAAGAAGGACCTCCAGAAAGCCTGATAAAGATGTGCTAACTTTACTGAGCCAAGGGAATTTAAAAGGAAATAACCATCCAGTTTTCACTGTAATTGGTCCCTTTGAGGCCAGCTTTGCCTGAAGCAGATATAATTTTAAAAGGAGGCAGACAACCCAGTTGGGTTCTTCTTTAAATGATCTGAGGCAAAGCATGGGATAAAGATTGGAAGCATATTCCTTGGACTTTTTCCTGTCATTGAGGCAGGATCTCTGTTTAGCTCAAGGGGTATCTTGGACTCTTCTTGAATCTTTTATTTTTACATTTTACTACTTTCCTGAGTTTGCTGAGTCCAGTTGTATAAATATCTGAATAGTAACTTTCAAGCCCCATGCTTCATCGTTAATGCTGATAAGAAAGAATTCCAAATATACACAAAATATTGTATCTCTAGATCTATCTATGCAGACCTACACATCTATCTTTAAATAAAAAGAAATTAGTCATTGTAAGTTGTTGATTAGAACAATACAACTATTTCTGAGATAAAACTATTTCTTTCTTCACAAAAAATCATGAAAATAAAACAAATATTTATTAAACACCTATCTAATATAGAGCAATATGTCAAATATCATTAAGTGTACGAACATGAAGTCATGGTCCATGGCTGTGAAGTCCTTACGATACAATAATGGATACAAACTAACTACAATCCATAGCAGAAATTGATGAGTGTCACAAGAAAGAAAAAGTTCTGTATTAACTGAGAATGGTGTTTCTTAAACTTTGGTGAGTATTAGAATCTCTGGACCTTGGTAATTATGCAGTTCATATTCTGCCCTTTCTAGGATGAACCTAGAATTTACAACCTTAACTCTCCATGTGATTATAATGGATTGGTCTGAGGACCACACTTTGAGAAACATCTCAATAGTATAAATATTATTTATGGCTGAGGATGATGAAGAAAAATAGTCTTCATGAAGCACATAGAACATTTGTTGGCCCTCAAAAGTATAATTTTGACAGAATGGAGATAAGAAGAGAGGAGAGTCCAGTTGATAGAAATAATATGAAAAAAATGGATGAAAAATTTGTTCTTAGAGACTGCCTCTGAAACAGACAGACACTGAAGTAGAACTGTGCAAAAGCAGAGTTGTATGGACTTGCAGAGTCAGCCAATAACTAGGATTCTAAAGTGCCCACTGAAACATGGCTATTATGACTTCTTTTGTTAACTCAAATTTTGTTTTGGAGAAAGACAGGGGAAGGGAGAGGTCATGGAGGAAGGGATGGCAATAATAATTTAATGAAAACATAGCTTGTTTGAGTCCTTTGTCATCCAAGTAAATATTGTTAAGGAAAGAGTTAACATCTGACTGTCTTTGCAGCCATGTTTATAAGATGGGGATCGTGTCCTACCTGTGGTTGTCTGTCTTCCTTATTTGGCAGAATAGGATTTTTCTTGGTCAGGCAGCCTATCAGCGAAAACTGCTTACTTGTTTCTTTTTTCTAAGTGCCGGAACTGTTCTTGCACTGAATTTGTTTCTGTCCTAAAAGGAAGAAAAGCACCTATGTAATAGTGTTACATAAATCAAATAAGTTAACATTTGCAAGTCATTTGTAACAGTGCTTATTAATGTAACATGAACCAACAACAGGACAAAACAAAAAAACACTGTCTTTGTCTTCGTGTCTGCTATATCTCTTTAGAATTAGGTAAACTGCTGCCTAAACTATACTCAGTTCTTGTTATAATGCATTTTCCTTCATTTCTAATCCATTTTCAAATTCCTCTGTTCCTGGTTCAAACCTATCTTCTTATAACAGTGATGCTTTGCTTACTCCAGTATTTCTGAGACCTGGTCATGTTAATTCTTTACATTTATAAAGAGGAAAGATTCTAATTTTATGCCTAAAACCTTTATTGGTTCCACTTTGCTGGCTCAGAGAAAGGTGTTAATAATTCTTTTTTCCTATTGTTTCACATTTCTGGCTCCACTAATGGCCCTTAGGCTCTGTGCTGGATATAGTCCATTTACTCCTCCAGGTACACTCTCCTAATACCTTCTCTATGTCCTAGTGGCTGACCTTTATAGATTGCAGCACCTAGGCTTTCTTGTCCTTTGGTTTGGACTTGCCCTTGCAATGGATCAGAGTACACCTCACTGAATGTCCTCAGTAGAGGAGAGCTTATATGAATCAAAGGGATAGTACAATATATGTTTTTAGAAGAAAAAACCAGATCGTTAAATGCTGCTGCTTTTTGTTTGGTGCCATCTGGGAACTCTTTTTCCTCAGGTTTCCTTCCATCTCTCGTGGATTCTGTTCTGTTGGCAATACATAAGGAACTCGAGCTTGTCCCAACATAAGAGAGCTCCCTAACTTTAGAAGGTACAGCAGAACCTAAGGTGATTTCTAAGAAAAAGGAGCGTTGCAGAAGCACCTTGGGGCAATTCTCCTCTCTTTTTCTTGGATCCATCTTTTCATGCTTGAAGGGAAAACGTCAGCATACCGAGCTAGCTTGAAGGGCAAACTTGTGTTACCTGCACCATCACTCTACATGATAATCCCAATGTCTGCTACTGCTAATTGAATGGCATTCTTGTTCACTAGGCTATGTTCTGCAACAGAATCCTTCTCAATACAGCATTCCAAATAGCCTCTTGTAACCCATCAGAATTGGTACTCAAGATGAAGCATATTTTTTTTAGCCCTTCTAAGAACAGAGGGACAAAAAGAGCTCCCAAATATCATCCATGATGTAGTTTAGTTCACCAGGGAAAGAAGAGTATATATGAATTTGGAGCCTTCATCCTAACAAATAACAGAATTTTCTTTCTCAGCAATTTTGGGGAAATATTGGGTTAAGTTAAACAGCCTAAACATCATCTTAGAGCCTTGCATATGCTAATCTGCACCGCTCATCTTCAACAGATGAAAGAAGTCTATAGCTTGAATTAATCAGATTTATTTTGGTTGTAAGTGAGGGAACTCCAGCTGGAATGAGTTTAAGAGGGGAAAAACAATTTACGGATACTAGACTATAGAAATGCATGGCAAAGATAATCACTGGTTCAAAACAGACATGGAACCAAGGAGAGGGATACTGTAAAGATTTTTTTTCCAATCTTATTTGTTTCTATCAGTTTCATTCTTTATTCTTTTTAGACTGGATTTTTCTCAGTGACATGGAACATTCCACTAACATTTCCAAATTAGTATCTTAGGGTTTTGCCAACAAAGATAGATTGCCTTTTTTTTTTTTAACATTTTTTTTTCCAATTAAAAGTATAAAAGCTAGGAAGCATATAATGGGCTTGGTTTGGGACATGCCCTGGGAGTGGAATATTACAATTAGTCAGCCCCTAGATCCATATGGTTAAAGCTTAGGAATGAAGAACTCAAAATAGAAAAACAGAGTGCTCTTGCAAAGAGAAAATGTTATTGGCCATTCAAAATAGTAGATGATCATTACAAAGCATTTTCCATGTTTATTTGATCATTGAGTCTTTTTATTGTACAGAAAATCTCAAAAGGACCTCCAGTCTGCTAAATATTCTTTAGAAAATACTGGTTTATTTTAAACATAGCTCTGAGAATATTTAAATGGTGGTGTATGGCTTCTGGAGGAATCAGATATTCAGAAATCTGGCCATATTCAATACAGCTATCACCAGCCAAACAAAACAGGAGTTTCTCATAATTCCTTAAAATTTTTACTCTCTCCAGTCATTTTGCTTTTTTAGAATGCTTTCAATGATTATCACTTTCTTTCCTTTCTACTCATCCATATTCTACCTAAACTTTTGGCCATGTTTAAGCTGCTCTGATTGTGGGAAACTAGCTCCCTAGTGAACTCTTATGTCTTTAAGCTTTTATACGATGTTATTTTACAATTATTTGGCAAATTTGCAAGTACTGTAAACTGTTGTTTTTGTGTGCACATGAACTAGATGTGTGTTTGCATGAGTGCATAGATGTTCAAGCATGTGTGTATGTGTGTGTGGGGGGGTGCTACCTCCCTAAATCAAGGGAATATAATTCAATCAGCAAGTTCTGTCATAGATCATAGAGAAATGGGAGGAAGTTACAGGAGAGAGCCTGGGAATGTGCGAAAGCTGTATCATGAGCTATTGTTACTGATGAGAGTGTGTTGCTTTGGTGACCACATCTATGTTCTGTGGTAGATGATCTGTCCTGGAAGGAAAAAAAAAAAAAAGTCATTTTTCGCTCATTAGTTATTTCTGCCTTACTTTTCAGGGAATTTGCCTCTTGGTTCCCTAAATGGTGGTGCCTGAATTGTGAACACTGTTTTCCATTGGTGATTCCAAAATAAGAATCAAACCCAAACTATGCAAATAAATACATATTATTTGATACTTAAAAAGTATATCAATTAGGATTAAAGATGAGCTGAATGAAAAAGAGAACCCCAAATATCCGTGACCTAAATAAAACAGAGCTTAATTCTCTGCTATTTAAGTTCAGAGGCGGACAGTTCTCTCCAGACATGAATATTCCAAACTCAGGAAGCATTCCTTCTTGTTCCACTCAGTGATTGCTTGCATGAGTTCTATTTTCGTGGTACAAATTGACTTTCAGGCAGCAATTTTGGGGAAAGGATCAAGATACAGAAGCGGAAAAAGCTATGCATCATTTATCTTTTAAAAGTGTTCTTGAGAGCTGTTACCCAACACTTCCACATTAGTCTTTCTGGTAAGAACATCATCCCACATTTTCATCATTGACTCTATTTTTTATTTAATAGTCTAATAAACATCTGCCATCCTATGCAAGACCTAGAATATTGACAGTAAATTTATTGTTGATACTCTAGATGGTTTTCTTTTTTCCCAGATTAATTAATTAATTGAGACATAAGCCCATTAAAAAATAAAAGAAAGGAAAGGGAAGAACATCTAGGAGGTTATACACTAAAATGCTAATGGAAGATTATCTCTGACTGAGGCTTTAAAGGTGATTGTTTCTGTTTATTTTCTGTTTACTCACCTAACATTTCTAATTTGTCTATAATTCTGTATTACTTATATAATATAAAGATAATAAAAGTCAAAAACCATAAAAAAGAACTTTTTCTCTGTTCAGGGAGTTTGGGAGAGCAGATCACTTTGACAGAAACCATTTGTAAAATGATAGCTTAATATTCACGTTAGAGAAAAAAATAAATTGTATTAGTTGTGACCTAGTAAATAGATGCTAATCTTATTTATTTCAAATGATGATTTTGTAATAGCAAACCTACCATAAGTGAAAAAGTCAAAGACTTAAATATCAAAAAAAACTATTGTTGAAAGAGCACTAAACTAAAAGCATATGGCCTGGCTTTAAACTCAAAGAGATAAAAGACAAGGAAAAGGAAGAAAATAAACTTCACTCTCCATCTTTACATTCCATCTTTTAAAGTTTTAAACTTTGTGTAAATCATGTTTCATCCTTTTCAGGCTTGGCTCTTTAGCAACTAACGTTTCACTAAACATTTATTTGCTAAACAGCTGTCAGCAGTTATTGATAGAGTATGTGTTCAATGTGATAATAAGGTGACCTTTTAAAACTTAGAAACAAGGAAAAAATCGTTTAAAATTAAACAAGAGGGCTTCCCTGGTGGCGCAGTGGTTGAGAGTCCGCCTGCCGATGCAGGGGACACGGGCTCGTGCCCCGGTCCGCGAAGATCCCACATGCCGCTGAGCGGCTGGGCCCGTGAGCCATGGCCGCTGAGCCTGCGCGTCCGGAGCCTGTGCTCCGCAACGGGAGAGGCCACAACTGTGACAGGCCCGCATACAGCAAAAAAAAAAAAAAAAAAAAAAAAAGAAGAAAAAAATAAAAAAACAAGAAAACCTCATATTTAGCTGATACAACTGATATTCCTGATATGTCTTTAGCAGATAAATGATCAACGTCCTCATACAGTGTTACTGATGAGCCTAAGGATCATCATAAATCCTCAAAATAAACTATGATCTCAGGCATACGTAACATGACTGAAATTCCGTTGTCAATTGTATGACACCATACCTGGAAAAATAATATACAGAGAGGTATGCTCACCTTAAGGGGAAAATGCAAAGAACTAGACACTGTCAGGATTTTCCAGGGAAAAGAGATATTCAATTTAACAGACAAGAAAAAGGTCACTGAGAAAGTGATACTTTCTGTTTGGGAAGTGGAAGAAAATTTTCCATAATCATTTATCTCAGTTCACTTTTGGGCCTTTATCCAAACTGCAGATTTGTAATTTGGTGTCCTAAATATTTCCATTCCAATCAGTGATTTTCTTGATAAAGGGTTGCTCATTTGTACAAACAGCTGTCAAAGTCCATTCACTACAGTCCAATCATTCCTTTTTTTTTTTTTTCCCCCCGGTACGCAGGCCTCTCACTGTTGTGGCCTCTCCCGTTGGCGGAGCACAGGCTCTGGATGTGCAGGCTCAGCGGCCATGGCTCATGGGCCCAGCTGCTCCGCGGCCTGTGGGATCTTCCCGGGCCGGGGCACGAACCCGTGTCCCCTGCATCGGCAGGCGGACTCTCAACCACTGTGCCACCAGGGAAGCCCATTCCTTGACTGAACAAACTTGTGTGTCTTGACATTCACAGCTAAGGTTAGTCCTTAGACCATGGTGAATTTACCTAGGCAAGGGTATGCAGTGATTCTTCCCAAAAGCTGGCCAGCTAGCTTTCTTCTGTTGACATCTGCACCTCTACATCACTCTCTTCAAATTTCAACATATTGTCACCTCCAGGTTTGCTAATGACTACTTTGTAGCCAGGTGTATTTGCGTTTTCATCTCACTTGTGAGATGACCAAGGTAGTTATCTACAAAAGAGAAAAAAAAAAAAGGCATTTGTAGATAAATTGATTGGATACAGGACAAAATATCTAATTCTGATACTTGAAGTAACTTGGATCAGTGAATGATCAGCTAGTTTGAAAGTCACAGAGTGAATTTAGTGATAGAAGTTTTACTATAGTCTTTATTCTGTGTAATTCAGAGTAAAAATAGAAGTGTATTAATTGTTCTGATAATTTCATGTCAGCATTCAGATTAGTCTTCATATAATTGGGTTGCTAATAGATTCAGTGTATTCCAGGAAATGTGTATGCAATAGAAAGCTGTTATTTTTCCTCACTTACACACTCTTCTTTCCTAAATTAGAATTTAGAGCTCTTTGATCTTCCTGTGAAGATTCCTCCAGCTTCAGGATATGTGGACATAACCTTAAAATTTGTTTCTGTTTACTATCCTTCATATCAAATGACATCCAAGTCAATGTCAGCAAACCCTTTCCCCCCCTTTCACAAGTAGATTTATTTATAATAGATTTTTAAGGTAGATTTAGAGTATGAGTCTTTTTTTGATGTATATTTATTTATTTGTTTGTTTGTTCTTTAAATCTGTGTCTCTCTTTCTGCCTTGCAAACCTGTTCGTCTGTACCATTTTAGGAGGGCAAGATTCTTTTTAACATCTTTATTGGATATAATTGCTTTACAACGGTTTGCTAGTTTCTGCTGTATAACAAAGTGAATCAGCTATACGTATACATATATCCCCATATCCCCTCCCTCTTGCATCTCCCTCCCACCCTCCCTATCCCACCCCTCTAGGTGGACACAAAGCACTGAGCTGATCTCCCTGTGCTATGCGGCTGCTTCCCACTAGCTATCTATTTTACGTTTGGTAGTGTATATGTGTCCATGCCACTCTCTCACTTCGTCCCAGCTTACCCTTCCTCCTCCCCGTGTCCTCAAGTCCATTCTCTACGTCTGCATCTTTATTCCTGTCCTGCCCCTAGGTTCATCACAACCATTTTTTTTTTTTTAGATTCCATATATATGTGTTAGCATATGGTATTTGTTTTTCACTTTCTGACTTACTTCACTCTGTAAGACAGACTCTAGGTCCATCCACCTCACTACAAATAACTCAATTTTGTTTCTTTTTATGGCTGAGTAATATTCCATTGTATATATGTGCCACATCTTTATCCATTCATCATTATTTTTTTTTTCTTTATAAAAATGTATCAAATTTATTTCAATATCTAGTTTCATTTTTAAGTTAAAGCTTTTAGACAATTTTTTTGTAATTTAAGATTCATTATCAGGGGTGAGGAAAACATTAATAAGCTATTAATTACTGACAACAAAATTATTAACCATGCATTTCTAAAAGCCATGTTAAAGAGTAAAAAGTTCCAGTTATACTACTTAACTGAAGGAAATATCCTTCAGCCCTTTATTTCTAACTATAACACATTCTAATTTTGACATGATTTACACCTTTTTCACCCAACTAATACTATGCTAAACAAACTTTTTCCAACTGTTAAGCCTTTCTTTACCATTTATGAAATATGACTTAACTGTTACTCTTTCAAAGTTCCTTAAAAGAGATTTGAATTTTAATTTTCACCATGAACCTGTTTGATCAAAAAAGTAAAGGACATCACTACCACATGAATTAAAGAATGGAATGAAAAACAAAAGTGGTATTATATAATCAGCAAATTATTTGATAAGACATTTTAACTACTTCACATTTCTACTTATAGCACAAGTGAGAATGAACTGGTTCCAAGGTACTACAAGGTTTGGCATTTTTACTCCAAGCTTTAAATCATAGTGTTGATCTACTCAAGTCATCTCTAAGAAAATGGCAGTGTTCATAAGTACAAAAATTGTTATATCCAGTAAGTGGTATTCTACATGGTCAAGATAATAAGAGAATTCTTTATAAAATTAGATTTTTAAAAATGCAGAATGTCTGGTAATTACCAGTATCTCAAAAGCTAAAATGAGAAAAATACAGAAAATAGAAGTACTCGTTGAATAATACTTTGCTTTGAGGAAGCCAGAAATGATTCTATTTCAAGAAATAAGTAATAATGATAAAAGATGTGATTAACACACTGTATCTCTTTTAAGCCAAAGCATGCTTTTCACCTCAGGACAATTCTGATTTTTACATTCTTAATCTCCTTTGTCCAGAACAGGACCCCATTTTAAGCCATTATTTGAATAGAGTCCATAATCTAAAGCCATTTTTCTCCACAGGATGTTTTCACTGTAGTACATATGCTGCAAAAAGGCAAATGACTAAGTCAGTTATAAAGAATCTGTAGCATAATAAATGCCAATTTACAGTAACTGTCAACAGACTTCTACACCGAAGCCTAAAAGTTGCTATAGTACAGGTGAGAACTAACATGATTCTTCCACATGCTCAGACTTCATTTACTAAATAATACTGTCACAAGATCTGAAAAGAAACCTTAATGGGTCCTTCCAAAGCTGCATAATTTTCCAGATGATTTTCCTCTGGTTGCAGAGCCTGTTCATTCCTTCAATCCTTTTTTAGTCGTTTAGCTTTTGCAATATTTTCCTGACGTTTTTGTTTCTTCTTTTGCTCCTTTTCCCTGGCCTCGATCATCTTGGCCAATTTCCAAGACAGTACAGCACTTGCTAGAAACAATGGAGTTAGGGCCAGAATAACTGTTGTAAGGAAGCCATATGGGTCCTTTGCAGCCCATTCCACAACATACTCAGCCCAAGCCTTTATATCAAACATCTTTGTAGAGGCCTTATGCTTTGAGTAGTGATCTCTAACTTTGTCCTGGGATTATTAGCCAATCACAATTTCAGATGACCCTTGGTTGGCTGTCTTCTTTAGCTCTACCATACACTTCTGAGAGAATGCTTAAATTCTATATACTTGGGCCGTCGGCGCCGTGGCCGCCTCCGCCGGGCACGGGGGCAAAACTGCGGCTGCGGCCACCACCGGCCTCCCCTACAGCGCACCCGAGACTCCATCATTATTTTTAAAGAACTCTCCTTTTCCTTTTTAAAATAGCTGTATGACATTTATCTTAGAAATCAGATGAATTAAAATTAATTGAGTTTTGGGAATTAGAGGATTTAGAACATGGACTGAATGATTGAAGACATCTCTAGGTAGTAACTTCTAACTTGAATTATGGTTCTGAGGGTTTTAAAATGGGAGCTGATGTAAATTAAATATGGGAGCTCAATGGAGAGCGTAAAAACATAAACAAATGCTAAATCTATTCCAGAGGTGAGAAAAACATACATATATATATATATATATATATATATATATATATATATATATATATGAATGAATGAAAGACATCGAGAAAACTTGTCATAAATCATAGAAATCCACAAATCATAAATTAAGACAGTATTAAGACAGTATAAATGTTCTAACAATTTTGGCTATAGCTAACATTAAAAATACTGTATAACTGAAACCCTTAGGACCATTAGCTGCAAATTCTGAAAACTTCTTTTACTTGAGGAAGAGGGTAATGACAACAACAAAAAAGACATCTCTTCCATACAGGTAGGATCCTTGTGTGTATGGGGGCAGGAAGAATATAACTGTATAAAAGTGGGATATCTCCCCATGAAGCAGACATGAACTTTTCTCTGATAAAAGGTTTATAATTTTTAAAAGTTAACATTACTGTTCTTTTTCACTGTTGCAAACTGACGTAAGTCCTTTTACCCATTCAGTAAACATCAGGGATCTTTTGATAAATATTCACCATCTCTGCGGTTTACAGGGAGGTGGGAACTATATTTCCTTTCCTTCATATCCTTAGCACCAGGTGGTAGGTATCAAAGAAGGCAAACGTTGCTTAATGCACAAATATTAATAGCAAGAATGTTCAGGACAGTCTTATGACCTATTCAGTAGTTTGGACAATCTCTCTCTCCGTCTTAGACTTTTTCAGTGGCACTTTGTGTGAAAACTTGACTCCAAGGTGGACTCTTGGATTCTTTGAGGACAAAACTGGCCAACTATAGTGAGGTTAAGTACATTCCCTGTGAATTTGGATGTAGGAATGTATTAGTTTGCAATTACTGCAATAACACTACATGATAGACACAAATCAAAATGGCATACAAAAACCAAAAAATGTTTATTGAACTCATGTTTCTGCATGTTGGCAGTTTGGGGTGAGGGGTTTGGCTGATATACACTGGCCTAGGCTGGGTGTGCCTGCTTTAAGCTATGGCTTCAGCTGGGCTTGTATCTTTGCTGGAATACGATTTGGTCTAGGGCCCAAGAAAATGGAGAAGTGGCCACCTAGGGAAAGCTCATCTTAGTAGAGGCAGAAGAGGGCAAGACCAACTGCATAAGTGCTTTTTAAGCTTTTGGTTATATCACTCACACTAACATTCTATTGGATAAAGCAAGTCATGTGATGTATATATCCACAAAAGATGTGGATATAGGGAAAGGTGAAAAATTGGGGCCATAAAACAATCTAGCACAAGGACTAACAAGGTTATAGAACCCAGGAGCTGCACACCCCACTTGCCAAATTCTTCTACCTAATCTTAAAATGAGACCTGTACATATATCCTAATCAAACAGTTTTCTAGAACATCACTATTTCGCCAATAAAAATAGTGCTTTTAACATCCTCTTGCTAATTAACAAACACCCTGGTGTAGATTTCCATAATGATATCTGAAATTTTAAACAAAACTGTTTAAATATTGATTCCTAAAGTACTTCAAGTGCTGTCAGAATAATCCTAGTGATGTAGACACACATACATCACATCATTATCTTGTATTACCACCCAGGCAATTATGGGAGCCACAAGACTTTTCATGAAGTGATACCTCTAGGCTTTTGTCGGGCAGTCCCATCTATGTTCTGAAAAATTGGTCCCTCTGATTTTAAATTATATATGCTGGGTGGAAGAGAATTTCTCGCTTTTAAAATAACTTCAAATAACGTGGATTTAGCAGAATTTGAGGTCTCAGCTCTTTGGTAACTGAAATTCCTCACCAAAAACAGTTCACTCTCTTTTTTACCTCTCTTGGCCTTGGATACCTGATCCAACGTTCACAAATGGGAAGTGTGAACACTCTGACCCATTACTGACTGATTAAGAACTAGCCTAGAAACAGCTAGAAAGTTTTAGAAACCATTGGTAAGGTCAGAACTACATAAAATTTCTTCTAGTAAGGAATTTACCCTGGAGGGAAACAGAATTACTATCCAGGCTAGTTAGCAGGAGACTGAAAAGGTGAGGAAAGCAATCTCTCAGAAATGAGTGGCAATTCTTGACTGCAATCATCAGGAGGGAGAAAACTGAGCAAGTTGAAAAAAATATTGGCAAGAAAATTGCTCTCCTGATGTTTCCCAATACTGGTATGGGAGGCCAAACAGGCAGCCATGCAAGGAAAGTTAATTGCCTGCAAGGCCTGTAACAAAAGAATAAACCAGAGGGAAAACATCAAATTGGAATCCAAATATAAATTTTCAAAAAAACAAATTAGCGAACAGTAATAAAATCAAACACAGGGGGGAAAAAGCTCGTAAAATACTATTAAAATGATAGCAGACACTTGAAATGTTTCTAAATGTAAAAAAACTATGCTTGTAAGTCATAAAACTATGTTTGTACTAATACATTTTCCAGTGGCAAAAATGAGGCTACTCTTTTTTTTTTTTTTTTTTTTGCTGTACGTGGGCCTCTTACTGTTGTGGCCTCTCCCGTTGGCGGAGCACAGGCTCTGGACGCGCAGGCTCCGCGGCCTGTGGGATCTTCCCGGGCCGAGGCACGAACCCATGTCCCCTGCATCGGCAGGCGGACTCTCAACCACTGCACCACCAGGGAAGCCCAAGGCTACTCTTTTTTGAACAACAAAGATTATAGGCAAAGTGTCTACTGGAATCCATGTAGTGAAGGTATGAATCACAAACATTAGAATTTCTTTGAAGAGAGAGGTATGGCAGTTATTATTTGAACCATTAAAAAATAAAACTATGTGCAATAATTCCGGACAGTAGAGAAATCTTATTTTGCTATATATGTATATATATATAGATAGATTTATTTATTGCTGTATATGTATGTGTATATGTGGGGAGATGGAGTGTGATTCTGACTTGTAATAAAATTTATTGAGATAGGAAGAATAAACTATTTCATTTATTTTATTGGGAGAGAATAACATTCATTTTTAAATATTAAGTCAGTTGCCAAATTGATTTGTCTGCTCTACATACTATATGTTTCCATATAAATTTTAGAAAGAGTTTTTAATTTCTACAAAAAATCTTTCTAAAAATTTTTTCCTACAGAATGTCTGCTGAGATTTTGATAGTGATTGAAGTGACCCTGTAGTTCAATTTTGGAAAATTCCTATTTTAATATTACTCAGTTTCCAAATCCATTGACATGGAAAGTTTCTCTATTCAATTAGGTATTCTTTTATTTATCTCAGCAATGTGTAATTTTCAGTATATAAATCTTGCACTTCTTTGGTTAAATTTATTCATGATTTATTTTCTTTTAAATGCTATTTTGAATAGAATTGCTTTCATTGTTTTCAAAACATTGTTTTGAATGTTTCTTGCTATTGTATAGAAAAACAACTGATTTTCTTACACTGATCTTGTTTCCTGAAACCTTCATAAACTTGTTTATTAGTTCTAGTGGTTTTATTGTGGAATTCTTAGAATATTTATGTACAGGGTCATGTTATCTCCAAACATAGTTTTACTTCTTCCTTTCCAATATATATACCTTCGATTTCTTCTTTCCTCATTGTACTGGCCAAACTCTATTAAAATTTGAATAGAAGTGGTGAGAGGAGACATCTTTAACTAGTTTCTGATCTTAAGAAGAAATAATTCAGTCTTTTTCCATTAGGTTTGATGTTAGGTATAGATTTTACTTCGATACCCTTTATCAAGTGGAGAAATTCTATCTAATTACTAGTTTGCTGAGATTTTTAATCACAAACATATGCTGCATTTTGTCAATTGCTTTTTCTCTGTCTTTTGAGGTGACCATGTGGTTTTTATCCTTTATTATGTTAATATGGAACATTACATTGTTTCAGATAGTAAATCAAATGTTAATTCCTGAGATAAATACCACTAGGTCATGATATATAATCATGATGTGTTGCTGAATTTGTTTTGCTAATATTTTGTTAGGGACTTTGGTGTATTTATCAGATATTGGCCCTTGTTTTCTTTTCTTGTGATGTCTTTTGATTTGGGACCACTATTACTGGCTTCATAGGATAAGTTATTAAAGATTCCTTCTTCTTCCATTTAGAAAGCATTTTTTGAAGTACTCGTATTACTTCTTGTTGAAACACTTAATAAAATACACCAATCAGGCTGTCTGGGCTTGGGGCTTTGTTTTGTGGAAAAGTTTTCAATTATTAGTTGAATATATTTGCTATTCAGATTTTCTATTTCTTAAGTTAGTTTGGGTAATTTTGTTGTTTTAGAAAATTCTTCATGTCATCTAAATTGTCTAATTTGCTAGCATGTTTGTTCACAGTATTCCCTTAGAGGATCACCTCCTCTGTGAAGTCTTCCTTGCCTCCCTCAGATGGAAGAATAGCCCTTGATCTTATTTTCATGTTTCCCTTAACTCCCCAGAATCTCTTTCTTACAGCACTTTCACACACTCTGCTGAAATCATCAATGCACGCATCTGTCTCTCTGCCAGACAGTGAGCTCCTCGAAAGCCCAGGCTGTGCCTTAATCATTTTTTCTGAATTGCCAGTGTCCTTCAAATTGTCGGGTCCACTGTAGCTGCTGGATATAGGTTCAGTTCCCCAGAAGCACACCCTGAGATGGGGATTTATTTGCAGGTGATTTATTTTACAAATGCTCCCAGTAGAAAAGAGTAATGGGGAAGAGGGCCAGGGAAGGTGAGGAGGTCAAGCAAAGATATAATTTCAGGCAAAAGTCCCACAAAGGGGAACTTAAGCTTGATCCCATAGGGAACTCTGGTGCATAAGTTTAAGCCTTAGCAGTTGTAAACGGGGTTTAAAAAGAAAAGAAAAAAATATATATTTTTTTAATATTCTTTTAATATCTGTAGTTAAGTAGTCATGTTTCCTCCTTTATTGCTGATTTTGGTAATTTGTATCTTTTATTTTCTTGCACAGTTTGTCAATTTTGTTGATATTTTTCAAAGAAACAACTTTTAATTTTTATTTCATTATTTTTTCTATATGTTTTCTACCTCATTTATCTCCCCTTTAGTCTTTATTATTTCATTATTTCTGCATGTTCTGGATTTAGCTGGTTTTATGGAGAGAGGATATGATCTACTCACTCTATTATGCCAGAAATAAATCTCTAGTTAAAGCAGAGATACATCATTTTAGACCTCGTTAGTCAGAATCTCTGGAGGGGATTCCACTGAGTGTCTGCTTCATAAAATTCCCATGATGAATAATGATGGTCACCAAGATTGAGATACAACTATATTTGGCAAGTCTATGATTTGTTCTATGATTTTGGTTACGTTCATATTCCTGAAATAAGATAATCAAGTTTAATTGATAACCTAAGTATAGAATCAACACAAAAGTTACATATATATATAATATACAGATATATATATACAGATATAACTTTTCAAATGATAAATAATATGATATTATCATATCAGTTATTTAGTACACTCTTCTGGACACATTTACATGTGAAGTCAAATTGTAATGGAAAAGTTGTTTGGCAAAGTAGATAAGTAGGACAGAGAAAGCTAAGTAATTGAATACAGTTAATCTGATTAGGTTATGAGAGCTCAATATTTCCTTCTCCTTTGGATGATTACACTTGACATAGTGAATTCAAATATCCAAGGCAACCAGTCACTGTTCAACAGCCAGTGTTAGAAACATATTGACAGTTCTTTCTTTTTGGTTGCACCTACTCTAGATTCCCTTCAGATCTTCAATTAACAAGATCAATTTAAGTATGGGATTAGTTACTGTTGCATGACTGGATTTGCTTATACACAGTCTTTTCACAGCACATATTTAAAATCTCTTCTATTGTACGCTATTTCTGTATGGAGGCTTATAATTAACAGAGTGACATACTATCAAATGATATTAATACCAGAATACAGAACATCTTTATCATTGATATTTTAGCAGCACTCTAGATAAAAGTTGAAAGATGGATATAACATTGCTTTTTCCAACACTGGATAAGGATCAAAATAATTTTGGGGTTACAGTTTTATATTCTAACAGAATGCTTAAGTTACTACAAATTTGGGTAACCAATTGCTATGTATTATCTAACTTTCATAACACATATTTAATTTAGTAACACAATTATTAATAAAGGTAACAAGATAATGAAGGAAATAATTTTTATTTAGATAATAGAGTTTTTAAAAATATTACACTCCAAGTATAAAAGAGATGAATGAAGCATATAGGAGTAGGAAGGGAAAAATAACTTGTTTGTCTTACTCAAATATTTAAATGAGGTCTAAACAAAGTCAACTCAATTGAAGCCCGACTTTCATTGCCTGTTTTTATAGTTCCATGTAGAGTGGGAATCTACATGTCCGGACTCCTTGCCTTGAGAATATCTCTTGTATTTGCATATTTCAATTTTGGTCATGTAAACTAGTATATATGATAAATATCAATTTACCATATAAACTGGTAGCTCAGGAGTGAAAGGTAGAAAGAGTCATGTAACCTTATAGGTATTTGACCTTAGTCTTCATTCAGATCAAAATTCTCTATCAAGCCTTTAGGCTATCAAAGGTAGTATTTGAGATGGTTAGGTCTCAAAATAGTCATGAAAGTTGTGTACACATCCACATGATTATTATACAATTTTAGCTCAGTAAAACCCCATACATTTGCCTTTATTTTCTTTGTGATTTATTGGAAGAGATTTGGACCTGAATTCTTTTGAATAACTGGCTCCTTCCCTGTGTTAGTCAGTTTGGGCTGCCATAATAAAATCCCATAGACTGAGTAGCCTGTAAACAACAGAAATTTATTTCTCATAGTTCTGAAGGCTGAGAGGTCCAAATTCAAGATGCCAGCACATTTAGAGTCTAGTGAGAGCCCAGCTTCTGGTTCACAGATGACAGTCTTTTTGCTGTGTTCTCACATAGCAGAAGGAGCAAGCTAGTGAGTGCTCTGGGGTCTCTTTTATAAGGGCACTGTAGGGAAGCAAACTTTGCCACCTCAAAACGTGTCTCTTTGGCATGAAGGTTAATTTAGGCTGATTATTTTTAAGAAACAGAAGAGTCAAAAAAAGTTTTTCTTGTTACCTCCCCTGAACTGCCTAAAAGAATTTAGATAAAGGGCCTGTTCCCTGAATAGAGCTATCACCAGAGATATCTTCAAAGAATATGGGCTAAGTGTGGTGGGAGGGACTCTGCAGGGCTTAATGTTCAAAGTCCACTCTGTTGCCCCACTGTCTCTACATGGTCCAGCAAACAGTTTTTACCAAACATTTATTCCTCCATCTCTATGTGAATTGTCTTCCTTCCCTTTGAAGTTCCAACGCAATACACCCAACATTCTCTTTTGCTTTTTAGCTGAAGATGGTACTTAAATTGAGGACTTTGGCCATTTTGGCAAATTACTCAGTTTACCTGGGTCTCTCCCATGTATACATTTTATTACACTTTTGTTTGTTTTCCTCCTATTAATCAGTCTCAGGCCAATTTAATTCTTAGACCAGCCAGAAGAACCTAGAAAGTTAGAGGAAAATTTCTTCCTCCTGGACAGCATTAGTCCCATTCATGAGAACTCCACCCCCATGACCTAATCACCTCCCAGAGGTCCCACCCTTCATATACCATTGCATTGTGGATTAAATTTCAACATATGAATGTTAGGGGACACAAACATTCAGTTTATAACAATCCCCTACTTCACTTTGCACATGTAGACTAGACACAGGAATGCTCCTGTGACCATACAGAATGCCCAGAGAGTTACACCTGTTGATTCCACTGAGATTCAAGGAAAGAACAGAAACATTGTCTTTGCACCAATGAGGACAATTAAAACTGGTTTTTATTTTTAAGCAAGAAATCCTTAGAGACAGTGGAACTCACTGTATTCTTGAAAAATAACTGTCATATTTATTGTAGTAAAAAGTCTACAATAGAGCTGTTTTCACATTTATCTAGGATTTTCCATTACCAAAGCTAGTTTGCTTCAACTAAATTATACAGAGACAATGCTTAAAGGGCTCCAGAGAGAGCAATCCTAACTCAATAATTTCCAAGCAGTTTTCCCCATCATGACCCATAGTCTATACCCTAGCAGTGTTTCACTCAGCTTGATTGTTGCTAAGCAACAAATAGGGTATAGAAGTTAAGCTTCTGGAATCACTTACACATTAATTATAAGTCAAAAACATTAGAATAATGCAAGTTTTAATAATGAAGGGTATTACATATGTTGTCACAATATGCCTTTTTTCCTAACCAAGAAGAGAAAGACCTGTGGGATACTTGTCATGGGGAAATGACATTTCATTAGCTTTTGGAGGTACCAAGAGAGTAGATTTTAAGAGAAACAATTAGGTGTTTTATAGCTATCTTTCCCTTTCTCAAAGGTTTTTTTCCCTAATTGCTATTGACTTTGCATTCTTTGAATTACTGAAGCTAACAGTAGCATAAGTAGGTGTTACATTTCCTAGTTAGGAAGTTGCTGAAGTGTTCTGATGATTGCATGATTGCTAAAGACTTTTAAATGCAAGGGAATTAAAGACCATTAAGTGCAAAGAAATCAAAGACCAATTTTTGTTCTCTAAACTTAGAGATCTTTATCAAATTTTGATTTTCCCACCAGGAAAAAGCAATATTCTGAAATCATAGTGCATCTCCATCCACATCTCTCAAAGTTCTTACACTACTATCTACAGTCAGTCTCCTTTGTGAAGTTGTATGGCTGTATGATTTTCCTTTCTTTCTAAATGGAAAATTCTGGGACATGTGTTAGCTTAAGCAAGTACTCTTTCTTGTCCTATGGTAGCATGCCAATATTTGGCCAAAAAATGGACTAAGGAAAACCTGAAATGGTGTCAGCAGTGAGCTGCCAAAAGACTCATTTATCCAGACTAGAAAAGCCAGGTTTATTGCACAGTATGGGCCTCTCAATCAGCAAAACTTGGATATGAATTATTTTAGCTGTACTAAATACAGACCGTATTAACTACAGACTGTAGCTGTACTACAGTCTATCAACTAAAATTGTTTAAGGTATATGTCATATTAAATATGCATTCAAACTTCACACACATAAAAGTCCCTTGGGAAAGATACTCAGTATATTGAAAAGGATATGGACTAAATATTCAGATAAACATGAGTCTGATTTCAAGCCTGGCACTTGACATCTGCGTGACCATGGCTCAGTACTTCACTGTTTCTTGGTCTTGGTTTACTCACATATAAAATGGATGTATGGGGGGGGTGCTAGAACTTAACTCAAAGGGCAATTTTATGGCTCCTAAAGAGATACCCTTCCTGCCCAGCCACACTCACTTTCATTTCTTTGCGGCCCTTTCATCTTTGTTGGCCAGTTACTTCTTTTTTTAATCTACAATTGTACAATATCCCCTAGATATATCACTGGGAGACAAGGAGACAGCAGCTTTCCTATCAAATGTCAATAGATAACAACGTTTTGCTGTCAGTATGTATAATTAATATAAAATGTGCTGTGACTGATCACCAACAAATTCTGAAAGAAGCCATGTGATTGGTCACCCGTCTGTGCATCTGTGAATTATGGAGTAATTTGTGGACTGAAGAGCTAGCAATGAAGTTTTTATGAGTTTACTCACTGTAACCCTAACCCTAACCTTGTCTTTGGCAAATGAAATTTCAATCATTTTATTGTGCGACTGCTGTTATTTAACTATACCTTGCCATTTGAAATCCACGTATACTACAACAGTGAGAAACAAGGATTGTTGTGTATGTGTGCATCTATTTCCTTTTCTTCATGAGATAGCATGGACTTCATCCATTTTCTTCTCTGCTGCTTCCCTAGCCCTCAGAACAATGCTTAATACATAACGTGGAATCAAAGAAAGAATGAGTGTTATCACATGCCTAGAGTGCTTATCATGGAGCCCAGAATATATAAATTACCCACTAAATGCTGGGTTTCTTAGTCTTTTCTTAGTGTCTCTGGTTTTAAGAAGAGGTAGATTTGTCAAAATGAATTAAGCACTCAGTGTGCTCTAGTGTATATTAGGCACAGTATAATTGTGTGAAGAAAGACAGAATTTAGTTCCCTGAAATACACTTTGTGCTTTGTAGCCATAGAATCTAAATTTGATCCTGGCTTTGCTGTTTCACCTTAGGTAAGTTATTTAAACCCTCTAGGCTTCATTTTCTTTATCTGTGTAATGGCAGCAAGTATATCTACTCACCTGATTAAAGTATGTGAAGCTTAAGAGAAATTATGTGTGCAAAGTGCTTAGTCCAGTGCCTGGTACTTAGTAGGCACATAAAATATTTAGCTATTTTTTGAGTTTGTGGCCCATAAGGAAAAACAAAATAATTTAAAAAGAGATAATGAATTTTACAATGTAGATGACAAGAATATATTACAAATATATCCAACTGTGGTTATATGTTGTATTTTTTAATTCAAATGTAATTTCTCCCAAGTGTAATTGACTTTTTTGTTGAGAGAAAAATCTGAAATTGAGCAAATTCCACATTCTTTTATTGGAGGAGACTATTTTAAACATTCACAAAGCAGGAGTCTATAGACCTCAACAGAGAGATCAGAGCTATGTAAGATTAAACTGAGAACTAAAGTCAAATTAAAGATTACTCTGAAACCAAAACCAGTTAAATAGACACAATATTTTATTTAGTTTTCAAAATGTGTCAAGGTTCTTAGCATCTACGTGGCTCAGTTTCTTCTTTTGTGAAATGGAGATGGAAAGATCCCTATCTCATTGGATATTATGATGGTCAAATGAGATAACAAATTTAAAATATTTATCATAAATCTTGGATATAATAAGAATTCAATAAATCTTAACCGATTCTATCCTTTTGTTCATATAAATTAATCTTAATGCCTGACAATAATTTCTTTATTAGGCATTTTCTTTTTTTTAACTTAATTTTATTTATTTTTAAACAGCAGGTTATTAGTTATCTATTTTATACAAATTAGGGTGTACATGTCAATCCCAATCTCCCACTTCATCCCCCCATGCCGCCCCTCGCCGCTTTCCCCTCTTGGTGTCTACACGTTTGTTCTCTACATCTGTATCTCTATTTCTGCCTTGCAGACTGGTTCATCTGTACCATTTTTCTAGATTCCACATACATGTGTTAATATACTATATTTGTTCCTATCTTTCTGACTACTTCACTCTGTATGACAGTCTCTAGGTCCATCCACATCTCTAGAAATGACCCAATTTCATTCCTTTTTATGGCTGAGTAATATTCCATTGTATATATGTACCACCTCCTCTTTATCCATTCATCTGTCAATGGGCTTCCATAACCTGGCTATTGTAAATAATGCTGCAGTGAATACTAGAGGGATTGTGTCTTTTTGAATTATGGTTTTCTCTGGGTATATGCCCAGTAGTGGGATTGCTGGGTCATATGGTAATTCTATTTTTAGTTTCTTAAGGAACCTCCATACTGTTCTCCATAGTGGCTGTATCAATTTACATTCCCACCAATAATGCAAGAGGGTTCCCTTTTCTCCACACCCTCTCCAGCATTTGTTGTCTGTAGATTTTTTTTTTTTTTTTTTTTGCGGTACGCGGGCCTCTCACTGTTGTGGCCTCTCCCATTGCGGAGCACAGGCTCCGGACGCGCAGGCTCAGCGGCCATGGCTCACGGGCTCAGCCACTCCGTGGCATGTGGGATCTTCCCAGACGGGGGCATGAACCCATGTCCCCTGCATCGGCAGGTGGACCCTCAACCACTGCACCACCAGGGAAGCCCTGTTGTTTGTAGATTTTATGATCATGCCCATTCTAACTGGTGTGAGGTGATACCTCATTGTAGTTTTGATTTGTATTTCTCTAATAATCAGTGATGTTGAGCAGCTTTTCATGTGCCTCTTGGACGTCTGTATGTCTTAGGTGAAATGTCTATTTAGGTCTTCTGCCCATTTTTTGATTGGGTTGTTTGTTTTTTTAATATTGAGCTGCATGAGCTCTTTATATATTTTGGAGATTAATCCTTTGCCTGTTGATTCATTGGCAAATATCTTCTCCCATTCTAAACACTGTCTTTTCATCTTGTTTATAGTCTCCTTTGCTGTGCGAAAGCTTTTAAGTTTCTTTAGGTGCCATTTGTTTATTTTTGATTTTATTTCCATTACTCTAGGAGGTGGGTCAAAAAAGATCTTGCTGTGATTTACGTCGAAGAGTGTTCTTCATATGTTTTCCTCTAAGAGTTTTATAGTGTCTGGTCTTACATTTTGGTCTTTAATCCATTTTGAGTTTATTTTTGTGTATTGTGATAGGAGTGTTCTAACTTCATTCTTTTACATGTAGCTGTCCAGTTTTCCCATCACCACTTACTGAAGAAACTGTCTTTTCTCCATTGTATATCCTTGCCTCCTTTGTTGTAGATTAGTTGACCATAGGTGCATGGTTTTACCTCTGGGCTTTCTATCCTGTTCCGTTGATCTACATTTCTGTTTTTGTGCCAGTACCATATTGTCTTGATTACTGTAGCTTTGTAGTATAGTCTGAAGTCAGGGAGTCTGAATCCTCCAGTTCTGTTCTTTTCCCTCAAGTTGGCTTTGACTATTTGGGGTCTTTTTAGTCTCCATAAAAATTTTAAGATTTTTTGTTCTAGTTCTGTAAAAAATGCCATTGGTAATTTGATAGGGATTGCATTGAATCTGTAGATTGCTTTGGGTATTATAGTCATTTTCACAATATTGATTCTTCCAATCCAAGAACATGGTATATCTCTCCATCTGTTTGTGTCATCTTTGATTTCTTTCATCAGTGTCTTATACTTTTCTGAGTACAGGTCTTTTACCTCCTTAGGTAGGTTTATTCCTAGGTATTTTATTCCTTTTGTTGCAGTGGTGAATGGGAGTGTTACCTTAATTTCTCTTTCTGATCTTTCATTGTTAGTGTATAGGAATGCCAGAGATTTCTGTGCATTAATTTTGTATCCTGCAACTTTACCAAATTCATTGATTAGCTCTAGTAGTTTCCTGGTGGCATCTTTAGGATTCTCTATATATAGTATCATGTCATCTGCAAACAGTGACAGTTTTACTTCTTCTTTTCCAATTTGTATTCCTTTTATTTCTTTTGCTTCTCTGATTGCCATGGCTAGGACTTCCAAAACTATGTTGAATAAGAGTGGCAAGAGAGGACATCCTTGTCTTGTTCCTGATCTTAGAGGAAATGCTTTCAGTTTTTCACCACTGAGAATGATGTTTGCTGTGGGTTTGTCATATATGGCCCTTATTATGTTGAGATAGGTTCCCTCTATGCCCACTTTCTGGAGAGTTTTTATCATAAATCAGTGTCGAATTTTGTCAGAACCTTTTTCTGCATCTATTGAGATGATAATATGGTTTTTATTCTTCAGTTTGTTAATGTGGCATATCATATTGATTGATTTGTGTATATTGAAGAATCCTGGCAACCCTGGGATAAATCCCACTTGATCATGGTGTATGATCGTTTTAGTGTGTTGTTGGATTCTGTTTGCTGGTATTTTGTTGAAGATTTTTGCATCTATATTCGTCAGTGATATTGGTCTGTAATTTTCTTTTTTTGTAGTATCTTTGTCTGGTTTTGGTATCAGGGTGATGCTGGCCTTGTAGAATGAGTTTGGGGGTGTTCCCTTCCTCTGCAATTTTTGGGAAGAGTTTGAGAAGGATGGATGTTGGCTCTTCTCTAAATGTTTGATAGAATTCACCTGTGAAGCCATCTGGTCCTGGATTTTTGTTTGTTGGAAGATTTTTAGTCACAGCTTCAATTTCACTACTTGTGATTCGTCTGTTCATATTTTGTTTCTTCCTCAGTCTTGGAAGGTTATACCTTTCTAAGAATTTGTCCATTTCTTCCAGGTTGTCCACTTTATTGGCATAGAGTTGCTTGTAGTAGTCTCTTATGTTGCTTTGTATTTCTGTGATGTCTGTTGTAACTTCTCCTTTTTCATTTCTAATTTTATTGATTTGAGTCCTCTCCGTTTTTTTCTTGATGAGTCTGGCTAATGGTATATCAATTTTGTTTATCTTCTCAAAGAACCAGCTTTTAGTTTTATTCATATTTGCTATTGCTTTCTTTGTTTCTATTTCATTTATTTCTGCTCTGATCTTTATGATTTCTTTCCTTCTACTCACTTTGGGTTTTGTTTTTTTGTCTTTCTCTTGTTCCTTTACGTGTAAGGTTAGATTGTTTATTTGAGATTTTTCTTGAGGTGGGCTTGTATTGCTATAAACTTCCCTCTTAGAACTACTTTTGCTGCATCCCATAGGTTTTGGATCATCGTGTTTTTGTTGTCATTTGTCTCTAGGTATTTTTAAATTTCCTCTTTGATTTCTTCAGTGATATCTTGGTTATTTAGTAACATATTATTTAGCCTCCATGTGTTTGTGCTTTTTACGTTTTTTTCCCTGTAATTGATTTCTAATCTCATAGTGTTATGGTAGGAAAAGATGATTGATATGATTTCAATTTTCTTAAATTTACTGAGGCTTAATTTGTGACCCAAGATGTGATCTATCCTGGAGAATGTTCCATGTGCTCTTGAGAAGAAAGTGTAATCAGCTGTTTTTGGATGGAATGTCCTATAAATATCAATTAAATCTCTCTGGTGTATTGTGTCATTTAAAGCTTGTGTTTCCTTATTAATTTTCTGTCTGGATGATCTGTCCATTGGTGTAAGTGATGTGTTAAAGTCCCCCACTGTTACTGTGTTACCGTTGATTTGCTCTTTTATAGCTGTTAGCATTTGCCTTATGTATTGAGGTACTCCTATGTTGGGTGCATATATATTTATAATTGTTATACCTTCTTCTTGGATTGATCCCTTGGTCTTTATGTAGTGTTCTTCCTTGTCTCTTGTAACATTATTTTAAAGTCTACTTTATCTGGTACGAGTACTGCTACTCCAGCCTTCTTTTGATTTCCATTTGCATGGAATATCTTTTTCCATCCCCTTCCTTTCAGTCTGTATGTGTCCCTAGGTCTGAAGTGGGTCTCTTGTAGACAGCATACATATAGGTCTTATTTTTGTATCCATTCAGTGAGCCTGTGTCTTTTGGTTGGAGCATTTAATCCACTCACGATAAGTATTTTCCTATTACCATTTTCTTAATTGTTTTGTGGGTTTTTTTGTAGGTCCTTTTCTTCTCTTGTGTTTCCCACTTAGAGAAGTTCCTTTAGCATTTGTTGTAGAGCTGGTTTGGTGGTGCTGAATTCTCTTAGCTTTTGCTTGTCTGTAAAGCTTTTGATTTCTCCATCGAATCTGAATGAGATCCTTGCCAGGTAGAGTAATCTTGGTTGTAGGTTCTTCCCTTTCATCACTTTGGCTATATTGTGCCACTCCCTTGTTCCTTCATCTGGTACATAGTCCTCTGACTTTTCATTTTGTCTGTCTTTCTGTGAATGTGGTTTTTGTTCCACAGGCTGCAGGACTGTAGCTCTTCTTGCTTCTGCTCTAGGCATCTTATTTCTGTATCTTTTTCATTAATGCTATTTTGCTTCCTTTGCTCATTATAAGGTCACTCTAACAATCCTCCTCTGGTTTCTCTGTCCTCAATTGCTTCCTCATTTACTTTTTTGCTTAAGTTTTTAATCATTCTCCATAAGAAAAATCCAAACTTCTAGCCACCAATTACAGTTCTTATAAACTTTCCAATTAGTACTCTCCTTAACTCTTCCTGTTTCAGTCAAATATATATACTTTTGTTTATTTTACTCCTCACATAATTTTTTTACCCATCATGGATTGACAGAAAATTTTCTCTGTGTGCCATCTCTGATTGGCAGCTGTCTATTGATGGGCATTCTGAGACTGCCTCAACTCAGGAAGAGGAAAAAGCTACAGATCTTTAGTAATGTGTGCCATGGGCTCTGGAGTGGGGACAGGAGTATCAGAGATATTTGTCATTTATGACTTCTGTCATTTCCCCTAACAAGATATCCTTATGGCCTTCTCTGCTTCTCTAAGTTCTAACTTTTTCAGAGATTCAGCTCAAATCCCACCTCTTCTATAATTATCCCACCATCCCATCTATCATAGCCCAGAATAATCACTGCCTTCTCACATAGGATTTACAACCTGAATCCCTTCTTTGGCACTAACATATGCTATTTATATGATTGCTCATGATTTCAACCTATAGATCCCATGAGGTCAACTATATTGTGCCTCTTTCTAGAACAGAGAATTCTGCATGCATTTATTATTCACAGTTTTTAATATCAATCATAACAGTAGCTTACTTTTCTTACTGTCATATTTTATCATTTTATATACAATATCCCATTAAGATTTAATTATTCATGGCCTTATGGAATCATGTGTTAATACTGTGAATATTTACTGACTTTAGTAGAAAGCTTATACTCACCAACTTTATTTTTATGTTGGGTGTTATTCAAAACATATACATGGACTTGGAAAAGGCTAGGTAGTGTGTCTTACAAATTCTAAATATTTTTATGAGCCCACATATTTCTTCTAACAGTGACAATCCAGTTAAATTAAGTATTAAAATAAATATTAAGCATGTTTATACAAAGTAACTGTGGATCCCAAATTAGAGAAAAGGGGGTATAATATTACCTCTTGAGTATTGAAAATATTGAGGAGGAGATTTGATTTTCAGGGTAAATTTTGATGCAGATGTAAAGCCATCCCAGTTTACCTCCTCTGATCTTCCTTTGTTCTTCAGACCTCCTCAAAGTGGTCCAGAAATTAAGTTTGGGGATTATTCACATAAGAGTTTAAACCTAATTGCAACACTTACCAATAGCTTGATCTAGGACAAGCTACTTGATTTATTTGAGCTTCAGTCCTTACAGTAAATTTGAGATTAATAATCTTATGTATAGATTATTGAATAGAAAAATGGCATAAGGTCCCTTGCATATGAGGATTCAGCAAATGATAAAGGTTATATTTGGCAGTTGTAGCAATATCTTTTACTGGCTCATAAAGGATGCATTTATCACTTTCAGTATTATTTGAATTTTAATATCATTTTAAAATATTTTAATTACTGGAAATACAAGGCCTTTTATTCTGGAACAGAAATACAAAATTCTAAATAAAACATTAGTAACTGAATCTAGTACTGTTCTATTATAATTCTATACTATGACTATCAGTTGTTTATTTTATATTGTTAATACAGTTTATATAGATACATATATCTTACATGGTCATTTATGTTTATTATATGTATTTATTCTTAGTTATATTATTGCTGCATAACAAATCACTCCAAGTCTTAGCTGCCCCAAACTACAACCAGTAATTGTTCCTCTTGAGTCCTTGAGTCCTTGGGTCAGCTAGGCAGTGCTCTTGGTCCGGGCCAGGCTTGGCTGACTTTGGCTAGACTCACTCATGCCTCTGTGGTTAGCTAGCAGTTGATAACCTCATTTACTCAATGGGTAGTTGGCTGTTTTGGGCTCAGGCAGAATCCATTATTCATCAGCCTAGCCCAAACTTGCTCAGACTGTGGTGGCCAGGTTTCGAGAGGAAGCATGGAAGAATGCAAGTTCTTTTGAGGCCTAGGCTCAGAATTGAAAAATGTTGCCTTTGCCCTGTTCTGTTGGACAAGGTAAGGCATATAGACAGCAGAAATTCCAAGTATAGAGAAACTGATTCCTCTTATTACTGTCAGGAGCTTCAAAAGCATGTATATGCTGGGAGAGGTGGAGAATTGTTTAGGTTGTTGTATTGTTAAATATTAATACAATAAAGGAGAAAATAACAATAGAATCATATCAATGATACCTGCTGAAAGATCATTATATTCAAGAAATATGATACAAACTTTATGTAAAAGAGAAATAGCAGGACATTTCCTAAACTTGATAAAGAATATCTTTAGAAACCTAAAGAAGTCGTTTTCTGATAATAAAAGCTGTAGTCAATATTTGTATTAGTTTCCTAGGTTTAGCTCAACAAAGTACCACAAATTAGGTGTCTTAAAACAGCAAAAATTTATTCTCTCACAGTTCTGGATGTAATAGATCATTTTCAGCCAGTCACAAAAACTAGAAAGCATAAATGAAATGACTGGCGGATTTGAGTACACAAAATGTTTGAAAGGTCTTTACAGAGAAAAACATCATAAATAAATGTAAAAAACAAATGAACATTGTTTGTACCTGTAAATGTAAATTTGAGAAAAATATGGTACACTATTTTAGAAGGTCAGTTTGTGTGTGTGTGTATAAAATATCTTATGAAAATGAATTAGGTACTAATAAAGGTAGCTCACAATGTAATTACAAATAAAAGTGTACATTTTTACATGAAAATTGGATAGTTATATCATGATTTTAGTTTAAAAAAAGCTTATCCTTTTGTATGCATATATATAAATGTATTATTAGAGAATATTTCCATAAGCATCTAGCATAATTCTGGCAAGATACACAGAGACTCTCTCCCAGCTTCAATCATAAAATTCCAGGGAAAGTTTCGAACGGGCCATATCGATTCCCTCAACTCTCAGCTAACCACTGTGACTGGAAGGAACAGAGGCTCTTATTGGCTCAGCTCGGGCCACGTGTTCAGGCCTATGTGTAGAAACTGGGAAACCCTCATGGCTTGAGTGAAAAAGAATAATTCCTCAAAACTGGGGGAACTATTGCCAGAAAAATGGTGAAATAGTTTTGGCAAGTTAAAAAAACCAAAAAATAAAGATGGCTACCACATTTTCTACTATTTTCATGAATTTCCATATATATGTGTGTGTGTATTTATATATCACACTTTCTCATACATACATACATACACAGACACACACATCACTATTACCATGTATCCTTCTCTTTTTAGTTAATAATAGGTGATTGGCCTTTTCTACTTGTAAGAGCAACCCATGTTCATCAAGACCTTTGCCTGTTAAGTTTTTTTGGCTCATTTATAAGCTATGAAGTTGATCTTGAATGATTCTCTAGTGAATAAAGAATTTGGGTTTGTATCTGATAACTGAAATGACATTATTTTTTTTGTGTGGTGACGAGATGGGTAAATATGAAATAGAAGATGGAGTAATTTTTGTGGATATAATTTCAGGGTTCAGTTAAATCATATCAAAATGGGGCTTGTAAAATGACTTTTAGGACATTTTCTACCTCTAGATTATAATTTATAGTGATATTTTGTCATAATAAGACACTTTTTATAATCCTTCCACTTTTCTTTTTGCAAAAAAGCTAACAAATGCTAGATGTTAGAAGGGAAAAAATTGGCTTATATCCAGTTAGATATGTTAATGATTCTGTTGCTTTACACCAAGGGTCTATAAACTATTGCCCTTGGGCCATAGTTTGTGTAGAAATTTTACTGGCACACATATTTGTGTACATACTATCTGTGCTGCCTTTGTGTTATTCTGGTAGAGTTGAATATTGAGACAGGGAGCTTGTGTTACCCTGAGGCTAAAATAATTACTATCAGTCACTTTGTTGAAAAGTTTGCCAACCTGTGCCTTAATCATTTACCACAAAATAGCCAATAATTTAAAGTTTCCTTGACTTCTGCTGAGACTCTGTCAGTGTATATCCCATTAATTATACTCTTTCTTTAGAAATGGGCATTTCTCAATTAATATGTTTAAAACTATATCTTATTTCCCTTACATGGGATGTTAAAAATACCTCAATTAATTTCCCACTTCTAATTTAGTTTTTCCTCAGTGCTTTTAGGAAAATTGATGCCTAACATTACCTCAATTACTTTAAATGACATATACTGGTTTATTTTCAGTTTACAATTATTTGTGAAACTCCAAGCAGTCATTAAAACCAACAGTAAATAACTGAACTGTAATGACAGTAAGATACTAGTACAAAGTAGCATAAGTTTCTTATTTACTTGTTGTAAAACTTTTTAAAAGTCTTATTTGGAAAGTGTTTTACTACTGGAAGAGAATTTTCAGATATTTTATCATTTTTAATTCCCATAAGAGTATGAGATACATAGAAAATAGTATTTCCATTATGTAGGTAAACAAAAGAGCCTAGAGATATGAGTTGCATTGCTCAAAGTCATATAACTAGTAAAAGAGAGGAGGAATTAATCTCATACATTTTGATTGATTTCTACTTTGTTTTATACTTTGCTGCAGTTTCAGTCTATCTACTGTCTATCTATCTACCATCTATTTATTTACATGAAATCTAGCCACATCCCCTAAAACAGATAAACTTAACTGCAGAGACTGTCTTACTTATGCCTCATCGATTCCACTAGATGCTTAGAGCACTGCTTTGAATATAGTATTGAATCGGTAAATTTTTGGATATAATTTTATTCTAATATTTGGTAAAAAGCTAAATTTAATTGTGGAATTGGGTGGAAATTATAATTATGAATCTATTGCTCTTTCTCACTAAGGTATAAATTCCTTGAGCTACATGTCTAGATGATGACTCTTGCTTTTTGCTGCCTAAGCAACTTAACCTTTTTATTGTAAAAACATCCTTCTCCTTACTGGGAAAACACCCTATTTTTTTAAATTGCAGAAACCTCCTATAGAGCTGGAGTTGACCCCAGCTCTATACTTCAGCTTATGTTATGTTCAGCTTATGTTACCTGGCTATATCTCCCCCTATTCCAGTGATGGGTTCAGGAATGTGCACTTACGGAACGCTTAGGGAGAAGGTACATCATTTCCAGCTGGCAATGTTGGTAATAAGGTTGATTCAAGCCAGGGCTTGATAAGGATTCAACCCATGAAGCCTGGACATGAGATAAAGAAAAGGAGAGTAGAGAGGTAAGAGACACTGGACTTTGACATTGTTGTTTATCCAGTGGATCCAGTCATGCCTGCATCTATTCAAGTACTTCTAGGTTATGTAAGCCAATAAATTCCTGTTTTTATCAAAAAATTGAATTGCATTTTGGTTATTTTACAAACCAAAGTAGTCATGATGGAAGAACTGAGCCTTAGAGTAGCTACTCATTAAATAGCAAATTTATAACTGAATGGAGAATACGGTATAAAAATAGGTAAGTGACTTTAAAAAAAAGTTTTAATCCTGCTTTTCCTCAAAATATCTGATTATTATAAAAGCTCTCTAGGGACTTCCCTGATGGTGCAGTGCAGTGCAGTGGTTAAGACTCTGAGCTCCCAATGCAGGGGGCCCAGGTTCTAACCCTAGTCCGGGAACTAGATCCCACATCCCTCTTAGTCGCAACTAAGAGTTCACATGCCACAACTAAGGAGCCAGCAATCTGCAACTAAGGAATCTGAGAGCCGCAACTAAGGAGCCCACCTGCCGCAACTAAGACCCGACGCAACCAAACAAATTTAAAAAAAAAAAGCTATTTTGAGCTCTGTAAATATTTCCATTTATTTGTTGTATAGATTTTTCTTATTGCAAGAATCAGTCAGGCTTTAGTTCAAAATGAAGCTTGTGGGAGAAGGATGGATTGTTCAGCGCACACATGCACAAATCAGAACTGTAATGTTCCTGCAGGATAAAAACAGTGATATATTTTATTTGCTTATTCTAAAGCTTTTATTTATTGGTGCCTTACACAGTATTTGGAAAGAGGGTAATATTGTTGGGAACAAAAATATATTACTTTTAAAGCTTCCAAAACAAGAATATATAACTTGGTTTGCAGTTGACTAAACAAGAGAGTGAATGAATATAATTTCTACAAATTTGAGAGTTGTACAAAAATATATAGTTAACTCACATAATTATCTTTGTTTTAATAACTACATTTATAAATTATATGATTACAGCAATGTTGGCCTATTATCTGGATTAATCTAATAAATTATCACTGTATAAATGATGAACAATAATCCCCAGGTGAAATATACTTGATGGGTTTAAATAATATATATAAATAATATATATATATTTAAATTTTATCTATCTAGATATCAGTACACACACACACACACACACACACACACACACACACACACACACACATATGAGATTAAGGATCCTATTTGGTTTTTGTTATTTGTATACCTAGATCAAAGTAAAAGTTAGCCAAATGCTAACACTTGATTCTTTAATGTGACATTCTACCCAACCATTGAAAGGAGCAATTAGAAGTTGAATTGTTTTTTAAAGAGATATTTATGGATTTTGTTTTCATACCAAGTAACACATGCAATTGAAATTAATGTTCTTCCCTCTGTGTCTTTGTTTTAGTGTAACACAGACATTTTCTTGAGAATTTTAATATGAAATGACCTTTTCTAAAATAATTTAATGCATGCCTCTGTCTTCCTCAAGCCCTACCCCTACCGTATGGCCTCTTCCCCTACCACACTATTACTTCAGGAAGGGACAGACCATGTCTAGCTCTTCCTCAATGCTATACTTTTTGCACCTAGCACAATGCTTGGCATGTAGTAGGTACTCAATAAGTGTTGTTGTTAAAGAATGAGTGATTAATAGCTAGAAGAACTGGAGAATAATGAGAAGGAGTATTAACGTGAGAGAACAGTATATATGAAGGCAGGGAGTAATAAAAGAGCATTTTGCAATTAGGTCACTGGAAGTACCTTTATAGCATGAAGACAACATGGAGGAGAGTGGTAAAGGGTGAGACTAGAGGTCATGAAGATGCTCACAAGGCTAAGCAAAGAAGTGCCGCTTTGTTGTTGAAGCCTAGTGAAATATTGAAAGATTTCTACCTAAGGATGAAAATGAGGAGGTTTACATTTTGGAAAGTGTGCAGGTAAAAATGTAGAGGATAGATTGAATGGAGTCAAGACTGGGGACAAAAGACCAGTTAGAAGCCTATTGCAGTAGGTGGGAGTGTTTGAACTAAGAACAGAAGAAATAGAAATAAATAAGAGAAAAACAACTCAAGAAAATTACAGAATTATCACCCCCAAATCCTGTCTACCTTTTAGATGCAAAGGGTGATGGAATGAAGGAATTCAGATATACAAGAAGCATTCAAAGATCATGTTTGGGAGGAAAGAATTAAGTTCTAAAATCTTGACTTTGAGGTACTTGCAAAGCATCTAAGTGAAAATATCCAGTTAGCTTTAAGGGTCTGGGACCCAGTATTCATTCACTCATGTTTATCCGTCATTAAGCTTCCTTTTTGTGTGTGGAAGGCACTGTTATAGGTATGAGGGTTAGTGGCAAAGAAAACAGTCTTTGCTCTCATGAAGCTTAAAACCTAGGATGAACATATACAATAGTCAAGGAGACAAGTACACAACATAACTTCAGTTAGTTATATGTAATGTGAAGAAAATAAAACAGGGCTTGGATCTAGACAGGAGATTATTCTAAACAGGGTGGCCAGAGAAAGCCTCTGAGGTGACATTTAAACACAGACCTCCAAAATGAGAATAAATCTTGTCACACTAGCTAAGCGAAAAGAAAATTTAAGGTGGTGGCAAGTTGTCAACATTATCAAAACCCACAGAGTGCAATAAAATAAAGATATAAAAATGTCCTTTGGATCTAGCTATCTGGAGGCTATTGGTGACTTAAATGAGAGTGGTTTAAGTAGGTACAGGAAGAGATGTTAGATTGAAGAAGGAAGGCACAAATGGGCTTAAAGAAATACAGAGCATTAGCACAAGATAATTTTTAAAAGAAAGCTTGGCTGTGAAGGGACAGAGAGAAGCAGCACAGATGCCAGGATCTGAGGAGTGCCAGGAAAGAAATTTGTAAATGTTTCCAATTATATTTTTTCATGAATCTACAGAGTGAGTACATTTTATGCAAACCTCAAAGATAAAATTTAGCCCACTGATAAAATGACATATTGTTTTAGAGGTGGGTGATAGTATTTTTTGTTTAGCCCATTAATTTCATGGTGGAGTAAAAATGGACAAAAACTGGGGTGCTGCATGTTGCATAATGTAAAGAGTTGACATCTGGTCACTAAGAGATTACATCAGAATGGCTTGGAGTTAATACTATTTTCAAAGCATTTCTAAATTTAAAGGATGGGTCTTTTTCCTTGAGCCATTGCTTTCATAATATCATGAGAGAAATTTTTAAACTTTCCTTTGGAGAATGATGAAAATATTTGCTCTTTCTGATTCAGCATATAATGGGAACAAGTCTTGATGAAGAAAGTCACACTTTCAGTAATAAACATGCAGACACACCTCTAAAACGAGATGAAAAACTAAGCATAATTTGGCCTAATAATTTTAGCTTTACCATCTTATTTCCTTCCTGAGTGTAGAAGAAATTCTTATTGTACAAAGTAGCACTTTAAATACATTGTCAAGTGATGGCAACAACCATCATTTTTCTTCTCCTTTCAGTGGCTGTTCCTTTATTTTACCAGGCAGTGATGCCATTTCTGATTTTTAAAGTAAGACTTTAAATTAAGACTTTATTAGCTATTTTTTTTTAAAAAATCTTTTATCAAGAAAACCTCTGGCGCTAAAAATTAAATGTCTCCAGGAATGTTTTTGTGTCATTAGGATACGAACTAATGATTAGCTATCAGACTGGGTCTCTACCTAGAAACTGCTCAGCAGACCCAGATTTTAATTGAGTGCAGCAAGTAAAACAGGGCTGTGCTTGCTATGCAAGGCAACTGTCAAGTCTCAAAGAAGTCGCTGAGCATTTCTCATAACCAATTAATATATGACACCTTAAATAACATGGACTCGCTATTCTTTATTAAAAGAAACTAGGGCAGGGCTGCTAAATGAAAACATGTTAAGAATATCTGCAGCTCGGAAAATTAGATTTCTGTTCAGAATTCTCTGCAATTATTTCTAAAGTTAAGAGAAGTGACCCTAAGATTTCCTCAAACTTCCTTCACAATTTAAACCGTTCTTATCACAAGAACAAGGTCAACATTATGTGCATAGATAGTTATTGAAAATTTTGCTGACATGATGATAGTTTATCCAGTGAATAACAAATAAATCTGGGTTTGCTTTTTGATCTGTCCATTACTAACTTCTTTACAGACTAAACCATTTTTTTAAATGTGTATTAGGAGACGCTGAGCTTATACTACAGCCTTTCCAGGGAAGCAGGACTCTATAAATTATTCCTTTCTCTAGTGTTTGTATAACAGAGAGCAAAGGACATGTAAATAGCTGTATTTATTCCATACCGTAAATTGGAACCATGCTACCAGCAGACTTCATATTTTCTCTCCTCTAAATGGTTATTTGAACACTGTTTCAAACTTAGAAGATATTCCTTATAGCAAGAAAGTTATATAACTGGTGATTGGATATATAACTTCCCACAAGTCCTATTTATTAGAAATCGTACAGTCTACTTATGTTACTAGTTGTAATAAAATTGAATTGAGGGAGAAATCATATTTTGGCTAAAGAAAGAGGAGGAAGAATAAATTATTTGATTTGATTTTACTGGTCCAATTTGGTATTAGGCAAAAATTTCCAAGGGCTTGCTTAATTACACCCAAATTCTACTGCCTCTCCAGCTTCATGATATATCATTGTCTAATTCTCAAAACTTCTCAGAAGGGAAAAAGTGGTCATGAAATTACCAGTTGGCAAAAGTCAGTGGAGAAAGTTAAGGGCCTTTATGGTGAAAGTGAAGAAGGGAATAAAGACTGTACTTTGGGAACTCCGTGTATTGTGAAGCATAAGGCAAAAATTCTGGCTTCCATTAAAATTCTACCCACAATATAGTACTAACATCTATACAGTAGGAATTGAAAGAGTGGCACAGACATTTTTATATTTTGGAACAAATAGATTAGTCAACCATAAAACAGGATTGCAAAGTCCATTACACAAAGTATTTGGAAGAAAATATTATGCACAGGTTTCAGAATTAATACTCAACAAGCATTGTCTCTCTTCCATGAAAAAAATTAATTGTAGATTTCTAGAAAGATTAAGAGCATATAGAAAAATTAAGTGAAAAATGGAGAGAAGATCCTTGGAATATTTATGGAAGGATCTTTATGAAGTCTTTAATGGAAGCTTCCATTAAAATTATATGCACAATAAAGTGTCAACATCTTTATATGGGAATTAAAAAATTCACATAAGGCATTATTATATCTGAGATCAATATATTAATTGTACTAGTACAGAGCTGAGTCAAATGGGACCCAGCATTTGACCAATTTGCTATGCTTGACCTATCTGTATGGACATGGTAAGATTTATCACTCCTGCCCTTGATACTTTATTTTAATCCACTTTTATTTGACAAATATGTTTAAACACTGTTAGGGACTGATTGTGTCCTCCCCAAAATTCATCTGTTGAAGGCCTCACCCCCCCAGTGTGATGGTGTTAGGAGGTAGGGCCTTTGAGAGGTAATTAGGCTCAGATGAGGTCATAAAGGTGGAGCCCCCATGCTGGGAAGAAGAGACACCAGAGCTCTCTCTCCAACATATGAGGATATAGCAAGAAGACAGCCTTGTGAAAGCCAGGAAGAAGTTCTCTAGCAGAACCCAACTGTGCTGGCACCCTGATGTCACACTTTCCAGCCTCCAGAACTATGAAAAATAAATGCCTATTGTTTAAGTTACTCAGTCTATGATATTTTGCTATGGCAACCTGATATTTTGTTATGACTAAGGCAAGCATCTACTTTATGCCCCACAATTTGCAAGGCACAGAAATTTAAAAATGAGTGAGATAGATAGGATCCTTGCCCTGAAAAGTTTCACTGTATTCTTGGATACAGCTTGAGTAGTGTGAAATAAATGTGGAGCTACCAGAGTGATGACATCAGTTATATTTACACACTAACTTGAAAGAAATCAGCTTTTATATTTACTGGAAAATATCTACATCTTGCACTAAATCTAGTGACATGTTTTTGTGTTTCTCCGTATGTGTATTAAACTGTGTCAGTCTTTTGATTTCTCAGTCCAGAAGAGATGAAAACATAGAAAAAGGCTCAACTACAGTCTACTGATGCCTAAAGAAAGAAACTTATTTTCCTGATACTGACATTAATGGAATATATTTTATCCTGGTACAGAAAGAACCCTAAAAGAACTGGCGCTATCTTCAGTAAAATATCCCAAGTTTTGAGATTCCTACTGTAAGCTTAGAGACAAGTAGAGAGCATAAGACAAAAAAGAAAAGAAAAGAAAGAAATAAGAAGAAAAGTAAGAGACTGGTTCAGAAAATGGTACCATAGATCAGAGAAACCTGTTAGATAATTAGTTAAATTTGTGAAATTAGAAATTTGACTTGCATTTACTCTTTCCTAGGACTTCATATTTAGAGCCCAGCTAAAATTCACTCTCTGTTACTGAGAAATGTCTTCTTGTATCTAAAAGTAATATGTATTTAGAGGAATCAGAATGGCTCATTATACTTTAAACTCTAAAACAAATTAAAAGATTTTAAAAATAAGAATTTGTATAAAGAGACGATGGTGACAAATGATTTTAATACTCAATATGTTTTTCACTTTCTTCTTTTTTACCTCTCTATGGTTTTGCATGTTCTTTTACAGTATCTATACATTAGTTTTGTGTCAGTTTCTTCCTAATTCTCAATTATCTTCCATGCATCAAATTTTATTGTGGGGTGGAGCTGTAGTAGTGGATCTCCAAATTATTCTGGTTGGCTCAAATCCCTCTCACATAATTTGTATTTCCTTGCCATGGGGCACATCTCTCCCCCACCCCCAAATTCCACCCCCCCACCACTACCACCAAGTTTTTAATATTCAGTGGGTCAGAAAACCCATGGCCAAGCCCGAAACTCTCCAAGTACTCATTTAGTGATATGTGGAATCCCTTTTTCATTGTGCCTCACCTTTGAAATGTAGTTTCATCAGGTTTATCTTTTGGTTTCATTATTTCAATGTTTCTTTGAATTTCAATTGTGCTGCTCCAACCAGGAGGGTCTCATTTTTCAGTGTGATCAGAACAAATACACAAAACTTTTTGATTTGTTTGTTGACTGTGGTTGTAACTGTTAAGTTAAAGCATAAAGTTTTATGTTGATTTTTTCTGGTAATTCTTAAAGTGTCTCAAAGATAAGAAAGTAAAATTGTGTTTAATCTATTTCAGTTGATTACCTTTTCTTTCCATGTTAACATCTAATGTTGCCAAATATACAGGAAAATATGCAAATTGCTGCAACCTTTAATATAGGAATTTGAATATAGGTCAAAATCTTTAAAAATGATTATATTCTTTGGTCCACAAAATTCACTGCTAGGAATGGGTCAAAAGGACATAAAATTGTCACCTAACATTTATGCATCAAGTATGTTTACTGCAATGTGCTTGTTGCATAAAGTGACAATTTGGGAACCATCTAAATATCTAGGAAGAACGATATAGTAAATAATGGAATACTGTGTCTACATTTAAAATGATGTTATGGAGGTATAATTGTGATTATGGGTAATGTTCACATTGTATTATTTTGTTGAAAAAAGTATAAAAGCAGAGATACTACTTCTATAAGAAAATACATATATTTCATTATATACTTGGAATAATAAATAAAAGAATGTAAAAATAAAGAGATTGGGTGATTTTGTTATTTGTATAGTATATGCTGTGCTCTCTACAAAGAATTTTCAGTGTTATTTTAAAATAAGCAGGAGAAAAGATTCACAAGATTTTGTTGTTGCCAGTAACTTCATTAAAAAAAAATTATCAGTTCTTAGAATGTACTTAGTTAGCTTTTTAAAGTTCAGATATTTACTTTCTGAAATAATAAATAAAATATTATGAGGAGACTTCATTTGATTTAGTTCTTAACACAAAAGTTTTTTTTCCCTTCTGTTGAAAATGAGTTGAATAACCAATGATGGCTTTCTCCAGTAACATAATACTTTTAAAATGCTTTCAACCTAATGTTACATGTAGATTGAAACACAACATAAATTCAATAATTCATGTATCAGATTCTCAACAACCTTAAACAGAGGACAAAAGACCAGATCTGATCGATCCATTACTACTTAAGGTTACCTGCTTAGTGTTGTTTTGTTTTTCTCCTAGAATACTTTACCTATATTAGATTCTTCAAAACCAGAATATGTGTGATATGTTACCAATAAAAATATATTTTAACCACAGTAACAGTGCACTGACACGTAACTGTTGGTTGAATGAATGAATAAATATGAGATAACTAAAAAAGAAAAAATAAGAATGCCATATTTAAACAGTTCATTTTTCTTTTACATGTTTAGTTTTTGAGATAGTAATGTCTTTCTTTATAATTTCCCTAGATTAACTTTCCTGTTGCTGTTTCACAGTCTTTGTTCTCCTCTGTTCCTGTAACATGTCTTTTTTAGATACTGATCTTTCTACCCCTATTTCATAGTTTTATTTCACCAGATTAAATTACATCTGTTTAAATACAAATAAACATTTGTAGAAAAAAGCCATGAATCCCAATGAAGTTATTAAAGTTCAAGCTACTGTAAAATGTGAGAGCAGTCCAAATATTTGTGCATGTGATTTGGATATCCCTCACACCTAATAAATTTATGAACCTGGCTTAAGAAGTCATTGCATCTTTGGGTTTGTTTACTGACACAGCCATTGTTTTTGCTGAGGTCCCAACATGGGGGCCACTAATTAGTTCTAGTTTTTTGATACTTAGGTAACCTTTATTCCCTTTACTACTTCCTTCCATAGTTTACTTGCTGTTCCCTCCTATGATGGGCATTGTTTATTCTACCTCCTGGCACGAAGAGAAGCATATTTTTTTTCAGAAGTTGGGGAAGGAACAAAGGGGGTCTCCAGCAGAGGGGTTGACATTCTTAGTGAAACAATTCTTCAGTTTTCCACACAGCTCTTTCCTTCCCAGGATATTGCATACATTTCTTTTATGTAGAGGGCCTGGGGTTGAGGTTAAAAATGAGGGTTGATGAATAACTGTTTCTATATCTGGAATCTTGCTATGACAGTCAAGAGACTTGGCTAGACCTCTGCACACAGAGGATCTCTAGGGTACAGACTAAGAGGAATATATATTCACACACATATGCATACATATATATATATGAAAAAGTACAACTTGAATGAAGAAAGTCCAACATGATCATTACAACTCTATATTCCCAGAAGAAAAATTTATATCAGTTGCCCATGAGTGGTAAGATATTATAGTTTTATATTGAATGCCTTCAGAGCATCCAGATATTTTTAAAAACTCCCAACTAGCAAATATATTTGTTATTTTATTTAGTCCTTAAAAATTAAAGGGAATAAAAATCATACAATGTCTGCTCCAAGATCACAATAGAATTAAACTATATAGAAATCAATACAGAAAGAAAACTGGAAAACCCCCAAATATGTGGAGATTAAACAACACAGTTTCTAAAAAAAAAATCACATGAGTCAAAGAAGAAATCTAAAGGGAAATTTTAAAATATTCTGAACTAAATGAAAATGAAAGCAGATCTTATCAAAATTTCTCAGATGCAGCAAAGGCAAAAGAGGGAAATCTATAGCATTGAATGCATATATTAGAAAAGAAAAAAGATCTAAAATCAATAACCTAAGTGTCCACCTTAGGAACCTAGAAAAAGAAGAACAAATTAAATCAAAAGAAGAAGAAAAAAATAAACAATAAGAATTAGAATAGAAACCAATGAAATTAAAATAGGAAGTCAACAGAATCAACAAAACCAAAGATGCTTCTTTGAACAGATCAATAAATTCAATAAACCTTTAGCCAGGCAAACTAAGGGAACAAGAGAGAGGACACAAATTACTAATATCAAAAATGAAAGAGGGTCATCACTATAGATCCCATGGAAATTAAAATAATAATAAAGAAATATTATGAACAGCTCTACACACACAAATTTGATAACCTAGATGAAATGGACCAATTTCTTGAAAGACACAGTCTGCCAAAACTCACAGAAGAAGAAATAGACAATTTGGATAGGCTTATCTGTTAAAGAGATTGAAGTAATATGAACGACCTTTAAAACAAGAGTTCCAGTCGGCTTCACTGGTGAATTCTGCCAAACATTTGAAGAAAAGAGTATGCCAATTCTCTGTAATCTCTTTCAGAAGACAGAAGCAAAGGGAATACTTCCTAACTCATCCTATTAGGCCAGCATCACCCCAATACCAAAACCAGACAGAGGCATTACACGAAAAGAACACTATAGACCAATCTCTCTCATGAACATAGATGTAAAATTCCTTAACAAAATACTAGCAAATCAGAGTCAACAATGTATAAAAAGAATTTTACACACCATGTCCAAGAGGGATTTAGGTTCAACAACAAAAAGCAATTAATGTAATTCATTACAGCAGCAGGCTTAAAAAAGTAAAATTACATGATCGTATCAGAAAAATATATGTCCATGCCTCTCTCTCGCTTTGTCATCAAAATTAAAAACTTCTGCTCTTTGAAAGATACTGTTAAGAGAATGAAAAGACAACTCACAAACTGGGAGGAAATATTTGCAAGCCATATATCTGATAAAGCACTTGCATCTGTATCAGATAAAAAACTTTAAAACTAAATAAGAAGACAAATCAGTAATAAATGGACAAAAGATATGAGCAGAGTCTTCACCAAAGAAGATATGCATATGAGAAATAAGCATAAGAAAAGACGCTGATTACCATTAATCACTAAGGAAATAGTGAATCAAACCCACAATGTGGAACCGCTACACAACTATTAGCGTGACTAAAATTAAATAGACTGACCATATCAAGAGTTTAGTAGTATGTGGAAGAAGTTTGGACAAAGTCTCATCGTTTCTTGAAAAGTTAAACGTATACACGCCATATTACCCAGACATTTTCCTCCTATATATTTATCCAAGAGAAATAAAAACATACATATGTATACTTAAAGGCATAACTACAACCCAAATATCTACCAACAGATGAATGGATAAATAAGGTATAGTAAATGCCTACAAAATTGAACATTATTTAGCAAGGAAAAAGCATTGACTATTGATACATGCTCCAATAGGTATAATTCTCAAAAATCTTTTCTGCATGAAATAAGCCAGTCAAAAACTATATGATTTCATGTATATAATATTCTGTAAAATGCAGAGACAGAAGCAGGTCAGTTGTTATCTGTGTGGGGATGGAGGGAGACAGGAAGGGGCTGAATGTAGAAATTACAAAAGGACTTAAATAAATTTTTGGTAGTTACAGATGTGTTCATTATCTTGATTTTGGTGATGATTTCATGCATGTTTACACATGTCAAAACTTATCAACTGTATACTTTAAATATATGCAGTTTACTGAATGTCAATTATACCTCAATAAAGCTGTTAAAAATATTCTGGATATTGAGAGTAGTACTTGACAGCTATAATTTAGATATTCATACTACCTAATGTAAAAATTTAAAGACAAATAACATGTATTACTTTATTACTCCTAGAAGGCAAAGTTGTGGATCCACAATTATAGAAGGCAAAGTTGTGGGTCCACAATTATAAAAGGCAAAGTTGTGGAACCACAATTCCTTGGCTGAGATATTTTTTAAAATGTATCAAACATGATACAGACTATGTAATGTATCAAAATGTAATTAATTTAATCACAAGCTTAACCCTGTAAATGTTTTTATATCTTTTAAAAATATCTAATTAAATGCATGTGTGTGTGACTTAGCTTAGTATGCTGCTTTTAATGGAATTTAAGGAAACTGTAAAACATTTATAATATGTGCCAGGCACTTCCCCTTCAGCAGCTCAAGATCCAATTTAAATATGAGATTTACATTAAAAAAATAAATTCACTGTCGGCTGCATTGAGAAGAGGATTAAGTATTAGAATTGCATATAGTAGATACAAGATTCCCCAGTTAACAGCCTAGTATTCCAGATAAGAAGATGGTTGTTTGACATAGGTTAGCAGTAAAGTTTGTAAGATAGACAAATATGATATATTTTGGGTGGAGACTTAAGACTTGTTGATGAATTGGATGAAAAATGTAAGAGAAAGAATAAATTAGGGATGAATCTTAAGTTTTGGGGTTTAAGCAACTAGATAGATAATGGTGCTACATTCCATATCTGTAAAAACAGATCTGGAGGACAGAAAACAAGTATCTTAAATGTCACTGCCTATCTTGTATTTATTACTTTTTTTTTTTTCCGGTACGCGGGCCTCTCACTGCTGTGGCCTCTCCCGTTGCCAAGCACAGGCTCCGGACGCGCAGGCTCAGCCGCCATGGCTCACGGGCCCAGCTGCTCCGCGGCATGTGGGATCTTAATGGACCGGGGCAAGAACCCGTGTCCCCTGCATCGGCAGGCAGACTCTCAACCACTGCGCCACCAGGGAAGCCCTATTACCTTTTTTTAATTGATATTTATACAGCCTAGGCTTAGAAACATCAGTGAGGTAACACTACCTTGTGAGATAACATATTCCTAATTTGAAACTGTTTTTAGGCTTATCTGAGATCTTCTATGTAATGTCCTAATGTCCCTCTATAGTTCTTAACTCGGTCTTTTGGAACACACTAAGTTTGGATGACGAGTCCAGACAGATTGATTCTAATTTGTTTTGAAACTCAAATAGTAATATCTGCAGTTACTGAATTTCTTTAATTCAGTGGACATTAGCCAGCTTTTATCCTTTAAATGTAACTTAGATAATATGAATATAGATAATCATATTTTGTAATTTTTCTTACAATATTAATGAATAAAATGAAAGCAATATCACAGTAGCTCACAAGACAATATACTACTAGGTACGAGCTGAAAAAATTTTTATCCCAGTTGTGAACCAAATTTATTTTACCAGTAGGTGCCAGTCTCGGCTCACAGAACTGAGACCGGAGTAATTGCTTATTGGTAAATTCTGTAAGAGGGATTTCTGTTTAAAAAATGTAGAATAGCAGAGATTTTATGTCAAGAAAGACAATTAATGGATTTTGAAGGCAGAACACAATACAAGCTCCTGAACAAACCTATGACTATAACAACAACCGGAAATAAGATTAATCACTTCTTCCAGAATTTTCATATTGATATAAGGAGACACTATGCCCATAAGAAGGGAGTGAGAAAGGAAAAGGGAAAAAATATGTAAGTGGCGCTTATTAAAGTGACTTCTCTGTTTACCTTATCTTCGCTCCTCTCTTGTTTTTTGCTTTTTTAAACTCTGATGGATGTGGAATAAAAATACATAATACATTAAAACCAACATGACTTGATTTTTCTGTACTGAATTGTATTAGCCTGGAATTCTGAATCGAACAACGAGGAGCCCAGGTGACCACTATCTGTGTGTATTGACTTTGCTGTCACCGAAGCAAGGTGTATTCACATACTAGATCAAGATTTAGGAGAGTCCTTGGATCACCTTTTTGTGAGCAGCTCAAATATGCCCAGAGTCAGGTGCTGTTCACTCTTGACTAGGATGAAATTGTACCTGCAATAATGAATTGTTATAGATATGATGTAAAACAAAAATTTTTTTTTGAGTGAATTAGTCTAAGGGATATTTATAGTATCTGGATTACTAACACTTTCCATGTACACTACAGTGCCTCAAAATTTTCTCTGCCTATTAGCCTTGTAAAATTGTATACATAAATACTTAAAAGGGTGACATAGCATTCAAAATCCAAAAGCTCCAAAATAAGGAGTTTATTTGCTCCAGGAAAGGCTAAAGCAATTCTGAACAGAAGCTATGTTTGCGAAGTACACCCATGCACAGAGGTGTTAATTTTCATGCACAAATATACTGCTGCTATCCAAATGCATAAAGGTATACCTGCAGCTTGCCAAATTAGCTTTTCTTAGTTAAGTGGGAGACTAGTGAAATGCTGGATCAATAAAGCGTGAAGCTGGCTCTCCCTTTCCGAAGCATTCGAGGGTCAGTTGTGGACCTGCTAATGGACCAGGGTGAATATACACAGTGAGTGAAGAACTCATCCTCATTAAATAAAATGTCCCTACCCACAGGCTCCCTTATGTATGACCCAAGAAGCGGTGCCCAGGATAGGCAGAAGAAATGTGAATTAATTTGCACAGGCTAAATTCTCCTAGCAATTTTCTCTACCCCTTATTTTTTGCACATAAGGTATAGTGGATTAAGAGACAAAATTATTCCCAGTCTGTAAGTCACTAAAAGAGCACTGAAATACATTGAAATATGGTGAAAATTAACTCAGAACACCATTCTACTCCCTATTCCTTGCATATCTAGAGATTATGCCTATCCAGCTTAGGAAAGATGTAGAAAACAGGTTCAAATGGAAAATAAAAACAAAACATAGCAAAATCAAGCAAACTATCAACAAAGAAATTGTGATCACTGGCCTATTGTGTAGTTTAAAAACAGGGATGTGTAGGTTGAGTGGTGTAACTTTAGGGGCACCACCAGTCCTGGAATCAGCTAGCTGGCTTCTGTCTAAAGTTGACAGCTACAGCCAGGTGAAATTCTGAAACTAAATGATACAGTGCATGCTGCTCCTTAGACGGTTTTATTTTTCTTCATTTTTATTTGTATTTTTCTCTAAATTATAAACACCTTATGTTTTTTAGAAAATCACAAAGAAAAGTGATGGAATATAAGAGAATGAAGGCAATTGGAAAATTTTAGGTCATATTGAGCCAAGAAAAGAAAGTTAATTTAATTTCAATACAATTACATACCTTATGCCAATCCTATGTGAGTATGATATATGTTATTCAGATATAACATATGAAGAAAAGTGAAAAAGAAATCAATTCCAAATTTGTTAAAATAATACATTATTGGCATTACTGTGGTGCCAGTGAGGGCCGCACTCCCTTTAAAGACTCTAGAAAAGAATCCATTAGTAGCTGTTGACATTCCTTGGCTTGTGGCTGTATCACTCCAATCTCTGCTTTCTTATTTATTTATTAACATCTTTATTGGAGTATAATTGCTTTATAATGGTGTGTTAGTTTCTGCTTTGTAACAAAGTGAATCAATTATACATATACATATATCCCCATTTCTCCTCCCTTTTGCATCTCCCTTCCACCCTCCCTATCCCACCCATCTAGGTGGTCACAAAGCACAGAGCTGATCTCCCTGTGCTATGCAGCTGCTTCCCACTAGCTATCTGTTTTACGTTTGGTAGTGTATATATGTCCGTGCCACTCTCTCACTTTGTCCCAGCTTACCCTTGCTTTCCTTTTTACATTAACTACTCCTCTGTGTGTGTCAAATCTCCCTCTGCTTTGCTCTTAGAGGATACATATGATTGCATTTAGGTCTCAACTGGACAATCTAGGATAATCTCCCTATCACAAGAGCCTTAACTTAATCACATCTGCAAAGACTGTCATATAAAGTAGTATTCATAGGTTCCAGGGATTCGGATGCCTTTTTGGGGTCCATTTTTCATCCTACTACAATTATCAATTGTCACTGCAATGTTACCAGATCTGTGCTCACCAATTACTCTTTGGTAGTACTCTTTAGTTATCTGGTCCTAAATTAGCCTAATTAGGAAGGCTAATTCAGAGGCATTTAATAAAACATTCCTTTTTCCTTCATGATTGAACTTTACTCTTTGCAGAAGTAGTGAACATTTTTACTACTTGAAACATTGTAATTAGAAATTGAAACACTACTTGAACATTGAAATTAGAAGGCCCTTCTGATTCTACAGAAATCTCATAAAATAAAAGATTTAGGTAATTCAAGAACCAAGTATAATCCAAATGATATTGGGCATTCAGGGACCCAACCTCCTACTGGTTTCATGCTGTTTAGTTAAATTGCCCTGGCACCATACAAATACGGTACCCATATTTCATCCAAATTCTAAGCTTTAAGGCACCAAACAGCTAAAGTGTCATTGAAATATTTCTGTATTGAAGCCAGAGAGTATATATCCCCAGAGTTGAGAAATCTTGTCCCTCCAGATAGAGTATAGACAGTGCTCAAGTTAGAGGCATAGGGATACAGAGTAAATCCAACAATGCCGGATAACAAGAGAAGACTCAATGTTTGATAACTATATTTAGAGCATATAAATAAGAAAACGACTAGGACTTACTAATAAAAGCCATGAAGAAAGAATTGGCTGTCCTAGTATATCAGGGAGAGAGAGGGAAATCAGAGCATCTCAACAGTACTAATGAAACAGGAGGCAAGGGGGCAGGGCACAACCTTTAAAAGAATGCCATAACCACAGTACATGATGAAAAATAGTGAGAACCAACTAGGTCCAAGATGGTGGAAAATTCAATTTTCAGTAGACCTTGAGCCTCATTATATGCTCATTGTAATACATTAGCATGCTAAATGACACACCCACTAGTGCCATGACAGTTTTGAGGTCAACCATAAAAGGTCAGAAAGTGGGCAGTGGCCCAATTCCTGGAAATCCCCACCCCTTCCCCAAAATAGTTGTAATAATCCTCCCACTCATTAGCCTATGAAATTACCCAGCCCATAAAAACTAAGCACACCATATATCAAGGCCTCTTGCTTCTTGCCTTCCGAGACGGCCCACACCCTGTCTGTGGAGTGTGTTTCTCCCAAGGCCTCTCACTTTCTGAGATGGCCCACGCTCTGTCTGTGCTGTGTTACCCTCTAAATAAATCCACTTTATACCTATCACTTCATCTCCGAATTCTTTCGCGACCGGCAACACTAACTCAGATAATTATTTCTCCAGCCACCCTGGTTATCATCAGGGTGTTATTAGATATTGCCTGTAGTTTGTGGGATTAGGTCTCTAACATAGCAAAGGTTTGATCATGTCCAACAGAATCAATTTTAATCTTCATAAAACCTGTAAGTAAAAATAAACAAGAACCAAAAACTTGAAGTAACCCTTCCTGTAGGAACTTGACAGAGTATCCTTTACCCATACAATAGTGTGGTAGTTTGGATGCCTAGTGTCAAATAAAAACCGTCACTCACCATCTGGCACTACAAGCATGAAGTCACTAGCCACTGCAGTTACTGACCTTCAACACACATTGAAAGGATTTCAGGGTGGATATCAGGAATGAGGCACTCTGTGCTCTGGGAAAACTGGCAGAACAGGCCTTCAGATAGATATTTTCAGAAGATTTTAGGGGCCCAAATTCTTGCATCTTCTCATATGTAGAAAAGCACTAAAATCATTAACGGAGACACCTGCTTCTCATGACTAGTGGCAAATTTCACATGACTAGCAGCTAGCTTCTGCAAAAATGTGTGCTTGATTGCATGTGTCCACCTTCACCAAAGTCACAGATATACTGACTTCCCCCACCCCACCTCTTCAGAGTAGTTCCTCAGAGCTATCTGAGATGCTGTCTCCCGGGCTATAGACCTCATTTTGCCCCATATAAAACTTAACTCACAACTCTCACATTGTGCATTTTTTTTCAGTCGACTCTAGATTGAGTAAAAATGATACTGTAGTCCCAACCTTCCTTACGGAACTTTCTCTAGGCTCCTTTCACATTGTGGGCAGCCATGACACTGACCTAAGGGCTCACCAATTTATTTTTAAAAAGTTAGGTTGTGGTAAAATGAGAAAAAAACCCCACAGAAGTATACATAAATCAAAAGGTTATAGCAGATTATTTCTTTTCACTTAATATCCATTCTCCTTTTTTTTTTTTTTTTTTAGTAACAGAATTTCCATTTTCATGTAGGTTGCAGTAAGACAGCTAAAAGACCACATTTCCAAAATTCCTTATAGCTAGGGGTGACGTGACCAGTTTCTTGCCAGTGAAATGCAAATAAAATTGTAGTGGGGTATTTCAAGAAAGGTATGGGAATTGAATTTTAGCGAAATGGGAATTGTTTCTTCTCCTGTCTCTCTTTCTTGCTTCTTGTAATGCAAACAGGAAGTCTCCTGGACTATAGGTACCCTTGGAAAAGGAACCAATGTAGTCAAGGTGGTGAAGCAGAAATATTGAAGGAATCTTGTTTTATGGGAAAGAAGGATAAACACCTACCTTATTTTGTTGTTTGTTGCCACTATTGTTTTGACATTTTTGTTACATGCAGCTGAATCTAATCCTAACTTATAAATTATTATGTGTGTCATTAGCTGTGTCATTGTGTTATTGATAAAATTCACTCAAAAATGTATTCTGTAGCCAAATGTCAGCAGGTCTAGGGCTGCAAAAAACTTTGTAGATTAGTAAATATTGTAGGGTTTCTCTCTCTTTCTCTATATATGTATATAATGTAACTTTAAGGGAAATGTTTACCCTAAAAGCTAAATTCTTTTATTTCTTGAGCATAAAATATTAAAATTCAAAATTATTATCTACTCTTTTGAAGACCTTTACACAGCTTTGATTTTACGGCATTTGCAGTTCACAATTTTCCTTGGAATTTTTTTTTCGTTCCAACTTCAGATGTGATCTTTATCATCTTAAGTCACCAGTTAATCTTATGTTTTGATGTCATGTTTCATGGCTAAATTGTTTGGAAAGTATTCCAATTAACATGGCAAGGTGTTGGAAGGAATATACTCCAATTAATATGGCAATGGTTAAGTATTTTGATTTCACATATCAGCTACAAGTTACAGCTGCTTTGGTTAAAAGACAATTTGTCCACATGAATGTAAAAATAACTTGTATCTGTCATGCAAATTCACTTGTATGATAATTCCTTAATCCCTCATTTAATTTTCTGTCAATCTAATTTAGCCTGTTGCTCAAGTGCATAAATATACTAGTCAATGATATGCACTTGGGTTCTAAATATAGACGTATCACATATATAAGATATACTTTTTTTCCTACATCTCCATGAACCAATCTTTTGATTTCAAAGGTAATGCTCTGGGTCATATTTAATTTTCAGTAGCTAAGGGGATATTCAAAAAGGACACTTCAAGTGCAATTTTGCTAACATCCTTATCAAGTTCCATAATCGTCAGATTTCTGGTAAATCCAGACTGGTTGTAGTGGGGTGTTGGTGGGGGAGGGGCAGTTTTATACTCCCTTTAAAAATATAGGTATGCTTTGAGGCTAGTCAAGTCAGAATGCCAACTGTAAATGAGTTACTGTAATTATGGTAGATAGTACTTGAATAACACCACTTACAAATACACTCTTTTAGAAGGTATGAGAAAAATGTCATCTATAAAGCAAATTTGATCTTGAGTTAGGGACCAGTCCCATTTCACCCAGATCATCTCTAAACACAAAATCCTGGAGAGAAATGAGTATTGTTCTACTGACTAACACATAAGTCACTGTCACCTCATATAATTGCATAATAAGACCTGTATTGCTTTACTTTCACAAAAATGAAAAAAAAATCTTCTATTTCTAGCATTCTCTCTATGCTCGTTAATATGTACAACTACAGAAATTTTTGATGTAGATTCACTTTGATCTACTGTAATACAATAGTATGTAAAATATAGCAGTCATTACTACCCAGGCAATTGTACAGAACTCATTTTTCTTAATTAGGTCTTACTACCCTTCGTGAAGGAGCAACCTATTATTATTCTTTTTTGGACAGTGGCCCAAAACACTAGTTTTAAAAAGACAGCTCCAGTTTTGGTTTTCCTGTCTGAAATATGTAAATGCCCAGAAAATTTTGGAACTGATGATCCCCAACAGCCTTGGGCTGTTGACAAATTACAAAATTCTCTGTGAATAAATATTTTTTACTATAAAGTTGACTGGATATCTTCCCTTTCACAAATCATTTACAGTTCTTTAAACTATGTACCAAAATATATTAGGCTCAGCTTCTCAGTTTGCTTTTTGCTCCACTTATCCACACTAAGAAAAGTGTACGTAGGAAACTTATTCCAACTAAGCATAAATGCTTCAGTTTTCTCTCTTGGAAAAAAATGGTATTTTAATGCATTTAGAAGTTTTTTTCCATTTGTAGTGTTATCTATTGTCATATATTTGTCTATATACTGGGAAGCTCTACTTGTATATCCCAGCATCATCACCTTCCTTTTTCGTAAGTCACCTGGGGAAATTACTCATGGAAAGTTTTGTTAATTCAGTGTGTTTGTTTTTCTTGGTTGCTTCTTACCTCTTACTTCCCTGCATTACATGCCCTTCCCTTTGGCATCTCTTGAATTGTTGTTTATGTTGTTATGTGACACTACCATGTGCTTTTAAACTCTACATATGTTTATATACTATAATATGTTCTTTTGGGGAAGCCACCGAATCTTATTCTTACTTTTCATTTGCCCTGACCTCCATTCCAGATTAGAGGATAGAGTTGCTTCTTTCTAAATATTTAATGACTTGGTGATTACCTCATACTTTTGCTTTAAGAGTACGGCATCTCGGGGCTTCCCTGGTGGCGCAGTGGTTAAGAATCTGCCTGCCAATGCAGGGGACACGGGTTCGAGCCCTGGTCTGGGAAGATCCCACATGCTGTGGAGCAACTAAGCCCATGCGCCCCAACTACTGGAGCCTGCACTCTAGAGCCCACAAGCCACAGCTACTGAGCCCGCGTGCCACAACTACTGAAGGCCGTACGCCTTAGAGCCCGTGCTCCACAACAAGAGAAGCCACTGCAATGAGAAGCCCGTGCACTGCAACGAAGAGTAGTCCCCGCTCGCCACAACCAGAGAAAAGCCCACGCGCAGCCATGAAGATCCAACACAGACAAAAAAAAAAAAAAAAATACGGCATCTCAACAGACTTCAAACTGGGCAGCAATATGCAAATTAGCAGCAACACATAAATTTAGTTTTGGAAAGTGTTCTGGCTATCTATTTTGTTACTCTTCCATATTTAGTAATTTAATTCCCACTTAACCAAACGAAACTGAGGCACAGGACAGATGCGTGCTTGGGTATTGGAGGAAGTGGAAACATGTCTGGAACTGAGTTATGGGCTTATGTTTTGTCAAATCTTTGTATTACTCTTTTTTGAGCCAGAGGGAATTAGCTAATAGGAGCAATGTCCAAATAACATGGCTGAATTGGGTCAGTTCATATTGCCAAAGTAAGTTGATCATTAGGATTTCTGTTAAATACCAAATACCAAAGGGTGTTTGGACTGATGAGAAAGGAGTTTGCTGAAATCCTCTTGAAATGACTTCAATTAACACTGGGATTCTCGTTTTCTAGCCTGTATATCTATGTTTATGTTTTTTCACTTCCAATCTTTTAAACACTGGGGAAATAAAATATACAATGATAAAGACCCAACAGAAAACAAAACAAACAGTCCTGGAAGTGGTATTAAAACTACCATTGTTTGCTTATCTGTTACTGAGAAAAACGATGCTTTATTTTTCTAAATCAGGAATAATTTCAAGAATTTAATTTGCCATTTTAGAAACAGTGTTATCATAGCATACTTGGTAATATATGTACATTTGAGTCTTCTTATACACTGAATCTGGAAACTTAAGCAAACAACAATAGCTAATATTCACTGGATGTTTACTGTGTGCCACATACTATACTATAGGCCTTTTCATTATTAAACATTACAATAATTTATTAGGTGGGGTTATTATTATTCTCATCTTCCATATCAGGAAATTAAGGCTTAGAAAGGTTAATGTCAAATAGGTAATAAGTGGTGCCACTAGGGACAACTACCCATTCATTCATGATCAGGCATTTTTATGTTGGGCTTATATTGTTGTGGCTCTTTTATCAGATACAGATGTTTTTGAATGGTTTGTATAATTTTAACATTATCTTAAGATTAGCATTTCTATGACAAACATTCATATTTTTCTATAAGCCTAAAATAGGCATAATTAATAATGCTCTGTGATTGCAGGTGATTTGCTATTTATATGATAAAAGATAACATGTTTAATATATTTGAAGATGTAAGGTCTCTGTTTTGTCTCAGAGAGATAATAAAATGAGATGGGTTGTAAAGAAGTTCTCTGGTGAATTATAATAGCAAGATTTTGATGTACTTCGATTTGGCTAACAGGGATCATACCACCTTTCCACTTCACTTTCCCTCCTTCCTCTGTCCCCATAAATATTAGCGTAATGTAAAGTTGATACTTTTTTCAATGGAACTTTGTCATTTGCTTTAACTTTCCTCACATCTTTTGTGCAATATCCAAGTAGTGGGAAAATGCATTCATATGTGGGTCTTGGCTGGATATCTCTAATGCAACTCGTTAGTCTTCTGAGAATATATATCGCACAGAAATCATACAAGGTTGATATTTCTAAAGCTAATGAGCCTCTGATTAGCATCCGACTAGCTATAGTTAGCAAGATGTATGCCCTTCCAGTGATTTATAGTGATTAACATAATCCAAGATTCTTTCTCATCTCTAAAATTTGTCTTATCAGCTGGCTTAAAGAAACGCCCTCCCCCCCCACACACACTTCTTCCAATGTTCTTTGTGGGAAACAGAACAAAATAAAATATTATTACACTAAAGGAAATTATTTTCAGTAAAATATATTTGTTGAAATATTCCCTGGGAAGAAGGAAACAAAAAAAAAACATTGTGTAGAATATGATGGCAATCAGGAAACTGCACACATAGGGTTATACACTGATGTGTCTACATAATATAACTTTAGAAGTTCTGGATAGGTAATGATGGGTCTCCATTTGAGTCCTGAGTTAAAGTTTCATTAATTCCTACATTTATTCATTCACCAAACATTTATTGAGCATATGCCATATGACCTTAAACTGTGCAGGCTTCTAGAGATATGACCAGGAACAGTACAGACATAGTCCCTATCACTAAATACTTAGAGCCTGGTGGGGGTAGGCTGGTAATTAAGTAAGCTATGAATTGTGGTAAATGTCTTGGTAGGAGAAAGGCATGGCAGGAAGAAATAATCTAGTTGGGAAGCTAAGGAATTTTTATTAGAGGAAATGATTTCAACCTGAATTTAAAGGATGAAAAGAAGGTAATCAGTGAAATAATAGTGTGTGTGTGTGTGTGTGTGTGTGTGTGTGTGTGTGTGAATGGTAGGAAGGGATGCCTAGTGTTCTGCAAGCCATTTTCTGAATCTGCTTTCTTATTTGTAATATGAAACAATTTGGTTACACAAATTCTAAGGTCTCTCTTTGCTTAGGAAAATGCTGTTTCTCTGAAATCATAAAAGCAACATTACATTCATGAGACTAAAATTAGAGTCAAGCTCTCCTAATGCTTAAGCCGTATACTGTTGCATCAAAAATTCTTTTAGGGCTTCCCTGGTGGCGCAGTGGTTGAGAGTCCGCCTGCCGATGCAGGGGACACGGGTTCATGCCCCGGTCCGGGAAGATCCCACATGCCGCGGAGCGGCTGGGCCCGTGAGCCATGGCCGCTGAGCCTGCGCGTCCGGAGCCTGTGCTTGGCAACGGGAGAGGCCACAACAGTGAGAGGCCTGCGTACCACACACATAGAAAAAAAAGATCTTCTAGTCAAATAATATAGAGGACACATACACAGGCTAACAGAAACTTTCTAAGTATATGAAATACTACTAAAATAATCCTACTGGAGTCATGTAAAGTTCACTATAATATTTGGCTTTTTACCAATAATAACTTTTCCACTAATGTTAAGAATCAAAATGTACCCAGATGCGTTTTAAATTCTGTTCCCTAGATTTAGACAGAGAATTACATTAAGGTGCAGAGTAAAAAAATGTCAGTCGATTATTAATTATCAAGACATCTTGGGGAAAAATGGCTTCTAAAATGTATAGATTAATGATTTTATTTGAATTATAGGAATGGACTATAGAATGGAAATATATTCTGGTATAAAATTGAGCATAATGTTTTATGATAATTTAAACATAATATTTCCCTTGAAGTACAGATTTATATGTGTAGTTATTTAGCATCTCTACTTTGAAATCAAATTATAAACTACTGAGCCTGCACTGTGGAGGTCACAAGCCACAACTACTGAGCCTGCTGCCACAACTACTGAAGTCCATGTGCCTAGAGCCCTTTTTTTTTGCATGTCAAAACAACCTTTATTCTGTTGCTATCATAGTAAATGGACACTCCATGTTTCATGTGGTTCAACAAATCTGTAATTCCTAATGCTTATTTTCCTTTCATAACCTAAATCAAATTCATCAGCAAATATTATCAGATCCATTTTCAAAACTATCTAGAATCCATCCACTTTTTCTGCCTTGAATTCCACCTCATTAATTTATTGCTAACGCCTCTTAACTGTTCTCTCGACATCTGCCTTGAGTCCTTTTGATCTATTCTCAACAGAATAGCTACAAGTTTCCTTCTACTGTGACAGTGTACCTAGTATCATATAAACCTCTTGATAGGAAAACTATTAAAGGTAGATAAAGTATTTTTCAAAACAGCTTTTGATTTTTTGATTGTATTGGGAGTAAATATTGAAGACTGTGTGATCCTGGAGAGACAGAAGATGTACTGAAAGGGAAATTGGGAAAAGTTCCATTTATAATAGCATCAAAAAGAATAAAATACCTAGGAATAAATTCAACTAAGGAGGTTGCTATAGACTAAATCTGTGTGTCCCTCCCCCACCAAATTCACATATTGAAAACTAACCCCCAGTGTGATGTTATTAGGAGGTGGGGTCTTTGGGAGGTGATTAGATCATGAGGGTGGAGCCCTGATGAATGGGATTAATGCCCTTATAAAAGAGGTGACCTAATAGAAGTTGTTATAGTCTTTTTGATGTTTCCATTTGGTTAGGCTATAGTCCCCAGTTATTCAATAAAGCACTAATCTAGGTGTTGCTGTGTAGGTATTTTGTATATTTGGTTAAAGTACATAATCAGTTTACATTAAGTAAGGGTGGATATCTTAGGTAATCTGGGTGGGCCTGATTCAATCAGTTGAAAGGCCTTAAAAGCAGGATTGAGGCTTCCCTGAGAGAAGAATATATTCAACCTATGGACAGCAGCTTCAGCCAGTGCCCATGAGTTTTAATCTATCCCTCCTGATGGCCTGCTCAACGGATTTTGGATATTCCTAGACAGCTCTCACAATCATATGAGCCTATTCCTTGCAAGAAATCTCTTGATATATATACTGGTTCTGCTTCTCTGATTGAACTCTGGCTGATACAGCTATCTAACACAAGATGTCCAACTTCCAACCAAAACTTATTAAACATACAAGGAATCAAGGAGAAAACAAAAATAAAAACAAAAATCCAACATACTATCAAGGGAGAATTCAATCAACAGACCAGGCTCCAAATGTTGAAATTAGAGAAATTAAAACAATTATGGTTAATATGTTAATGTCTCTAGCAGTAATAAAGACAGACAATATACGTGAACAGGTGGGAATTATTGGCAAAGATGTGTAAGATATAATAAAGAACTAAATGAAAATATTAGAAATGAAAAACATGTTAAATGAAGATAGTCTTTGACAGTTTATCAGCAGACTCAACACAGCTGAAGAAAGAATCAGAAAATCTGAGCATAGGTCAATGAAAATTACCCAAATTGGGACTTCCCTGGCTGTCCAGTGGTTAAGACTCCTTGCTTCCAATGCAGGGGGTGTGTGTTTGATCTCTGGTCAGGGAACTAAGATCCCCCATGCTGTGCAGCATGGCCAAAAATTAAAGAAAACAAAAAACAAAAAACCAAACTGAAGTACAAAGAGAAAAAAAAGTTGAAAAAACCCCACAAAGCATTATCAATTATCCAGATGTTGTGGGACAACATCAGTAAATATCATATGTGTAATTAAAATCTAGAAGGATAAGAGAGAGAGAATAGGGCAAAAGAAATATTTGAAGTGTAATGGATAATTTTTTCCCTGAAATTAATGTCAGACACACACACACACACACACACACACATACACACACACACACACACACACACACACACACACACATCACATTTAAACTTGTAAACCAAATATATAAAGAATACTTTGAGGACACTGAGGAAATAATTACATTCAGAGAAAAACAAGATAAGGATCATAGTACTTTCTCTCAAATAACCATCTAAGTCAGAAGGCAATGTAGGAATAAAGTACTAAAAGTGAAAAATAATTTTCAACCAGATTTTTATATATATGGCAGAATATCCTTGAAGGATAATTAACAAAAATTTTATCAGACAAAAATGAAAAACAAATTACCAGCAGAAAATAAGAAATATTAAAGTTCTATGATATATTAAATTATTTGGTCAGTTTATTAAATATAACTGCAAAGTATCTGAATTCCCATTTTGTGTTTATAGGCAAATCTACATGAAATGTCAGATTATAATCAGAAGGCTAGTTGGTGATCACAACATAAGAACAGAGGAGGTTAAATTAATAGAATGTTTAATGTCATCAATACATCATGACTGATCACACAGTAATCATGTATTAATTCCATTAATACATCACAGACAGCTTGCTGACCTGAAAAGTCAGTAGCTGGAGAGGAACATCACACACTGATTCTTCCAAGAGATTTGCAATTGTTGATAGCTTAGAATTCACACATTTCAACAGCTAATGTTTCAAGTCTTCTCTACCTCAGGTTGACTCTTCTTTTTTTCTCTTTCTATTTTTCATTCTTTTTTATGCTGTCTTCACTGATCTATCACCCTTTTAGTTTACACATTCTTTCTTTTAACATATTAGCACATGCAATCTTTTTACCACAAATACTGACTTAAGAACCACCCTGTTTCTTTAACATAGACTTGAATTTCTATGCCTTCTTTTGGTTTTATAGCTTTAATCTAGAAGAGAAATTTAATTTCCCCTACTTCTCAGTATTGCGTTGGCTTTAAGATATCCCTTAAAGAAGATATTTCTACTTTAAGTTTGCCTATTTACTGCCTAAGATTAGCCACCATGTCTTTAAATTTACTTGAATAAAACCCCATGCACTTTAAATGTCTTTGAAAGATCTATACAGTCTGCATCATTTAGTTACCCATCATTTTTCTGAGCTCATTTCCTGTCATTTTTAATAAGCATGTTTTTGCTCTACCAAAGCTGCCTTCCTCACCATTCTCTAAATTCAACTATTTGTCTGCATATCACCTTACTCTTGTTTCATCTCCCTGTAAAGTTGTTCTCTCTAAAAATATACATAGCTTGTTTCCTCACTTTTTTGGTCTCTGAACAAATGTCATTCTATCATAGAGGCCTTCTCTTATTAACTCCGTTCACTGTAGATTCCCCTTATTCTACTTATTTCTTGACTTACTCTTACCATCATCTGACAACTTCTGATTTTTTAATTTAGGGTCATGAGAGAAGAGACTCCATTTGGTTCACAGTTGTATGCCCGACAAACAGAAAATTTCTGGCATAAAACTAGTTTCTGTAAATATTTGCAAAATGAATGAATGTATGTCAGACACTACATTAAATCCTTTCCCATTCTATTATTTCAGTAAATTCATATATCAACTAATTTTATAGATGAGGAAGTAAGAGCTCAAAAAGGTTAAAATATTTTGGTATTTCAAAGTTTGAAAAATTATGTAAACTCTGCTAATCTGCCAGGAGTTGTCAGCCATGATATTCAAAGACTGACTTCTCTGACATATGTCATACTTGGTGAGCTCTGAAAAAATAAGGACGTGAGGTAAAGATCAAGGGGAATATTGGAACAAAATACATAATTAAAGGAAGGCTGGCCCAGATGAAACTTCCAGAGTTCTCAGGGTGAAGGTAAGATTGAGAATAGAGAATAGAGATTCTGGACTGGAACGTAATTATAGACGTAGTATCACATAATCGTGGCAGAGAAAGGTGAAAAAAGGGTGAAGATGGAAAGAGAAAAAAAAAAGGAAAGCATGCTTTGTTATTAATGAGAATTTTCCTTGCACAGGAGGGCTAAATGTCTTGTGTCTGTATCTCTAGACATATTTCAGAAGCGGAGTGGCTGTCTCTGTCAAAGCTATTCTAAAAGACATTCCTACTTTGTTTTGGTAGTTTTATTAGTTGAAATGAGGACAATCTTATAATATTTATGTCTGTTAGTTAATGTTTCTAGTCTGCAGAAGAGATAGTGTTCATATAGCCTCTTTTTATCCAGGTCTAGCAACCTCAAATATAGTCAGCATTTAAGAAATGCTAACTTATGACAGTGATGAGATGATTCAGTAGAGAACTGACCTTTCCTTTTGAAACAGAATACTTGTTTTATCAGTTTGACTGATAAATCTTGTGTTATGGAAAGAGATATAGCCACTGAGTCAGAAGCAGTCAAACTCCGTCTAAATCTTTCACTTGTAGCTGGTGAATGTACTTAAATTATCAAGCCTACATGGGGGGATAAAATACATTGTCCTGATCATCTCAGAGCATTGTGGCAAATGTGAAAGTATTTTGAAACCATAAAGTCTACTGTTATAGGAAATTTGCATTTAATAGATATTAATTTTCCTTCACTCTGAATAGACATTTTAATTTCTGGATTTTCCTGTTATTTTATTTTTTAAAAATTATATTTTCTACAACCTTGTCTTCTAGATGAAGATGAATTCCAAATGTTGTGCAGCATAGATCCCATAAGGCTTTTCTCAGAATATTATATTGTTTATCTTCCACATTTCAAGTCACACAACGAAATATTCATGTGGAAATTGCAGGGAATTAACAGAGGAAAAATAAAGAATTTTAAAAGAATACTTAATAAGTGTCATAGTTTCTTTTCAGATTTTCAAGGAATTGTCATAGCTAAATATACCTATTCCATTACCATGCCAATCTAATCAGAGCTCTGAATAATAAGACAAAAAGACCTGCATGTGGAACTTGGGGGGTTTCTGTAAATTGAAGTCACAGCTACTTATCAAGCTGTTGTGGAGGGATTATTGGTAACTGATGGAAAGAGCCATTTTTTGAGTTTTGATCTTTACAATATAAAGGAAATCTTCAAGTTTATCATCCCAAGTGCTAAATTTTGGGATAAGTAAAATACTTGATCAAGACTAATTCTACAAAGTATGTACATATTTGTATAAATATTTTTCTCCTGTTTTACATATTCCAAGATCATAAATGAATCAACTTAGAATATTTTAACACTTTAAATGCATGATACTTATAATTTAGTACTTTCAATGCTACCAACGAAGTCTATGGTATATATCTTAAGAGTTGATTATTCCAAGATATATATATTTGAAGACATATTAAGTGACTTGAAATAGAGGCTATATAGTCTTCCCATTATTTCTTTCTAAAATTACAGTAGTCTTCCTATATAATTTCTAATGTGGAATTAGAGATTAGTACTGCTTATTAACACTTAGCAGTTTAGCAGAGGTTAAAGGCTATATTGTGAAAGCAGATGGGCAAGCTCCTTAGTGCCACGTAGGGATAGCAACAGAAAAATATGCCTGGGGAATCGGAACAATTTTGTTTAAAAAAAAAACAAAACTACAAAATATTGTAGTTTAAGATATAAGAAGTACATACTGTGGGAAATGCTCCAGTGACATTCTGGCCATGTGTCAATTTTGTCTTTATATCTGAGTTCAACATTAATTATGTTTGTAATAAATTAAAACTGTTTTCTTTCCCGAATGGAAGGGAAAAGGGTGAGAGAAGAGCTCCTTACTAAGAAAATGGGATGGAAGACATAATTGAGAAAGTAAGGCAGAGAGAAATGATAATATAAGAAATAAGGCAATTAAAAGCAAAAGAAAGAATAATATTACAAAGGGGAAAAGAAAAGAAGAAAACACTGGAATCATTTTACAAAGATCTTTTTACTTCAAAAGAGAAGAGGGTGAAATCTGATCTTCTGTAAATTAATAAAGATTCCATATATTTGAAAAGGTTAATTCAACAGTGTGACATTGTGAATATCATAAACATATATCCAAAATATTACAGTATGTTTATACTCCATGTCCATATTCACCTCACTCATTGATTTCACCTGACTTAGCTGATATAAACAGGAAAGGATAATTCCTCAAATCACACCTTGGTAGGAAACTGAAAGGAGGCCCAGATCAGTCCTGCATTTTATTGTTATCTATTTACTTATTTGGTCTTGTATTCTTAAATTTGAAATGTTTGGTATAATAATAAGGAAAACAGAAATGATTCAGCAGCTATTTTCATAAACAGGATCTGTTTTCTGGATCGTACATGACACACCATCACAAAATAATGGGCTCCAAGCTAGGGCCATAGGGTATTTCATAACATTTAGTGTGTAGGTTGTAAATGTTTTTGTAAATGTCTTGCTGATTTTGTGAAAAGATCTTTTAAGTGATAAAGAGCAAATGTCACCATAGTAAGGTGAACCTGAATAGAATTGGAGTGGGTAAAGTATGACAAAGCGCAAATGAAATGCTGAAAATGAGGAGAATAAAAAGCAGCAGGAAGAAGGCATGTGTCTAAGTGTCTGGGATGTTGGGCAGTAGAGGCTAGGCATCATTGGTTTGTCCTAACTCAAATTACCCTCACACCTGGTCTTTGATCTATGTTCTGCTTTACCTCTATCTTTTATATCTCAGTGAAAAAGTCAACCAAAGTACCAGCTATGAATTGAGCAGATGGTGTTGTCAGCAAAGCTATTCCTTGTAATATCTTGTAATCAGTTGTAATCAGTTGACCCACTGAATTACCCATGTTCTGTACATGGAGTAAGTGATAAAGTGATGAGTCCATCTTTCGTAACACTTCCCAACTATTCAGGCATTTAATTAATGTTCTGTTTACATACCACTTCCAGATCATTAATAAAGATGTTTAATAGAACTGAATTTTTTTTTAAAAAAAAGATCTTTTGCTTTTCTTCTTCAAGAGAAGAAAATGTCAGTCTATATCATTTTGCCCTTTCTAGTATGTCACCAAACTTAAGCTCTTTTCCTATAATCCAGTATCATTTCCCTTGGCATGTTCAAATTTCTGCCCGTATAAAAAATAAAAATAAAAAATTCAAACAATCAAATTAACCTCTTTCTAATTGGTAGTCCATTTGTCTACTTCCATTTATGGCAAGATTCTTTAAACAGCTTTCTTCATTCATCGTCTCCAAATTTTTTCTCCCCAATTCTCTTCTAAAAAGCTTTAAAATTTAGCTTCTTTATCTACTATTCCACTGAAAGTTCTGTGGCAAGCTACCAGTCATAAGTTATCTTAATGCTTTGTTAAAAACGAATCATTTCTCATCCCTATTTTATTTGACCTTTCTGCAGGGTTTGCCAGATAAATCTCTCTAAGGAGCCTTTCCATATGATTCCCGTGACACAGTGATTTTCAGATTCTACTTTTCTCATTGCTTTGTCTTCAGACCCTGACGTGGTCTTCTCTTTCTCTGAAAATTTTAAAGGTTGACATTTCCTGGGGTAAAATCCTTTAAAATCATCTGGATTTCCACTTTCTCCTTTGGGGTTTTCATTCATTGCCACGGCTCCCAGTAAATGGTAATGACACCAACTTTCATACCTATTTTGAGAACTTCAGATCCACTTATCTGACTTTGTCCAAAATAGCTATGGTATGAAATAAATTAATTAAAAAGTAAATTAGTAACTAAGATTCTCATGTCTTGACTATTAATTTTTTGCATATTCTTGGGTTTGACAAAATTATGAGACATTCTTATATTTATGGTCATTTTACATGTGCAATAGATGTTATTTAAACAAATTCTCATCACTGACTCTCTTACATAGAGAGGGGTACATCCTTTTTTTAAAATTAATTTTTAGGGAGTGTAGTTGATTTACAATGTTGCGTTAGCTTCTGTTGTACAGCAAAGTGAATCAGTTATACATATACATATATCCACTCTTTATTAGATTCTTTTCCCATATAGGTCATTACAGAGTATTGAGTAGAGTTCCCTGTGCTATACAGTAGGTTCTTATTAGTTATCTATTGTATATACAGTAGTGTGTATATGTCAGTCCCAATCTCCCAATTTATCCCTCGCCGCCTTCCCCCCAGTAACCAAAAGTTTATTTTCTACATCTGTGACTCTATTTCTGTTTTGTAAATAAGTTCATTTGTACCAGTTTTTACATTCCACATATAAATGATATCATATGATATTTGTTTTTCTCTGCCTGACTTTCTTCACTCAGTGTGACAATCTCTAGGTCCATCCATGTCGCTGCAACTGACATTCTTATATTTATGGTCATTTTACATGTGCAATAGATGTTATTTAAATAAATTCTCATCATTGATTCTCTTATATACAGAGAGGTACAGTCTTAAAATGATCATTCTTTACTTAGTGCAATGGAATCTGAATGGATTGTATATAAGTATCAACCCAAATGTGTAAGTTTGTTGTCTCCTGACAGCTCACATGAAATACCGCATTTCATATTTATGATCTTATTTTAAATAAAAACTCCTGCAGTCAAATCTAGGAGTCTCAACACTGGAATCACTGACCTCCTGTATTTGTATCCCAACTACAATTGTGTTTGGGGAATTGGAGAAACATAACTTGTATTCTTTTTTCAAACAGCACATTAAATAGAACAAGTTGCAGGACTGATATAATGCCCAAAGCTACAGGAAATTGAAACTTATAAACTTCTAAATTTACAGTATATAACAGGTTATATATATATATAAAGGTTTCTACCTTTAACATCGAAATAGAGTATAATTTCACATATTGCTTTTTTTCTTTTTTAAAGAAGGAAACCTTCATTTTCTTCCTCCAGTCTCTTTTATTCCCTAGCTGGCTCTGCTCAAAGACATCAAACTGAGAAACATCAAAAATGGCATGGGAGCTGAGCTGTTCGCACTAGAGAATTGTTTTCTTGTTGTGAGTTTTATGCAGAGAAAGAGCTGAACTTTTGGATTTAAGTTTAGTTTAGCCTTCTGTAGCAATAATTTTTTTCTAAATTTGTTTGACATCCCCAAATAAATGCTGGGAAAATTGACTTTCTGTGGGAAATCTGAAGTATCTAGAGAATTTTGACCACGGAGTTTAAAACAAAGAAGGATGACGAATTCTGATTTGTTTGTTTTGATTTATCAAAGAGCTCTGACCTGAGATAAAACAGAATTGATTTTTTAAACTTAAAAAAAAGTATTAAGTCCCCAAAATCATGAGAATTGCCTTTTAATCATTTTGCTTAGAGATTCCATTGACTTGAATGGATATTACACCTCGTTCCCCACAGGAAAGGATGAGAATTAATTGTTTCACAAACTCTTGTCTTTAATAAGATTGTGTAAGTTATTTGAAAGTATGAAATATAAATGTTAAATTACACATTCAAAGGCTTTGGAATTTGTTTGTAGAACAACCAACACAGAAATATCTTGCATTGCTTTCATGGTTCAATTTTGTCAGCCTAGTGTGCAAAATAAAGAGTAAAGCTCAGGGTTACAGCTTTTCTGCTTATATATGTGTTGACAGATTGTGCTTATCAAAGTCTAGAGGTTCAAGGACGGTGGCACGGCAGTCATCACTGGTTCAGCCATGGCTGTCTTTAGCACTACAGTGGTTTTGACAAAATTGCAAATTGACCTCAAGCTGCCCTTGAAAGTTGTAAGCTGAGATATGGCAAGCATATGCCACTAGGCCTCAAACCCAAACCTGCCAAAATGGTAAGAATTGGTTGCTGAGTAAATCTGTTAAAAATGTATCCTTTTACCAATTAAATAGATGGAATGAGTTTATATATTGAATTCATTTACTATTTAAAATGCTTTACTTAGAAAGTGATTGCTAAACAAGGAAAGAGAAAAAATATTCTTTTTTAGTGTGTCAGGTTAAAGTGATGTGACTTCTTAGAATGTAACACTGAACTTGAAAATCAGTATGAGTACAAAACTATTTACTTAAGGTAGATGAAAGCAAACACACTCTTCATTTTAAAACACTTGCTTCAGCAGACTGTATTTTCAATTTATCTGAGATGACGTACATTTTGCTGAGCTAACATGGATAACAACGAAAATCATCAATGCTCAAATATATTGTCAGTGTTTCCATGGAGACCAAAGAAATCATAACCACTGAGTTCAAACATTTTGAGAAAGGCTAAATACCACACCACACATAAGGTGAAGAGTGAATGGGAAGAAATTAAATAAGTGAGAGAAATGCAATTTTATATATGCCATGCTTAATATGCAATAAACTGAATTCTTTATTCTCCTTAAATTCTCCCAAATAAGTACAGTTGTGGTATGTGATGTAGTGAGCAATGAGTACCTTGACCCTGAAGTCAGAACACCTGGGTTTCAGGACTGACTTTCCCTTAACAGCTGCTCGTCTTAGGGCAAGTAGCATAATTCAGTTATTAATTCCGTTCAAGGAGCTTAAAAGGATAATCAGTCAGAATCGAGATGAGCAGCTGAAGAGTCAAAGGTCTAAAACCAGCAGAGATTTCAAGCTGCCTTGACTACATCTTTTTTTTTTTTTAGCCCTCAGGATGGTACCTTTTTCAACTTGCTAATATTATGCATTTCCTTAGCCCTAGTCATTACAATCTGCATCTCTTTGTCCTAGAATCTAGTTCTACTTTTGCAAGGTGGAGTATAGTAGTATGTTGGGATTCTTCACTTTTCCTCTTATGTGGTTGGTGAGATTTACATAAACAAGAAACTTAAAAGAACATTATTTCAAAAACTGATACTGGAACTATCTTTGAGGGAACTACGAGTAGAAAGTGATGCCCAAGAGTATGAATATGTGAAGGGACAAAATGAAAGAGAGAGAGAGAGAGAGAAATATATGAGGAAAAGAGAGGAATTTGACTTTCCATTTGAAATGGAGAAAGTGTTTCTAATAAGAGGAGAAGAAAAGAGGGGGAAAGAAGAGAGTAGATGGTGAAAGGAAGTTCCTCAGAGGTCACATAGCCACAACATACTTAAAAAGAGTAACGTCTCCTGTGCAACTTGACGTTGTCTACATTTCTGTGATGAAATCCACATCTAAATCATCTCACCTCCACCTTAAATAAATCAACGATACTTACTCCCAAGGTTGTGTGTACGTTGTGGGGGAGAGGAGATTGTCTTTTTCTTAGTAAACAAATGTCTTCATTTGCAAACGTTTGTTGAGTATCTTCTGTCAGGCATTGTGCTAGGTGCTGGAGACACAGTCATTTTAGGAAGAGGTGCAGGAAGGAGTTTATTAGCCAATTGGGCAAGCATTTAAGGTGCCCATAGTAAGTGCTATAATTGAAATATACATGGGTACTACCTGGGAGGAGGGGCACATACATCACACAACTCTAAAGAAAGATGTCTTAGAAAATATGATTCTAGAAACTTACTTTTAAAGGATGGAGTGCTAACTCTTTTTCTATAAAATAGGGTGTGTAGTAATTGCTTTAACTGCTTCACAAGAATGTTCTATGGAGCAAATGTGATAGTAAAATCATTATAGCTAGGAAAACACCATACATATATGTAGTATGTATATCTTGATGTTAAATAGCCCTATAAGAGTAAGGCTAGAATCAGGAAAAATCAGATAAATATGAATTTATCAGATGATATTGAGATATTACTTTAACATTTATTCTGCATTCATTTAATAAAAATAAGCCTGTTTTCTTTCTTTTAAATTGCATGTATCTTTTAAAATATGTTAATTAAGGAATATTAGGTTGAGCCATATGAAATTGCTATTTTGGTTCATTAAAGACAGTTGAATGTTAGCAATTTCTTATGCTTCAACCTAGTATGTATGTCGGACATACTAGTTTAACTTCTCTGAAATTGATTGTTATGTTACATTTAACCCACATCCATAACTGCATGGCACTAATAAGGCACGGTGATTATGGAGAGTAGTTAATGTAATGACGGTTACAAAGTCTGGTTCAAAAATTTTCTTAATGCAAGTTGGCAAAAAATTTTGCATTCTTCTTTCTTGTCCTCTCCATTTAATTTTGCAATTGTATGAGACAATTTCTTAGAAGGTATATTAAAGGATTTTAAATTTATACTAAAACACATCACTTGCTCCCTGTTATCATAAATTGTTTGCTTTTGGAAGTTTAGCTAATTGCTAGGAGCAACTTCTGGTACTTGCCGGTGGCAGGCTGGCCTTTCTATTTGGAGGTCAGACTAATAGTTGCATGGAGAGTTTTGTACTCAGATTTTTCCAATACTCAGCAAGTAACGGTAACTACCAGGGAGGAAACTTTGTAACTTCCATTCAAGGATTCTCTCTCCTATCAAAATGGACTAATTTTTCTTTCTCAATTTTTTAATACAGAGGCACGTGTTGAGACCTGTCTTAATTGTCACCTTGATTTTCAGTCATAAATGTTTTAGTATTTGCTATAACTCAATGCTTATATACCCCCAAAATTAATATGTTGTAAACTAACCCCCAATGTGATGGTAGTAAGAGTTGGGGGTCTTTGGGAGGTTATTAGGTCACAAGGGCAGAGCCCTCATGAACGATAATAACACCCTTATAAAAAGACCTCCGAAAGCTACCTTCTTCCTGCTTTCTGAGGATATACAGCAAGAAGACAAATGTCTATGAACAAGGAGACAGGTTCTCACCAGACACTGAATCGGCTGCTGCCTTGATTTGGGACTTTCCAACCTCCAGAACACTGAGAGATACGTTGTTTATAAGCCACTCAGCACATGATATTCTTATTATAGCAGGCTGAATGGATGAAGACAGTATTCTTCATAGATGGATAAACAGGCTAGTTGTCCATCAAAATCCACTATCCATTGTAATATAATAATGGCCATGAACATGGCTAGACTATATTTGCTAAACTCTCTTGCAGCTAGGTATGATTATATGATATGACTAAGTCTTCTCAAATGGATTAACAGTAGAGGTGATATGTGCCAGGACTGTAAGAGAACAGATAATCATTCTCTGTCATCTCTTTCCCCTTCCCTCAAATCTGATAATAGAAACTCCGTATTTCAGTTTTAAAGGTTCACCCGAGGACAATACTGTAGCCGATGGCTGAGGAGTAGGATGGAAAGAATCTGGGTCCCCCGGGCAGTTATGCACCATCTTAGAACTCTTACACTTGAGAAATAATTTTGTATTTTGTTTAAAAAGCTGAATCTGGGGAGGATTTCTTTGTTAAAGGGGCTAGTGTTACTCTAAGTAATATAGCGACCCATCCTAGCCTGGTGGAATCCTCCACTAGGGCAACTATGTGATGTGCTAAGAAGATAGCTTAGCTCTACCTCCAATTCTGCAAGGACATGGAATATACATTTCAACAACTTCAACTATAAATTGCTAGCTTTGTTAGAAACTTTTGGTGCTCTGCCCAGACCCACATTACAGGCCTGGTGGACCCGAATCCAGCCACAGCTAATGGGACCATTTTCCTCACCTGGATATGTCTCTGAGGTTATACCTTATCCCAGAGGTAACTCACAGCCAATACTGCCAGTCCCCTTAATTCAAAGTGGTCAATTATGAAATGGTATTTATTTGCAGGCATTTGCTGAGAATCTTCTACATGCCATGCATCATGCCAGGTAATACTGAGTTGAGTATAGGCTTTAGCTGGATCCATCCCTTTGCCAATGTTCTTTCCTGGACCTGTCCTTCATCCCTCACTCCCATATAGGTGTCACCTGAGAGAAATTTCTCATTAAATAATCTGAACAAGAATCTCCGAGAAGGTGCTGCTTCTACTGAACCTAGCTTTAGAGTTCAAATTAAATGATCATGAAGTTCTGTTCATTAAAAAAATTACTTAAAACCAGGAATAATCATAGAATTTTACACTCATAAGTGCCTCTATAATCTGTTGGTTTCATTTTACATTCTAAGGCCTTGTAAACTCTTTTTCCCAATATATATTCTTTTGCATATATTGGAAGATTTTGGCCACCATTTAAATGATTTTTTAGTTTATTTACAAAATACATGTGATTGTGCTGGAAATAGAATGGTTATTATGAACAATGTTAGATCATATTTTAGAACCTCTATGATAGGGAGAACTTTAGCACTCATATTCACTCCAATGCAGTTAACAATTTTATTTTTTTCACTTTTAAAACAATATTCTGTCCTTTATTCTCTTATTTCCTTTGTTATAATTAGATCATTGCTAATCCCAATGGATCAAATAAAAATTTCATTCTTCTTTAATGTAAAAAATAGGCTAGTGTAAGATATTTCTTGGAAACTTCTCTATGAATCAAAATATTTTGGAAGGGCAATTCAACCATGTAACAAACTTTTTGTTAATTAGTACTTGAATCTTTCAGCTCCAGCTTTTTTTATAGCTGGAAATGGGGATCTAAGAAATTTAATCTTGAGTTTCTTGGGAAATTTTTAAGTGTAGAATTCTAAGATTTTTTTATCTGTGGAATTAAAATCCAACCCTTTCTATTGATAATATTATACATTCAAATTTATATTCAATGAAGAACTTTAAATAATGTAATTAGTTATTGATAAAAACATGATTTATAATATTCAAACATCTTGAGCTCATATTTTTAAAATAAATGTATTTATTTATTTTTGGCTGCTGGGTCTTCGTTGCTGTGCGTGGGCTTTCTCTAGTTGCAGCAAGCGGGGGCTACTCTTTGTTGCGGTGTGTGGGCTTATTGTGGTGGCTTCTCATTGTGGAGCATGGGCTCTAGGCGCGCAAGCTTCAGTAGTTGCGGAGTGTGGGCACAGTAGCTGTGGCTCGTGGGCTCTGGAGCACAGGCTCAGTAGCTGTGGTGCACGGGCTTAGTTACTCCATAGCATGTGGGATCTTCCCGGACCAGGGCTCGAATTCGTGTCCCCTGCATTGGCAGGCAGATTCTTAACCACTGTGCCACCACGGAAATCCCTGAAACATCTTGAGTTCATATTATCCAGATGTTTATTTCAGCTATAATGACCACACCCTGCAGTCTCAACTTCTACCAGTGAATCAATAGTTCGTGATTGCCATATTATCTATCTAATGGGACTTTATAGACATTTCTCAGAAAGGAAAGTAAAACACTAAAACATAGGCATTTTCTTGTAACTTATTTCTTGTCATAGATAATGGACTATGTCTAGCAAGCCAATTCCATTTTTATGGTAAAAGAGCTACTTCTCTTGATTTACTTAAGCCTATGTTCCTCAAACACTGTTCTTAAATCATTCAAACATTATTTCATTAAGCATTATAGTAACTTGAAATTTGAAAACTTTGGTAAGCTAATGGATATTTAAAGAAAACATAAAATTATAGAGTTCAAATCAGTCATGTGATAGTTTTCCCAGTTCATTATTCAGAAAATTTTTAGAATTTGAGTGATAAAGAAAGATAAAAAAATCAATAAATGTGATACAATTAAAACTTAAAAATTAGTTGCTTACATTTTTCATGTTCTCTTCTGGACTTTGTTCACATTCATATGCAAGTTTTATATAGTTTTATCTTCACAGTTTTATCTTTTGCTTCTGACAATATTTTAATTTGAATAACAACATACCACTGAGAAGGTGTGCCATAATTAGCTGTTTATATTTTGTAAATTAAAATCTCTATTCATCATGCCATGTAGAAATATTCATAAGTAAAATAATTGAGAACTTTCTTTTTATTGGTTTCATGGTGTTTTGTATAGCTGAAAGCATGATAATTTCAGTTCTCCAAGTGTAAAAGGAGAAAAGGTCACCAATAAAAAGCATAATCTGGAAAATAACATTTCATTACATACAAGTAGAATCAGGCACGAGTTGGATGAAATATGTTTTTTTGTTTGTTTTTCGTTTTGTTCTTTTACTATAGAATTACTTTTCTGATGGGCAAAAGGGAAATTAAAGCATTTATTAGAGCTCTGTGTGTGTGTGCATACTAAAGAGAAGACTAAACTAATATTATAGACCCTGTAAAAAATTAATAAACAGAAACCTCAGAGTTAGGGGACTATAAGGGGGAGCTCTCGTGCCCTGAGATGATAGCAGAGCCCAGCAGAAAGAAGAAAAACTCCTCTTCTCTCCAGGCAGAGACTCAGCCAATAAAAGCCGTGGACTCTGTTTGCTACAGCCCTCCCGACTTCCTTTTCCTCTTTATAAAAGTGCTCTCCTTCCCTAGCCATGTGGGAACTCGCACACGGCTCACCGCGGTTGCAGACCCTAAATTGCAATTCTCCACTGATCCTGAATAAACCAATCTTTACTGAAAACATGTCTGGCAGTCTACTTGTTTTAGGTCAACAGGCTATGGGTAGATACTAGGAAGTTGATTTTTTTTTTTTCAGGTTTTTCCAAACAGGCCCAGATTGGATCTTTGGTCTAGATTTTTATTTTCATTGCAATATTGAAAATGAATAGTGGAACAGTTCCCTTTAAACTTTAATAAAGAATTGTGCCTTAGTCCCTAAATAAAATCATGATTAGAACCATAGAAACTTGCCAAATAGTTCTCTATAGAGACTCTTGAGATTTAAGTTGTGACAGAATCTGATTCACTGACAATGCTTAAGGCTGGAGTCAAGATTCTCATAAATTTTAACAACGTGGCTCCAAACTTGACCCTGTCCAATTACTTTTCTGCATTGGAAGTGATTGCAATTCTGGATCATGTCTAGGCTGCTCAGTGCAGGTAATATTTAAAAGCCATTTTCTGTAAAAAAAGCTTGCCTTAGCAAGATAAATAACGTGTGTGATCATTTCTCTCCAGTTGGTTTGCTGGCACTTTTTGGTTAGTATTGAAATAGGAGTAATGACATATTCTGTGGTTTCTCCTGTTCTTTTAGGACAAAAGAATGAATGTGGATTCCATTAAAGTTGGAACAGGAACTATTTTAGAATGAATCCCTGATGTTTATGGACAGATATTAGCTATGTCAGAAATAGTCTCAGGTGTGGCTATTTTCCAAGTTGTTAAGGTTGTAATATAAAGAATAAGTTTAAAATGTCTGGATCATTACTTTAATTCTTAGCTAACAGGAAAAGTCAGCAATATGGACAGCCATGCACAACAAGAGTATAGGGTGGTAGGTACAGCCATAAGGAAAACAACAAAAACTAAATTTTACCAAGAATTTCTAGAAATATTTTAAAGTTGTGTTAAACCACCACATTTCATGACTGTTATGACAGCATTTGCTAAAAGATTCTGAGAATCTCTTCTGAAACTGATATTCACCAAATGTCATGCTGTAATTACGACTAGAAAGCAGCATTGTGGTGTTCCATATTCATTAATCTTGGATAATTGTCACACCAAATGTGCAGTTTTAAAAGCAAATAAGATCAGTTGCTGTCACTGAAAGCTTTACTCAGAAATCAAAATCAATGCTCCTTTTTTTCTACTTAAGACTGTACAATTATTGGAAGATGGCAATTAGAGCAAAACTTATGATTTATAGCTCTAACAAATACAAGATTTCTGCTCCAGATAAACAGGTTCATAATTCTCTCAGTACTAAAATGTTTAATAAACTTTCTTTATTAAAGAAAGATACACAAAATCTATATATATTATTATAGACCTTGTGAGGCCTTCTTAAGAATAGCTTAGTTATGAAAAATCCATTTGAAATTCCAAGAAAATTTTTATAGTAGGGAATGAATCACTCTCTATGTTGAAAATCATGCTTACTGAGGCCCAATGTTTTCTCACAGAGGACAAGGTAGGGCATAAGGAGGTTGGGGCAAAATAAAACTATTCTTTATGATTAATATACCAATTCCATTACTGTGGAATGACTCCAATTTCCATCAGAATGCAGATCCCTGGTGCCTACACCCGGAAAAGACTTTCTTAAGAGAGAGATAAGGTTCAGCATTTTAGACAATTTTTGGGCCCTAAATTTAAAATCAAATGGATGCTTGTAATTTCTCCCCTAGTTTTAAAGAGAAAATGAGTAAGGATTATTGGCTCTATGGCAGATCCCATAACTCCTTCAGAACTTCTTAGGTATGTGGTTTTGTCATAAGGGTGAAAACCCATCAAATGTGCATCCTAAACAAAATGAGGTATTTGGATTTCTTCCATGAGTAACACACAAGCCCCTCAGGACATTGTCCTATTTTGATCAGGCTAGGACTTGCCAAAACCCCAGAAAGGACAGCTGAGCAATATGGTAAGAAAAAAAAATGTAGCTTTTACATTAGTTTAAACATTTTATTCACTAATATATTTTTATTTCATACATACAAAACAATATACGTAACCTATAAGCAAGCTATGGAAGATGTTTGTAAAATGAATACTGTGAATTTATCACCCAACTAATGACACAGAATGTTACCAACAATGTTTAACCTCCCTGGTTGCACCTCTGACTTTTTCCACTGAAGTTAAGCACTACTTCGAGTTTATCATTCCCTTGCTTTGTTCATGTCTCCTACTGTACACTCACAAGAAATTATCTAAGGTATACATCTACGAGTAGAATTTATGGGTCATGAGTTATCCATATATTCTTTGCTTGTTAAAGCAAATTTGCTTTCCAGTTTACCTATACCAGTTTAAATCCCACTAGAAATGTATAAATCCCCATTGCCGCACATCTGAAGAAATTCTTGGACTTCTCAGAATTTAAAAAAAATTTGAAGTAGTTCATGTAAAGTGGTATCATAGAGATAAAATTTTTCTCATATTTCAAAAGAGAATGAATATATTTATTTGTTTGTTAGCCATTGACTGTTACTCTTCTAAGGAGAGTTTATTCAAGTCTTTTAGGAATTTTCTTTATTAAGTTGTTGGTCTTTTTTGAATTGTAAGAGTACTTACTATTGTTTAAATATTGATTATTAGTTGGTTAAATAGGCTGCAAATAGTTTCCCAGTAGGTAACTCATATTTTTACATTCTTTTACTAACAATAATTCTTAATTGAATGTAGTCAAATTTACCTGTTTCTTTTTGGTGAGCTGTTTTTGCATCATTTTAATCAAACATTTCATAGATCCAGAATCATAAAGACGTTCATCCACATAACATCAACAGAGGAATGGGGAAAGAAGATGTCGTATCTATATACAATGGAATATTACTCAGCCATAAAAAAGAATGAAATAGGCCATTTGAAGAAACATGAATGGACCTAGAGATTATTATACTAAGTGAAGTAAGTCAGACAGTGAAAGACAAATATCTAATGATGTCATTTATATGTGGAATCTAAAAACAAAAAATGATACAAATGAACTTACAAAACAGAATTAGACTCACATACATAGAAAACAAACTCATGGTTAAAAAAGGGGAAAGGGGAGGAGGGATAAATTAAGAGTTTGGGATTATATGATACACACTACTATATATAAAATAGATAAACATCAAGGACCTACTGTATGGTATGGGAACTATATTCAATAATTCAATATCTTGGGACTTCCCTGGTGGTGCAGTGGTTAAGAATCCACCTGCCAATGCAGGGGACACGGGTTCAAGCCCTGGTCTGGGAAGATCTCACATGCCATGGAGCAACTAAGCTCTTGCACCACAACTACTGAGCCTGCATTCTAGAGCCTGTGAGCCACAACTACTGAGCCCATGTGTCACAACTACTGAAGCCCGTGCTCCTAGAGCCTGTGCTCCACAACAAGAGAAGCCACTGCAATAAGAAGCCCTCACACCGCAACGAAGAGTAGCCCCCGCTCACCACAACTAGAGAAAGCCCGCATGCAGCAACAAAGACCCAACGACAAAGACCCAACACAGCCAAAAAAATAAATAAATAAAATTTAAAAATAAAAAATTAAAAAAAAAAATTCAATATCTTGTAATTACCTATAATGGAAAAGGATCTGAAAAAGAATACACACACATACACACACACACACACACACACACACACTTTGCTGTACACCTGAAACTAATATAACATCGTAAATCAACTATACTTCAATTAAAAAAAAAAGTAGGTAGACATTAACAGGTCTTTTAGGTGCAAATGTACATTTTAAGTACATGCATAGCATCTTTCCTACAAGCTTCTCAAAATATCAAACATTTAGATAAAGCAGCCCACGTGATAATCAGAGCTTTTATTTTTAAAGTCAGATACACTGAGATAGATTTACATATAGAAAAATTCATCTCAGTTCTGAGTTTTGACACACACATATAAATCAAATACAATATAAATACGTACAATCATGTAACCACCGCCACCAAGGTAAGAACAGTTCCATCTCTCCAAGAAATAACTTGTAGTCCTTTGTTGTCAATCCCTGTCCTCAACCACAGTCTGAGACAACCACTGATCTGTTTTCTGTCCCTAGAGCTTCATCTCTGTATATGTCTTGTCCATTTTTAACATTAGTTGCTTATTAGAAATGTTTATTGAACATCTACCACATCAAAGGCATCGTTCCCCACAAAATTACACCAGTCTATTAATATTCAACATTCATTTCTAGTCAGATTCGAACATTGTTCAGAACAAAATAAATATCAATTTAGAAATAGCCATATGCAAATTTCTCCCATAATCACTATACTTTTTTTTACTTTATAAGTCTAAAAATGGAGACAGTGATTGGTGGGACGTTTCTTAATCAGTGAATGATGATAAACAGTTTCTGGAACTCACACTGACTTTCAAAACACAAAGCCTTTAGAGCTGTTTCAGCCATAGCTTTCAACTGTAGTCTTTCTCTGTGTTGGAAGAATTGTAGAATCTAGCACTGCAAATCCCTGCTGATTGCACCACCATGTATCTAGACCTGGGCTGATTGATTTAGGTGAAATTGGCTGGAACAGATTTGTACCATCAACAGAGAAAAAAACAAAACAAAAAAGAAACTAGCATGTTGATACACATTATACTCCAAGTTATGCCTCTTCAAAATCAGAAGTGAAAATCAAATTGTTAAGAGTTTCTCTTGAGCTTTCCTTTAGAAAGGTTCTAGCTTTGCAAAATGGCAGTTTATTTTTTGGCACAGAATTTCCCATCTGAATTGATGAGCCTTTATTTTTGTCAGTAAATTACTCACAATAAGTTGGTCAAAGTCTTTCCCTTCGACTTAGGAAGTATGGATCTAGGCAATTCCTTTCACTTTTCCCCTTGAATAACAGTTCTTTTTTATTTTAAACTAAGGGTATTGTTTAGTGTAAGTCAAATCAGAAAAGTTGAAATATGACTAAATTATCTTCATAGTCAAAGAGTACTAAGATTATTCAAAGTCCTAGTGTCATTTTATTACCAAATATACTTTCTCCTCCTTATGAATTAATATTCAAGCAACTTTTGACTTGAAATACTTCAATCTGTTTCAAATAAAGGAAAACAAAAAGTTTTAAAGCTCTTTTATTAAATCTCAGTAACTCTTAAGCTTTTGAACTGCATCTATGCATAGCTTTCTCATTTCTCCACTTACATAAAATCACAATCTTCTTTATGGTAGGGATAATATATATTTTTATCTGCCACTGTCCTCAAAGTTATTCCAAGCACATTAGAATCTATGTGATTATTTAGAAAATAACTAGTTAATTAAATTTCCCACAGGTACAAATAAAAATCAGATATTTTAGCTGTAAGCCTGGGGGAATAATTGCATGGGGCTGTCAAATTAAGCAATTCATTAAAAAATTTATTTTACATGTGCAGGCAGCATCTCTTTTAGGAAGCCTGTCTCACAACAAGTCTAAGCTAGTCTCTTAATACACTGTAATATAATAATCTATTAATTTGATTGTTTCATTCACAAAACTGAAAATACCTTGAGATTATGAATGTGTGGCTTAATCATTTTTTTAATCTTTCCTGTAGAAAGCATCTACTTCATGTTTGTTAAATAAGTCAATATATGTTGAAAATATTTCTTTCATACTATAGTATGCTGTAAAGAGAAAAACTATTTAAATATGCAAGATAAGTAAAATATATTATACCAGGTATACAGTTAGAAATATTGACTTAAATGTGGTTTTCATTGCTTCAGGAAGTTATCAAGAACACAAGGCAACAAAAGTGGAGTGCAGAGCAAAGGTACTTTGTGTCTGCAGAAACTGGAACTTAGGCATTGAACCACAGTGGACTTCCCCAAATGTATGACTTTGTGTCTCATTGACAAAACTCAGCACGCTGTAGAGGTGGCAATGAGCAGATAGGTCCTATTGCTTATGCTTTTGGTGTCATACCCAAGAAAATACTGCCAAATCTAATGCCATGAAGTTTTTCTCCAGTTTTCTTCTAAACGTTTTATGACTTTAGCTCTTACAATTGTCTTTGATCCATTTTCAGTTAATTTTGGTGTATGATATAATGTATGGGTTCAATTTCTTGTTTTTGCATGTGGGTATCAAGTTTTTTCAACACCGTTCGTTGAAAAGACTGTCCTCTCCCCATTGTATGGTCTTGGCATCCTTGTCAAAAATCATGACTATATATGTGAGGGTTTATTTCTGGACTCTCTATTCTATGCCTCAATCTGTATGTCTACCTTCCTGTCAGTACCACACTACTTTGATTACTATAACTTTGTTGTAAATTTTGAGATGAGGAAGTGTGAAATCTCCAGCTTTGCTACTGTTTTTCAAGACTGTTTTGCCTATTCAGAATCTCTTGAGATTCCATATGAATTTTAGGTGTTATATCTAAAATGTCATCACCAAACACAAGGTCATCTAGATTTTCTCCTGTTATCTTCTAGGGCTTTTATAATTTTGCAATTTACATTTAGGTCTGTGATCCATTTTGAATTAATTTTTGTGACAGATAAAAGGTCTGTGTCTAGATTCATTTCTTTGCATGTTGACTTCCAGTTGTTCCAGCACCATTTGTTGAAAGACTATTTTTTTATCCATTGTAATGCATTGCTCCTTTGTCAAAGATCAGGTCATATGTAATTTAAAGTGATAATTTTTAGACCATAATCCTATCCCCAACAAACTTTTACCCAATGGCTTTAATATACATTGTTGATTGTTACCAGCATCAATTGTTATATTGGAGATTGCAAAATGAACCTGACTTTAATTGATATTTTTATAGCATGAAAATTTAATGCAGTAAGTTAACTCCATAATATCTTTTAGGCTCATAATATTAAAAATAAATGACATATTCCAAGTTGGGGTATTTTAAAGAAATACAAAGAAATGCTTAAAACCAAGAATAACTTGGATCAACATATAAAAATATACCATAAATCATATGTTTTTTTATTTTTAAAAAAGCATTTTAATTGTCTCATATATTGGTATAAAAGATCTCATAAATATTTTTATTTTACTGCCTTACCATAATATATTATTCCAGTAACTTTTATAAAATCCAAAGTTTTTAGCAAAATATGCTACCCCTTAAAATAGACTCTGCCTGGTTCTCTGAGCTTCTCAGTGTTTTCTACCCTCCTTTTCAATACTTGAGCTCCAACCATAATAAAATTCTTGCAGATAAATATGCTTACCAGTTCAGAGCCTTAGGATTTTACACATGCTAGTATTTTATTGGAATGTGTTTTCTTCTCAATCACTTGCAAAATCCCTATTCTCCTTTAAAGTTTTAAATCTAGCATTATTCCCTTGGGAAACATCCCAGATTGATTTTAGTTAGAGTTGACTATTCTCACCTGTTCCTCCCCCAAATCCACTATATACTCTTATCACAGCACCTAAGTCACTGTGTATGCAAGGGGCTTTTATGAGTCTGATTCCCATTCTCAAGAGTTAGCTCCTTGAAAGAGCAGGAACCTTATCTGTGACACTCTGCTGGATATATAGAATAGTGGCTGCTGGATAGCTGGTGTAAACCCACCTAACATGATTCAAAATGGAGTAACACCTGTCAAGGGCCCCTATGAAATCTCTTTCAGACACCCAAGAACTGTAAAATTACTGAAGACTACAAGTCTATTCTCCGAAAAACCACATCCTATAGAGACACAGCCAGCCCGGGTACTGCTGGACCAGGATAGACATGAACCCACCGCCTTTTCATGCACCTTGCCCTTTGAATCCCAATAAAAGACTCAAAGCCCCACCCTTCAGTGCCAATGCCACTCTATGCATCTGGTCCCTTTTCCTCTCTTAGAAAGTGAATAAAAACTCTCTTTTCTCCTCTTGCTAATATTTCTGTGAATTCTTTCACAACCTGCATCAGCTCACCTAACAGCTGGTTTCAAAGAATGTTTGATGATTTAATTATAAAAGTTTCAAGATATTATATACCACAAAGAGAATGAGAAAGGGTCCTTAGGACCTAGGAATTACAGACGAGGAGCAAAGAGCCTTGGTGCAGGAAGCATTATAAAGATAAATTTCAGATCTCACACAAACACTGCCTATTTCAGAAATCACATTTAGGCCTGCCTTGTTTCTATTTAGGTAAGGGACAGTACTATGGTTTAAATATGTGTGCCCCCAAAATTCATAGGTTGAAATTCTAAAGCCTGATGTGATGTGATGGTAGAAAGTAGGGCCTTTGGGAAGTACTTAGGTCATGAGAGGAAATCCTCAAGAATGAGATCAGTGTTCTTATAAAAGAGACCTCACAGAGATTCCCTTGCGCCCTCCACCATGCAAGGGCACAGCAAAAAGACACTGGCTATGAACCAGGAAGAAGGTCCTCGCCTAAGCATGCTGACACCCCAATCTTGGACTTCCTGGCCTCCAGAACTGTGAGAAAATAAATTTCGGTTGCTTATAAGCTACCTAGTCTGGTATTTTATTATAGCAGCTCAAATGGACTAAGACAAAAACCCCACTCTCAATATCAAAATCTGTGTTAAAATTCTCCAGAGAAACAGAATCAACAGAATACACAGAGATATATACAAGAGGATATTTATTATAGGAATTGGATCACTTGGCTGTGGAGGCTAAGCAGTCCCTCCTTGAAGTCATCTGTAAGCTGGAGAGCCAGAAAAGCTGGTGGTCTATTTCAATCCAAGGCTGAAGGCCTGACCACCAGGAGTTCCAGTGTCCAAGGGCAGGAAAAGGTGAACATCCAGCTCAGGAAGAGAGAGTGGAAATTCACTCTTAAACTTTTTGTTCTAATCTGGCTCTCACTGTAACAGATGATGCCTACCCATGTTGCTGAGGAGACATCTTTACTCAATCTACTGAATGAAATGCTAATCTCTCCCAGAAACACCCTTAAAATACCCCCAGAAATAACACTTTACCAGCTATCTGGGTGTCCCTTAACCCAATAGAATTTACACATGAAATTAAAAATCACAGGTAGGTTATAAAAGCTCTCTTTGGACTCAGTAGATTTCTGGTCTCCCAATGGAAACACTGGACTCAGGTGTGTCTCATTGTCTAAGCACTCTTAGATATCAAAGATTTGAAAGGATTTTAAATGTACATTGATATTTGGTTGAAAAAAAATTCACAGATTTCTGTATGCCAAGAATTCACTTTATCATATCAAAAAGAATGTGCAAATGCACGCATCTTTTCGGCCTCCTATATAGAAGGTAATGAAATAGTTACATTTTACTTGTAAGGCCTGGCTATAAAATGAATGATTTTGGTAACTTAGGGAGAGTGCAAATCATCAGTAAACAATTGCTTGAATATTCTGGACTACTTGATGACATAGAAAACAGCTTTTCTGATTCTCAGATGTGCAATTACAATGCAGCTTGAGTTCCAAATCTGCTTGCAGCCCATGATACACTCCTGCTGAGTGAGCTGTCTGATTGCCTCCTTGAAGGCATTTTATTGTTGATCACAATTTAAGTCAGTGTATTATTAATTTCATTTGTAACTTGATTTTGATATGCCTTTTTGCCATTCTTCTTAAATTCTCTGTAGCATTACATGAAGGGAGCTAAATGGGGGATGACAATGGGGAGCATTAACTCCACAGATGGTCTTACTGAATGGCTTTCTTCAATGTTCTCTGAGGAATTATGTCATTTTCAGTCATTGAAAGTTATTTTTTAAAACTGAGTTATCATTTCCACCAACTATAACTCTTATCTCCCACAAATAGGGCCACATCTGTAAGTGACCTAATTCAGTGTTTCATTCAAAAAATATCAAATGGTACTGTTTTTCAAAGTCTGCTTGAAGACCACCTAAAAAACAAATAGTTGTTTCTGGGTCCTTATTCTGGTAAGAATATTAAGTGATTCTTACTACTACTGATAGAGTAGTATAATCCTTACATTTGAATTCAAGGGTAACTTTGAAGTTTAAGTTCACAATCAGTAAGAACTCGTAGCATACTATCTGTAAGATGTTTTATCTTTCATGAAATCCAGCAACAAAAATCTAATTAAAACATTATTACAGGGCTTCCCTGGTGGCGCAGTGGTTGAGAGTCTGCCTGCCGATGCAGGGGACATGGGTTCGTGCCCAGGTCCAGGAAGATCCCACATGCCGTGGAGCGGCTGTGCCCGTGAGCCATGGCCGCTGAGCCTGCGTGTCCGGAGCCTGTTGCTCCGCAATGGGAGAGGCCACAACAGTGAGAGGCCCACGTACCGCAAAACAAAAACAAAAACAACAACAACGACAACAAAAAAACATTATTACATTTGTCTGGGACCTAATGAAACGTCAAAGCTTTTGCACAGCAAAGGAAACCATAAACAAGACCAAAAGACAACCCTCAGAATGGCAGAAAGTATTTGCAAATGAAGCAACTGACAAAGGATTAATCTCCAAAATTTACAAGCAGCTCATGCAGCTCAATAACAAAAGAACAAACAACCCAATCCAAAAATGGGCAGAAGACCTAAATAGATATTTCTCCAAAGAAGATACATAGACTGCCAACAAACACATGAAAGAATGCTCAACATCATTAATCATTAGAGAAATGCAAATCAAAGCTACAATGAGATATCATCTCACACCAGTCAGAATGGCCATCATCAAAAAATCTAGAAACAATAAATGCTGGAGAGGGTGTGGAGAAAAGGGAACACGCTTGCACTGCTGGTGGGAATGTGAATTGGTACAGCCACTATGGAGAACAGTATGGAGGTTCCTTAAAAAACTACAAATAGAACTACCATATGACCCAGCAATCCCACTACTGGGCATATACCCTGAGAAAGCCATAATTCAAAAAGAGTCATGTACCAAAATGTTCATTGCAGCTCTATTTACAATAGCCAGGGGATGGAAACAACCTAAGTGTCCATCATCGGATGAATGGATAAAGAAGATGTGGCACATATATACAATGGAATATTACTCAGCCATAAAAAGAAACCAAATTGAGCTATTTGTAATGAGGTGGATGGACCTAGAGTCTGTCATACAGAGTGAAGTATGTCAGAAAGAGAAAGACAAATACCATATGCTAACACATATATATGGAATTTAAGGGGAAAAAAATGTCATGAAGAACCTGGGGGTAAGATAGGAATAAAGACACAGACCTACTAGAGAATGGACTTGAGGATATGGGGAGGTGGAAAGGTAAGCTGTGACAAAGTGAGAGAGTGGCATGGACATATATACACTACCAAATGTAAAAGCGATAGCTAGTGGGAAGCAGCCTCATATCAGCTTGGTGCTTTGTGACTACCTAGAGGGGTGGGATAGGGAGGGTGGGAGGGAGACGCAAGAGGGAGGAGATGTGGGGATATACGTATATGTATAGCTCATTCACTTTGTTATAAAGCAGAAACTAACACACCATTGTAAAGCAATTATACTCCAATAAAGATGTAAAAAAAAAAATATTACATTTGTCAATATTAATTTTAGAAGTAACTACTTATAAAGAGTTAAGTAATATCAAGAAGCAAGTGGAAATTGTAGTCAAGGTCATTTTTTATCTGTCACTTCTGATTTAACAATTATTTTCCCCGATCCTACTTGTATGGGCAATAAAAATAATTTATCTTTAAACATGAATTTTTCACCTTGCATCAGCTGGTTTACTTCCATAACATTAAGAATTGAGGAATCATAGGATATAGTCATTTTTTTTGCCAACAAATAAAATATGAACACATTTGTGAAATTCACTTTTACATAGACATGTACAAGGAGCAATATAAAAAGAAGAAAAAATATGCTAAATAGCCTATAGTATTAAGAGTGAGACCTAGATCCATCCCTAATGAATCCATGATCCTGGGTAATCAGTACTAGCCTCTGAGCCACAGTTCTCTCTTACGTGGGGATTGCAGTGTCAATAGTTATGAAGATTAAGATGCCCTGAAAGTGCTTTATAATATAAAGGCACAATATAAAAGAGAATTCTTTTTATTTATATATCAGTCATTTGACTTTATCAACAAATCTCTCTTTTTTGAAAGACAGTAGCAAACTAGAAGTTATACAATCATTCTCCATTTGTGTTAGATCATCGAACCATCGGCAGCTTTGTCAGTGATGGAGGCCGGAAATAAACCCATACAAATAGAGTCAACTAATCTTTAACAAGGATGCTAGGAATACTCATTGGGGGAAAAGACAGTCTCTTCAACAAATGGTGCTGGGAAAACTGGATATTCACTGGAAAAGAATGAAACTGGACCCCTATCTTACTCCATACCCCCAAATAAACTCAAAATGGATTAAAGATTTAATATAAGACTTGGAACAGTAAAATTCCTAGAAGGAATAACATAGGAGAACATCTCCTAGACACTGGTCTTGGCAATGGTTTTATGAATCTGATACCAAAAACATAAGCAACAAATGCAAAATTAGACAAGTCATACTACATCAAACTAAAGTTTCTTCATAGCAAAAGAAACAACCTACAGAGTAAAAAGGCAACCTATGGAATGGGAGAAAATATTGGCAACCAATATATCTGATAAGGGATCAATATCCGAAATACAAAAGGAACTCCTACAACTCAATAGCAGAATAAACAAATAACCCGATTTAAAAACATGCTAAGGGCCCAACAGGCATTTCTCCAAAGAAGACATACAAATGGCCAACAGGTACGGGAAAAGGTGCTCAGCATCACTAATCACCAGGGAAATACAAATCAAAACCACAATGAGATATCACCTCAGAGTTGTTAGGATGGCTATTATCAAAAAAGCAGAAGATAGTAAGTGTTGGTAAGGGTATAGAGAAATGGAACTCTTCTACACTGTTGGTGGGAATGTAAAATGGTACAGATGCTATAGAAAATTGTATAAGAGTTTCTTAAAAAATTAAAAATAGAACTACCACGCAATCTAGCAATTCACTTCTAGGTACATATCCAAAAGAATTGAAATCAGGATCTACAAAAGAGATCCTTGCTTTTATTGCAGCACTTATTATTCACAATAGCCAAGATATGGGAATGAGGCAGGAGATAGATGGACCCCAGTCTGAGCAGCTGGAATCTGTCCCCCATGGACAGATACTCCAAGATAAAGATAATGGCAGAAGCGAGGAGGCGCTGAGTCCTGCTTGGATTAAAGGTAAAGAGAACACATATTTCTCATTCTTGAGGTCAAGGAGACCTCCCAAAGTACACATGTGCAGAAAGGATCCTCAGGGGTAAGAAAAGGGAGGGGACACCAGACCATAATACCTTCTGTCAACTTCCTTGTGCTGGAATCCACCTTGGCTAAAAGATGTGCATGCACACAGGGCAGGGCCCTGGGTGAGACGAAATATGGACTCAGAGCCAGACAAAGCAAGATGACTGGCTAGAGGGAACATGGAAGAACTGCCCCCATATAAATGATTTAAACTACCCCAAAAGCACATGACACTTTCTCTGAGCCTGCCTGTGTGTCTATTCGCATGTACCTTTTTTCTTCTAATAAACACTTTACTTGTTTTGCTACTTTCCGTCTCTTTGCTGAATTCCTTCTTCAAAGCAGGCAAAAAGCCAGGGCCCTACTCCTAGCTACTAGTCCCTGGTGGTCTAGTGGTTAGGATTTGGTGCTTTCACCACCACAGCCTGGGTTCAATCCCTGGTTGGGGAACTGAGATTCTGCTTCAAGCCACCACAGGATGTGGCACCCCACAGCCACCCGAGATCAGGAACATCCTAAATGTCTATCAACAGATGAATGTCTAAAGAAAATGTGGTATATACATACAATGGAATGTATTAATCCTTAAGAAAGAAGGGAATCCTGCCATATGTGATAATATTGATGAAGCTGGAGGATATTATACACTTAAGTCACAAAAGGACAAATACTACATGATGGTACTTTTACGGAGTATCTAAAACAGTCAGACTTTAAAAAGCACAGAGTACAATGGAGGTTGGCAGAAGAGAGCAAAATGAGCAGTTGTTATTCAATGGGTATAAAGTTTCAGTTATGCAATTTTTAAGTTCTAGAGATCTACTGTATGGACCTGTAGTTAATGTTACAGTTAACAATACTATATTAGTTAATAATACTATATTGTACACTGAAAAATATGTTCAGAGAGGAGATCTCAAGTATTCTTACTACAAATAGGAGAGGTGGGCAGGAGAAAACTTCTAGAGGTGATAGATATGTTTACTACTGTAATGTGATGATGGTTTCACTGGTGTATGCATATGTTCAAACCCATCAAATTGTATACATTAAATATGTGCAGTTCCCTTGTTTTTCAAGTATACCTCAATAAAGCTGTTAAAAAACACACAGGGAATTAAGGTAATTCTCACATGCCCTGGAGCCAGGCAAACGGAGTGCACAGACATTTTTATTTTATTAATAAGAATGCACAAAGAATGAGGTATTCTAAGTTTTTAACTTAAAATTAATCTGGAAAAGGAGAAAAAATTACTTTTGGCTTAAATGATAGCTGTAGAAAATACCTAATTTTTCACATACCTAATTTTCTAAGTAATTAGAAATATTTGAATCTAACAAAATAGTTCTATGGTTAATAAGGATGATTACATCCCTTACATCTATGAAGATGAACATTTAATTCTCATTGCAATGGATGTAGTGATAAATCGTAGGGGATAGTGATAAATTATTGATGATATCAGGATGCCATCTAGAATTTATTTCTTTAAAGCAGAAACACACTTATCTTTTATTATTAATTCAGGTAGGTAATATTTATTGAACACAATATACTGACTACTTACATTTTGTTTTGGTAACTGGTGGGATTGTTTTCCCATTTAGTATTTTCTAGGAAACACTCCTACCCTTTGCACGAGGATACCATATTTTTAATACAATGTGACACACCTACTCTATTACCGAACACAAGTTCCTGTGCCTGATGCACAGTGAGGTCAAACAAAGTGAAACTTCCAGGTTTGGAGCAGAGAAAGGTTTATTGTAGGGCAAAGCAAGGATAAAAGCTCAAAAACCCCAAACTCCCTGATGGTTTTCAGGGAGAAGTTTTTTAAAGGCAAAATTTGGGGTAAGGGCTGCAGGGTGTGTGACTTTCTTGTTACTGGCTGGTGGTGAGGTAACAGGGTAGTGCTCCAGGGATCTTGTTTCAGGTTAAAGTTACCATCCTCCACCCGGGTAGGGGCCTTAGCTCCTGCAGAAGAACTTAAAGGTATTGTCATGTATAATCTTTCAGGAGGAACCAGGACCCTGCCCCAAGGCTGCAGTATTGTTTCTTGACTGTTCCTCCTTTGTTTCTGCATCCCCTCCCTTCCCTGATTAGCAACTGTTTGAATCTGCCCTTTGGAACTCAGGGAAGGTCAAGGAGTTTGAAAGAAGCCTACTTGCTACAAACAGGAAACAGGAATATGGAAAGGATTTGTATCAGGGAGGGACCCACAGGGTCCTGCTTGGTTTCAACTCCTGCCTTCAGTTGATTGATTGATAGGAAGATAACTAAATTAAATGTGGTAAAAAAAAAGTTTGTAGTCTAGGATTATTAGACTTGACATGGTCCAAAAGTATATGGTAAAGTTTTTTTCCAGCAATTAAGGTTGTGAGATGTAAAATTCAAAAACCATCAGAGGACACATTCTGTACTATGAGGAGAAAGCTTCAATGAAAAGAATGAAGTGGATTCAAAGAGAAAAATGAGAGAAAGGCAATCAAGTCTTTACCTTGTTCAAGTTCCAGGTTCCAGTTCTGAGGATTAGGAGTGCCTCTAAAATTTCAGGAACAGTGTTGCTTACATTTAATGATATCCTCCAGGGCACTGAGAAAATATATACATTGGATTTCTGTTAGTTGCAAATACGAACTCCAATTAACATTGTTCTTAAAATTTCTCTCATTTTCATAATGAAAAAGAAATACTCCTATGTGGAATGAAGATAAGTAATTCTTATTTATTTAGGATATGATTCTAAGTTATTTGGCAGACCCTGCATATTGACAATGGAAGTCCCATTGTGATGATTTATATACTATTGATTGGTTTGCAATTAAGAAAATATTGTTTATTATTTACATACATGAAAAATATCTACAGATGTCTCATTCAGGAAAATACAAAGTCAAACAAAACAAAGGAAACAAATTCAACCTGTGTGGTAGGCAGAATAATCATCTCCCCAAACATGTCTATGTCTTAATTCCTGCAATCTTGTGATTATGTTAGATTACTATGTCAAAAGAAAGTGAAGGTTGCAGATGGAACTAAGGTTGCTAATCATCTGACTTTAAGATAAGGAGATTATGCTGGAGTATTCAAATTGACCCAAAGTAACCACAGGGGTCCTTGAAAGTAAAAGGAGTCACAAGAAGAAGATCACAAGGAGATGTGTGACTACAGAAGAAAGTCACAGAGAGCTGCAACCTTTCCTGCTTTAAAGAGGGAGAAAGGGAGCCTCTAGAAGCTGGAAAAGAAAAGGAAACTGGGCTTCCCAGGTGGCGCAGTGGTTGAGAGTCCGCCTGCCACTGCAGGGGACACGGGTTCGTGCCCCGGTCCGGGAAGATCCCACATGCCGCGGAGAGGCTGGGCCCGTGAGCCATGGCCGCTAAGCCTGTGCGTCCGGAGCCTGTGCTCTGCAACGGGAGAGGCCACAACAGTGAGAGGCCTGCTTACCGCAAAAAAAAAAAAAAAAAAAAAGGAAACTGATTTCCCCCAGATCTCCAGAAAGGAACAAAGGCTGCCAACATATCGATTTTCATTTGTTTCTGACTTCTGACCTACAGAATTCTAAGATAATAAATTTGTGTTGTTTTCAGCCACTAACTTTGTGGTAATTTATTATCGAAGCTGTAGAGAACCAATATAAACAAATAGTTCAAAATTAATATAGAGAAAATTGAGTAGTAACACTTGTAGGAAGTAATTTTTTTTCTAATACTCAATGATTAAAAAATCATTTTTATATCTTTAAAATAATTAAATATAAATATTTTATACCATGTGGTAAGACTATGATAGTAATGGAAATAATTTTGAATATTGACCTCACAGAGCTAGACAAATTAAATACATAATGTCATATGTCAGAAGAAGTAAACGGCATTATGGAATCTAAAGGAAGGGTGTTTAACCCAGATTTGGTGGAGAAAAAGATTTCTGGGATAAGGGGACTCAAGGGATGAATAAACCTTAGTCTGTCACACGGGTAGGGATGGGGGTGTTGAAAGGACAATTTATATGAGAAAAGACTGGGAGTTTATATTAAACTTGACAATCAAAAAATAAGTTCAAAATAAATGGATCCAAAGTGGCAAAATAGGGTGCCAATATATGGGCTCATTTTTAGAAATGCTTATTGTGTCCTTAAGTCTTTCATATCACTGGTCCTTCTGCTTCCGAGATTAATTACACATGGGTAAGGTAAACATGGCGAGAAATGGCTAATTCTCCATTAGTAACAGATCATGAAGTTATCCAGTTTTCCTGACTATGCACAAGCAACTCACTCAAACTCCTACTATCTATATTTCCAAACAAGTATGCACTAGAGTCCTGTGACATTTTGTCTATTTTAAGAAACTGATGCCACCAAATTCATTTCTTTAAAAAAAAAAAAGCACATAATTATAATTTCAGAGATTTCCATCACATTAGCTATTCTGAACACTTATACCATCATTCTGGAAACACCAATTGCAACAGAAAAATAGTAACCCATTAAATTTGTAAGTCCCAAAATACTTGAAGCATCTGCCTTTTAAGAAGATAAACTTGGAGGAGAAATTACACAAGATAGACTTGAATGACAATCCATCATCAACAGTAACCCAAACACATTGTGTTTTTATATATGCTTTTAAAGTGTCAGTAAAGATGACACATTCCTGGGGATAGTATAGAAGCTGCCACCAATGGAAACTGCCTTCCATTATACTTCTCTCTTTTATGGTTCACCTTTCACTGACCAGAAGTTGTTACAACAGTAGGTAGAAGAAACCATTTAGAGAATGTCCCTGAACACCTGATAAACATTGATTTCATGGACAATGCTTTTCAATTTTGTGCATGTCCTTCATATTTTAAAACGCTTCATATTTTAAATTTTTCTCTATTTAAATGAGATTTAAAGCCAATCTCATCCATATATCTATGATAGAAAACTAGAGCTAAAATTTGTTAGTTAATATCAAAATTGATATTACAAATGGGAGCTCAAAGGAAAGGACAGTTAAAGTTTACTTTTAAAATCAGTCATTCTGTTTCAGGCATGTAAGTTGGGGCAAAGGTACTACATAACTAGTAAGAAATCTAAAAAAATTAATGTGACAAACTGGACAATCTGACACCTGGACATGGAGTTTTTAATTAACATCAATTCTAGCTACAATGATTCTTTCCTCTCTCTTGTTTCCAGGACCCTCCCAGATCCAATGAAATGGAAAATTATGAAGATAAGTTTTTCAGGATGCCTGGTGCTTTACTTCTCTTTCTCCCCCAAACTTCCTTCTTCCTGGCCCTCATTTCTAGACAGTAGTAATTGCGAACTTCTTTGCTTTTCCTTTCTAACTTTAGAAAAATACAAAAAGGAACTATTCACTCATACATTTCTTCTTTTATTTTAGTGTTTTTGTTCAGCAGAATATAAATGTTAGTCTTGCTACTAAACAATTTAGTTCTGGTAAACAGCTGGGCCAAGTATGGCATTTTGACAAAATCATCTGATTTGCAATGGCTGAAATCATGAGGATATCGACTTTATATCAGAAGCCAAGATTGGTGTATTATCTCAACAAGTCAGCAGGATCCCCAGGCTCTTTCTATGTATCCATGATTCCACCTTCATTTAAGGCTTTTAATTTCAGGTTTGTCTTCTGATGGATTGCAAAGTGGCTACCATATCCCAGACAACATGACGTGATAAAATAACAACGAATCTGGAAGTAAGGAAGAGAAAACAGGACAACTGTTTTATCAAGACGGTTGATGGGTTTTTTTTACTTTTTAAAAATTCACTTCACTCTCTTTTTGCTTTCTGGTTTCTGAAGAAAATTCCAATGTAATTATTATCTCTGTTCCTCTACAGGTAAGGTGCTTTTTTTTTCTCCCAACTTCTTTCAAGATCTCTCTTCACTTTAACTTTCTGCACTTTGAATATGATATATATATACAGGTGTAGATTTTTCAGAATTTATCCTGCTTGGTGTTCTCTGAGCTTCTGGAACTGTGGTTTGGTGTTTGTCATTAATTTTGGAAACTTCTCAGTAATTATCACTTAAATATTTCTTCCGTTCCCTTCTTTCTTCTTCTGGTATTCCCATTGTATGTATGTTATACTTTCTGTAATTGTTCCACAGTTCTTGAATATTCTATTCTGTGTTTCCATTCTTTTTTCTTTCACATTTCGGTTTTGGAAGGTTCTACTGACATAACTTCAAGCTCACTGATTCTTTCCTCCATTATGTCCAGTCCACTGATGAGCTCAAAGGCATTCTTCATTTCTCTTACTGTCTTCTTAATTTCTATCATGTCATTTTGATTCCTTTTTAGATTCTCCATCTTCCTGTAATATTACCAATCTTCTCTTGTGTACTGTCCACTTCCTTTTTTATTAGAGCCTTTAGCATATTGATCATAATTATTTTAAATTCACAGTCTGATAATTCCAAAAGCTCTGCCATATCCAAGTCTGGCTCTGATGGTTACCTTGTGTCATCAGACAGTGTTTTTTGTCCTTTACTATGCCTTGTGATTTTTGTTGTTGTTGTTGTTGTTGGAAACTGGACATGGTATATTGTGTAAAAGGTAGGACTTTAGTGTGAAGTTTCATGTTTATCTAGCAATGAGTTAGGCTGTGTTTACTATTAGATGTAGTTGTGGTGTCAGAGACTAAAATTTCCTCAAGTGTCCTTGTTTTGGCTTCCCCCATTTTCTGTTTTCCTTGGGACTCTTTAAATAAAGTATGAGCCTATGGTTCTTTTATCTGTAATCTTTTGTTATTATAGAGGAGCTCTACTGATGTGGTGGTAAGGTCTGTGTATGGGGGAGGGCAGGGAGCATTGTATAGTCCTATAATTTGGTTTCAGTCTTTTATAGTGAGCCTGAGTTGGGTATTTCCCTTGCCCCAAAGTAAAAGCTAGAAGGGGTTGGAGTTGAATAGGTCCCTTCCTTTGGGTTGGTTAGGCTTTGATAAAACTCCAGTTGTTTAGGCTCTGATAAAATAGTTTCCTTTGAGAGAAGGCCTTGTTAAAGAGAACAGAGAGCTCTGAGTGTATTTCAAAATGGTTACTTTCTGTATTGGCCTGTCTGTCTCTACAGTTTTTGGGGCAGCAGTCTACCCTGTGAAAACAATTCTCCTGTGGACCTAAAAAGAGTTGTTGATTTTCAATTTGTCAGCTTTTTTCTTCTTGTGAGGTGAGGAATGATGACTTCCAAGTTCTTTACATGTCAGACTGGAAACCTGAAACCTATGATGCATTTTCAATGTTAAAAATCACTATGGATTTCTGCTTGATTGTGATTTGTGCATTTACTTCAATTGACTATGAAATGAGAATAAGGTACTGTGTATTTAAGGATACCATATAATAAATTATATATGACATTTTCACAAAGGCCTATATAAGTTTTGAAGAAGAGTGTGTCATGTGAAAAGAACATGTCATGTGAGACACATTTATTGAGAAAGAACTCAACGCAAGCCATGCACATGATCTGATTAACATCTTTAATCTCTTGATTCCCCTAATTCTCCTCTGGTTGATGCATTCCCTTAGTGAACTGAGGTGTTCATATGCTACATCTCTTCTAGTTGGTGGGGATTAAGGAGAAAAAAAAAAAACAAGAAATATTTCTTTGTGTTTACAACATAGGAAGTTGGAAATATGGACTTATCTTGACTGATTTTTATTAGGCGAACATGGATAGCCATCTGACAATATCACAGACTATAAAGCATATGTTGAACATCTTTTAAAATTAAAATACACATAGCCTTTGATTTGGCAATTCCATTTTCATGAATTAGTTTCATAAGTACATTAGCACATGAATAAAAGATTTATGCACAGGGATATCTACAAGGTTTGGAAACAGCTTCAATATTAATGTAAAAGGATTTGAAATGGTCTTTTGTTATTTCACAGCAGCCTTAGCAGGTCGTCGATGGCAAAAATTACTATTACAACAAAGAAACTGAAGTACAGGGAAGTAGGTTAAATGATATCTAATTAGTAGTCACCTACTCTTAATCCAGTATATCAGGTTGTGTTCTCTCAAATTGTTTGTTTAGTTCTATCTTATTATTTCAATTTAAGTAAGATAATTTTCCTTTCTACTTACTTGAATTTCTAAGCCTTTCATTATTCTTTCTCCTCTAGTGTACTTAGGTTATAGTTAATGTTTCTAAGAATAATAAATGTGAATTTTTAATCTTCTTCAAAGTTTCTTTAAGTACATCTGAACATTTTAGGAATATGTGATGTCCAATTAATAGTATGTATTAAGTTTGTTTCCTTAATATCTTCTATGCTTATAATGTTTAGATTAACATTGCTTCAAGAAGCTTTGGAAAAGTAACATTTTATTTGACATTTTCAAAGAGCAGAAATAGCTCTTTGCCTACTAACCTTTAAAAAAATTATGAAGTGTCGGACTGATGACGTCATTTTGACTATTACAATCATTTCACCAATGACCCTTTCCACTTTCACATACTCTTACCTTTAATCTGAACAAAAGTGGCACATTCTTTGTGTTTTTCTAATACAGTCAGTTTTTGTCATCATTTTTTCACAATTTTTTTTTATAATGTCCTTTACTTGGAGCTGTCTCTAACATTTTTAAAGGGAGAAACAATTTCTACCATATAACACAACACATGAACATCTTTGAACAATATTATGAGGCATAGAATATTTATTTATTAGGCTTTGTTTACATTAGACCAAGTCAACAAGTTCTTTAGGTTAAATGATTATAAAATGAATAAAATGATCATTCTCATGGAAATTAGCTGGGGATAATGGAGACAGCCATTTGCTATTTTTTTTTTCTACACAAGTTGATGTGAATCATACGTTCATCCTAAAAACCACTTGATAAAGTACTACTTTCCTTCAAATGAACATAACAAATTAAATGTTCTGACCCCAAAAGTTTAATATAGTCCCTTTCACTAGATATTTTACCATATCAACTTCTGAATGCTACACTCAAATTATTAGACTATTAAAAAGAAAAAGTTAAAGGCCACTGGGATTTGGAAGCTCACAAGCCAATAATACTAAGAGTAATAGTAATAATAAAACAACAAAAATAATAACTCAAAAGAGACACGTGTGAAAAATTTTTAAATAAAAAACTTTTTTTCATGAATTTCATATTCGACTTTTTGTTTATTAAAGCAGAAACTAAAATAAGAGAATGTGGCAGATTGTATGTTCCAAAAATGACCACAGCAATATTTCAGTTCACAAATTTTCTTTTGGAACCTTGTAACTTTTCATCAAGTGGTGGAGTTAACTGTCCTCTCCTTCTGAATCTAGGTGGGACATTGTGACTGTTCCAGTGAATAGAATGGGCTGGAAAGGAAAATGCTGAGTGACTTCCAAGGCTAGATCAAAAAGGGCCACACAGATATTCTGAGATATTCTGAAAATTAACCCCTCTCTCTCTCCCTCTCCCTACCTCTATCTATTTCTTTCTTTCTCTTTCTCTTTCTCTTTCCTAGGGCTGAGGAAGCCCTGGCCATATTGAGAGGTTGCATATAGACCTTCCAGCCAACAGTTCCAGAAGAGTTTCAGTTGACAGCCATCCTTAAGCATTAGACATATAAATGAATGAGCTTTCAGATGATTTCATCTCCTAAACTTTGCACTGCCTCAGTCCCGTGCAAATGTCAGGTTGATGCATACAATAATATCTGTTATTGTTTTAAGCCACTCCGTTTTGTGGTAATTGTTTATGTGGTCATAGTAACTAGAACATAGAGCAGCAAGCATTCTTATTGTTTTTCTGCTCCTACAGTATAAAAATAAACTCCATAACAGCAAGAACAAAATCTGTTTCATTCACAGCTGCTTCCCCAATGTGTGGCACATAGTTAAACAGAAATCAGGTGAATTAATGAATAGAACTTTGACTAAACTATTTCAATACCAAAACTTACAAGAATGTTGTGATGCATCTCAATGTCTTTCCTGTCTCAAAATGCCTTAAATATTTATATTAGAAAGAAAGTCTCTCTCTTTTTGTTTACTGTTACATATTGGATTTTTCTTAGAAGCCAGTCAAATTGCTAGGAAACATCGATTAATAATAGCATAAAAGGGTCAAAATGAACCCTCTCTCATGCCTTCCCCAGCCTTGGAACAGACTGTTCTTGCTTGGAAAGCAACTTCTCATTTACCCTCTTCAAACTCTCTCGAGGTTTTTCTCCTCTTTTTGAAAGCTGATGTCACTTAAACCTTCTCACTTACCCACATTTTTACACCTTTACTGCTTTGTATGTATATTTATTTTTTTATGTAGTTTGCTTAAGGTTGATTAATTTAACCATCTTGCATGTGATTTTTCAGTACTTTTCAAATTTAGACGACACCAGCAATATACAAAATGTCAGAATGAATCCATGTGTCTGTGTTCTATTGCCTCAATCATGTATCAGGTTCCTCTGGCAATGAGGCAAATAGAGCAACATTAGTATTTTCTACAGATTTTAAGTAGCAACCCACTATCTGCCCTCCACCCCAATAGTCACATTCCTCTATTATATGTAGGACAAGTGGTTTCGCTCATATTTATTGCTGAGTCAGCCAATATAGCTGCTTGCTTTTCTGCTTCAACCTGATTATCTAGTGTTGTCCTTTGCTAGATTTCATCACTGTTCTTTCATTCCCCTAAATTTACTCTAACACCAGGTGGTTTTGTGTGGCAGACCTTTCTGAAGGTTAGAAAGTAGCAGAATGCAATTACCACATAAGGCTGGAAAGAATTGTAAACCCAATGTTAGACATCACTCTTCCTAGAACTGCATTATACATTTCCCAAGGAAGGTGATTTTTCACTCCCTATTTGTTCTCTTAAGACTCGGGTCCCTGGTCATGTTTCTAGGGCCTCTCCTTTCTCTTTGATAAACCCCAGTTCACACTGTAGTTATCTTCCAACCACGTATCCAAGCTTCCTATCCACATCTGAAAACCTACAAATTATTATTATGGTTCTTGGCTTACAAATAAGAATGAGACTCATTTCTTGGGTGGCTGAATTCCTTACCAATGCAAAAAAGCTTATAATGGCTTGGAAAAAATGGTGCTTTTTAGAGGAAAGAGAGAGATGAGATCTTTTCTTCCAGGTAAGATTAATAGCAATGGTATCATCTATGCAGTATAGAAATATATATCCTGCTTCTTTTGTCATCCTTCTCATGTCATCCTTCTCATGCATTGTTAAGTATTCTGAATGCAGTGAATATGTGAAAAATAATAAATGACTAAAAGTAAGGATAAGTCTGAAAATGCCCTAGAAATTTATTTTGTGATTATAGTTGACTGGTATCATTGAACAGTTTCACTGAACAGAAAGTGACGAAATTATTCTCAATCCTTAAGTATTGTTTATCAGCTAAAAATGTGAGAAAGAAAAATATTTCAGGAATTTCTCTCAAAAAATATATGAGTTTGAAGATGAGATAATTCTATAGCTTAAAAAGAGTTTTTAACAGATTCATTTATATAAGTGTAAAAATATAGAGTCTGTATCTCAAGTTTTAGAAAAATCTTACATCCTTTTATTAATATTTGCATGTAGGAAATGAGGAAGGCCATCTTGAGCCTGTGACTGGGTAATTATCATTCTTTGTTCCTTAATACACCAAATTAGAGCTCTGTTTTATACATGGATCTAACTTTTAGTCATCAGAGAGAGAAGTCTTGTGAACAAGTGAGCAGGGCAAAACCTTGTGGACCCTCAGGTCATAGAAAAGACTGCTATGTTGCAACCCCAAATACACTATTCACATCACAGCTGTAACGAGTGAATATGAATTAACAAACTTTAAAAGGCTTTTTATAAGACGTTTTAATAACATATATTTGAATAGGATAATATTACTTGCAAAACAATACATTAATAATCTATCTGTTTGGGGGTACTAAATTCCTTTCTCTATTTAGGTTACATTGTATACTTCTATAATGAAAACTAATTTCTTCATTAATATCCAGAAGATGGAACATACTACTAAATATACATTTATCAGTACCAGCAGATATTGAAGAGGATGTAGAAACAAAACATGCCTCATTGAACTTGAATTATAACTTAATATATTATCATTAAAAATGTATAGTCTAAGTAAAAAGAGAAAGCCCCTATTACACTATATAAAGGGAATCTACTAAGAGTGAAGTTTCTCAACTCCCTATTCCCACCCATACATGTTCACTTTCCTATATCTGCATCCACCCTTCCTTTTTTTGCTCAATATAATGGCTAATTCCATATGCAATGCTGTTTTCCTGACCCAAGTGCTAGCCTTGTTTCTTATGTATTTTTAACATCTCCCTCCCTATTGACAATCTCTTGATTATTAAATCTATTCACAAGTTCCTCATCTTGGTACATACTTCTAAGTAAAACAAAATGAAGCAATCTCTTTCCATCTGCATCTTTCAGGTACTACCATTTAGCTCTACATCCTTACAGAGTTAATCTTTCGAGAGTCTTAAGTCAGTAAATCTTTAGACTTACTGACTTTCACATACTCATGTTCATTCTTCACCTGAGAATACTCTATATTTCTTCTTTCCCAAATCTATACAATCCACCTTTATCATGGACATCAATCCTCTATATTGCCTAATCCCAGTGTGAATGACTCAGCTCTGATCCTCATTGAAATCCATAGAATCTGGCACTGTGGACTAATTCTTCACCATCAAAACATTCTCCTTACTCATCTTCCAAGACGAGTGCATATGTGGAGCAGAATCCAAATGAACAGTAGTTAGTTTCAAAATAAAATTACCTTACACATCCAAGTGTGTGCTTGATAAATCAATATATGTCGCATCTAGTTATGAGTGAAGTGAAAGAAAGAGCTGTGAATTAAATCCAGAAATATAGAACCAAAACCTGTGACAGAGAATTATAGAACTTTAGAGCTAGAATGGGTCATTTTATAGAGCATAAGATTGAGGACCATAACCTTGCCAAGTTCACACTTACACTGAAGAGCACTGAAATTTATATCCCCTGGATCCCATTTCATTTTTTTAAATCTTATTAATCAATTACTGTATTTATTTATTCTCCTTTACCTTATCAAGATAAATACAACATTATGGGAACCAAATTTCTGAAAACTTCCATTAGTAAATTTTATCTTATGTGAAGGGACTATATTGATCCAATTATAAGATTTCAGAAATTTCTATAGTTATCAAAATAATGAAGAAGTTGAGAGAGCTGGCATACTTTGCATTTTTGGTTTTATATAACACATTTTACTGTACAAGCTGGAATGATTGTTCATTCTATTTAAGATTTTCTTTTCCAAATTAGGCATTGGTGCAGCTAAAATGTATTAATAAACTAATATAGATGTGGGATCATTTTTATCATAAAATAAAAATGTATAATTTTTATAGGCTGCTATACACTGACAGGTGATATATGTGGACTCTATTGAAAATAAAGTATAATACAAAACAGAAACTGCATGGCTGTTTTGAACATTTGGATTCTAGAATCTCATATATATTTTCATTTGTAATTTGAACTGAATAGAAATATCATTGGCATATATAAAGAATCTAATGTGATCTCTTTCTTTCTCCTTCTATCCCTTTCTCATAAATGCCACTTTCATCTTGGAGCCTTTCCTAGCTAGAGCGAAGTCACAGCCTTATGACATAGCAACAAATATTTCTTATATCCCCAAATATTGCTTTACCACTGATTTTGCCGCCTTGTATGTATTATAATTGCATCTTATTTACCAAAGATAATTCTAAATAATTGTTCTATAGATACATCTAAATGTTCCTCTCAATTTTATACAATAGCATGTAGGCATGTTTGTAAAAATGTGCAAAACAACAGAATTATCTGTAACAATGTAAAATTCAAAAGTTTATAACTTGTTATAACTTGCATACCTATTTAAGGCTCAGTCGGTTACCAGATAGAAAAAAAAAGTGCATGCCAAGTCTGTAGGTAATAAAGCATGCCTGGATATAGTAAAATAAATCACCACAGGAAGATGAATCGTTGAATGAAAGGTGAAAGAACTTTGTGCAACAATCAGGAATTCACTGAACAAAACAAATTATCCCCTATCAGCCATTTAAATAGTGGCCTCAGAGAAATAGAAGGATTTTAAATATAAAAGACTCCTGTAAAATGTGTATAGGTAACTGCTTAGCCCATCAGATGGCAGAATAATAAATTTCATACTCCTTAAGCTTATTCCAAAAAAGTTTCAATTTTATTAAAATAAAAATACACTAAAGGTTTTTTAATATGAGAACATTTCCTTAAATTTGATTTATTCTTGAATAAATAAATCAAATGGATTTGGAAGAAAGAACTCTTTATGTTGTAAAGGTAATAGCAAGATGAGCTAACTATGAGTTCCAGCTAACAAAAAGTAGCATAATTTTTACCTACATGTGTTTCTTGCAGTTAAAATAAATTTGGTTAGATCACCTAAAATCACAGAGTGTAAATTTCTTAAATGATGATCTAGAAATATACTGGATTTTTAAAATAAATGTAGTGAAGTTAGAATTTCCATGAAGGATGAAACATAAGGTTGCAAAAACCTTCGAATTAAAACATCCATGGTCTTGTGTCCATTTCCATTTTTGAATAGTTACTGACAAGTAACTTCCTTTTAATTCTTTCAGTTAAACCACACTTTGTCACATCCGGGGAAACTAAAATATTATTTTGTGCATCATTAAAAGAGAGATATAAGTTGTGCTTGATTCATAAACTAAACTCACTTATCTCACAGATTCTCCCATATGGGTTTGGGTAAGCCTCAGCTGTGCAAGCATGCAGAATAGATCAGGGTTTTCTGCCTTAGATTTAGGCTGACCTTGAGTTCTGTAGGACTCCTGAATTGCCGAATCAATTATAATGTTCCAAAATCACCTTGGCTCCCTCCCACACTATCCTCCTTTCTCTCTTGTTTATGCCCAAATATACTGAGAAGCCAGACAGGATGTCAGCCAACCATGGCTCTTTTGAGCTTAGCAAAGAGAGAAGATGTATCTCCTGAATACTGCACATGTCTTGCCAAAAACCTCTTCCATTTGCCTTCTTCCCTGAAATCCATAATTATGTTTCCGTTTTTAGACTTTCTATAAAATTAGTTGCCAGGCTAATAATTCTCAACATTTGTGCTATCACAAAAAACATATTATGTATATGGAACAATAGGATAAATGGAGGGCCCCTGGCTTTCCTGAGGCTGAGAGATTCATATCTCACACACTTTGAAAAGCTCTGACTTGGAAAAATGATCAAACAATATGCTGCATTGCATATGTTTAAATTATTTCATATATAGTGTTCTGATGTACTTTTTGAGAGCATCCTCCATATTTTTATTTCCCATATTCACCTATACACTACTGGTTCCATAGTAGAGAGAGACAGAGGAGAGAGAGCGAGAGGTTATCCAAACTCCTTTATTTATTTATATAAATTTATTTATTTTTGGCTGCGTTGGGTCTTTGCTGTTGCGCACAGGCTTTCTCTAGTTGCGGAGAGCAGGAGCTACTCTTCATTGCGGTGCGCAGGCTTCTCATTGCGGTGGCTTCTCTTGTTGTGGAGCATGGGCTCTAGGCACGTGGGCTCAGTAGTTGTGGCTTGTGGGCTCTAGAGCACAGGCTCAGTAGTTTTGGCACGCGGGCTCAGTAGTTGTGGCACACAGGCTTAGTTGCTCCGCGGCATGTGGGATCTTCCTGGACCAGGGCTCGAACCCGTGTCCCCTGCATTGGCAGGCGGATTCTTAACCACTGTGCCACCAGGGAAGTCCCTCCAAACTCCTTCAATAACTATAACTGGTTTTGCTTGATGGGCAAATTATAAAAGTTCATTGCTCCCCACAGTCAGCACCTATACTGTAACTTTAGAAATCATATATTTGTGTTGGTTTTATCATAACTGGAAAACATAATTTTAATGAATTTTATTTTTGGCTTTATGTTTAAAAGCATAACTGCACTCTCAAGAGCAGATTAAGTGCATAGCCTATATTCAAAAAATCCTACAAGCCACTATGCTGAATAGAATGATTTCACCGTAAATTGTTATCCTCCCCAACTCTCTCCTTCCCAGTAAAGCTTCTGATAAATGCTTTCACTGACTGGTCATGAAATTTACACATTTGATCCTTCTATCAAAACTGATTATACAGTGTGTAATACTCAGAACAATTTTCATATAATTATTACGACATTTACCAGAGTAATGTTCCTGACACTTACCACAAATTGTACTATTTAGATTCTGGATCTTGGACCTTTTTTTTTCTTCAAATAACCCTGAAGTATTTGCTGTCATAGTAAATTGTACATACTGTACATATATTTTGATTAGTTTTGCAATTTCTTTTTTTTTTAAGTTTGATAACTTTGTGCAGGAATCCATGGTATGAGATTAGGTAGAATTTTTGTTGAAACTGGCATTTCTCTGATAACCTTCTCCATTACTTAGAATGTGGCCAACTTTCTTATATGAATTAATTGTAAAATGTCTGTGAACTTAGCTTGCAAGTGTAAAATACAGAGAAGATGAAATACCAAAATTCTCTCTCATAAGCTGTCAAGGAGGAATAATGAGAACCATTTCAGTAGTCCATTCACTCTACGGCATGATTTCAGAGCTTGCTGCATTTGTTTGTGCTGCTGATTTTTAAAACTGACAAAGCTCTGCTTTTTATTATATAGCCTTTTTATTACAGCAGTGTACACAGTATGGTAGCATTTTGAACAGTTTTGTAAACTTCTGTGACAATAACAGAGTTTCCCTAAGAGACCCTTAACCATTAAAAATATTTTCTAGCTAATTATAAACTGCATGGGCAAGTGACAGTTGATGGGATACAGGAGGAAGAAAAAAATTGAGGTCATGAGATCTGAATTCCAGATATACGACTGCTTTACTAAACTCTTGCAATTTTACCTTAAAAATAAGAGTTGGTCATGTGGTCTCTACAGTCCTGAAAACCATAAAATTACTTTTCTCCAGAGGCCAAAAAAATGTGATCAAATAATCAAAATAAATCCTATACGTATTCTTCCTGTTTAAGGAGAAATGGAAAAGTAACTATGCCAGGATGAGTAAACCGTTTGTTTCATGGATCTAGGAAGATAATTCAATTGAGCAAATGCTAATTTATAACCTCCTATGTGCGTCAAAGGCATGACATTCGTCTAAGCTGCTATTCCAGGGTCCTGGGAAAACCCATCATTCTACTATAGACCCTGTGAATGATTTTAAATAAAAGTCCCCCCCCCTTTTTTTTCCAGTTTCACTTCTGAAGGATAATGGGAACAATATCAGCTTCTAATTGTTCCACAGGAATTGTAAGAAAATTCAATAAAGTGGCATGGAAATAAATTTTAAAATGCATATTGAAGCAATCTGAAATATGCCATAGAAAAGTAAACTAAGAACTAAAATTGTATTTCTCTGTATAAAATTTTTAAAAATTCTCATTATTTTTCCCCAACATTATGGAAAAAATATTTGGATAAAAAATAAATAAAAATCCAAGCTCTGCCCTTCCAGCTGTATGATCTTTGATATGATAATCTATTTAAATTCTCTGAGCCTCATTTCCTACATCTGTAATAAAAGCTAATAAAAATGTACTCAATACTTGGGTGGGCATAAAATTTAAGTGTATAAAGCTCCTTGTACTTAGTAAATAGCTAGTAAAATTTCCATCCTCTTTTCCCTTGACAAAATTATATGAAAGTGGTGAAGGATTCTTTAATCTGTCTCAATTTCAAAGCAGTATAGTGTAGGTTATTCCATACCCATTATAGTTTTAGAGATTCCCAGGGGATGTTTACACTCATTCTTAGTCACTTGTTTCAGTTTACTAAACCACATAAGTAAGCAGTTCTTTCTTCTGCCTAGTATATAGTGAACATGCAATAAGGAGAACATATTTTCCTGCATTGCCCTCAGGTTGTCAGATTCCACTTTATAATGCCTAGTGTTTATTCACCTAGGGATACATTCATATACAATGTTTTTAGTATATAGTAAGTTCTTGAGGTGAAAAAAAGAAGCAGTAATGAGATAATCCAAACAACATCTATATTTGATTTTGGATTCCATTAGTTTTTGCTTTTCTTCAGATTTACATTCTTAATTATGTTTTGCTCAGGCTAATATTCAAATTAGGTTGATTCCCTGAGCATAATTATCAACGGTAGGGGAAGACAGCTTAGAAGAGTGGAGGGTGATTGAAAAATATCTGTATTTTTCACTAATAATGCAAACATGAAAGAAATGTAATTACAGGTAATTCAAACATTAGATAGCCCACGTGTTGAAAAAAGATGAATAAATCATCTATCAAAATGCAAATAAAATACACATTTCTGCACTTAATTACTACTTAGAACTCAGAATTCATTTCATGTGATGCTGTGATTATTCCATTATAATAAAAATCCCAAACCCTGGAGAGAAATTATTTATTTGTGCCAATGGAAAGCAGTATTAGCACAGACATATGAGTTTTTCTTAATTCTGTGGTTTTTTCATACTGAACAATCATATCATAGTTGGAACATCAGAATTAAGCTTTCAACTCACAAGTTGTTGGGCTGCTTCAGAAGAAGTATTTTGGTAGGAGATGAGAAAAGAACTTAAGTTCTGAGATGGGACAGAAGAATATTCAGAAAAGAATGAATGGTTTAAATATTTAAATAATTTTCTGCATGGCAAATTTTGGTTTGAAAAATTGGCAACGTGCTAAGTAGGCAGTAACTAAGGTTCACATTGCTGCCCACTAGCATTTAATTCTAATGAACGTATGATCTGTCCAATAGGAGCAATATGATATGGCAAAACAGGATCCTGAAAGTCATTTCACACTTGGCTGCCATTCCTCTTCCTAGAGTACAAAACGATTGTACAGGTCCCCTGTCAGTTTTCATTGTTGCTCACTGAATTACTCTGACTTTTCTTCTACGTCCTTGAATGCTTATTCTTTGGACTCTTGCTCTTATCTAAATTGTTCTCAAACGCAGTGCAATAAATAATTACATACAGATAGAAGTAGAAAACTAAGAAGTAATCTCACAGTGAAAAGTTGAAGTTGACAGCACAGACATGAAGGTATTTTGGTCTTTGGAAAGGGACGTTTTAGTTTTTGTGCTAAGAGTAGTGTTGGAGTTTTGTCCATATATTGGCCAGTTGCAGTGATTGCACCACTAAAGGTAGGCAAGGGCTGAGTTGGGATTTTACAAACAGTGAAGTTCAAAAAATTCAAGAGAGCAAAAGTATAATTTTATTTTTCCATAAAGTACACTTAATAAAGCTCTCAACATTCTGCCTAATAGCACTTGGTCTACTCACAAGTAAATTCAGTCCAAAGAGGTAGAACTCACTAAATTTTGTCCCAGGTTATAGGTGTACCAAGATATTGATTCCTTCAGACACTAAAGCCTTTGGAGGAGGTCTGAGGTAACAGAACTCTGGAGTTGCTTGTTTCACCTATGTGCAGTCTTCTCCATTTACGTTGGTAAACTGTACAAGTATTATCACTTTCTACCTGTGATTGATATAGTAATAATATTTTAGAAAGCTCAGGAGTAAGGTTTTTTGTTGCTATTGCTCTAGCAAGATATCATGTCAAGGTTCACTCACCAAAAAGTCAGGATAAGGTTTGTGTAAGCTTTTGAACTTCTTAGAAACTCACATGCTCAGGTGAGTTAAATTTGTGTTTCATCATCCCTCGGTAGTCAGTTTAAAGAACAAAATTGATCCAAACCTCACAATTTCAAGTTGCTGCGGCCAGCTTTATGAATATTGAACAAAGTAAATCTATTTTAGCACTTATTTTTCCTCATAGTTCTGGAGGCTAGAAGGCCAAGATCATGGTGCCAGGAGGGTTGGTTTCTGGTCAAGCCTCTCTCCTTGGCTTGCAGATGGTGCCTTCACACTGTGCCCTCACACTACCTTTTCTCTAGAGAAAATCAAATGACTACTTATATGTGAGTCTATTTCTAGACTCTCTATTTTGCTTCACTCATTTATGTCTCTACCTTACACCAGTATCACACTATGTTGATTATTGTAGCTTTAAGATATGTCTTGAAATCAGGTAATGCCAATGTGCAAACTTTGTTCCCGTTTTGACTATTCCAATTCATTTGCCTCATCAAATAAATTTTAGAGTTAGCAGATCAATTTCTTCAAAAAGCCTATTAAGATTTTGATAAGCATTACATTAAATTTATGGATGAATTTGAGGAGTACTGACATTTAATAACGTTGCATTTTTAAAAGCATGAACATGGTGTATCTCTTGAATTATTTAGTTTTCTTTAATTTTCCTCAACAATGCTTTGATATTTTAAATGTATGTGTCTTCAAATTTTTTCATAAATTCATCCCTAGTTTTTTTATGCTGATAATATAAATGAAATTTATATTATCAATTTTTTGTATCAATACTTGTTAATATTATAGAGAAATATAATAGAACTTTGGATATTGACCATGTATCCTGATATCTTACTAATTTCACTTTTAAGATTTATCAGTGATTTTATAGTTTTCTACATATACAATCATATCATTTACAAATACAGGATTTAAAAGTTTACTATTTTCTTCCTAAAGTGTATAAATTTTACTTAATTTTCTTGCATTGTTCACTGAAAAGACCTCCAGTATAATGTTGCATAAAATGATGAGATTACTCAACCTTGCTTTGATCCTCATCTTAGAAAGCAGTCTTTTTCCATTGATTATAATGATGGCTGTAATTTTTCATAGTAGCTCTTTATTAAGCAGCAAAAATTTCATTTATTTCTAGTTTGCTGAGACTTTTTATCATTAATGGGTCCTGCTTTTTATCAAAAGTCATATTTTTTGCATAAAATATTATATAGTTTTTGATCTTTGAATCAATTAATATGGCAAATTCCAATGATTGATAATATGGATATAAAACCAATATTTCTTTCTAAAATAAACTTTACTTGCTCATTATGTATTATCATTTTTATGCAGTGTTCAGTTTGATTTCATAATGTACTTTAAGGATTATTGCATTTTTGTGTAGGGATATTAGTTTGTAGTTTTCTCCTTAAGATTAGTGTATAAATTTGGGGGACTGGAGTAACATAAAAATGTTGATAATGTTACCTTAATATGCTTTTAAGGTCTGTAGGATTTGCAGTGATATTTTAGGCATATGTACATCTATTATTGCTGTGTCTCCCTGCTGAATTAACCCTTATAACATTATGATATTTTCCTATTTTCCTTTGATAATACTTTTTTTCCTATGCTTTTTCAAATTATTTTCCCATTTACATTATTACAGAATATTGAGCAGAGTTCCCTGTGCTATACAGTAGGTCCTTGTTGGTTATCTATTTTAAATATAGCAGTGTATACATGTCAATCCCGAACTCCCAGTCTATCCCCACCCCCCCATCTTTCCCCCTGGTAACCATAAGTTCATTCTCTAAGTCTGTGAGTCTGTTTCTGTTTTGTAGATAAGTTCATTTGTATCATTGTTTTTAAGATTCTGCATATGAGATATCATGTGATATTTGTCTTTCTCTGTCTGACTTACTTCACTTAGTATGGTCATCTCCACATATTGAGAAATCATCCACACACAAATATGGTATCAAAACCAGCAATTGTGAGAGGGGGAGAACACAAATGCAGGATATTGGAAATGCATTTGAAATTTAAAGCCCAGCAACTTAAAACAATCTTGTTTATATATAGACTGCTATATAGAAACCTCATGGTAATCGCAAACCAAAAATCTACAATAGATACACAAGCAAAAGAGAAAAAGGAATTGAAACACAACACTAAAGTTAGTCATCAAATCACAAGAGAACAAAAGAGGAAGGGAAGAAAAAAGACCTACCAAAACAAATCCAAAACAATTAACAAAATGGTAATAAGAACATACATATCAAAAATTCCCTTAAACGTAAACAGATTAAATGCTCCAACCAAAAGACACAGACTGGCTGAATGGATACAAAAACAAGACCCATATATATGCTGTCTACAAGAGTCCCACTTCAGAGCTAGGGATACATACAGACTTTGATAATACTTTTTAACTTGAAATTTTTTTTTCTAAAATTAACATACCACTCAAGCTTTCTTACACTTATTGTTTACATGGTGTACCATTTTGCAACTTCTACTTTAATTTTTTGTCAACAAAATATTAAAATATTAAAATATTATTTGATTTATTGAGAATTATTTTACAGACAAGTGTATGGACTATCTTATTAAATATCCAGGCGTGCTTGAAAATAGTCTGCAATTCTCAGGTTTTGCATGTAATATTTTACAAAATTCACTAGTTCATTGACATTGTTCAAATATTCTATATACATATTGATTTTTTATTTGTTTTATCCATATATATAAACTAAGAGGATTATATGATAAAACACTAGTAGATTTTGACTCTACTCTTTCAAAAGGATCTAAACAAGACTGAGAAGAGGGGAGCAAAGATGGGGGAATTCTTTTTTGCATGACATTGGAAAGGATCTAGATGTGAAAACACCTCTGCAGGTGGAGAGTAGAGACATTTCCTGAAGGAAGAACTGGGTGGGGTCCAAGACTGAGGAATTATTTTTTTCTTAGACTTTACTTATTTTGTCAGATTTACTTAATCTATAATTTAAAAATAGTGTGAACTCCAAAGCAGGCTGGTGTTGGGGATCTGGAGATTGACTAGTTGGGGAGAGACAGCAAAGGGACATTATTCATCACCGTTATCTTAGGGAGGAATTGGTAATGATGAAGGTGGGTAAGGATAAGGACCAAAGTGGATTCCTGTTAGAGAGACGATCACTACCTGCTCCACAAATAGGTACCACCTGGTATCAGAACAAACTAAAGGCAAGAAAGACAATGATACAGAATTTCTTATATGGTAGCAAAAAACATACTTTCAAAATGAATGAGATCCTTCCATCTCTGAAAATAAACAAATGGGACCTAATTAAACTTAAAAGCTTTTGCTCAGCAAGGGAAGCCAATGACAAAATGAAAAGACAACCTACTGAATGGGAGAAAATACTTGCAAATGATACGACCAATAAAGAGTTAATATCCAAAATATATAAAGAGCTCATACAACTCGATATCAAAAAAACAAACAAATTAATTAAAAAACGGGCAGAAGATCTGAATAGACATTTTTCCAAAGAAGATATACAGAAGGCTAACAGGCACATGATAAGATGTTCAACATCATTAATCATCAGAGAAATACAAATAAAAACCTCACACCTGTCAGAATGGCTATCAACAAAAAGACCACAAATAACAAATATTGACAAGGACGTGGAGAAAAAGGAACGCTCATACACTGTTGGTGGGATTGTAAATTGGTGCAGCCACTGTGGAAAACAATATGAAAGTTCTTCAACAGACTAAAAATAGAACTACCATATGATCTAGCAATTGCACTCCTGGATATATATAAGAAGAAAATGAAAACACTAATTTGAAAAGATATATGCACCCAAATGTTCATAGCAGCATTATTTATAATACTCAAGATATGAAAGCAACCTAAACTCCCATCAACAGATGAATTGGTAAAGAAGATGTGAAATATACACACACACACACACACACACACACAATGGAATACTACTCAGCCATAAAAATAATGAAATTTTCCATTTACAACAACATGGATGGACTTGGAGGGTATTATGCTTAGTGAAATAAGTCAGACAGAGAAAGACAAATACTGTATGATATCAATCATATGTGGAATCTAAAAAATAAAAGAAACTTGTGAATATAACAAAAAAGAAACAGACTCATAGGTATAGAGAGCAAACTAGTGGTTACCAGTGGGGAGTGGGAAATGGGGAAGGGCAACATAGGGGTAGGGTATTAAGAGGTACAAACTACTATGTATAAAATATATAAGCTACAAGGATATATCGTACAGCACAGAAAATATAGCCAATACTTTATAACTATAAATGAAGTATAACCTTTAAAAAGTGTATGTTGTACACCTGAAACATACAGTATTGTAAATCAACTATACCTCAAAAATGTTTACAGTATTGAAAAAGACGAATAAGAGATCCTTCCATATTCAAGTTGTTCCTATTATCTCCTTTAATTCTTAGAATAAATATATTAACTGTGAATTATCAATAATTTATAGAAAAGGAATCTGAAATTCAAGGTTAAGTACGTTAATGTCTATAGCTATAAAATAGCAGCACTGAATTTTTGATTTAAATAAGGTCAGACTCCACATTTCATTTTTCTTGTACAATACTGCAGTATATGCAAAAGAATAGTCTTGTAGGCAAAGATCCAAAATGCATTCTACTTTCCAATAATGTTTAACTGTACAACTAGATCATATTTTGTATCTGTTAAATATTGGAATCATTTCGTTAATTATACTTAAGAAATTAATGACAAGATAAAGACAGATTCTTAGTAAGTGACCAATTCTGCCTCCAAGCAAATAGCAGCACTGTCTCTTTGTTTTCTTTTTGGAGGGAACATGTAAACAACTGTATATATAAAGTAGCATAGAATTCATTCAGAATAATTCAGAATAATTCAGCAAGCAGTATTTGAAGTCTTGGTTTCTTTTCCAAATCAGTGAGCTGTTGAAATGTCTCTTTAAAAAAAAAAATTAATGATGAATGATTGATATGTAAAAATATTTCATGTATACTACATGATGAATTTGAGGATAAGTATACATCCATGAAGTCATCACTATCATCAAGGCCATAAACATATCCAGCACCTCACAAAGTTTCCCACCACCCATTTTCTTCTCCATCTCCTTCCCCTTCCCCCTCTTCCTCTTCTTCTTATTCTTATTTTGTGGTAAGAATATGTAACATAAGATTATGTTTTCTTAGCAGATTTTATGTGTACATCACAGTATTTTTAGCTATAGGCATTATTTTGTATAGTAGATCTCCAGAACTTTTCTATGTTGCACAGTTGAAACTTTGTACTTTTAGACCATTTACCTCCCCATTTCTTCCTCCCACGCCAGCCCCTGGCAAACCACTATTCTACTCTCCATTTCTATGACTTCAACTACTTTAGATTCCACATATAAGTGATATCATGCAGTATTTGTCTTTTCTGTGTTTGAAATTTAAAAAAAAATAATTTAGGAAGTTGAAGGATTCCAGGATCAAATTAAAAATGTAACTAAAATATTCTAACTGTATTACAAATGTGTGAAATAACTTCACTATAGATGGTGTTGGTGGGAAAAGTGCTGAACTAAGTATGTTTGGAAATTAAGTTTAAATGCCAAAGAATGTACACAGACAGTGTATTTTAGTTGACAAATTGTTTTTCATAAGGATATACGTTAATTCTGATACTACTCTACATGTATACTGGAATTGAATAATTAAGTAAATGGTAAATGACAGGAACCAGGTTTCTTACTCTTGGAGAGGGGAGTGTACAGATAAACAAGGGGAGAAAACAAGAACGGTCCATGTAATAATGGATTAGAGTTAGAGACATCAGTGTGAACTCTTGTTTAAGTTAATATGGATGCAGTAGGTTATATATAAAAAATACTTGTGTGTGTGTGTGTGTGTGTGTGTGTGTGTGTATATATATTTACTATATATATTCATCTGTTAGCTGAGGGGATCCAGAAGCAGCAATACATCATTAGCAATGAATATCCTTAGTAACCATATTTTGGTTTTTAATACTATTCAATAAGAGAAACCAGGGCTCTTTGGAAATGTGGCTGATTCTAAAAATGGGGTAAGAAATACACAATTTGAGGCCAGAGTATCTTTCAGCAGCAGGAAGTAAGAAAGTGCTCAAAAAAACCCTCAATGAACAGAGTGTATCAAAGGGTCCCAGGATCCAAATGAAAGAGTTCCCAATGGCCAAGTCTGAAATAATTTAAGCAACAAAATAAAGTTGTACTGGATTATAAAACAAAATATAAAATAAATATCCCTGAGTCCATAATTATATAAATAAATGATTGAATAAATAAACAAATGGAGGAGAAGAGACAAAAATCTTGTGGAAAATCATCCCCCCAAAAAATATTTAAAAGCTTCACTCTCAAGGAGATAGAACATACTCATGATTCCTTACGTATGGCTGCACATAGTGAATTCCTTCCAAAGAGTACAGATATAAAGGGGGTAAAAAGTAAAACTTTAGACTAGAGAAACCTGACAATTACCACCTCCCCCAGGAGTTCAAGTTTAACTTCCACAGTGATGTCACGTTGACAGTATGTACACTTGCTGTGATGTGTTGGGAATGGCACTTTACCTCTCTGGGCCTCCTCCCAAAAACATGTACCCCCGCCAAGTCTGGTCATGAGAAAAACAACAAACAAATCCCAGCTGAAGGAAAGTATACAATATACCTGACCAATATTCCAAAACTGTCAAGGCCATCAAAAACAAGGAAAGACTGAGAAATAGCACAGCCAAGAGAAGCATGCCCCCTGCACACACCACCTAAGGAGTGGGCAAACCCCCTGAGCCACCCCTCCAGCCTGACCCCTGGACACACCCCTACCCTTACACCATATAAGGAACAAGCTCGGCCCCCCTTCCCCCCGCCAGGGAGTGAGCAGCAAGGGAACATGTTGCTTGTTCTCACTCCCCTCTGCTGCAGCAAGGGTCCCAATAAAGCCCTGCCTGAATTTCTTGTCTGGCCGCTAGTCAATTTCTATTGATTGGGGAAAGCCAAGAACCCTGGTCACTATCACTAACATGATTAGTAACATGAAAAACTGTATCGGGTATATAAAGTTTTTCTCTTTCTACTATTTTATCAATTTTTCTGTAAATCTAAACCTAAAAAAAAAAAACCTGAAAATAAAATTTATTTAAAAGGAAGGAAGAAATGAAGGAAAGAGGAAGGAAGGGAAGGAGGGAGGGAGGGATGGAAGAAGCCAGGAAGGAAGAAAAGCAAGAGAGGGAGAGAGGGAAAAGATTCAGGGAGGCAAAGTATCCCTTTTTTATACCAAGCCTCTTCCTGTGTTCCTTTATGGCACAATTTCTAGAAGAGTTGCCTATAAATCACTAATGCCTTCATCTCCCATTTGTTTTTTAACTTACTCCAGTAGAGTTCCTTCTCATCACTACAATAAATTTGATCTATGGCACGAGTAACTTGCATCTGTCCAAATCTAAAGGTATGGTTTCTGTCCTTGCTGCATTCCTTTGCTGAGTAGCATTTTGCACAGCTGACTTCTCCCTCCTTCTGGAAGTAGGTTGTTTTGGTTTCCTTGTCCTCATACTCTTTAGTTACTGCTGTTGCTGTTTTTTCCCCTTTTCAGTGGCCACTCCTTTTCTGCCTTTTTGCAAAATGTGGGGTTTTTTTTCCTGCTGGACTAGTAATTGGAATCTTCCAAGCCTTATCCCTAACTCTTTTATTCTTATTCCACATTTTCTTTAGATGGGTATTTCCAAATGGCATTTATCTCCAGCCCAGATCTCTCTCTTGTGCTCCATAGTCTTATATAAATGTCACCTCTTCAGAAAGATTTTCCCTGACCACCCAATCTGAATGTTTTCCTCAGTATTTCTACTCTATCATTCTATTTTTCATTTTACTGTTTTCAGTAGCATTTAACACTATCTAAAGATGCCTTGTTCCTATGCTTCTTGTAATGTCTGTCTCCCTCCTTTCTGACACTCCTGCTATCAGTTCCCCACTAACCATAAACTTCAGAATTGCTACAACTTTGGCCATTTCCGTCACAATTTAATTCCTAGGGGTAGTGCAATACAAAGAAGATAATGGATAATTAATAAACTAAATATACAGGTCTGGTATTATTAACATAAACACTTATTTGTTAGATAAATAAACATTTAATATCTGTGGAGACAAGAAATCACAGAAATTGAGACTGAGACATATTTATCTATCATATTCTAATTTTTCAGAATTGACTTTTCCAATTAATACAGTAGTATATTTATTACATTATAGCTCTTGGTATGTTTTCTGGTATCTGAACTATATCTCGCAGACTGTGAATTTTGTTGATTATTCTTAGTAGGAATGGAGAAGTGTTTGCTGTAATGAATGAAAAAGGAATTTAGCTTTGGAGTCAGATACCTCTAGGTTTTTTTTCTGTTTAATAAGTAGATTTAGTGATCTTTGACTTTATAAGGTTAACCTAAACTCTGATCACTGATTCTTTTCATTTTTGAAGCACATGCACATATAATTATTAATTAAAATATGCACATGATGCTATAGGAACCCAGTAGTGAGTGAACCACCCAGGCCCGATGGAATAAGGAGGCTTCTTAGAGTAGGTTATTTTTTAGAAGGGTCTTAAAATTTTAAGTAGAAATTTAGGAGAGCTTTGAAAGAATTGACAATGCAGAAAAAATAACATAAAATACCAGAACATATAGTGGCCCCTCAAAAACAAAATCTTGTTCCAGGGACACAGGATTGTCCCCTGTAGCTAGAACACAGGTTTTACACAGAGACTGAAGTAACATAACTCGTCATTCCAAGATTTTGGATTTATTAGTATAAAAAATAAAGGATAGCACTTAACATTAAACAACTGTGCTCATCTCTCAATCACCATAATTTGCTCTGCATCGGTTGCATGCTGGACCACTTATTTGACTGTTTTCAGCCAATGGAAGGAGTGATAGACTACTGTGTGTCCCACAGAATCCATTATCTCATTACTTCTTTACCGTTACAGTGCATTCATTTCAGCTGAGGATATCATTAGCCAGCTAAAATACTACACTGCCCCTCAGATTCTTGAGACTAGATGCAATCATGTGGCTAAGTGTTGGCCAATAAAATATTGCCAGGTTTAAAAAAAAAAGCCTCACTTCTGGACATGCTCTTAAAAGGAATGGGCACGTCATCCATTTGCCCATTTTCTCCTTATGCTGGACTAGAGTGTGGACTTGAGAGTGGGTAGTGATGCAAGCATCTTAGCATTCAAAATGGAAGCCACATGTTTCAAGCTAATATTGAAAGCTCACTTCAGGCTCCATTTATCATCCTGGTTTGCTACAATTTACTTAGATTTTAGTGTGAGTACTACTCAATTTTAATTTTAATATTTATTTTTCTTTAAAATACGATATCCCAGATTTCAATTTTTTTTCAATGGGAAAGCTGATCTAAGTAACAAGTCAACTACAGGCATACCTCAGAGATGTTGTAGGTTTGGTTCCAGACCACTGAAATAAGTGAATATCGCAATAAAGTGAGTCACGCTTATTTTTTGGTTTCCCAGGGAATATGAAAGTTATGTTCATACTATACTGTAGTCTATTAAGTGTACTATAGCATTATATCTAAAATAACGATGTACATACCTTAATTTAAAAATATATTATTGCTAAAAAATGCAAACCACCATCTGAACCTTCAGTGAATTATAATCTTTTTGCAGCAGTAACATTAAAAAATCACCACATATCACCATAACAAATATAAGGAAAAAAGTTTGAAATATTCTAAGAATTACCAAAATGTGACACAGAGACATGAAGTGAGCAAATACTGTTAGAAAAAATAAGGATGATAGACTTCCTTGATGCAGGGTTGCCACAAACTTTCAATTTGTAAAAAAAAAAGTAATATCTGCAAAGTGCAATAGAGCAGAGCACAATAAAATGAGGTATGCCTGTATACTGTTGGTAATGGAGTGCCTAAACTACTGTATAATAAATATGTATATGATATGCTTTTAAGTTTGCACAATTGTTTTCTTTGTTTTGTGCAAACAATATTGGTTTAATATGGCCCATTCTTCCCATTACTTATATTGTGATGTAGACTTCCTGAGTTGAAAGTGGCTCTGCCATTAGCTGTGTCACTTAAGTAATTTATTTAATCTTTATCCCGTCAATTTCTTCACCTATAAGGTAAAGATGACAGTAATACCTGCCTTGTAGGGTTTGTATGGGAATATAATGCATTAATGTATTACATAAAGGATGTAGCTCCTATCACATAGAAAGCCATATTTACTTGTTAATTATTATTATTTCTTTAATTGCATCCTAAGCTTAGAAAGTTCTTTCTCTGCCAGAAGGCTAATAAATACGCTATTATGTCATGCTGTCTGTTCAGGACTTTATTCTTGATGTAGAAATGTTTAATTAGTTCATGCTTCTATACATTTTAATGTATAGAATGATGTCTGAGTTTCAATTCGTTGTTTCTCTAAATAGCCAATCAGTTTTTTACATGATTTTAGAAAATATTTTTCCATTCTATAAGTTTCTTTTGTGCTTGATTTTTTTAAAGGTCTTTCTGGGGGTTCAACATCTGTCTAGGTTGTGATAGTTACAAAGTGTGATATAGGATTCCACCCATTTTCTGACATGGAATTAAAGAGGGACTTTAAACACAACTAACAGAATAGACTCTAAGACATGATTAGAATCTTAATGACAAGAGGAAAGCTAGCCTCAGGTCTGTTGACCTATGAACTGAGCATTAGGTAGAGTGGAAATGAGAGGTCTTCAATTCCTAATTTTATTCTACCTTACTCTACCTTATTTTCTGAAATTTCTAATATACTAAATAAACATAATTATTTGAAAAGCTGTAATATAAAATGTAATGTCCCAGGTCTGTGCAGTGCTCAATTTGAGATATAATGAGTTTATTCTTATCTTGTGTACATTTTTTAGCTCTGAAAGAAGTCTCTGCCTAGCTCATGGTGGATACACTAGATTTATAGCAGTTATTCACTCCAGATCTGAATTATACTTCTTTTCCCAGTTTTGATTTTTCTGTTAACCTCTGAAAAGCATGCCAAGAAGTTATATGCATATAACTAAGCATAACTGTATAGCTTAGTTATGAAGGCATTCCTCTATCCTTAAAAGAGAAGTTGAGGACATATTTGACTTGCAAAGTTCACTCACAGGATTCTTTGTCATGCCATATTTGAAAGGATTGTAAAGATACACTCAATTTCTATGTTTTGAGCATACTTTTCCATTTAATCTGTCCTTAAATAAATAATATTTATTCCTTATGTAACTTCCTCCTCGGATTACGGAATCAGGCAGAATATTTCCCAAGAAAAATATTCATAGTTTGAGGGATAAACACTAGATTTTAGATATGGCAATTGTCAAAAAACTAATACCATACAATTACTGCAATAACCACATATAGGGATGAAAGATGAAGTTACAGCAACCTATCACATTATGTCCTAGGTGTTTGCTGAGCCCTTTTAACAATGTAAAACATATAAAATAAACATGATTCACAAAAATATACAAACTGTAGGCTCTTTATTTTACGTTCATAATTTTTAGAGTACTTAATTAGCCTTAGAGCAATTCAATAGGCAATTAGGAGTTTGAACCCTTTCATATTTCTTTAGAATAAATGCTAAAGAGAGAATTTGGCATATAAAGTGGGAATACAGAAAGAAGAAAATATCCTTAAAATAATAAAAAAGCATACATGTAAATATTTATAAAAATTGTTCATAAATATATTTAGAAGGGTTCATAATTCCTCTGTGATTAAAATTTATCTACAATCACAAAACTGTTTAGAAATGCCTAGATGTTTCAGGTGTAATGAGTACATGCTCATTATTCTTGAAAAAATATCTTCATGTGCATATTATTGCACTTACACATTAGAATTTGACTATGCATTTAAGTTCCCAAATGATACATTTTCTTTTCACAAAGTCATTTTCCTGGATGAAAATCTCAGCGCTATCGTAGAATACAAAAGACCATTAATTTAAAAATAAAGATGAATGACTTTTGTTTAAAAATCAATTTGAATGTTCTGAGGGAAACTGTATCATTGCTGCAATTCACACCTGTCAAAAATCACTTGTTTCTCTGAAAGGAAAAACAAAGCTGACAGATTTAACGACAATTTCTGTATTTGAATATTCAACTGCATTTTTCCTCTCACAGTGATTAATCATATCATAATTTGTCATTTAAAATATTTTAATATATCAGCTTGTGCTCCTTAGGCACAAATATGTTAAATATAAATATACAAGAAACATTATATCCTTCACGATTCTTAGAAAGTACACATTTTACTCTTGAAAATAATCTGAGAGTTGAGTCAATTTATGTTATACACTCCATTTTTGTATTAGTAAATACACTAGTGTCTGTGAAATTTTTTTTTTCAATACAATGAAAAGTCTGAATTTTCAAAGATCTATATGCTAGATATAGCAAGGTAGAATATTAAGAGCTTCACTTCAAAAGTGAATTTGGAATTTTCCAATAAACAAAACTCACAAAATATTCCAGCTTTGGTCAAAGCACATTGTAAATCTGTGACCACTTTTAAATGCAAAAGATACTGAAAACCCCAAAGCAAAGGAAAACAAATAATTTTTAGAAAATGGATGTGTTCTTAAAGAGTTACTGAGAGTACACATCCTTGATCTAGATTTGCCATTAAAAATCATGGAAATTCCATGAGGGCTGTGTAAACCAACAGCATTTCATGGAAATGCATTTATTTCCATCATTATCTCTTGTTGAAATTGAAACTTTTATTCTAAGACCCAATCTCAGAATGCTTGGAAAACAAAAGGAGTTTATCACCACACAATTGATAGAGGCTAGGTGTTACATTCGTAGTGAGAGACAGAGTGGGGAATGATCTGTGTCCATACCTAAGGGGCTCTTAGATTTCAAATTAGGCATTGTTTACAGTCAAAGACTTTAAGAATGGGTAACTAAGTTTTCATAGCTAACACTCAGCAGTCTCACAGTCTGAGATGACTTCTCTTACACAAAAGAAATGAAAGATTTCTTCCTGACACTGGGAAGAGTACAGAGATCACACAACATACAGAAGGATAACACTGAGGTTTAAGTTTCTTATTATGATACTGATTCATAGCTGATGGAAGAATCTTTTTGAAGAGCTGGGTAGCAGAGTATGGCTCGTGTGGTTTCAAATGATCCTTGTGGGATTCATCCCTGTCAAGATGCAGGGCTCAGGAAACCAAGCCAATTACTTTCTTGGAGCTCAATATAGTGAGCTCTCTAATGCTGTTAGGGAGAAAAAATACTTGCAGTTTTCTGGGTTTTGTGATGGAGAAAACAACAGCAAAAGTAAGAAGAGGTAAGCCACAGTGGCTGCAGCCATATTTCTAAATACAGCCCCATCAAGTGCACAGTAGCAAGCCAGGCCAACTCCTGACAGATCTCCTGACATACAGATTTAGCCAGTAAAATACAGCAAACCATTTTTAGATTCAGACACTTTATTATTTACACAGCCAACAAAAGAAAGAGTAGCAAAAGGAGACAACTCACCAAGTTCTTTGTCCCAGACACCAAAAAGGATAAAACTGAAATAAAAGGGGCTAGACGACAATGCAATGCAAGCTTTGAACACCCTGTTTCTGAGAAGCCAATTCTTGAAGGCATTTATAGACTGCAATTATAACCCAAGGGGCACAGGGCAGAAGAAAGCCTCATACCTCATTAGAGATAAGAAATTGAGGGATTACAGCCTCCTATGGAATATAAGGAGGTGAGTAGAAATTGGCCTCAAAGCAGCTTTTCATAAGCTTTCCATCCTCTTGTTTTCCAGGAGGATGACAAGGTGTTGTTCTGCAAGGGCTCAGAAAAGCTGGGGTTCAAACCACACTGTCTGCATGACCTATATGAACACAGGCAAGGCTACTAGGCTGCCACAGTGCAAATCTTCCCCTACAATGCCTATGAAATACTGAATAATTCTACTTACATGAGATATCTAAAATAGTCAAACTTACAGAAGCAGAAAACAGAATGGTGGTTGCCAGGGGATGGGGAGGGGGGAAGTGGGGAGTTACTGTTCAATGGGTATAAAGTTAGTTATACGAGATGAGTGAATTCTAGATATCTGCTCTACAATGTACATATGCTACATGCCTATGGTTAATAATATGTCTATGGTTGTACACTAAAAATATGTTAAATTTAGATCTCATGTTGTGTTCCTACAACAACAATAAGAGAAAAGCAAAGGGCACAAAGAAGCTTTTGGAGGTGATGGCTATGTTTACAGTTTTGACTATGGTGATGGTATAATCAATGTATGTATATGTCCAAATTCATCAAATCATATATATTCAATATGTGAAGTTTTTTTAAATATCATTTATACATCAATAAGGCTACAAAAAAGGGGGGAGGGGACTTTTCACCGCCTTCCTTAAAGAGGTAAAGTCTACTTCTTCAACATTTTAAAAAGGGTTAGTGTTTTGACTTGCTTTTGCTAATAGAAAAGACCAGAAGAGACAGGTGCCAGTTCTGAGGTCAAGAGTCCTTGGATACTTTTCTCTCTCTTCTTTGGAATCCTATTTAATACCATCATGTGTGGTCAGATAACATTGTCACCAAAGACATCCATATGACATCACCCAACAAACAACCAACCTACATACAGCTGCATGAGTGAAGATGCTGAGATCATAACTGCCCAGCTGAGTCCAGCCCCAAATAATGAGCTAGGTGCATTAATTGTTTTAAGCCAATAAGTTTTGGTCTGGTTTGTTTGTGGCAAAAAGTAACTGACGCAATCTTGTATTCACCACAGTAGTAGAAAGGGTATTCTACCAAGATACCTTTGGGGGACTACCCTGGTGGCACAGTGGTTAAGAATCTGCCTGCTAATGCAGGGGGCATGGGGTCGAGCCCTGGTCCGGAAAGATCCCACATGCCATGGAGCAACTAAGCCCGTGTACCACAACTACTGAGTCTGTGCTCTAGAGCCTGAGAGCCACAAATACTGAGCCCACGCCCCGCAACTACTGAAGCCTGCGTGCCCAGAGCCCACGCTCCACAATGAGAAGCCACTGCAGTGAGAAGCCTGCTCACCGCAACACAGATTAGCCCCCACTCACTATAACTAGAGAAAACCTGCCCACAGCAATGAAGACCCAACGCAGCCAAAAATAAATAAATTAATTAATTAATTAATTAAAAGAAAAAAAAGATAACTTTGGGGCATAGAAAGTGTTACTGAATTATTTGAGATTTTCTCAGTTAAAGACAATTTTGTAATTTCCAAAATTAGTCACTTCAAATTAAAAAAAAAAGTTTAACAACTTTCTTCTTTTGAATGTAAATGTTTAGTGACTTCATTTCATTCTTTTATTTGCATGAACAATACTCCAGTACTGCAGCAATGATCAAAAGAAGTGCATGAGATATAATGGTGATTTTATTAAGACTCATACAATGTACTTGACTATTCATAATGACTTCAAGCATCTCAAGCTGTGACTTAAATAACAAATAATTTTTAAAAACTCTATTCATTACTTTTTTATTGTATAATGAAAGTCAGTGACCTGCAGAAAGTAATTTAATGAATTGAGACACGAATTTATAGGTGATAGTATAATCACTTTTAAGTTTACCCCCTCATTTTAATAATAGGATTACACTGGGTATTGAATAACGGTGCTTTTAATTTTATTACTTAAGAGTTACAGATAAAATGTTAAGCTAAACATATAGTATATACCTTTTCAGGGATTTAATAAAAAAACTTTTTCTTGACATTTGATTACTTAGAAACTTATTCATTATAGATAATTAAAAATAGGATTAGAATCCTTGGGTAAAGAACACTTTTGCTTTCAATATATGTAACTCATGTAACACTGACAAAAGATACACATTTAAATACTGAAAACATAGAATATCTTTTGCATGATACCTGATCTATCTATATATATATAATATGAAGATAAAATGGAAAGTGACTAAATGGTCTAGTATTTTCAATTTAATATGTAGTTAATTGTGTAAAACTGGAAAACTTTTCAGATCTGTTTAAAAATATTTAAGTGAATATTTTTCAAACCAAATCTTGCTTTAGGCAATATTAAGCATTACAACAATAAAATGTACCTAAAATCAAGCACAGTAAATTATTTTCTTTTAAAATACTATATTTTTGTGAAAGCATTTCATACTCAATATAAGGAACTGAAGTAATATAGACACATGCAAATAAAAAGTGAAAACAAATAAAATTCCACCACTGAGAAATATAAAGTGAATACCATCCCAGATATACCTCTATACACACACACACACACACACACACACAGTTTATCATTTATCTATCCATCTATTTGTATCTATCATACCATCCCAGATATACCTACACACACACACACACACACACACACAGTTTATCATTTATCTATCCATCTATATGTATCTATCATACCATCCCAGATATACCTACACACACACACACACACACACACACACACACAGAGATTTATCATTTATCTATCCATCTAACTGTATCATCTATCTCTATCACCTCTTACCTCTCTCTCTTTCTAAATATACGTGTGTGTGTGTGTTCGAGGGCATAGAGGAAATACTGTATATGTACTGAGAGAGTCAATTCCTTCCCTCTTTTCACCTATTTCCAGAACTGTTTCCCCTATCCTCTAGTTCCTTCTTACTTCAGATCACAAGGAAAACATACCTGCTCAGTTTGTTTCCCTCCACACTGTGGTAAAAGATTACAGTGAGAATTTTCAGAATTTTTAGTTTTTAATTTTTTTTTTTGCAACTCATCTGTGTGGTTCATAGGGAGTTATGTCAGAAACCTTGGCACATTTTTCCAAAATTCTCTGGTTCTTTCACTGGCAACAATTTTCAACATATATGGCATTAGGTCAAGCTCTTTCTATTACTTGACCGTTTACTGCTTTTTCTCTTTTGGGGTATGGGGATCATTTAATTAAGGAACATTTTTAATAGAATTTCAAAACAGTTTAAATGACAGGTAATTGGATAAGATGCAGTCAGTATTTATTGAACGTATACTATTTACTAGGCACAATGGAGATAAATTTGAAGATTGGGATTGATATATACACACTACTATATATAAACTAGACAACTAATAAGGACTTACTGTATAGCACAGGGAACTCTACTCAATAATCTGTAATGACCTATATGGGAAAAGAATCTAAAAAAGAGTGGATATACGTGTATGTATAACTGATTCACTTTGCTGTACAGCATAAACACAACATTGTAAAGCAATTATACTCCAATAAAGATGTTCAAAAGAAAAAATACTGGTACTCTGTTTACTGCTATTGCTGTCAGTGAATACATAATGCTATACGTATACATATATCCCCATATCCCCTCCCTCTTGCATCTCCCCCCCACCCTCCCTATCCCACCCCTCTAGGTCGTCAGAAAGCACGGAGCTGATCTTCCTGTGCTATGCAGCTGCTTTCCATTAGCTGTCTGTTTTACATTTGGTAGTGTATATATGTCAGTGCCACTCTCTCACTTCATCCAGCTTACCCTCAAGCTCTAATGTCTACAAGGTGATGTAAAAAGACCAAATGACACCTGCATACACAGTAACATTATAAGAGAGGAACTCTGAGCTTAGGGGAATCAGGGATTTTATAATGGGCTCTAAGTATGCCCATCTTTTGCCTCAGAAGGAGATATTATCTCTGTCTTCAAAGGCTGTCCAATAGATAAACATCCTTGAAAAGCATCCAGAACAAAGGGCAGTTAATTCGTCACTTGAAAGACATGCAGAAAAGTGAAAGGCCCATGAAAAATTGTCTCCCAATAATGAGTTGCTATGAATCATGAAAAAGAGGAGGAAGCTAAACATTAAAGATTCTTGGCATAATTGGGAAAAGATTCCCAGAGCAGAAGTTGTATTTCCACAGAAATACATATAGGCAGTCACTTGGAAAACTGTGTAAGTTTTTATCACTTTATCAGATGGCAGAAAATGGTACATGTATTGAAAAGCATTGTTTGGGTTTCTTTAAGACAGGCTGCTGTAGTTCACATAAAGTTCAGGCCAAATCATGTAAACCAGAATGGCTTCCCTACATCCCAGTATTAGAAAATTTCTTCCATCATAGTCTGGGTTAGTTTTTTCTGTCATACAATATTCTCCCCCTCTCGTTTTCTTCATCTTATCACTTAATACAATGAAAATTAATTATTTGACTAATTATTTGTTTAACACTATTGAAGTATATGGGATAAGTAATTTTTTGTATGTTTTCTACTTCGTTCATACCACTTATAGCACAAGCAGGCAATCGAGAAAAATAATTCTGAATGGATAAATGAATCTCTGATACTCTACCTAAAATCCTCCATTTGTTAGACTGCCCTTCAAAGATTCACTTTGGGACTCCATGGATAGCACTGTATCCTTTACTAGCCCAGAAGACAAACTTCTCAAGATCTTTTAAGGCTGCTTCCCTCTGCCACTTTCTTACGTTCTCTCTTTTCTTCCCTTAGGCCTAAAGCAGAGCTGGTCACCTTTATCTGCCTCCAGGGTTTTCTGGTCCAAAGGGGTGACATACACAGGCTAGAATCAACCCTAAGCCAATATCAATATATTAGCTACATGGAAGTAAGCTATTCAAATTCAAGACCTTCCAAAGTGGTGATTATAAATGTAACATGCTACATGATTGCAAGAGTACTCATCCTTCTTCTTTATTATGCTTAAAACTCTTGACCAATGCTTTGAAGTAAAATTAAAAAACAAAAAAAGAAACACTAATGCCATGAAGGTCTTCTTAAGAGAGTAACATTTGAGATCTGAAGGATGACTAGGAATTAACCATGACAGACGATAAAAGGACACCAGGCAGAGGTAACAGATGTCTAAACAGTTAGTGGTGAAGAAGATTAGAGGCTGAATAAACAGAGATAAATCCAATATGAATGGAGCAGAATGGGCAAGAAGGAGAGTGGAAGGAAACGAGGATGAAAAGGGATAAATACAAATTTAAGTTCAATTTCCTTGTACTATTTTTTTTGTAATTAATTACTTCCTTTCTATTTTCTTGGTAATCTTTTTTTTTCTAGTCCTCTTGGAATAATATATGACATCATCTCAATTGATTCTATGTATTGTTTCTTTCTTTGTTGATTGCTTTGTTTGACTGTATATATATATATATATGTTTCTATGTATATTAGAAACTAAAGCTGGGGAAAATAAGATATCGTGTGTGGGGTTCACAATTCTGTCAAGTTCTCATAGAGGGCTTAGCATACCCAGAAATACTTTCTTCCACCCCCTAGCATGTGTTCATTTTCAAAGTAAAATTTTAATGAAATATGATGTATATAAGATATACTTAGAGAAATGTACACACATTATTTTAAAAATCATACATTTGGAACAACTTTATAAGTGTGAATGCACTTGTGTAACCAACATCCTGATCAAAAAATAGAATCAAGAAATTAGCTTCATATGGATCAGAGATTTGCTTGTTAAAAATTAAATCATTAATGAACTAAAAGACAATAAAGAAATCCTTTATAATTGGGGAAGAAGAAGGGCTTTCCAACTGTGTATCAAAATCCAGAAGCCATCACAAATTTGACAAATTTTACTACACAGAATATTAAACATAAATATCCATGATAAAATATGACAAAGTCAAAAGGAAAAATGGGAAAATATATTTGTAGCCAATATCATATATTAAAAACTAATATCCTAAAGTATAAAGAGCTCCATAAATAAATATATAAAATATCAATAAGTCTGTAGAAAAATTGGCAAATGACAAGAGACAATCCAGAGGAAAAATACAAATGACTCTTGAACATACGAAAATATACTCAATCTATCCAATTATAAGATAAATTAGTATTAAGAATCCTAGAATCTGTCATACAGACTGAAGTAAGTCAGAAAGAGAAAAACAAATACTGTATGCTAACACATATATATGGAATCTAAAAAAAAAAATGGTTCTGAAGAACGTAGGGTAAAGATGCAGATGTAGAGAATGGACTTGAGGACACGGGGAGGGGGAAGGGTAAGCTGGGACGAAGTGAGAGAGTGGCATGGACATATATACACTACCAAATGTAAAAGCGATAGCTAGTGGGAAGCAGCCGCATTATCAGCTTGGTGCTTTGTGTCCACCTAGAGGGGTGGGATAGGGAGGGTGGGAGGGAGACGCAAGAGGGAGGAGATATGGGGATATACGTATATGTATAGCTCATTCACTTTGTTATAAAGCAGAAACTAACACACCATTGTAAAGCAATTATACTCCAATAAAGATGTTAAGTTAATTAATTTTTAAAAAAGACTACGTTGAGCAACAATTCTCATCTATAATGTGATGAAAATAAAAAATTAAGTGGCATTTTCATGCATATTTGTGGAAGTATCCATTGTTAATCCCCAGTGAATATAGTATAATTATACATACTTGCTTTTACCAAGAAATGCTACAATTCTACTTCTAGGAATTATCCTATAGATGTACTGTACACATGTAAAATGACATATAGGGTTACCTATTGAAAAAAATAACTAAAGATAGGAAACAAACTATTAAAAAAGTATCTGGAAAGACATAAAAGAGACTATTTGGTTAGTGGGACATTATTCAGGGGTTGGTGGGAGAGTAAGTGTGGAGGAAAAGGAACTGCACAATAACTTTTATCTTTTTAGTGTGAAATGGACATGATATTCATGCCAAAAAATAACATAGAATAAACTTTATGATTTTTTTCAAAAATTAACACACCAACCTATCAACATGGAGATAAACACACATAAACTTACACTGACTCTGAAATGCTCCTGTCTTCCTTGTAGTCAGAAGCCCCACCCAAAGTTCTACTATCAATTTGATTTCTGACAATATATTTCAGTTTTCCCATTTTTAAAAATTTATAAATTATAATCTTACAGTATGCAATCTTTGTATTTGGTTCCTTTGACCCAATGTTATGTTTGTGAGAATCTTCTACAAACATTGCTGGGTTTCATTGTAGTTGATCATCCCTTGGCATATATTTATAATTATCTTGAGTGAATATACTCTAATGTATTTATCTGTTACTAACTTGATAAACATCTGGATAAGTTTGATGGAATTATCTTGATAGTTTCCAGTTTGGGGCTACTGAAAATAAATACCACTGCTAAAAAAGACATAATGCTGTTATGACCATTCTAGTAAATGTCTTTTTGTGAAAATATGTATGCATATCTGCTGCATATACACCTATGAATAGAATTTCTGGATCTCTACATATACATACATCTGAGCCAAAAGAATGTATTATTCTCTCAAAAATTAAAATTCAAAGCAAACAAATGGAACTAAATAATATCACAGAAAATTAAGAATGAGACCATATCAGTTCATGATTTCTAAGAGCTCTACTTTCTCAGGACTTCAGTTTTCAGAAGTTACTGGAAACTTGCTTACTGTTGGGAAAAATATCTCTACAGTTTTTCTTCTTGAAGTGCATCATAACTTTCCTAGTGGTTCAACATGTTGATTTGCTTTGTACAGATCACTGGAGAAACAGACTCGTGTTATTCAAATCCCCACCTAATATTTTGTCTGGTATATGATGACATAATAAATACAAATTATATTGATAGGTGAACAAAATAACTTGAGATCTTTAGTGCTGAACTCATTATTTTACTTCAGGATTTCCTCTATGTGTTTATTTATTTATATGTTTTACAAGGTCATGAGACTTCTTTTTCTTTGTTCTTTAGTTTATTATCTTCTAAGTGCTGTGAGAATCATTTCTTGGGAAACATATATATGATGGATTATTCAGGCAGAAGCAACTGTCTTATAAAGTACGATGAATATACAGTTTTAGCAAGGGTCATCTTTATTGCTTTCCTAAGCCAGATGATAGCTTCCAAATCATCCAAAACTTTTCTCTTAAACCTGTCCCTAGAACATGGACTTCTCAGATTCAATTGCTGGGAAATATATGGTAATTTGTCTATCTCTTAGTTTCACATTAACTTTCAAGTTGTTTGTTATAGAAAGTTCTTAATATTATAAAAAAAAGCACGTCTAATTGTTGAAATAACATGGACTTGAAAGATGTAAAGGTGTCGTATGATTACTCTACATATACATTTGAATCCATCCATATTAGCTGAAAGTTCTTAATAAGAAATTAACCCCAACTCTATAAAAAAATTTAGGAATATACTGTGGCTTTATTGATTGTTTTTATTGAAGCACTGAATGAAATGTAAACCTTTAACTTACATTCATCCAGTTATCCCCTTGCATTTGCAAGAGCCCCATGGTAAGAAAAAATGAAAAGATATACAATTACTAAGTTCCCCCCAACTAGTGCTTCAGAATGTTTCTACTCTATATAAAAACAAGCAACTGTAGAACTGTTTAAAATATATGTACTACATTTTAATGTAACCATTCTATCAACTTTTGTTACTGTTTGATCAGGCTAGTATTAGATCTGCCTCTCTCTTCTCCTTAATGACATCTAGACACACCACATCAAAGCAAATGACCACGAGTAATTCAAAGGTGTATTACTCACTCAGGCATAAGCAAGGCAAGGGAGATCCTGGGCAAGGGGTCCCACCAGGTCACATAGAATCCTGGACTCTCTGATGTCCTGGAGGAGGGAAGAATGGGAGAAGGAGGGGTAATGGAAGGAAGAGGTATTGGGAGAAAGGGGGGAGAATGGGGAGAGAGAAAGAAAAGAGACATTCAAAGGGGTGTTTGTATTTATACATATGACAGGAGATAGTAGGCAGGATTTTTGAACACTGCTAAACTGATTAATTTTAAGTAGCCAGTCCAATTGTGGGGAAAACAGGAGGATGAAGAACAGAGGCAGTGCTGGATACCTTACATATAACTTGCCCCTTGTTCAGCATAGCAGAAATTGAATAGGGCTGGGGAGTCTGATGGTGCCTACCCACACAAGTGTTAATGGCTTAAACAGATTTCATTTCGCTGTGTGTGGGTAACTTACTGCTTTCCACTTTATTTCTCCACAAATATGGGTGTATGTATACATATGCACACACATACAAAAAGAATATTTCCTACTTCTCCTCTTCAATTTTATTGGCTAATTTTTAAACACCAAAGGTGAAATATGGTAGATTTGTGTGCTAACTTATTTTCTTTCATCACAGAAGTACTTATGAACTAATGTTTCAAATCTAATGTTTTTCCATAGGGTATGGGTCAACAAAGTATTAAAGTACTTAGATTCATTGACTCTGTTAGGTCTTATAAATATCATTAACAAATTGCAAATTATACCTTGTGTTATCATTTGTGATTTCTTTTGATAATTTAGTAAATGGCTAAAAGTCAGAAATATTATACATAATTCCAGAACATATCACTGCCTTGAGCATCAAAATACTTGTATACTTATTCATATTTTTACCTTTAAGACAGATATATTTTCATTTGGAAAACACTATATGAGGATGAGATAATGCAGGGGTATTGCTCATAAATTATGAACTCTGGTGACTGCTGATTCCATTACAATGAAAAATGTCATAAATATTGTTTGTCCTCCTTAATTAGGATGTGTGTTTGGCACCTAAGTGTAGAAATAATTCAATATCCTATTTCCAGTGTTCATCGTACATGATGATTTTTGTGCTGTGATTATCAACCACTCTCTCTTCAAACTCTCCTCTCCAGCTTCTCTCCCTCTTGGCTCTCAGAACTCTTTTAATATAGATTATTTTTCTCTGTCCCTTAAATATTGATATTCACTATGTGATATTTTTGACTCTTTTCTTCCTTTCCATTCTTGCTAGGTTTATTTACCTTCTCCCATGATCTCAAATATCACATACTACTCAAAACTTACAAAGTTATATCTCCATCCCTATTTTCAACTAACCACTAAATATAGGATATATATGTAAATTCTTTAGGCACCAAATTTGAAATACTTAAGATGATATTAATTATTTTTCACCTAAAATATCTTCTTTTATATTTTCTCCTGCCTCTCGTATCAGTAACATCACTAATTTACCAGTGATCTAACTTTAAAAACACAAAGTGTTCCCCAACTCTTCCTACTCCAATCTCTCTTTTCCAAAAAAATTAGCATACAACCCTACCCCTCTAGTCACATAGGACAATTTTTCATTTTCTATAGACACATATACTTCTACAATTCAAGGCTTGTTTGATCTACATGGAGTGTCTTCATTTTTTCTCCCCACCCTCCACTGCCTAGTTAATTCTTACTCATTCTTAAAGACCTGGCATTTTACACATTAGAAACTGTCTTAAGTGATTTATACAGAGTATCTCATTGAATATTCAAAATACTACCTTGTGTTGGAAACTATTGTTATCCTGATTTTACAGATGATGGCTCTTTAAGGGGTTAAGTAATTGTGACCCTCCCATTTGGCAGGCTGACCTTAAGGCATAGTTCTGTGTTGGGACTGGAAAGCTGACCTTTACCCTGCCTAAGCTTATGAGCTTCTGATACCTTGCTCAGTGCTTCAGCCTTGTCAGGTAACGAAGGGGAAAGGTCACTGCTCCCTATTTTCTCATGGTTTTCTTTAGATTTCACTTGTGAGAGGAAAAAAAATATGTCCTGAACAAAATCAGTGATATCCACATAACTTTAAATATTGCCCTTTACATTGACTTAATATATATTTACTGCACTAATATATATTACATGCACCACCCTCAGCTCTGAGTATTCAAATGTAAACTAGATCAATAAGAACATTTACATTGTTAATTGTTGTCATTTTATGAGAATATACCTTATAGTAATACCTATTAAAAACCAAGCATACTATGTGGTTTGGACGATAACCTTTAGTTTTCCCAACTGCTTTTCCAAGATCTAGTAAATTAAGTCTGGTCGGGTTTCCTTAGATTCTTTTCTCCTCCTCTATGCTGTCTCAGGTTATGAAAGATATATAAATGCAAATTACAAAGTAGTATTTGTGCCTCTTACCCAAAAAAACTATTCCTAAATTAAGATACTTAACTCATTCCTGAAGCCTGTTACACTACTGTCATTTCAGTGGATGTAGTAGTTTTACTACCATTCTATTCATGAATAAATATTATCATTGCCTTTTTTTTTTTTTTTTTTTTTTGGCGGTACGTGGGCCTCTCACTGTTGTGGCCTCTCCCGTTGCGGAGCACAGGCTCCGGACGCGCAGGCTCAGCGGCCATGGCTCACGGGCCCAGCTGCTCCGCGGCATGTGGGATCTTCCTGGACCAGGGCACGAACCCGCGTCCCCTGCATCGGCAGGCGGACTCTCAACCACTGCGCCACCAGGGAAGCCCTATCATTGCATTTTTATATTTTATAATTGTTTTAAAATTATGAGGAAATTCCATCTATCTATCATCTTAAACGATGCATAAAAATACTGGTATTCAATACTGTTGGAGAGGAAGAAAATTTTCCTCTACTCTTCTAAGTTGTTCCAGTTGGTCTGAGAGTTAAATTGACATGAGACAGCTTAACAGGAGAAAATTAAGCAAAAGTTTAGTAGCATATATACATTGGAGTGACCTGGGAAAACTGAATAACTCACCAAAATGGCCAAAGTTATCACCTTAAATAGCATCTTCAGCTAAAGATAAAAGAAGAAGTTGGCAATAGTCCTTTGGGACTTCAATGGGAAGGCAGACACATGGAGATGGAAAAGCAAATGTTTGGTAAAGAAATGTTTGCTGGGCCATGCAGAGACAATGTGTCACAGAGTGAACTCTGATCTCTAGGCCTTGATAATTTTCCCCTACCACACCCAGTCCATATTCTTTACAGATATCTCTGGTCATAGCTCTATTTCTGGAACAGGTCCCTTATCTAAATTCTTTAGGCAGTTAACTAAGAGGTAAAAAGAAAGACTTCCTGAGTCTTCTGTTCTTAATCAGCCTAAATTAATCTTCATGCCAAGGAGATACATTTTGGGGTGGCAAATTTTTCTTCCCTTATAATATTCTGATCCATATGTGTTTGAATGGAATTAATACATAAATAACTTTTCTCCAAAATATTTATCATGTCTTTTTTCAAGCTGTTAAGCAATTTATCAAATATTCTTGTAATTAAAACAGTAAGTGTGTTAGAAATCAGTTGCAATAGCAAATAGGGTCAATATTTTTGGTCCAGAAGTGCATGTTGCAAAAGACAGATTAAATACATTTTTATATCAGACCTATTTCACCTTTATCATACAGATTTATCCTGTAGCTTCTAGATATACTGGCCACTGAATGACTCTACCAAGTTTATTTAGCAATAGGAAACTCAACTATCTGCAGTTTCCTGATAATTTTATTTTATTTCCTGATAATACTCTTTCCTGGCTCTAGTCTTTGCAATTTTTGTCCTACTGTCTGGAATGTCTTTCCAGTGTTCCTCCCTTAGTTAAGGCTCAGCTTAAGCTTTTCTCCGATAGGCCTTCAGTAAACAGCTATATTATGATCCTGTCCAATCAGTGTGTACACTCACACACATGGACACACAATTAATGCCAGAAATATGCTCCCTTTGCCATATTCCAGTAACACCTATATATTGATAGCATCTATCACAGTTCATGAAAATTTATTTTTCATTTGTCTTCCTCCCATAGTCTTCAAATTCCTTGAGAACAATGACTATCCAATTCGTCCCCCTTTCACATAGTAGAGACTCAATATGTATATGTTTAAATAAGTTGATAAATTAATAACTATGTCTCACCAATCTCCAAAATCAACTAATTTCTTTTTCTTGTGGCCAATTACAGCATTATTGATGTCAGTTACAGTCCAAAGACATTTCAAAGAATGTCTTTGCCTTAGCTTTTAAATTTCTATGAAAAAAATTTTTACTTAAAACATTTACAGCTCCAGTGTCCATGCAAATATCTACCCAACATTATTTATCTTTAAAGATATTACATGTTTAGAGTCCCACAGGGATAGTAATGTATGTGGCATGATGCCCTCTTGAAGATTCACTGTAATTCTGAACATCTGCTAAAAAATGGGAAGTGGATTCCTTATCAACACAAGGAAAATTACATACTCCTCAAGTTATGTAAAAAAGATCCATATGCACCTTAAAGAGATTAAGAATTAGAGGGCTTTATAGAAAGAGAATGCAATTAGAAGTTCAAATTTCTTTTCCACTACGAAATTCCACGTTATTAGAAAAATCATTAACAGTTTTATTACCTAGTTGTTTTTTCAGATCTCTGTGAAATGGGTATTAATATATTATTTCTTTATTTTTTTCTAGGTTTAAATTTCTAGGATATAAATAACAAAGCTCCTTCCAACATAAACTATTCAAAATCAATATAAACAATTTTTGCTGTAGTTTTTAATGTGTACATGTGTACACATTACATGTGTTAGCTTCTATAGGAAAGAAAAATACATAAATAATTTTTGCCCTCAAGTTACCAATTGTCTTGTTGCAAATATTAGTTTAGAAGTATGTAGATAATCAGCACCTGGTATAATTTGAGAGCAGTTGCCACACATGATGCTAGTAACATAGAATGTACTAAAAAAGGCATTTGGAATGCAAAGAAAGTTTTAAAAATATAATACAAAAAAATTGGGATAAGAGCCTCAGTTCTTTAAATAAGTTACTCGTTTAACCACTTTAATTTTTAGTTATAAACTAAATATATTTCTTTATAGAAGCATTAATTTTTCTCAGAAATAGCAACTCTGATTCACGGAAGTCAACTTTAACCTGATGTGTCCTGAGTATATTTTTCACCCAATCATAAGCTGCATCATGTCCAGGTCAAAAAAAAAAAAAATCAAAACATATAATCATTCCCAACACACCTTGTTGGCTTGACTTCAAACCAATTTAGACAACTCTTTTGACTTACAGATGTAAATGCCCAACAGCCTATTAGGCATAGTCACTTGATTCCAAAGTTCACTTCTCAAAAATGAAACTACAAGGAACTCATCATCCTCCCAACCCAGCTCTCAAACAACAAACTGAAATAAGCAAAATAAAATAAACGCTATGCTCTTTATTCCAGGCCTTAAATTGGAAGAAAAGAGGAATATTGCTCTTTGTGTTCCTACTCAATCTTAGCCTTGAACTTATACTTGGAACGGAAGACTACATCCCTGACCTAATTTCTAGCCTAATGCTTGAGATGACACAGTGGTATGAACCATGGAAATTGCTTAAATTGATAAAGACCCTATTTTACTCTAAGAATTATCCAACAAAAAAAGGAAGAAAGAGGTTATTCTGTGCCAGCCAAGCTCCAATCTTTAATTCCCTTAAGAAACAGTCAAATGTTGAGCTTTCAACACCACCACCCACCTGTCTGAATGCTACTACAGAAATCCAGGGAGCATTTTCTGCTACTAAGAAAATATAGAATTCAAATTAGCCGCCCTGCTAAATACTTGAATTCCAAGAAACTGCAAAAACGCATGTAATCTTAATGGAAAAATACTAACCAGAATTCAATACAAAATGGTACAATTCAGAGAAAAAAATTCTCTTTAAAGAAAAATAAGGCAGAATATGAGCCCTAACTCAAAGATGTATTTACCACAGAAAACTTAAAAATTTTAGGGAAAAAAGGTTTTATCCATTTTCCAAAAGGAAAACACACACACACACACACACTAAAGAATTATTCAAATCTTTATCAAAATGTGTCCATACCACAGAAAATTGTACTTATGAAATTATTTTCAAATTAGCAGAAAATACCTCTTTTCTCAAGTATTCCCTTTCCCCAAATAGTTCATGAAGATTGGTGCTTACCCACTTCAAAATGATGAATTCTGCTCCTAAATCTCTGATAAATAGAAAATTATAGTGTCTTTTCCAGCCGCTAATAGATTTTGTCATTGTTGTAGCCGTTGGCCCCAGCATTGCTAAAATATTATTGCCACCAGCAGAGCCCATTAACAAGTCCTGGAAACTAAAAATAGACTCCGGGTAGGAAAATAAAGTCTAACCTTTTATTCCTTTGCACTTAGTCTAGTTTCACTTGCTCGTAGGGAGCCGTGTGACGAGGCCTCGCAGCTGCTTCTTCAGACCGGAGCTCCTAGTGGGAAATGGCTACGCAAACGCCTCAGCCGGAGAACGTGTGCGGAAGCGCTGCTCCCCACACTGCAATTCAAGATGGTGGCCGCGGGCTGTGTGCAGAGCCGCTGCGCCCGGCACCGCGATCTAGACCCGTAAGCAGCACAGCTGCGCCCACTCTCCAGAACTCCACCCCCTCCCCAGCTGATGAGGTGCCCTATAAAGCAGCCCCGCCTCCCGCCTTTCAGGAAGAGTATTCTGGAGCGTGAGCTCGCACTTCTCCCTCAGTTCTTTCATCGAAGAATAAAACTCGCCTTTGCTTCTGAACCGAACCTGGTCTTGTTCTATTGGCTCAAAGGACACCAGGCAGAAGGACCGTTGTTGGATCCCACTTAAAAGGGTCAGTAACGTTATTTTTCAAGAATACTTCCATTGTCTGCTTAAAATATCTCCTACTTGGGTCTTTAATGTTTCAACTGCAGCTTACACTTATATCATCTAAAATTTTTACGGAAGTACATCGTTTTAGGTTTGGCAGGTAGGCATGTGGAAATGGGTGAGAGTGCATGGTTTCCGGGTGCAGCCACACCTAAACTAGAATCAAGTATTACCCTCAGTCACATATGTAGGTCCTAGACTTGAAACCAGATTATCAGTTCAAATTTCAACTCAGCTGTAATGGAGAAGAGCTCAGACCTTGGGGGCAGGTTGCTTAAACTGTTGAGTCCGTTGCTAGCTGTGTGACCTTGGACAGTTCACTTAATCTCTCTATTCCCCATTTTCCTTAACTCTAAAATGAGGATAATAAGAGTTCGTATAATGTTATTGTGATGATTAAATGAGTTTCTAAAATTAAAGACTTTAGGACAGTGCCTTGTACATAGGAATTGTCATATAAATATTAAATTTTAACCATTGAGTTCTCCTTAGGGGGCCCTTGGTTTATTTCTTAATCTATTGAAAATGTTCAACATTTAAATTCCCCTCCTTCCAAGAAGATCCTTGTTCCCTGTGAAGTTTTCCCCAACTTTCCTGAGGTCCGTGCATTCCAAGATACTTTTGGTGTGGTAACTTCTGTCTAGACACTAAGATTCAATTTCCTTTTTCCAGGCCAATTGGGAAGATTCTGAGAGCTGACTTCAGATGAACTTTCTGAAAATAAAACTCACTGACTCCAAGCTGACAATTTTAAAGAGCAGCTTCTCTAGCAAATGTTCATCCTAACAGGGCACACAGCTACATGAGAACTTTTACAATATGGACATACTTCAATACATGTTCTCAGTCAACTATCCATAAAGCTGAAGTATAATGTTAGTGAAAACACTGAGCTTTGGACAAAGATGGAGCGTCCAACCATCTTCTTTTCAGTGGTGGATCAAAAAGATGCTAGGGCTTCCCTGGTGGCGCAGTGGTTGAGAGTCTGCCTGCCGATGCAGGGGACTCGGGTTCGTGCCCCGGCCCGGGAAGATCCCACATGCCGTGAAGCGGCTAGGCCCGTGAGCCATGGCCGCTGAGCCTGCGCATCCAGAGCCTGTGCTCTGCGACCAGAGAGGCCACAACAGTGAGAGGCCCGCGTACCAAAAAAAAGATGCTAAAATTTCTATGTAAACATCTCAACCCTGCTCAAGAATTTGGATAATTCCTCTGTTGAGACAGGAGAAGACAATATACTTATAATTATTATTCACTTGAGCTATTAACGAGCTTCACAATAACTCCTTTAAATTGTCCAATGTTGAGTCTATGGCCATACCACCCTGAACATACCCGATCTCATGTAAACTATCCAATGCTGAGGTTCAGGGAGTTAATAGTAAACATTGCACATTTATCTATTGGATGTAATTATTTAGTACTATTAATTTAATATTAGAGATTGTGGACCAGATTTAGCACATTTTACTATTTTTTCTTACATTCAATGGCCAAAAACTTTAGTGATTTCTTACAACAAATGCTGTTATTAAAATTATACCATCATGATGATGCTTGCCTTCCTTTTTGTTAGGTGTTCAATTACTTTGAGGTTTATAATTAAATTTATGTCAAGAATACTGGCAATTGTATACTATTCTTAGAAAAATATGTATCATTTCTACCCCTTCCCACACACAAACTCCCCTACCCAGTTAATTTCACCATGTTAAATTCATTTAAACACAATCCATCTTCCCTTTATGTAAACATGTCACCAATATGCATGTGCAGTTCTACAGTTGTCAGAGCTATAAAATTATGTAAAAATGGAACAAAACTATGTATTTGAAAATTACTTATCATCATTTACATGCATTTTTATCTTCCCTACTCCTTTTCTTTTAAAAATATTAATTTTTTTCTAAAAGACAAAACCCAACATTCACGAACTAACGTAGTTTAGCTCCTTTATTTCATAGAATTCTAAAACAAGCAACTAAAAACTGAAACCTATAAGAAATCAAGAGTGCGAGCATACTAAGAAACATATACCAGATGCCATAATTGGAATCAGAATTGGGATTCATCTCCATGTTTGTCTGATGTAAATATCTGGATAATTTTCCATTAAGAGAATTTTGTAAAGACCTAAATAAATGGACGTCCGAAGGTGCTATGTCTGGTGAATACAGCGGATGAATCAGAACTTCCCAGCCAAGCTCTAACAGTTTTTGCCTGCTCATCAAAGAACGTGCAGTCTTCCTTTATCCTCATGGAAGATTATGCATTTTCTGTTGACTAATTCCGGATGCCTTTCGTCGAGTGCTGTTTTCACTTGGTCTAATTGGGAGCAGTGTTTGTTGGAATTAATTGTTTGGTTTTCCAGAGGAGCTCATAACAGAGGATCCCTTCCAATCCCACCATATATACAACATCACCTTCTTTGGATGAAGACCGGCCTTTGGTGTGGTTGTTGGTGGTTCATTTCGCTTGCCCCACGATCTCTCTCATTCCACATTATTGTACAGTATCCACTTTTCATCGCCCATTACAATTTGTTTTAAAAACAGAACGTTTTCATTACGTTTAAGTAGAGAATCACATGTGGAAATATGGTCAAGAGGTTTGTTTTCACTTAACTTATGTGGAACCCAAACATCAAAGAGATTAACATAACCAAGCCAGTGCGAATGATTTGCGATGCTTGATTTGGATATTTTGAGTATGTTGTCTATCACCACGTGGTATAACGTTGATTTTTCTCAATTAATGTCATGATTTGATCGCTATCAACTTCAACTTGTCTACCCGACCGTAGAGCATCATCCAGCAAGAAATCTACAGCACAAAACTTTGCAAACCACTTTTGACATGTTTCTTCAGTCATAGCACCTTCTCCATATACTGCCCAAATCTTTTTTTGCATTTCAGTTGCGTTTTTACCTTTCTTGAAATAATAAAGCATAATATGCCAAAAATATTGCTTTTTTTCTTCCATCTTCAATATTAAAATGGCTACACAAAAATTCACGAATTTTGATAAGCTTTTTTTTTAAATGCATGCTGATATGACAGCTATCACAATACAATCTAAGAAAATTCTTTTGAATGAAGTTTAAGACAACTAAGCACTACTAGAGCCATCTTATGGAAAGCACCGAGTGAACATTTTGGCCAACCCAATATTTAAAAAGAGCAGCCTGGAAGTATATCTAAGAAAATATACATTTAATACACGATATTGGGGAAATTTACAAGAATTTTTAAAAGATAACTTATTTTAAACAAATAGTCTTGGGATAACTGATTACTGGTGTAATGAGTTACAATGTATACTATTACTGCTTCTAAGCATATTAAAAAAAAAATGACTGGATTACTATTTCATTCTCTGATAGGCTCCTTGTATTCTTAAAAGCAGCCCATGGATAATTTGAAAACATATATTAGATCATGTCAATGTCTTACCATGTCCTTTTCTTGTCTTTCCATTCCATTCAGCATAAAAACCAAGTCTTGTAAGTGGTCTGAAAAGCCCTAAGTAGTTTTTTGTTCTACCTCTCTGATCTCTTCTACCACTCATCCCCACTGCTTCCTTTGGTCCACCCACACTGGGCTTGTTGCTGTCCCATAAGCATGGCTCATGTGCTCCTGTCTCAGGGCTTTTTTTCTGTTTCCTTTACTTGCAGTTCTCTTTTCTCAGAGTCCTGTGACTTCTTTTCTCCTTCAAGAATATGTATATTGCCACCTTCTCAGAGAAGTGTTCTTCTTCCACTTTAGAGTATCACCTTCTGTAAGCCAGGACCTTTCTAGTTTATTCACTACTATATCCCTAGTGTTTATATCAGTGCCTGGAACAGAACAGAGATTTGTCTGTTAAAATACGTATCTGAAAAAAAAAAGAAAAAAAAAATATACGTATCTGGATAAATGACTAAATGAATGAATGAATAAGTTTATGGTTTAACTCTTTCAGCTTTTATATTTTTTAAAACCAAAATCGCTGAGCTTGTATAAAAAGTATGGGCTTTTAATTTTATTGTTGTTGTAATGTTGTAAATTCAAGCAAACAATTTAAAATAAAAAAGCTGACCAGTGACTTTTTTTCTGTTTACAGTTCTATTGGAAAAGCCTTATTCTAAATGACTGGAATATTCTGACCCAATAGAGTGTATTGCAATGAGTATAAAGCAATTGTGGATGAGAAATTACCAAAAAATAGAAAAGGTCAATTAACAAATTATCATGCCCCAACATTCATGTTCCTAGTAACATTTTGGGTCCCAAAAGAGATATTCTTTCCTCCTCAAGCATGTGAGCAGTTTGCCTCAGTTCAGAATTTGTTTTCCCAGAATAGAAATCCCATGTAGAAAGCAGCCCTAGACTTGCATAGATAAAGCTTTCTCCAGGTTCAACCAGTGTCCAGTGAGTAAACTTAGACATTTTCAGATACCCTGCCATCCTAGTCTAGGGTATTAAGAATATATTTCTGAGGTCTCGTCTGTGATAGTGGTCCCTTTTCCTAGTGCTTGAAGACATAACATGTCTTATTTTCAATTTAATTTAATTTTGGATAATTTCTATCTCAAAGATTTAAAACAGAGGTTGAGATTCTGAGCAAAGAGTGAGTATTGCCATCTTCATTTACCAGCTCTGATTCATGGCTCACTATCTTCTTTCTCACACCTTATTAAATTAAAAGTAAGTGCTCTCACTGTCTGAAGGGCTCACTACTTCTACACTCTGTTCAAATTACTATTGATGGCACTAGTTTTCCAACTATGTTGTCCTAATGATAGTTTATTTCTGGGAATTACTTTACTTGTCTTGTTCTAATGGCTTCCCACCTTAGTACCCTGTAGCCACCTGCGCCTCTTCTTCATAAGATAGAGAACTGGGTACTGTAATCTTCAACCCCTCGGCAGAAATTTTTCCCCATTTTGCAATTTTTGAAACTTCACTCTAAGTGACTCTTCTGCCCTGTGTTCCCCCAAGATTTCCGTGAATTGAGCTAAGGTTAATTGCATACTGAGCAAGGCTCTTCAATATTTCACTCTTCTTGTACAATGCAAAACAGAAATGGCTAGTTATCTCAGGTCTTTTTCGTGTGAAAAGACATGTTAATAGTCAGTGGCAAAATTCCTGTTTGAGGAATGGCAAAAATGTTTTGTTTGTTCAAGAAAAGTGTCTCCACCATGTTTAGTTCTTTGATTATGGGCCACTTGGCGTTTCTCAATTTCTGCACTTCAGTTTGCTGAAATATTTCCTAGAGCAGAGAGTTCTCAAACTGCCTCTCTTGGTATGAGAGAAATAGAGAACCCTACAGAACATTGGCACAAACTTTGTTGGGATTTTTTTTCCCCACCCCCACTATCCTAGGTGGGATAAGCTTTCACACAAAAAAATGCAGTGATCAATCAGGACACATCTCATTATCATGTTCCAAGGGCAGGAAGTCTCTACTGAGAGACTTCAGTGGTTTGTTTTCCAGATAAGCTGCCTGAGTAACAAGGTATTCAGATGTAGGCAGAGGAGACAAATCTTACGTGGACTTGATTCTTCTGCCAATTAGAAAACAAAAGAAAATGAAAGTACTTTTTCTCTGATAAGTGATGTCTACAAAAATCTATAGCAAACATAATTATTGGTGATTTCTTAGAATTAAGAACACTTTAAAGTCAAGAGCGTAAATCACCAGTATTATTCAACATCATACTGGATGGAGTTTATAGTGCACTGAAGGGCTTTATGAAAATCTTTCATAAATTCAGAATTTATTGTAATATCCACTAAGGATTTCAAGGACAAATATAAATTGAAAGTGGAGGCTTAATTCTCCCTATTGAAAATAAGGAAGGAGATTTCCCTTTTCTCCTTTTCATTAGATTATCTACTTTGGAAAATCTGTAATTTTAAGTACTTTCTCCTCCCCTTGAAATGACAGCAAATCATTTTGAAGACTAGGTTGGCATTTTCTTAGCTTTATGACCCAGGATTATCTTTCTCAAGGACCTGAGAGCCACTTCTTTGAAATGTAAAAATCAAGGGTGATATTGCCCCAGTATCCCAGTGTCTGTGGGAGGGAAGGACCTAACTTCCCCTGGGCACCTTGCTCTCAGTTGCAAAACTACTTTCTGCCATAAAGATATGAGAAGTTTGCTCTTCCTCGGGATAAAGCCTATTAGCAAACACAGATAGTCACCTCAATTACCAGGGAAAGTTAAGACGAACAATGTGTGGCAAATGGTGCCCTCAAATACTCTTACATAGTGATTGTTTATCTTGAGAAATGTGTGTAAAGGGTTGTATCTGCTTGGCTATTGTTATGAACCAAATATTTGTGTCCCCTCAAAATTCATATGTTGAAACCATACCCCCACAATGTGGTGGCATTAGGAGCTGGGGGTCTTTGGCTGACAATTAGAATTTCATGAGGTCATAATGGTGGAGCCTTCATGCATGGGGTTAGTGTCCTTATAAAAGTCATGAGAGAGCTTGCTTCCCCTCTCTGCTCCCTGCCGTGTGAGGATACAATGAGAAGTCAGCAGTCTACAGGGTTCTCTCTAGATCCTGACCACGCTATCACTCTGGTCTCAGACTTCCAGCCTCCAGAACGGTGAGAAATAAATTTCTGTTGCTTAAAAGCCACCTAATCTGTGGTCTATTGATTACAGTAGCCCAAACGGACTAAGACAGCTTTATAAGTGGATGAGATTCCATCCTATCTTTGCAATCTCTTAGCAGACTTCATGTGATGCACATCACATCTGGTTTACTGCTTATTCAATAATCAAACTGTTTTTTTTCTCCACTACCTTTGTGGAGAAGCTTTCCAGCTTCTTTGGGGAGAAGATCTTTTTAAATTCTATTTTCCCAACAGGATGCAATGTCAGCAAAAATGTTACCAGAAAAATTAAGTTGGTAAATATTCCATGACACGGCTTCTTGAAAGTCAATTCCCCAAGAAATCATGATTGGGTTGGTGGTGACGGAATTTTGCCTGTGCTGGAAGCAGTTCTGCCAAGTTTTGCAAAGCTCCATACCTCAAGTCTTATAAAGCCCAACTATTTCACCTAAAACTCTAGCATCTTTGCCTAGTATGGGCCAAAACCAAACAAGCAAGCAAACAAAACGCCCCAAAACCTTTAGAACTCTACGGAGATTAAGGGAACAGTTTCCTACTATATTACGAGTACATTTGCTATTTTTTTCTACACAGTGCTTAATAAGAAAACTAGGCATCACCTATGCAAAACTGCACTGTAATCATGCAATGATGACCAAAATGTGGATATGAACGATCATTCAAAACCTACAAAGAGGAGGTATGGAGGTCTGCCAAGGACCTAATATATACAGAAATGTAAAGAAATGAAGTGACACGGTTCATTAAAACTTGAAGTGTGTGTACATCCAGATTTGATCCAGGTGCAAGCAAATGAAAATAATAACACTAAAAAATCAGTGGCTTAAATAAGTGATAACATCTTTTCTGTCTCACAGAACATAGGGAAGGTTACTATTCTTAAACCAGGAAGGCTCAACACTACTACTGTTTTCAGAATTCTGCACACTAAAGGAAGAAAAAAAAATTTGCTAAATCTTAGGAAATCCAAAAAGATCTTTTTATATTAATTCTTCAGGGCAAGGGTTGCTTCTACTTCCATATTTACATAACGAAAGAAGGTTTTCTTTTCCTCTCAGAATAGAAAATATCCTCAAAATGACTTAGCATGTCCATCTCTAGGCAGAAAACAGGTTGGCACAATTGTTTCTAAATTCCAAAGCACCAGAGGCTTTCTGTTACACTCAAAATTTTAATAAATGGCCTGCATTTATTGCAGTGTGTAACTCTTATCTTGTAAAATGGTCCTTCAGTTCATATTTGTTCTGTTCCCTTGACCCTACAAGGATTGAACTCATTAGTTCATCCATAATCTAAGACTGTGTCTGTCTCAATTTCAGTGATGACCTTGACATCATATCCCAGGTGGGATGATTTTGATAGGAAAATATACAGCTGGATGTTGAAGTGTCCTAAGCAATTGCAGAAGACATCAGCTGTTTTCATCAGTCCAGAATATTGTCTCCTTTTTGTTTATTGGCAAAGTAGGATCTATCATTTCTTTAGGGAAATGAATTATCCCTGGAACCGAGCAGAACCCTGCAGCTGCCCCCTCCCCCCCCCCAACTACAAAGGCCCCTCCGTGTGCCCTGACCCTTGTTTGTAGAAAAGCTGAAGTCTCCCAGATCTCTCTGAGGCACAAAAGAGCAGGTTCAAGTAGTTAATGATTAGGACAATAAGAATCATAGACTCAGTGTGCATTTTACAGATATTATAACAGCACCAGAGGGTAAAAGCTAACTGCTTGATGACCAGACTACAGCCATGATATAAACTGCTCCATCTTAAGCAGTACTGAATATATGGCTAACACAATTCCAATAACGGGCCTTAAGAGAATGAGATTAACACTATTGCTCATAATAATCTATATTTTTGTGGATATCAAAATAATTATAGCTTGCTCTGCCTATAAATGTAAGCAAGCAACTAAAATTGTCAGCAAAGAGAGCTATAGACCCATATTGACATCTTCCGGTCTAAGAATATGGCGCCCTGTGTCAGCATGAAAAAGTTACAGACAACAGACCTTCACTCATAATCCCATAGAAATGGAATGATGTTCTGACAAGTGGGGATTTGTAAGCAGCTTTTGGCAGGAAAGAGCTCTCTGAAGGAGGCCCCTTTTGTCTTGTCACTTTAGCAAAGCTATATTGTAACTAACCTTAAACCAGGCATTTCCATGCTCTACTCATTTCCGACTCAAACACACTTTTCAGGTCTTTGGCTCAAACACAATGTTCAAGTCTTTTGATCACATGATACCTTGCCTAACCTGTTGGTTCTATCCATAGATCAAAGAAGTAAAAATGAAGAATAAGTAATTAACAGATGACCAGATCTCTTCCCTAGCTTCCCTTTCAGTAATCTCTCATACAAACTGTGTGAGGTAGCTTCTAAAGAAACATCACAAGGAGTTGACAACCCTGCATGCAGTAGGAGACGGAAATGAGTCTGATCCCCTAACTCAATGATTAACTGAGATTACTTCCCCTCTTCCCTTTAAAAACTTTCATGGCCAAGCAGAATCTTCAGAGTTGTATTTGAGACATGGGTCTGCCTTCTCTCCCAAAATGCTGGCTTTCTGATTAAAAGCAATGTTTTTTATTTCTACCAACACTTGCCTCTCGAGTATTGATTTTCAAGCAGCGAGCAGCTGGACCTGAGTTTGGTAAGATCCTCACACTTTTGGCTTAGGTACGATTATTAATTACCAAGCTAATAGCACATCCACCCTCCACTCCTGGGATAGTAGTGGTGGGCACATGCGACCCAAAGAGGCTAAACAGAATTTCTCTCGCATATTTATTTCTTGTTAGAATTAGACACTTACAGACGTCAGTAAGAGGCCAGCTAGGTTGTAGGCAGTATACTACCTAAATGAGATTCTTCTTGCTGTTCTTCCTGTTTTTCCTAGAGTCTGGTATATATTTTTCTTAGATTTTGTAAGCTTACAAGCATGGTTGATTGAATCGTTAGCCCAGATTATTCATCTCTTCCATCATCTAATGCTCAAGCCACGGACTTACCTTGGGTCATATATTTCCCTTCATCTTGTATTCCCCCATACCTCTACCTTGGTTTGGGCTATATGAATTGCTTTCACCAAATAAGAATCCTTCTGAGTCTGGGACTTAAGAAGTCCCCCCCACCCTGCCACGATTCTGCTTACCATTTGGCACCTCTGCCATCACCAAGATAATACTATACAGACTTGAGAAAAGCTGCTGCTCCCAAGAGGATGAAGCAGAGCCACCATCAAAGACAAAGACAGCCAAGTGCAACCTAGATCAGCCACCTGTGAGCCATCCTGCAGTAAGTGAATAATAAGAAATCAATGCTGTTTTAATCCACTGCATGTTGGGGTGGTTTGTTTCGTGGCAATATCAGATTGATACACTTAGATCCCTTTGCACAAATTCTCTTTTATTCCCTCAAAATATCCAGGTCTCATTTCAGCTACTGGTACCAACAGAGCACTGATACTGATTTAATAATTAATAAAATTTTTATGTTAGTTTCCATCCAATAAAGACCTAGGAGTTGCTAGGAAATTGTGAGCAGGAGTGAAAATTCCTTGATTATGACATCCTGATTTCAGAAGTAGACTCTCATTCTAAGGGATTTTCCCTACCCCTTGGAAAACTTGGTCTTGTTCTTGAACTTTCAATATTTTCAACAAATGCTCCTGGAGTTCACCCTGTTACTTGTAATAATAATGATCTATATTAAACTGGAAATTAACTGATTATTACAGATACCAAGTTTTGGGAACAAAAATCCCACTCCTGTTGAAGCAAAGCTTATGATCACTGAATGTATGATAAAAGGAACAGCTGCACAGTTATTCAGTGAGTTTAAACTTCATCAAAGCTCATGTTCAGGAATATCTAAACTCTCAAGTGGATAGTATGCACTGAAGTGAGTTGTCTAAAAATGATTCTGCAGAGAACAGGCCCAATTTGTTTAGAACCATATGTTTACCCATCCTTCCATAATTTTTTTACTATCACTTGCTCTGTTAAGATATCCTTCATTCTAAGGATAGACAAATCCTTAGAACATAGTGAAACTTCAGTGTTACCCGCCCAGAGAAATGATTGGAGGCAATGAAGGGGATGTTCATTCACTGCAAATTATCACTGTCAGTTGCACACACTGAGACTGTATCTAGTAAAGAGAATGTGATGATCCTAGCACTTTTCCTCAACCTGCTTATACAGGCTCCTGCTAAGGGAAATTTGCCAATCAGAACAATCAAGCTAAAAGCCATAGTGAATACTATTATATTGGCAGAAGAAAAAGAATGTTAAGACTAGTTTGGGGATACACCAGAATGGTTAAGACCATAGACTCCAGAATCACATTACCTGGGTGTTAGTCTCCATCTGTCACATCTGTTTTGTGAATTTGGGACACTTATTTACTCTTTCTAATTTACTTATCTGTAAATGGGATAAAAATAGTATCTACTACATAGGACTTTTCTGAAGATTAAGTAAGTGTATATTTATAGTGTGCTTAAATGACTCTTGGCACATTAACTAAAGTGTCTAACTTTTAGCCACTGTTGTCATTATTGCTGCTGCTACTGTTGTTATTATTATTCATTATTCTTAAATACCTAGAGATCGCAAGGACCAAATTTTTAAGTTGTTTAAAATTCTTTGCTAAATAAAGGTGGAAAGAAGGATAAACCTAAAACTTTTTGTTTACCATGTGCCAAGCACAGTGATAAATATTTTATATGAGCTAAATCTTCCTGGAGAAAAACAGAACCAAGTAAGGCAATGCCACCCAATTAATTCTATAACCGTGCTCACTAATTTGGTAGCTGCTAGCCACTCTTGAGCATTTCAAATTGGTCTAGTGCATTAATTTTTTTTTAACATCTTTATTAGAGTATAATTGCTTTACAATGGTGTGTCAGTTTCTGCTTTATAACAAAGTGAATCAGTTATACATATACATATGTCCCCATATCTCTTCCCTCTTGCATCTCCCTCCCTCCCACCCTCCGTATCCCACCCCTCTAGGTGGTCACAAAGCCCTGAGCTGATCTCCCTGTGCTATGTGGCTGCTTCCCACTAGCTATCTATTTTATGTTTGGTAGTGTATACATGTCCATACCACTCTCTCACTTTGTCCCAGCTTACCCTTCCCCCTCCCCTAATATTAACTAATTTAAATTTAAAGTAAAATCTGAATGTTTCAATTATTTGAGAAAAAGTATGTTTGAAAAACTTGAAATTTTTTTCATTGTAACTTTTATGAAATCTAATAGATCAACATTTCTGATAAAATTTAGTGTCCAGATTGAAATGGCTATAAGGGCAAAATGCACACTGGTATTTGGAGATAATACAAAAAAATGAAAAGTATATTATTAATAGTTTTATTATACTGATTACATTTTGAAATAATATTTGAATATATTGGGTTAAATAAAATATACTATTAATTTCAACCGTTTCTTTTAATTTTTTAAATGTGGTTATTTTGAAATGTAAATTACATTCTATTTCTGTTGGTCAGTGATGGTGTGTGACCTCAGCTAGACCCTGAGTACTTCTCAGAAAGCTGTCAGTTTTCCAACCTTGCTCACTCTCCAGTGAGCCATCGAAGCAAATTCAAATGTCTCACTCTTCTCAAATTTCACCTCCTATCACCTCCCACTCAATCTGTTCTAATTACCTTATATCCGTCTGCTCACATAAAGAAAGAGGTCTCATACCTGCATGGTTATCATCTTTTCGTCCCCTCCCTTCTCTCACAGTGAAAGAAGATTCCTCCTCTTGTTCATACCCAGGCCCAAACATTTTGGGGTTTTGTTTTTTTCATCTTCTCCCAATCAATCTTCTCAAACACTGATCCCTTCTCTCCCCAGTACTTTCAATATCTCAATATTTAGTGGTTTGTTACATTTATTATCAGAATTCAAGACACACAAACCCTCAATCTCAATTTCCCCTCCAGTTATCAATCTAGTTTTCCTTTTTATAGTTACAAAGCTTCAGACAACTGGACACACTCCCCTATCAATTCCTTTCTCTTTAGTTTCTGACAAGCTGAATTTGGATTTCTGATATCATAAAATAGCTACTTACCAATGTAAACAAGTATTCAGGTGGATAGTTCTCATTTCTTATTTTGACTTGCCAGAAGAACTTGGGGTAGTTGGCGTCCATATTTTTCTTGGCTTCTGGAATACCATACTCTTCCAATTAGCTATAAGTCTCTGTGATTTTTCATATAAGCATTACTGCTTCTCAGAGTTTTGCCCTGTTTCTTTTAACTCTACATTCTTTTTCTGAGTAGTATTATAGACTTCCACAGCTATAATTAGAATCTATATACTGTTGATTCTGTAATAAATTTCTTCAGCTCAGCTCATAATCCTATACATGAGAACTGTGCATCCAAATTATCCCTAGTTTCTTCCAGTAGTACATCAAAGGTATTGTGGCAGGCAGAATACGCTTCCCCCTGCCTCAATGTCCAGATCCTGGTCCTTAGAACCTGTAAATACATTACCTCAAGAGGCAAAGGGACTTCGCACATTTGAATAAGGTTATAGACCTTGAGGGGGTGATAGTGTTTTAGATTTTGCAGATGGCCCCAACTGAGACAAATGAGTCCTTCACAGCAGAAAACAGTTCCCAGCTGTGATCAGAAAGCCATCTGAGGGTGGAAATAGGATCAGAGAAATGCTACATTGCTGGCTTTGAAAATGGAGGAAAAGAACCAACGATCAAGGAATGCAGGCAGCTTCTAGCCTCTGGAAAGGCAAAGAAATATCTCCTCTAGAGCCTGTAGAAAAGACCACAGCCCTGCGGACACCTTGATTTTAGCCCAGTGAAATCCAGTGGACTTCTGACGTACAGAATTGTAAGATAATACATATTTTCATTGTTACAAGCCACTAAGACTGTGATAATTTGTTTCAACAGCAAAATAACACTAATACAGATTTCATATTCAAAAGGAAATTAACCAATTTCATCCTCTATGAGACAAACAAAAAACAATACAAAATATAGAAATTAACAATAAAACTTTTCTTCTCTTGATTTACTATCTTGGCAAATGGCACTTTCATATCCCTGATGCTCAAGTCTAAAACCTGGGTTTAAATTTGCCTCCTAAAAAAATAAATAAATAAGTAAATAAATAAATAAATTTGCCTCCTCCTTCTTCCTCACCCCTCACATTCAAACATTCACCAAGGTCTGTACATGTATGTATGTGCGCACACACACACACACACACACACACACAATTTATGCTGAATCTTTCCAATTGCCACTGCCATTTCTATACTAGGCAGCTCTATTGCCTATAACATGGATTAAGGCCACAGCCCTTTAATGGGTCTGCCTATCTATTGTCTTACTACCTTCATCTTCTACAATCCCCTACTTACAAACAATGGCTTTCCAGGCCACTATTTTCCTCTCCATTTTCATCTCTAGCCACACAATTTCCTATACTGAACTCCAGAAATCCTGAACTTGTCTCAGTTTCTCAATGCATCGAACTCTTCATCTTATCCTTAGGATATTTCTAGCAATTTCACTTCCATTTCTCTTTTAGATTGTCTATTTTAGATTGATGTATAGGCCAGGCAACTCAGTGCCAGATAAGAGTCATTTTCAAACTATCTTAAAAATTACAAACTACTGGTCCTAGTATTGTCAGATATATTAAGTTTGTACTCTAATACACTATTTTACCTATAGATCTGAATTCTTTATCCACTTCTTAAAGAGCTTCCACTTTGTATCATTTACTTTTCTGAATGCAATATAGTATTATTTGTTAAAAATAGATCTGTATGTTTGAGACAGGACAAATAACCTAGAGGCAACCACTTCACATTATTAGATTATATTTAAAGATGTCTTTAAAATGATCCCTGATACAGTTTTTCATGAACTTCTCCATTGGTTTGCTAAAGTATGTTCAACTGGTATTCTTTTTTCTTTTTTCTTTTTTTTTTTTTTTTGGTGGTACGTGGGCCTCTCACTGTTGTGGCCTCTCCCGTTGTGGAGCACAGGCTCCGGACGCGCAGGCTCAGCAGCCATGGCTCATGGGCCCAGCCGCTCCGCGGCATGTGGGATCTTCCCGGACCGGGGCACGAACCTGTGTCCCCTGCATCGGCAAGCAGATTCCCAACCACTGCGCCACTAGGGAAGCCCTGGTATTCTAATTATATTCATTTTCTCACTTTACCAAACCAACCACTGTATTACTTACAGTGATCATGCCACAAATATATTTAAACTGAATAACCTCGTGACCTAGTTCTTACCATTTGAACAAGAGACTCTTAAAATGGAGTGATTTGTAATTTGCACTCTTTCTGAATGAACAAGTATAATAACAAATGAACTATCTAAATATATGTTTGTGGTAGTTTGATTTCTAGCTGGGAATTTATCTGATGCTTTGACTAATAAAGTTTTCATTTTAAATTCTATTTGCTTAAAACCTTCATCAAAGACAAATAAACTCATGTGACATTATTTAATGAATAGACACATTCTATCAACTGAAAGCAAAGAGCTCAAAAATCCATCAGTGCAAAACATCCTATTTGTGGTAGAAAATTGTGAAATAAATTACAAAATGCATCTTCCAGCCAAAGTTGATATTAACAAATCTTCAGCCCTTGGAGGTATTCAAGAGACCTAATTAGAGAAGGAAGATTGTTTCAAGGCAAGACTTGATAGACACTTACTATCATTTCCAGTGAGAACAGAAGTGACTCTGTTGAAAGCAAAAGTAATTCTTTTGAAATTACCTTAGCAGTACACAGTCGGTATCATCCTAAATTTTATTTTGACAGTACCCTGGGTATCTCAGTTGATGAAACTTCTTTTCCCTCATTAGTCTTATGTAACTTGTCATTGAATGCTAGTCAACACATATCACAATCTCTACTTGTTATGAAATATGGTACAGTGATCATAGAACTCCCCAGCATACTGATCATTCTTCCCACCATCCAAACCTCCTGTCTTTCTTCTTCATGTAAGTGCCTCCTTCACTTTTTAATATTGTTCCGAAGAAATCATCTTTAAGAAGTCAAGTAACTCTGACTCTCTACACCTTTCTTTTTTTTTTTTTTTTTTTTTTGCAGTACTTGGGCTTCTCACTGTTGTGGCCTCTCCCGTTGTGGAGCACAGGCTCTGGACGCACAGGCTCACGGGCCCAGCCGCTCCGCAGCATGTGGGATCTTCCCAGACCGGGGCACGAACCTGTGTTCCCTGCATCGGCAGGCGGACTCTCAACAACTGCGCCACCAGGGAAGCCTTCTCTACACCTTTTGGAGAATTTTTAGCCTTCTTGGTGAAAAAAAAAATTCCTTCATACCATTATTTCAAAAAATTCATAAAATAATATTTAATGTATGATATTTATGCAATTGTAATGGCTACATTTTACAAATATCCCAAAGTAAAAGAGAGAGTACATATTGAATAAAACTGAAATAACAGAAAGTAAAAAGTATTCTAATCTAGTTGCTCCTTCTCTAAACCTGAAGTTCTATTACTCTTCTCCTGGAGATTTTTAGTTTCTCTGCTCCCAAATCTTTATATAATTAGGATATTTATATCTTTCACTGAGATTTGTAATCTGTGTGTGTATGTGTATCAGAAACTATAATTTGTGACTCACTGAAATGTCTGGTATGTTAAATATGTATGTTGTATAACTGGTTAATATACAGGATCCTAGTTGTTGTTGTTTTGCACATGAAAGTACACTTATTACAGCTTGTAAAACATGTACACTCTGGCTCAGCAATTTCAATCATAGAAGTGTCACAGAAAGAAAAACCCAGTTTTATTGGTGCATACAAGGACATCTGTGGTAGAATTATTTTGTGTAGCATAAAATTTGGAAACAAAATGGATGCCCATAAATAGAAGAATGTTTGAATAAAGTAGATACATTTACATTCTAAAAAATTACAAAGCCACTAAAATGAATTAATTACAACTATTCCAATTAATCTACATAGATTTCCACAAGTTATAGTCAAATGAGAAAAAGAAAGATGCAAATATATAAAAATAATGACAAAGATCTACTTATATTAGAATTTACAACATTTGTGTGGTATTTTGTAGAATTATACTAGCATGGAGAAAAATATGGACACATACACTGAAGATTGTTAATGGGTTATTTTGAGGTTGCTAAACTGAGGGAGAGTGAAAGAAAAGGAGAGATAAGTCAAACAAAGAAAAAAAAAAGATGAAAAACACGATTGCCCTGTTAATAAACACAAACAGCAACAAGATCATCTCCTGTGCCCCCAGTTAAGATAGTAAAGATCCACATAATTAAGCCCATTGAGGTAGTAGCTCAAAGAAGAAAAAGAAATACAATGTATACCTTGAACTCCAAGCCTGGGACATGGTCCTTTTGGATGTTCTTAGTTCCAAGAGCCTGGAGGGATAAGGGGCTGGGCTGTTCCCTGAGGGCAGAGTCTCTAGGCCACAGTTTCCTCTATCCCTTCTGTTCTTTCCTATTGGTGATAATGACTGTATTAATATTATTAACATTCACTAACATGCCCTGTCATTTAATTCTTTAAAAATCCTTATCAAAAAACATTATTAGTGTCCCCATTTTATACCTGAGAATGAGCTTAGTTATTAAATAACTGTTGAAGGCTTTTGTTATTTGTAAATGGTAGGGTGGTTGGAACCATGTTATTTATTGAAAAAACCTGGCTCCTAAAAACAAATAAAACACAGAAAGTTTTTTTCTCTTGCTGCCTGCATTTTTCCTTTTTCTCTGAAACTGTCAGATATGTTTTGGATCAAGAGTCAATATTTGATTTTGGGCTTGGGAACTATAGACCAAATGATCCTTTCAGCTTGCCCTGGGTTCAGCATTCATAGCGTACCTACAAAGTTATGTGACTATTCTACCCTATCCACCCGGTCACTGGAGTGCCATATTGAGGTATAAGGCTAAGACCTCAGAAACAAACACACTTTCACACTTTGTTTTTCTCACCTATATTCCAACTGCAAGAATTTCACAGAGTATGGTGACTTCGGGGGCATTATTTGAGTATTTTAGGGTCTGCTGAGCGAAATAATCTTAATATAACCCCTTTAAAACACTGTTTTAATTCTTTTATTGATGTGAAATTAACAAAGCATAAAATTAATCATTTTAAAGTAAACAATTCAACAGCATTTAGCATATTCACAATATTGTATAACCAACCACTTTATCTAGCTCCAAAACACTTTCATCACCCCAAGAAGAAACCCTTTACCCATTAAGCAGTTACTCCCCATTCCTCCCTCCTTCCAGATTATAACCAACACTAGCGTTTAATCTTTTTTTCCCCTGAACTAACAAAATGAATGAACAAAGAAAATTAAAATTTCTGGGCCTGTTTTTTTACCTATATAATTGAGATTGTATACTCATGTTACAATTTACTGAAGAGTAAACAGGGCATCTGGCACAACGCCCGGGACATAGTAGACCCTGAGTGAAGATATTATTTCCCCCATCATACTCCTTCACACATATTTATTATTGTGAATTGAACAAAAGGACCTATTCTTTGCAATACACTGATTTGTCACTCTTTAGCTCTCTCTGCTTACAAAGTTTTTGTATAGTATGCAATTTATTCTTTAAAGCTCTTTGAAGGATAAGGAAGAAGAACAAAGAGGATGAGAAGGAGGGAAGAGGTAGAAAGAAAAGATTTTATTTGTCTAACTAACACAGGGAATTCAGGACCATGGAGTGACTGAGTATGCAGAACAAGGACCAGGACAGAAAACTCATTTCACTGACTTTCAGTTCCACCCCTTTCCACTTGGCTACACTGCTCTAAATGAGTGCCACACAAAGGGATCTCTAAAATATGAAAGAATGCTAAGGAGGGTGATTCATGGGGTGGGGGTGGGGGGATTGAAATTTCCTGAAGGACAGTCTCTCAGTCCTTAGAAAGTCATTTTCTAAAGTTAGTGCTGCACAGCAGGGAGACTTTTAGGGCCTTCCATTTACTTAGAAATGAACGCCAGAAAAGCAGAAAAGGTAGAAAAGAGCTGGGAAGTTTGAACACACTGTAAACAATGAGACAGTGAAAACCAGGTTTTCCTGAGAAAAGGAAATCATTGGAAGGATGCCAGGGAATTGAATAATACTACAGTGGAAACTGAAAAAAACCCTGTAACTCTAACTGAAAATTGATTAAAAATACAGGGGTGTGTGTGATCTCAGTCATGAAGGAAGGCATCATATTTATAAGACAAACTGGAAAAATGCTACTTTTATCTCCTCTCTTTCTTCCTCTCTTTTTTTCTTTAATTCACAATTCTAGTACTTAGATAACACATGTTAGTAAGAGCAAAGTGAAGCACAGAGGGAAAACCTCTTTGAATGATTTATATATTTTCTCAAAAAACCACAAAAATTAGCATAAACTACTGTTAAATTATTAATACAAATATGTAAAAATAACAAATATGGTAATGATACTTTAGTAATCAAAATTAATGTACAGAGATTTCCAGCCTTGAATCTTTTTGAAAATAAGATGGTGATACAAATGAATGTATTTTTTTTTAACACCTTTATTGGGGTATAATTGCTTTACAATGGTGTGTTAGTTTCTGCTTTATAACAAACTGAATCAGTTATACATATACATATGTTCCCATATCTCTTCCCTCTTGCGTCTCCCTCCCTCCCACCCTCCCTATCCCACCCCTCCAGAGGGTCACAAAGCACAGAGCTGATCTCCCTGTGCTATGTGGCTGCTTCCCACTAGCTATCTACCTTACATTTGATAGTGTATATATGTCCATGCCTCTCTCTCGCTTTGTCACAGCTCACTCTTCTCCCTCCTCATATCAAGTCCGTTCTCCAGTAAGTCTGTGTCTTTATTCCTGTCTTACCCCTAGGTTCTTCATGACATTTTTTTTTCTTAAATTCCATATATATGTGTTAGCATATGGTATTTGCCTTTCTCTTTCTGACTTACTTCACTCTGTATGACAGACCCTAGGTCTATCCACCTCATTACAAATAGCTCAATTTTGTTTCTTTTTATGGCCGAGTAATATTCCATTGTATATATGTGCCACATCTTCTTTATCCATTCATCCGATGATGGGCAGTTAGGTTGTTTCCATCTCCTGGCTATTGTAAATAGAGCTGCAATGAACATTTTGGTACATGACACTTTTTGAATTATGGTTTTCTCAGGGTATATGCCCAGTAGTGGGATTGCTGGGTCATATGGTAGTTCTATTTGTAGTTTTTTAAGGAACCTCCATACTGTTCTCCATAGTGGCTGTACCAATTCACATTCCCACCAGCAGTGCAAGAGTGTTCCCTTTTCTCCACACCCTCTCCAGCATTTATTGTTTCTAGATTTTTTGATGATGGCCATTCTGACTGGTGTGAGATGATATCTCATTGTAGTTTTGATTTGCATTTCTCTAATGATTAATGATGTTGAGCATTCCTTCATGTATTTGTTGGCAGTATGTATATCTTCTTTGGAGAAATGTCTATTTAGGTCTTCTGCCCATTTTTGGATTGGGTTGTTTGTTTTTTTGTTATTGAGCTGCATGAGCTGCTTGTAAATTTTGGAAATTAATCCTTTGTCAGTTGCTTCATTTGCAAATATTTTCTCCCGTTCTGAGGGTTGTCTTTTGGTCTTGTTTATGATTTCCTTTGCTGTGCAAAAGCTTTGAAGTTTCATTAGGTCCCATCTGTTTATTTTTGTTTTTATTTCCATTTCTCTAGGAGGTGGGTCAAAAAGGACCTTGCTGTGATTTATGTCATAGAGTGTTCTGCCTATGTTTTCCTCTAAGTGTTTGATAGTTTCTAGCCTTATATTTAGGTCTTTAATCCATTTTGAGCTTATTTTTGTGTATGGTGTTAGGCAGTGATCTAATCTCATACTTTTACATATACCTGTCCAGTTTTTCCAGCACCACTTACTGAAGAGGCTGTCCCTTCTCCACTGTACATTCCTGCTTCCTTTATCAAAGATAAGGTGACCATATGTGCGTGGGTTTATCTCTGGGCTTTCTATCCTGTTCCATTGATCTATATTTCTGTTTTTGTGCCAGTACCATACTGTCTTGATTACTGTAGCTTTGTAGTATAGTCTGAAGTCAGGGAGCCTGATTCCTCCAGCTCCGTTTTTCGTTCTCAAGATTGCTTTGGCTATTCGGGGTCTTTTGTGTTTCCATACAAATTGTGAAATTTTTTGTTCTAGTTCTGTGAAAAATACCAGTGGTAGTTTGATACGGATTGCATTGAATCTGTAGATTGCTTCGGGTAGTAGAGTCATTTTCACAATGTTGATTCTTCCAATCCAAGAACATGGTATATCTCTCCATATATTTGTATCATCTTTAATTTCTTTCATCAGTGTCTTATAATTTTCTGCATACAGATCTTTTGTCTCCTTAGGTAGGTTTATTCCTAGATATTTTATTCTTTTTGTTGCAATGGTAAATGGGAGTGTTTTCTTGATTTCACTTTCAGATTTTTCATCATTAGTGTATAGGAATGCCAGAGATTTCTGTACATTAATTTTGTATCCTGCAACTTTACCAAATTCATTGATTAGTTCTAGTAGTTTTCTGGTAGCATCTTTAGGATTCTCTCTATATAGTATCATGTCATCTACAAACAGTGACAGCTTTACTTCTTCTTTTCTGATTTGGATTCCTTTTATTTCCTTTTCTTCTCTGATTACTGTGGCTAAAACTTCCATAACTATGTTGAATAAGAGTGGTGAGAGTGGGCAACCTTGTCTTGTTCCTGATCTTAGTGGAAATGCTTTCAGTTTTTCACCACTGAGGATGATGCTGGCTGTGGGCTTGTCATATATGGCCTTTACTATGTTGAGGAAAGTTCCCTCTATGCCTACTTTCTGCAGGGTTTTTATCATAAATGGGTGTTGAATTTTGTCGAAAGCTTTCTCTGCATCTATTGAGATGATCATATGGTTTTTCTCCTTCAATTTGTTAATATGGTTTATCACATTGATTGACTTGCGTATATTGAAGAATCCTTGCATTCCTGGAATAAACCCCACTTGATCATGGTGTATGATCCTTTTAATGTGCTGTTGGATTCTGTTTGCTAGTAGTTTGTTGAGGATTTTTGCATCTATGTTCATCAGTGATATTGGCCTGTAGTTTTCTTTCTTTGTGACATCCTTGTCTGGTTTTGGTATCAAGGTGATGGTGGCCTCGTAGAATGAGTTTGGGAGTGTTCCTCCCGCTGCTATATTTTGGAAGAGTTTGAGAAGGATAGGTGTTAGCTCTTCTCTAAATGTTTGATAGAATTCGCCTGTGAAGCCATCTGGTCCTGGCCTTTTGTTTGTTGGAAGAGTTTCAATCAGTTTCAATTTCAGTGCTTGTGATTGGCCTGTTCATATTTTCTATTTCTTCCTGATTCAGTCTTGGCAGGTTGTACATTTCTAAGAATTTGTCCATTTCTTCCACGTTGTCCATTTTATTGGCATAGAGTTGCTTGTAGTAATCTCTCATGATCTTTTGTATTTCTGCAGTGTCAGTTGTTACTTCTCCTTTTTCATTTCTAATTCTATTGATTTGAGTCTTCTCCCTTTTTTTCTTGATGAGTCTGGCTAATGGTTTATCAATTTTGTTTATCTTCTCAAAGAACCAGCTTTTAGTTTTATTGATCTTTGCTATCGTTTCCTTCATTGCTTTTTCATTTATTTCTCATCTGATTTTAATGATTGCTTTCCTTCTGCTAACTTTGGGGTTTTTTTGTTCTTCTCTCTAATTGCTTTAGGTGCAAGGTTAGTTTGTTTATTCAAGATGTTTCCTGTTTCTTAAGGTAGGATTGTATTGCTATAAACTTCCCTCTTAGAACTGCTTTGCTGCATCCCACAGATTTTGGGTTGTCGTGTCTCCATTGTCATTTGTTTCTAGGTATTTTTTTAAATTTCCTCTTTGATTTCTTCAGTGATCACTTCGTTATTAAGTAGTGTATTGTTTAGCCTCCATGTGTTTGTATTTTTTACAGATCTTTTCCTGTAATTGATATCTAGAATCATAGCGTTGTGGTCAGAAAATATATTTGATACAATTTCAATTTTCTTAAATTTACCAAGGCTTGATTTGTGACACAAGATATGATCTATCCTTGAGAATGTTTCATGAGTACTTGAGAAAAATGTGTATTCTGTTGTTTTTGGATGGAATGTCCTATAAATATCAATTAAGTCCATCTTGTTTAATGTATCATTTAAAGCTTGTGTTTCCTTATTTATTTTCAGTTTGGATGATCTGTCCATTGGTGAAAGTGGGATGTTAAAGTCCCCTACTATGAATGTGTTACTGTCGATTTCCCCTTTTATGGCTGTTAGTATTTGCCTTATGTATTGAGGTGCTCCTATGTTGGGTGCATAAATATTTACAATTGTTATATCTTCTTCTAGGAGTGATCCCTTGATCATTATGTAGTGTCCTTCTTTGTCTCCTCTAATAGTCTTTATTTTAAAGTCTACTTTGTCTGATATGAGAATTGCTACTCCAGCTTTCTTTTGGTTTCCATTTGCATGAAATACCTTTTTCCATCCCCTTACGTTCAGTCTGTATGTGTCTCTAGGTCTGAAGTGGGTCTCTTGTAGACAGCAAATATATGGATCTTGTGTTTGTGTCCATTCAGCTAATCTTTGTCTTTTGGTGGGAGCATTTAGTCCATTTACATTTAAGGTAAGTATCAATATGTATGTTCCTATTCCCATTTTCTTAATTGTTTTGGGTTTGTTATTGTAGGTCTTTTCCTTCTCTTGTGTTTCTTGTCTAGAGAAGTTCCTTTAGCAGTTGTTGTAAAGATGGTTTGGTGGTGCTGAAGTCTCTCAGCTTTTGCTTGTCTGTAAAGGTTTTAATTTCTCCATCAAATCTGAATGAGATCCTTGCTGGGTAGAGTAATCTTGGTTGCAGGTTTTTCTCCTTCATCACTTTAAATATGTCCTGCCAGTCCCTTCTGGCTTGCAGAGTTTCTGCTGAAAGATCAGCTGTTAACCTTATGGGGATTCCCTTGTGTGTTATTTGTTGTTTTTCCCTTGCTGCTTTTAATATGTTTTCTTTGTATTTAAATTTTGACAGTTTGATTAATATGTGTCTTGGCGTATTTCTCCTTGGATTTATCCTGTATGGGACTCTCTGTGCTTCCTGGACTTGATTAACTATTTCCTTTCCCATATTGGGGAAGTTTTCAACTATAATCTCTTCAAATATTTTCTCAGTCCCTTTCTTTTTCTCTTCTTCTTCTGGAACCCCTATAATTCGAATGTTGGTGTGTTTAATGTTGTCCCAGAGGTCTCTGAGACTGTCCTCAGTTCTTTTCATTCTTTTTTCTTTATTCTGCTCTGCAGTAGTTATTTCCACTATTTTATCTTCCAGGTCACTTATCCGTTCTTCTGCCTCAGTTATTCTGCTATTGATCCCATCTAGAGTATTTGTCATTTCATTTATTGTATTGTTCATCATTGTTTGTTTCATCTTTAGTTCTTCTAGGTCCTTGTTAAATGTTTCTTGCATTTTGTCTATTCTGTTTCCAAGATTTTGGATCATCTTTACTATCATTATTCTGAATTCTCTTTCAGGTAGACTGCCTATTTCCTCTTCATTTGTTAGGGCTGGTGGGTTTTTCTCTTGCTCCTTCATGTGCTGTGTGTTTTTTCTGTCTTCTCATTTTGTTTATCTTACTGTGTTTGGGGTCTCCTTTTGCAGGCTGCAGGTTCGTAGTTCCCGTTGTTTTTGGTGTCTGTCCCCAGTGGCTAAGGTTGGTTCAGTGGGTTGTGTAGGCTTCCTGGTGGAGGGGACTAGTGCCTGTGTTCTGGTGGATGAGGCTGGATCTTGTCTTTCTGGTGGGCAGGTCCACGTTTGGTGGTGTGTTTTGGGTTGTCTGTGGAGTTATTATGATTTTAGGCAGCCTCTCTGCTAATGGGTGGGGTTGTGTTCCTGTCTTGCTAGTTGTTTGGCATAGGATGTCCAGCACTGTAGCTTGCTGGTCATTGAGTGAAGCTGGGTGCTGGTGTTGAGATGGAGATCTCTGGGAGATTTTCGCCATTTGATATTATGTGGAGCTGGGAGGTCTCTGTGGACCAGTGTCCTGAAGTTGGCTCTCCCACCTCAGAGGCACAGCACAGACTCCTGGCTGCAGTAACAAGAGCCTTTCATCCACAAGGCTCAGAATAAAAGGGAGAAAAAGTAGAAAGAAAGAATTAGTAGAAGTAGAAAGAAAGAAAGAAAGAAGGGAGGGAGGGAGGAAGGAAGGAAGGAAGGAGGGAAAGAAGGAAAAAAGAAAGAAAGAAGATAAAGTAAAATAAAGTAAGATAAAATATAATAAAGTTATTAAAATAAGAAATAATTATTAAGAAAAAAAATTTTTTTTAAAAAAATGGACGGATAGAACCCTAGGACAAATGGTGGAAGCAAAGCTATACAGACAAAATCTCACACAGAAGCATACACATACAGACTCACAAAAAGAGGAAAAGGGGAAAAAATCATAAATCTTGCTCTCAAAGTTCACCTCCTTAATTTGGGATGATTCACTGTCTATTCATGTATTCCACAGATGCAGGGTACATCAAGTAGATTGTGGAGCTTTAATCCGCTGCTCCTGAGGCTGCTGGGAGAGATTTCCCTTTCTCTTCTTTGTTCTCACAGCTCCCAGGGGCTCAGCTTTGGATTTGGCCCCGCCTCTGCGTGTAGGTCGCCGGAGGGCGATTGTTCTTCGCTCAGACAGGATGGGGTTAAAGGAGCCGCTGATTCGTGGGCTCTGGCTCACTCGGGGTGGGGGGAGGGAGGGGCACGGAGGGCGGGGCGAGCCTGTGGCGGCAGAGACCGGCGTGACGTTGCACCAGTCTGAGGCGCGCCGTGCGTTCTCCCGGGTAAGTTGTCCCTGGATCCCGGGACCCCGGCAGCAGCGGGCTGCACAGGCTCCCCGGAAGGGGGGTGTGGATAGTAACCTGTGCTCGCACACAGGCTTCTTGGTGGCGGCAGCAGCAGCCTTAGCGTCCGATGCCCGCCTCTGGGGTCCGTGCTTTTAGCCGCGGCTCGCGCCCGTCTCTGGAGCTCTTTTAAGCAGCGCTGTTAATCCCCTCTCCTCGCGCACCAGGAAACAAAGAGGGAAGAAAAAGTCTCTTGCCTCTTCGGCAGGTCCAGACTTTTCCCCGGACTCCCTCCTGGCCAGCCGTGGCGCACTAACCCCTTCAGGCTGTATTCACGCCGCCAACCCCAGTCCTCTCCCGGCACTCCGACCGAAGCCCGAGCCTCAGCTCGCAGCCCCCGCCCGCCCCGGTAAGTGAGCAGACAAGCCTCTCGGACTGGTGAGTGCCAGTCGGCCCTGATCCTCTGTGCGGGAGTCTGTCGCCGGTTTGCCCTCCGCACCCCTGTTGCTGTGCTCTCCTCCGTGTCTCTGAAGCTTTCCCCCTCCGCCCCCCGCAGTCTCCGCCCGCGAAGGGGCTTCCTAGTGTGTGGAAACATTTCCTCCTTCACGGCTCCCTCCCACTGGTGCCGGTCCCGTCCCTATCCTTTTGTGTCTGTTTATTCTTTTTTCTTTTGCCCTACCCAGGTACGTGGGGGGGTTTCTTGCCTTTTGCGAGGTCTGAGTTCTTCTGCCAGCGTTCAGTAGGTGTTCTGTAGGAGTTGTTCCACATGTAGATGTATTTCTGGTGTATCTGTGGCGAGGAAGGTGATCTCCGCGTCTTACTCTTCCGCCATCTTCCCGGAAGCTCCCTCACTAACCCTTCTTTGTGTTCATTTTGGTTCAGTGTTCAGGGTCCAGCTTTATGCTGGGGGACCAGCTTTATGTTGGTCTGTTTTCAAGTTCTGATCAGCATAAGGGATGTCTCTGTCTTCATGCCAAAGCTTTTACAATTTTGTGTAACTATTGTGTTTTACCTTTCTTCTTTTTAAGGTGTTAGCCCTTGTTTCCTGCCTCTGTTTCCTAAACAGACACCTATTATTTAATTTAACGTGTTCAGAGAGCTGCCTGAGAGGAAGCTACTCAGCTACAAGTCATATGTACTCTTTTAGTTTTATATCTGAAAGCCTTAGGTGAGATTTGTTAAATGTTTCTTCTTAAATCACTATTTCACTTTGCTTAGCAAAAAAGTCTGTATATTTATTGGTCATCTTCCAAGAAATTCTTCCTTCTTGCCCTTGACTCCCTTGCCCTTATTTTCAGATGTTTTCCAAACCTCTAGTTTTTTTTTCATATTTTCTCTTTTCTCTCATGAAAATTCCATCTGCTCTGAAAGTCTTTCCTGATATTTATCTCCAAATCTAGATTAGGGGGTCTCATCTATGCTCTTATAATATCTACCTTGATTTTTTAGACAATTACCACAAAGTACTTTACCTTCTCTATTTTGCAGTAAAACTGCTGAAAGCAGACAAGGTCTCTATTTCAGTCCTATACTTGCAACATCTAAGAGCTCAGAGGAGAGTAGGCGATGAAATATTTCTAAATGACTTAATTAATTGATATCAGTTTTATTCAGAAGATATCCAAAGGCACATTTACCATTAGGATCCCTCTCCAGTGTTCTATTCTCATGTTTTAAAATATTTTTTGTCCATTTTATAAAACTATGTTTAAGATAATCCCACCATTTTTTACCCAAATCAACTCTGTATTGGTTCTTGATAACATATTCTCTAAGCCACCCAAGTTTCATCATTTGGAATTGAATGTTAGACCTTTTTCTCTTTCCCCGTGCCATCATGTCTGAGTAAATGATTCATTTTGTGGAATTCAGTCTCCTTTCTCTATTCATGTGGTAACACCATAGATAAGATCTTATGTCTTTATTTCATGTACTATTTTAATAGTGTGCAATCTGGCCATTGCACTGTCAATATCTCTTTCACATGTGCAAATCCTTTTCAGGTAACGCTGTCACTTTCTAAGCCACAGCCACACTCATGCCATACATAAGTCTCAAAATCTTCCATATCCTCTCTACAAACTCTTTTCAAGGCATCTAGGTTGTATATGATACACTTCAACCTGGTCTCTGGGTATTTCTCCTCACAATCCCAAAGCAGAAAGAGTTCTGCATAATGGAAATTTACTAATTTTGGTAAAAAGAATATACTGTTTGGACTTTTGTTCTCCAACTATATATCTTTGTAAACTTTGGTAAGTCCCTAACTTGTCTGTGGCTTGGTTTCTTTCTATAAAAGTAAGATAATATCATTTCTATTCTAGATTTTTTTGTGTGTCTAGAGAACATTTGATAACGCATGTAAAGCACTTGCAAGAGTGCTTAATGCATACTGACTGCTTACTTGGTAGCAGCTGTTATTATGTCCACCCATGATGTGAGCAAGTAGAACTATCCCTTAGTCCACATATTATATTATACTTCAGATATTCTGTATAAGGACACAGACCATTACTAAGTCTGTACTGATTTATACAACCATCTAAAAGTAAACATGAATGTTTTCTAAATTCTCCATTGTTCCACTTTAGAGTTAAAGCCTCTCCCAAAAGTTGTCTATATTCTCTAGCTCTGTTTCCTACTTACTTCTTCCCATTCCGTCTTGAACCTGCTCCAATCTGTCTTTGCCTCTAGCACTCATCAAACTACTCTTCTCTAGGTCACCAATGATAAAAATCATTTCATGTAAAGTATTTAAAACATGGTCCAATATGACTCTGTATCCAAGTGCTCTTAGCTTTATAGGGAAAGCAACAGAGTTTCAAAAAATTAAAAATAACGATGGACACAGTAAGGTCTCCTGGTCTTGAAGTACTTGGGTGAAATAAGTCATCCAGATTCATAGTAGTGCACACTTTGTGTTATCCAAGAATTGCCATATTTTTCATGAAGACTGTCAAAAACCTGAGTTACTTAATAGCTATTCAAAATTTTATACCCTCTTACTTTCATAGCAGACTTTAACAATGATAAAACGGGAACCTTTTTCATCTATCATATGATAGCATAAAGTTTTCTTTTTCACATTGTGCTCTATATCAGCCTTGAAGTAAATAGTGTTTACTCAGATTGAAGGAAAATTGAGCAATTTTGTATGGAATTTGATGATTGTTTATAGCTATGAAGAATGATACAAGCTCCACTTTTCAACGTCTCCAAATGACAAAATCATTTGCAGTATTTGTACAAATAAGTAAATCTAGTCTTCTGTAACAATAATAGTCCAAAGCTTTCTGTTTGAGAGAAAAAGTGCTTTCTGGCAAAATCAAATTTCCAGTTTTTTTTAATACAAGGAGATATTTCATTAAGTTCATTTAATGCAATATAAGTAGTAAATAATTGAACTTCTCCCAGCCCTTTCCTCTGAAACATTCTGCGTCTTAATTTATAAAGGTGACTGAATGATGACATAGAGTGGTCAATGCATTGAAAGAAATTTTCAATGTTACTCTTAGTTGCCCTAGAAACAAGAGGCACAGCTCCAAGCACAGGGTCACAGGAGGAACACCAGGTTTTGGTCAGGAAGCAGAAACAGGATAAAGCACTAGGTTTAGGCTAGAGCCTTTATTAGGGTTTATGCAGGAAAGGTAAGACAGGGCTGGGTAACTGACTAAGGATGGGCTTGTTTGAATAATTTCAGTAGGCTATATAAGGGTGGTCCCTAGTTGTTTAGTGCCTGGCCTTGGGATGCTTAAGACAGAGGAATGTTGCCTCCTAGGGTGCAGGAACCGGAGGAGGTATGTCTCTCTATTGGTTAGTTCGCATATCAAAGACACGTTTCCTGAGTCAATGCTATCTCTAAGAATTTACTAATCGGCTCACCCAGGGAGGGGCATTCTGTACCTAGACTGAAAGCTTGTTTTTTGGGTTTTTTTAGGATGTCAAGACATCATAATATACAGGAAATTAAAATTTAAAAAAAAACATGATGAATATACACACACAACTATTTACAGTTGTTGTATCACAGGCAATTGTGTGTTTTTACACATATTTTGGCAGTGTATAAAACACGGCTTCATGGATTAAGGAATAGACTTATTGGATTTTGAGAAATTGAAGTAGGTAAAGAACTACTAAGGGTAGTTGGAAGAAATAGATTCCACGTCAGGGAATGGAATGGGACACTGTCCTGAGTTGGTTCATCCTTGGGGTGTTGAATGGGTAATCACAGAGATACAGTGCCCTGACTGTAACCATTCCATGTAGCTCCCAGTATCCTACAATAAGGCATCTCTGCTGTAATTCAGTGCACTAACCGAATAGTTCAGTAATTTGTTGGATTAAATTTCCAGGTAGAACATTAAACATAATTAATGAATCAGCCATTTCTGCCACAAAATAAAAGGAATAGAAGAAAGTTACTCTGGTTTAGAATATTACTTATAGAAGAAATGTTGAACCTTTTCGTAGCCTACACTGACACTGACACTACCTTTCTGAATTATTTTTTTCATACAATTATTTTCCCTAAGTCAGGGTAATACTGAGTATATATTTCTGTTATCCTCTACTTAATATATGCCTTTATTACTAGATTATAGAGTTCCTAGGGCCTTAATCTCCTTTTTACTTTCCACAGTGCAGCTCAGTGCTTATCTGTCTATCCACCTATCTGTCTATCTACCTATCTATAATAGACTTTCTGACTTTCCATTGTTCAACTTTACCATGCCATCTCTGATTACCTTGGAACACAGTGACAAACATGAAATTGTTGTGAGAAAAATATTGACCATATATTTTCTTATTATTCTTTTGCCCCATCAGAAAAAAATTAAAAATCTTGATTAATTGTTTTTAGTGTTGCTTTCAGCCCTGCACTGTTTTCGGTGTTGGCTTTAAATTTCTTCATATCAAATTGAAAGTGCCGATTTGAGCCATGTCTTTTCAGCATCTAGACATGGTATGCTCTAGGAAAAGAAGACCTGGGGAAAAATCTAGGCAATTTCATGTCATATATATCATATGTCAGTAGATGCCACCATTGCACTGTGACAACCCTCTATGTTGTGGTAACGAAGGACAGCCTTCACTCTCTGCTCCATTCTCCTATCAAAGAATGCCGAAGTATGAAATAAGTAAATATAGTTTGGGAGGTATATACCACACATGCTTTTTCTCTGCCCTTGTAATAGGGATGAAAAGTTAAATTTTCATTGAAAAACATTTCCTCTTCGTGTTGAATGTATTGTTGCTACTCTTATAGCTGAAAGTTACTAGACTGACAATGTTGCTTGCAATTATTCTAAACCTCTTAGGAACAAAATTGTGTCCATTACTGAATAAAAACTAAAAGAAAAGTTAAAAAATAGAAAGCCCACATCAGATTTATGTCTCATGCTTGTTATGTACATACTGCCTGGCTCTTTTCTTAAAGTATTTAAAAATTCATCTATGGTTTAAGTTTTACCATAGAAATTTATGAATATTGTGTAAAGCAACTCAACAATGCTGTATGAAGTACTTATAAGAAAAATCCCATTAGGTCATGAAACCTGGAACTAAAACTTTAAATACAAAGAAAGGATACACAATCATTACAAATAATTTTCTCTTTTGTGTTAATGAATACATCCAATTTATGTGCCATTGTATTGAAAGATAACATTCCTTGTTCCTTCATTTCCTTTTCTTATAATTCTTGATAAGATTAATTTGTGATTTATAGTTCTCTTCTTTCTGAACAATTCGACTGACTCACTTCTAATTGGTGGTTTATGCTAGCATTAGTGAAATTCATCTCTGTTTCTACTGTTTCCAACTGATACTGAAATAGAAATTTTTCAGAATTTAATTTATCTATATCTCCTTGAGCACCACATTCCAAGTTACTTTTCCTACTGCTGAAGCTTAACTGCAGCATACTTGTGAGAGATTTATTTCAATAGAGTGAACAAAAACGTATTCTATACTCTTTCCTGCTTCACTTTTTATAGAACCTAACTCAAGATTGCTCAAATTAGTATGCTAATATACTGTTTTATAATCTCTGTCTATTTAGAAACCTGAGCATAATTCCTTCTGAGCATAATTTTAGGAGTGGCAATAACAATCGAGAATACTATCAAATATAACAATGTTGTCTTTATCAGCCTTTGGTACATATCACAGGTCAATAAAATTTTGATGATCTCGAGACAATACAAGTAATATGCTTGGTCTGTTAAGAATTACAGTGATAGAGTTTTCCATGAGTTGTAGATATCCTAGTGGATTTTTCACCTCTTTTCTGATCAGGCTTTTATTCTCTTATTATATAAAAAGGTTGTATATCATTATTATAATACTAAGCCATCTAATTCTTACATCACTAACTAGCTTACTTCCTACTTTGTTGATTTTTTCAGTCCCAGTCATCTGAAATTTATTTATTGTCATTGTTCTGAGATTTTCCACATATGCACACAAAGGAAAGGAATATTTTTTTCCCTCATGAAAACTAAGTATTTTGGATAACATTTTTAAAACCTCATGAAAATACAATCAAGTTTTCCCTGTTTTTCCAAGTACTTATGGACATGCTTTAAAGCTACCATACTATTTAACAACTATATGAACAATTACTGAAAAGGAAATATTACTTATATTACTTTCACATGGAATTTATTGACAGTTCCTGAATCTTGCAAAGTTTTTGAGAGAATTTCATTTCAAGGAAATAACAAGTTTGGCCTACATAAAAATTCAGTCCCCAAACTTGTTCCGTCAGGAAGCTGCCTATGAAAGTTCTGCAGTTTTGGCTGTGAATGACAATAGCAAGAGGGGGAAAAGTCCCCAAATTAATGCTATTGGCCATAGAAAACAATGAGAAAAGGATTTGCTCTAACAGAGCTGGATATGAGGATGTCTTACAGGCTAAGTGAGGAACTTATTCCATTCCCAGGGCAAGGAGACTTTGTAAGCCTTTCCCTGCAGTAGATAGGGGCAACTGACTGATATGGGTTTCATTCTGTATGTTCTATATAGGAGATTTAAAAGAAAACTTCTTTTAATTCCACATTATGTAGTAGGTAAGTGGTATAAAGTGGAGATGGGAAAATAACTTTTCTTCCAGTTAATAAGATATCAGACCACATAAAACTATATCTAGACATGATGGACATGACTTTGCATGAACCCAGAGTTCCTTAACTGTCAGCCATATTCCATAACTGATAGAACAGATAATTTTCTCCCTTGTAAAGAATTTGCATATTGTTTTTGTAGGAAAAAGGATACACTCAAAAGGGCAATGACAGGAGTCACCATAGCAGTGATTGCTACCTGCTACCCATGCCCCAGTGTCCATTATGTACATTTGCGACCCCCACCCCCATACCACCCTCTCTCTCTCTCTCTCTCTCTCTCTCTCTCTCTCTCTCGCTCTCGCTCTCGCTCTCGCTCTTGCTCTCTCTCGCTCTCTCGCTCTCGCTCTCTCTTCCCTCAGAATCTTGGCTCCTCAGGGTAGTCCTCTCAAAAATGTGCCTCAACAGCATATTGATTGTTTTGAATTAAAGTTACAAAGTAAGTGACCAATACAAGAGGAACACTCTGATTCTCCTTTCTGTCTTCCTGAAAGTAGGAAATAAGTCTCTCATGTGAAAGGTGCACTCTGAGTATTTGGAAGTAGAAGGACACTCTTAGCACCAGAGAAAGGAGATTTGGGTCAAAAGCCTATATAAATAAACCTTGTTACTTCTTTAATTTATTACCCCAAGCCCAAACTCCGTTTAGATTCTTCACTAATTAAGCACCAAAGCCTAAGTTTCTTTCTCTGTCAATTCTTCACACATTTATGGTTTCTTTATCTAAAAAGTATAAAAGCTGCCTGCTTTGGCCACTTCTTAGGTCCCATATGAGACTTCCATATGCATGAATTAAAATTTGGGTTTTTTTTTTCTCATGTTAATCTACCTTGTGTCAGTTTTATTATTAATCTGGCTACAAGAGGGATAGAGGGGCAATTTTTCCCTCCTCTATACTTGGAATCCACATGTTAAGGAAGCAGAACCATCTCATCAGCCAGATGTCCATTTTTGACTATTATGTGTGAGATAAATAAAAATCTACTATTGATAAGCCACTGCTTTTAGGGTCTCTTTCTTCTCTCTTCTAACACCTTAGATTACGATATTTTTAATCTACTACATTAATTTAATATACATATTATAGTTTTATATACTATGGCTTTCAAATAGTTAATATTTTATTTAAAACTTTTAATAACCTTTTACAAGTAAAATCAATCTATACTTTTCTCCTTATTCTCTTCTGTTTTCAGAATTATCACTTGGTTAGTTCAATAATATACATGCAGATATTTACTTAAAAAGAGAAAGCAAAGTTTCATATAAGAAGAGAATGCATAATTTCTTCATGTATTATGCACTAAGGTTCACAATGATTTTATTTTCTTTTAAAGAAAAGCATGATGTTTTGGAACCAGATATATTTTCAGTCAACAACTCTTATAAATATATATTCCTAATGAACTCAACTCAACATCAGAATGTGCAAACTTTCTGGAATAATGTGAAGGTTTTGATGCTAGCCAAAATTTTTATTTGAAATCCTAGGAAGAGTTATTTTTCTCATTTTGTGAATCTGAAGGCACTAAAAGTATATCATTTAAAATAAATAATCAGAATTATATCTAAATATCCAGCAAATTCAAAGCATGCATATATGAATTTGCATACATGGTCAATGCTTTGGTGCTCTATCCTTCAATAGCAATTTACTGGCTACTAATCACAAAGAACACGCTAAGGCAACCATCAGATAAAATAATGCCACGTTTATTTTAACACATATTTAATAACTTGATAAATCCATGCATTATTGATACCTGAGAGCTGCCATTTCATTTTCTGATAATGCAGCTAAGTTGGGGAAAATGAAGAATACCAAATTGGTAAATCATGTCAGTTACATTAAATACTGTTATTACTTCCATTCTAGAGACATATTTCTATCTGCAACATTTAATTATTCAAAGAGAAGTTGGAAAATTACTGCTGGAATTGCATCTAAACTCTAATAGGAAACCATATTAAACCTAGTTATTATTTATTGCAGGAAGTAACATTTGTTCATCATGTTGTGGAATAAGAAGAATGTTGAAAAAACATATTGTTGAGTAATTCGTATACAATTTTACTCAGTGTGAGCCAGCCCAGAGAAAAGTCTAGCTTTCAACAACTCACGCTAAAATACAAACAAACCAACAAAGAAACAAACAAAATATAAAGCTATGCTTTGTTTCTAGATAATTATATATAGTATATGCAGTTTTTTATAAGTAAAACTAAATTACCCTAATAAATATTATAATTTTCTTCTAAACCTTAGGCGATTTGTGCTTTAAATGTGTCACATAAATATATTCCCTTGAGAAATGTCAAAAAAATAGAGAAATTTGTATATAAACTTAATAATTGGATACTTACACATTAAATTAAGTAACAAGAATATTCACTTAACTTTTGTTTAGAAATTCCTACCCATGTAATCTTTAAGACTTGAGTGAATGTAACAATTAAAATGGGATAACGGCATAAAATGCCCTACATTCAATAGTGTAAAGCCAGCTTGTTTTAGTGCTATGATATGCTAAGATTTACTGATTCTAGTATACAGCACCTTGCTGTTATGAGCAAGACCATAACAATTTTCTGAGTAACAAAAAGACCATAAACTATTAAGAATGAATTTCAAAGTGTAATCCATTCACTAAAGCTACAATGTCTGTGCATCACATGAGGTATTATTTCTACACTTTGAAATACATAAATCCATGATTTAATACATATAATAAAAGTCAGTGATTATTTGAATGCACATCATGCTTTAGGCACCCTGATCAATCCTGGAGTTATGGAAAAAAACAAGGTGCGTCGTAGAGGATGCATCAGAAAGCTTTCTCTTAACAAACAACCATTACCGTAAATGTATGTTTGTATGAAGCTTCATACACTAACAAAATTCTCGCACACTTAACCCTATTTAACTCTAAAAACCAAATATCTCTCTATGGTTCATGATAATCATCCTCATTTGCAAAAGAAGTCACAAAGACTCAGGAAAAAAAAAAGTCTGTTTACAACAACTTGTAAGAAACATCCGAAAATGAAAAATAAGTTGGTTATATTTCCACATCCAGTGTCATTATTATTTCATCACACTGCTCTCATTTAGAAAAGAGAAAACTGGGACTCAAATAATCAAATAACTTAACAATGTCAAATACTATATGGCAAATAAGGAATATAGATTCTGGTCTTCAAACCACAAATTCAGGATTATGTTCATCTTTATTACATACACTTCTGATATGATTGCTATACCAGATATTATATCTCTAACTAGGTCTGCCAGAGAAATTAGTAATAATTTTATTTGTTTTTCATAACATAGCTTAGCTCAAATTTAAAATGACATCAAAAGTTACTTAGATCATTACTTTTCTCTGCCCCTTCCCTTCAGTGCAGTTATATTATTCATTTGCAATAGGTTCATTTTTCCTATTCATTTTCCATGTGGGGTTACCATCTCTTGTGAATTTTAGTTATTAAAGTATGAGAAATATTAATCATTTATGAAAGCATGTTTATAACAAAGAATATATATTTACTTTTGACTATAGCAAGTATATAAGGAGTTTATCAAGTTAAGTTAAAAAATTTTTAAGATGGTCAATTGGTTACTGTGATCTTTATTCTCGTAAATTAATTTACTCTTTGGATGACACTTGTATCCTCACCACATTCTCACCAAAACAAATATTCTGTTCTTCCACTTAGATAATCCCTTATATTTTTTAAAAACAGAACTTCCCTTTTTCTCCATTCAAGGTCTGCCATAAATCCCCTTTCCTTTTTGGAAGCTTTCATAACAAATCCCACATATTATTTCTCTCTTCTGAACAGAAAGCATATACACTATAACTCAGCATGTATGAAGTATTATTTTATGTTTAATTTTTCTCTTAACTTTTATATTGAAAGAATTTTCAGATGAAAAAAAGTTGCAAAATCAGTTTGAAAATTCTACCATAGTCCTCAAAATTGAATTACCAAACCACAGTACAAATAAGAAAACCAGAAAATTAATACACATAATAGTATTATCAAATCTACAGAACAATTTGAAATTTTAACAATTGTCCTGCTAATGTAATTTTCTGGTCAAACATCAGATATAGTTGTCATATTGTTGTAGTCTCCTTTATTCTGAAACAGCTTTTCAGTCTGTCTTTTAAGACTTTGAGATTTTTTTTGGAAAAGTATTGGCCAGTTATTATGTTGAAGTTGGATTTGTCTGATATTTCCTCATGGTTAAATATATTTATGCAAACCTGGCCAGATTGACACAGAAGTGACTCTGTATTCTCAATGCAGCATATCAGGAGGTACATGGTGTCAATGTATATCACTGTTAGTTATGTTAACTTTGTCACTTGGTATTATCTGCTCAGTTTCTCTACTGTAAACTTAATATTTTTACTTATTTTAATTAAAAATATCTTTTGCAGGGATTCTTTGAGATTGTTTCTAATTATACTTTTCCACCATTTTTATCATCCTTTGATGAGTTTTGCCTGTAACACTTACCACTGTGATATTTGCCATGCTGGAATTTTATTTTCAACATGTATTTTATAAGTTGTAACTTTGCTGTAATGATTAATTTTACTTTCTTCCCTTTTTTATTAATTTGTGTATTGAATTGCCCATGTACATCAGTACAGATTCATGTGTTTTGACATTATTCTTTGTGTAACAATCCATTATAGAATGGATCATTATAATTTGTTGCTCAGATTGTCTCATATTTTCCCATTGGAAGCTTCTTTAAATTGTTTTTTAAAATCTATTACATGTAAATGGATTAAATGCCCCAACCAAAAACATACAGACTGGCTGAATGGATACAAAAACAAGACCCATGTATACGCTACCTAAACGAGATACACATCATACTGAAAGTGAAGGGATGGAAAAAAATATTCCATGCAATGGAAATCAAAAGAAAGCTGGAGTAGCAATATTTGTATCAGATAAATAGACTTTAAAATAAAGACTGTTACAAGAGATAAGGAAGGACACTACATAATGATCAAGGGATCAATACAAAAAGAAGATGTAACAATTATAAATGTTTATGCACCCAACATAGGAGCACATCAATACATAAGGCAAATGCTAACAACCATGAAAGGGGACATCGACAATAACACAATAATAGTAGGGTACTTTAACACCTCACTTACACCAATGGACAAATCATCCAAACAGAAAATAAATAAGGAAACACAATCTTTAAATGACAAAATAGACCAGATAGATATAATCGATATTTATACAATATTCCACCCATAAGTGGCAGAATACACTTTCTTCTCAAGTGCACATGGAACATTCTCCAGGATAGATCACATCCTGGGTCACAAATCAAGCCTTGGAATTTTTTGTGTGTGTGTGATACACGGACCTCTCACTGTTGTGGCCTCTCCCATTGTGGAGCACAGGCTCCGGACGTGTAGGCTCAGCGGCCATGGCTCACAGGCCTAGCTGCTTCACGGCATGTGGGATCCTCCCGGACCAGGGCACGAACCCGTGTCCCCTGCATCGGCAGGCAGACTCTCAACCACTGCGCCACCAGGGAAGCCCCAAGCCTTGGAAAATTTAAGAAAATTTAAATCATATCAAGCGTCTTTTCTGACCACAATGCTATGAGATTGGAAAACAATTACAGGAAAAAAACTGGAAAAAACACAAATACATGGAGACTAAACACTGTGCTACTAAATAACCAAGAGATCACTGAAGAAGTCACACAAAGAATTAAAAAAATGCATAGAAACATACGACAACGAAAACACAACGACCCAAAACCTATGGGATGCAGCAAAAGCCGTTCTAAGAGGGAAGTTTATAGCAATTCAATCTCACCTCAGGAAACAAGAAAAATCTTAAATAAACAATCTAACCCTACACCTAAAGCAACTAGAGAAAGAAGAACAAAGAAAACCCAATATTACTAGAAGGAAAGAAGTCATAAAGATCAGAGCAGAAATAAATGAAATAGAAATGAAGAAAACAGTAGCAAAGATCAATAAAAGTAAAAGCTGCTTCTTTGAGAAGGTAAACAAAATTGATAAACCATTAGCCAGATTCATCAAGAAAAAAAGGGAGAGGACGCAAATCAATAAAATTACAGATGAAAAAGGAGAAATTATAACTGACACTGCAGAAATACAAAGGATTATAAGAGACTACTACAAACAACTCTATGGCAATAAAATGGACAACCACGAAGAAATGGACAAATTCTTGGAAAGGTACAATTTTCCAAGTCAACCAGGAAGAATTAGAAAATATAAACAGAGCTATCAAGGTAATGAAATTGAAACTGTAATTGAAGATCTTCCAACAGACAAAAGTCCAGGACCAGATGGCTTCACAGGTGAATTCTATCAAACATTCAGAGACGGGCTAACATTGATCTTTCTCAAACACTTCCAAAAAATAGCAGGAGGTACACACCCAAATTCATTCTATGAAGCCACCATCACCCTAATACCAAAACCAGAAAAAGATATCACAAAAAAAGAAAATTTTACACCAATATCACTGATGAACATAGATGCAAAATTCCTGAACAAAATACTAGCAAACAGAATCCAACAACATATTAAACGGATCATACACCATGATCAACTGGGATTTATCCCAGGGATGCCAGGATTCTTCAATATACACAAATCAATCAATGTGATGCACCACTTTAACAAATTAAGGAATAAAAACTATATGATCATCTCAATAGATGTAGAAAAAGCTGCAAAATTCAACCTCATTTATGAGAAAAACTCTCCAGAAAATGGGCATAATAAAAGCCATATACGACAAACCCACTGCAAATATCATACTCAATGGTGAAAAACTGAAAGCATTTCCACTAAGATCAGGAACAAGACAAGGATGTCCCTCTTGCCACTTATTCAACATAGTTTTGGAAGTCCTAGCCACGGCAATCAGAGAAGAAAAAGAAATAAAAGGAATACAAATTGGAAAAGAAGAAGTAAAACTATCACTGTTTGCAGACGACATGATACTTTACATAGAAAAGCCTAAACATGCCACCAGAAAACCACTAGAAATAATCAATGAATTTGGTAAGGTTGCAGGATGCAAAATTAATGCACAGAAATCTCTGGCATCCCTATACACTAACAAAGAAAAATCAGAAAGAGAAATTAAGGAAACAATCCCATTTACCATCACAACAAAAAGAGTAAAATACCTAGGTATAAACCTACCTAAGGAAGTGAAAGACTTGTACTCAGAAAACTATAAAACACTGATGAAAGAAATCAAAGATGACATAAACAGATGGAGAAATATACCATGTTCTTGAACTGGAAGAATCAATATTGTGAAAATGACTATACTACCCAAAGCAATCTACAGATTCAATGCAATCCCTATCAAACTACCAATAGCATTTTTCACAGAATTAGAACAAAATATTTCACAATTTGTAAAGAAAAACAAAAGACCCTGAATAGCCAAAGCAATCTTGAGAAAGAAAAATGGAGCTGGAGGAAGCAGGCTCCCTGACTTCAAACTATACTACAAAGCTACAGTAATCAAGACAGTATGGTACTGGCACAAAAACAGAAATATAGATCAATGGTACAGGATAGAAAGCCCAGTGATAGACCCACACACATATGGTCACCTAATTTACAACAAAAGGGGAAAGAATATATGATGGAGAAAAGACATCCTCTTCAATAAGTGGTGCTGGGAAAACGGGACAGCTACATGTAAAAGAATGATATTAGAACACTCCCTAACACCATACACAAAAATAAACTCCAAATGGATTAAAGACCTAAATGTAAACCATACACTATAAAACTCTTAGAGGAAAACATAGGAAAAACACTCTTTGACATAAACCACAGCAAGATCTTTTTTGACCCACCTCCCAGAGTAATGAAAATAAAAACAAAAATAAACAAATGGGACCTAATGAAACTTCAAAGCTTTTGCACAGCAAAGGAAACCATAAACAAGACCAAAAGACAACCCTCAGAATGGGAGAAAATATTTGCAAATGAAACAGCGAGCAAAGGATTAATTCTCCAAAATATACAAACAGCTCATGCAGCTTAATATCAAAAAACAAAACAACTCAATCCAAAAATGGGCAGAAGACCTAAATAGACATTTCTCCAAAGAAGATATACAGATCACCAACAAACACATGAAAGGATGCTCAACATCACTATTCACTAGAGAAATGCAAGTCAAAACTACAATGAAGTATCACCTCACACTGGTCAGAATGGCCTTCATCAAAAAATCTACACACAGTAAATGCTGGAGAGGGTGTGGAGAAAAGGGAACCCTCTTGCACTGTTGGTGGGACTGTAAATTGACACAGCCACTATGGAGAACAATCTGGAGGTTCCTTAAAAAACTAAAAATAGAACTACCATATGACTCATCAATCCCACTACTGGGCATATACCCTGAGAAAACCACAATTCAAAAAGAGACATGTACCACGATGTTCACTGCAGCACTATTTACAATAGCTAGGACATGGAAGCAACCTAAATGTCCATTAACAAATGAATGCATAAAGAAGATGTGGTACATATATACAGTGGAATATTAGCCATAAAAAGAAATGAAATTGAGTTGTTTGTAGTGAGGTGGATGGACCTAGAGTCTGTCATACAGAGTGAAGTAAGTCAGAAAGAGAAAAACAAATGCCATATGCTAACACATATATATGGAATCTAAAAAAAAAAAAATGGTATTGATGAACCTAGTGGCAGGGCAGGGATAAAGGTGTAGACATAGAGAATCAACTTGAGGACATGAGGTGGGAGGGGGAGGCTGGGGCAAAGTGAGAGTAGCAGCAACATATATACACTACCAAATGTAAAATAGTTAGCTAAGGGGAAGCAGCAGCCTAGCACAGGGAGATCAGCTCGATGTTTTGTGACAACCTAGAGTGGTGGGATAGGGAGGGTGGGAGAGAGGCTCAAGAGGGAGCGGATATGGGGTATATGTATGCATATGGCTGATTCACTTTGTTGTACAACAGAAACTAACAGTATTGTGAAGCAATTATACTCCAATAAAGATCTATTAAAAAATAAAGCATAAAAGATATAAAATAAAATTGATTACATGTCTTCATCATGTTTTGAGTAATTCCATAATTTGGCATGTCTTATTTTCATTCCAGTCTCATTTTGAAGATCTGTGCCCTAGCTCTGGAATTATCCATTTCTTCAGGGAGCCTAGGTTTCTTCTAGAGATTGGAATTCATAAACTAAGACCCTAGTGTTAGGCATACTTATTATTGGAGTGTCTCTGCTATAGGTACTGTCAGAGGACAGAGTTAAGTTATTTCTGTATCTATACCTATATCTGTATCTATATCTATATCTATATTTATATCTATATGGATAAATATATATACACATACATACACATTAGCCTTTTTTTCTCCTAATCTTTCTATCCATCCATCCATCCATCCATCCATCCATCCATCTATATTTATCTATTGCCTGATTTCACACTGACACTTCCAATTGCAGTCAAACACCACAGAGTTAATGTTATCCTTCTTACTTTTTTATCTTCTTTATCTAACAGTGAGAAACCTGCTTCTCATTATTCATAAAATATGTGTTAGCTCAGTCCTAGAATGTACATGAAATAGAGGTGGAATTGCTATCTCATACCCTTTTGCCAAACAAACTGCTGGCTAGAGCTACACATTTGCTTATGGTTCTTACTTTTATTGTTATAGAATATAGACAAAATACTGTTTCGCAAAGCATCTTAGGTTAGTTCTTTTCTGTATTCTTTCTTTATAATGCAGTATTCATTTGTAGTACAATTAGGTTCATTTGTTTCTTTTGTTTGGATCCCCATCCCAATGTTACTGATTTTAAGTATTCATTCTTTGAGTGAAACATTAACCATTTTATTTTTTAAATTATCTGTGAGTTTCATCATTTTTTCCAGAAATGTAAAAAATCCAAAAATTCGTAAGCAACCACAATAGAGAAATTTATTTTTCATTGTTATGGAGCCTGGGTAATCTAAGATTAGGGTGTCAACTGGTCAGAATCTGGTGAGAGTTCTCTTCTCCGTTGCAGACTGTTAACTTCTCATTGTATCCTCACATAGCAGAGAGCAGAGAAGAGAAGCAAGCTCTCTATTGTTTATTATAAGGGAACTAATTTGATTCATGAGGTTTTTACTCTCATTACCTCATCTAATCCTAATTACCTCTTAAACACCCCACCTCCTCATACCAGGAGGCATGGCTTAACACATGAATCTGGGGGGAACACAATCAGTCCATATTATTCTGCCTCTGGCCAAACAAAATTCACGTTCTTCTCATAAGCAAAATACATTAATTGCATTTCAAAACCCCCCAAAAGTCTTAACTCTTTCCAGCATTCATTTTAAAGTCTTAAAATTCAAAGTGTCATCTAAATATCATCTAAAGGAGACAAGGATGAGACTTAAAGTGTGATTCATCCTGAAACAAAATTCCTCTCCCACTGTGACCTGGGAAACCAAACATGTTAAGTGCTTGCAAAATACAATAGTGGGACAGGCATAGAATAGACATCTCAGGAACTGCTACATTTGATAACTTATTGGATGTTATATAAGAAATAAACATGTATGCTATACACTCAGCCTTATTACCACTACCAATGATATGTTTATCAAAGTTTGTTGAGAAAGAGTGGGTGTTTGCATTAAAAATAATAATAATAATTAATCTTTTTGAAATTGATACTAAAAAAACCTGGAAGTTCTTTCAAAAGGTTTTTTATTGCAAATGGCCATCTGTTAATTTGAAGAGGATTTTAAATGATATTCCAAAATAATAATAGAGAAAAGAGCAGTAATTTAGAAATAAAAGAATATGCTAACCTAATGATCACTTACTTTTCCCCCCAAAATTGACTCCCACACTATTAAAGGCCAAGTCCATGTTAATATAAATGAGCTTTTTAAACGAGCATTGAATAGGATTTTCTAATCCTTTATACATTGTTAAATCAAGGGACTTAATTTTTCATAAAAATAACACAGCTCGGGGCTTCTCTGGTGGCGCAGTGGTTGAGGGTCCGCCTGCCGATGCAGGGGACGCGGGTTCGTGACCCGGTCTGGGAGGATCCCGCATGCCGCGGAGCGGCTGGGCCCGTGAGCCACGGCCGCTGGGCATGTGCGTCCGGAGCCTGTGCTCTGCAACGGGAGAGGCCACAGCAGTGAGAGGCCCGCGTACCAAAAAAATAAAAATAAATAAAAATAAAAATAACACAGCTTTTAATTTCTACTATGAGAGTTAATGCTAATCTTCCTACAACTAATCTTAGGCCAAACAACCACATTATCATTCATTTATTTGTGAATTCAACCAGTTCTTATGGAATGCCCACTGCATGTGAGGACACTGACTTAATTTATTGAGGTACAGAAATGAAAGGCATTGTCCATGACCTGCATACTTCTGAGAAAGGATACATAAGTCAGGGCATTCTTACTTACAAATTATCTGTATAGGGTATCAACTCAAAGTTACATAAATATAACAAAGTTATGTCACTTTTCTTTTTATTTTCTTCCTCTAAATGCAAATAATCGATTCCTTACAATAGGTAATAGGGGAAAAAACACTTAGAAAGGCTTGCAGTAATTCGCTCTGCAATTCTATAAAGTAATTGACTAACGCTTAAAAATTGCTGATCATATAACTTAGGTGAAAAGTTTATTAACCCAGAAAATCTTTACCAGTGTTACATTTTTATTCCTGTTCTAATATATTTAATTTCCTATAAAATGGTAGTATATTATCTTTGTACTCTTTTTCTCAGTTATAGAGAGAGAGAAGAGAAAGGTTGAGGGAAGGAGAGAAAGAGAGAAAAGGACTTGGTTAAAATCTCCAGTACAGAGTCTTTTATTTTCAATTCAAAAGCCCTCTTTGGAATGTTACATGTATGGTATTGACCAAGAAGTCCTTAATATTCCCCTCAGCTTGTCTAAAATTTAGACAGGTCTCTTCCTATAAGTGCCTGGATCTCCCTTTCTTTAGAACATTTACTTCAGAAAACTTAAAATTGTAAACTTTCACTGACCCTTTGAGATTTAAATCTTCTCCCAGCCTTTTGCCAGTTTTACAGCCCAGGAATAAATTTCTCAAAGATCTGGGAGCCATCTCTTTGAAAAGTGTCCATCAACAGAAGAATGGATAAAGAAGAGGTGGTATACACACACACACACACACACACACACACACACACACACACACACAATGGAATATTACTCAGCCATAAGAAGAATGAAATTCTACCATTTGCAGAAATGTGGATGGACCTAGAGAATATTATGGTTAGTGTAATAAGTCAGACAAAGACAAATACTGTTATCTTTTATATGTGTAATCTAAAAAATAATACAAATGAATGTATATGCAAAACAGAAACAGACTCACAGATACAGAAAGGAAACTAGTTTACCAAGAGGGAAAGGGAAGGGAGGAGGGGCAATTAGGGGTATGGGATTAAAAGATACAAACTACTATGTATAAAATAGATAAGTAACAAAAGTTCTATTATTTAGCACAGGGAATTATAGCCATTATCTTGTAGTAACTTTTAATGGAGTATAATCTGCAAAAATACCAAATCACTATGCTGTATATCTGAAATAAATATAATATTGTAAATCAACTATACTTCAATTAAAAAAAGGAAAAAATAAATATAGGGACCCTGTCTCCTAGTCTCTATGGGAGGGCAGGAACCTAACTTTGATATGCACCAATTAGGAGACACAGATGGCCTAATCACATTGACCAATCTCTTCCTTAATGTCCTCCAGTACTTTTCTACTACTCTCCCTAGTGGTTAATCTCTCTTTTATCTCTTATTTCAGTGGAGGTGAGTTTAATCTCCTTCCATATTGCAATAACCTTGAATAAAGTCTTCCTTGCCTGTTTGACTTGTCTGGTGCAAATTTTCTTTGACAATATCAGGAACTGAAACAAATTAAAGATCAGCAAAAATCCCTAGAAATGCCAAAATGTTGGAAATAAAATTATATGCAATACCAGTAATCAGAATTCAAAAAATTTACTTCAAATTTTTGACCTTTAAATAAAAAAGAAGCAACACAAATATACTGCTGTTTGAAAATGCAAACAATTTACAATTCTCTAAAGTGTAAAAGCATCCTTCAACTATTCTTCCTAGTCTCACTTTTGAAATTTTGCTGATTATACTATAATTGTTCCAATGTTTTTATATGCACATGTACATATAAAAGAAAAGACTTTGGTTTGTTTATTACTTGTTTAGAATCAAATTATGCTATGTTTTGTCTCTTCTTTTACTCAGTTAATATTATAGTTTGAAGATCTTCTAGGTCAAAATACAATGCTTACTTTGCTCGTTTCATCTATAATATCAAATGATTTATCACTGATATTTTAAACATTACTCTAGTGTATAATATTGAACATGTTACGACAGGCATTTGACCATGGAGTGATTGATTATGATTGGATCCATGCTTATGATAGCTTTTATATTGTAAAAGCTGATTAGAAATGTAAGTAATATTATTTTATTGTTAATTTCAAATGTAGTGAAAACTAACAATCCTAGAATATGAGAACTAAAGAAATATAACTAACTAGAATTTTGAGACTTGTATTAGCTGAGCTGCCAAACATCATGGAACAAGTGACAGAAATGAAAGTAAAATATTGGTGTTATTTCTTCCAGAGAAAATTGTTTCCATGCTATCATGCCTCATTAAGAAAAGAAAACCATTTTGTTTTATATGGTTAGGTATAGATATTTAACATCATGACCTAAGTCTGGAAACATCCGAGTAGCTTTTTTTTTAAAAAGTAGAATGTGATCCCAACCTTGGAGGTTAAGTAGAATTTCTAAATCTGGAGAACACATGTGGTGGGGACATCTAAATAAGCCAAGGATTAAATTTGGGGAAGTTCCTTAGAAACAGACAGAATCATGCCTCAGATGACATAAGTGCCCACTGGGTAGTAGATACTCTGGGTGACCTTTCAGAGAACATATTGTCTTAGAAATTAATTCTATGTGACTTACAGACTAAACTCTGGCATGTAGACTTCATATATGACTAAATTTTTAGGATCAGCAGTTTTATCTCTCAGGTGCAGAATGTTCCACTTTGATCTCAGCTTAAAATCTTTAAATGTTTTATAGGCAAACTTATCAATTTGTCTTTTAATAATTTCCCAGCCTCATTTCAAATCACTCCCATATATTCTGTGCTCTAAACATTCTGTACTTTTTGTTTGTTTCTTTCAAACATCTAGGCTGTCTCTCATTTCTAGGAGTTTTCATCTGCTTAAATGTTACTCACCTTTCAAACCTCAGTTTTGAATTTCTATAGGAAACTTCCTTAATCCTCCATAATGTGTTAGATGCTCCTGTTATGTGCTCCTACTAGCACTTTGTATTCATGCTACTATTGCTCTTATTACTGTTTACTGGCATTCTACTACTTTAGATTGCCCACAGTATGCAAGATTCCTGAGGAGAGATAACATTCAAATCACATTTATTTGCTCCTATTTTATAGCATTAGGCATAAAGACTAATATTCTAAAAGGTATTTGTTGAAATAATAAATTCTATAATATGTTCTTATTTTTAAGGTAAGAAAATTAATTCTCAGAGTGTTTAAATGTTATATAAAGTCACAGAGTTATTCACACATAGTAGATTGACTAAACTTAGTTCTAAGCTTTTCTCTCTCCAACAAAGAATCTGATTTGAACCTACATTCTTCCTGTTTTGTGTTGAAAGTATATTTGCTTAAGTTCATGCTACCTTTTAATATAACTGTGAGTGATACAAAATAAATGTGTGTTAAGAAGGACATTATCTGGCATTTCTATTTATGCTGGAAGCCAATGCAGAATTTTACAGATATAATGATTTAGAAGGAAAAGTTAAAATTGATAATATTTACTGACATATATTAAAGCAAGCTATTTTTACTAGAACTTTCTCCAACTCATTGAGATCTTACTCTGCTTTTACTGCATTGCTTTGATATTAGCTGACATTTCACAAATGGTCTTAAATCTGGCTCCTCTACATTTGGTGTTTATTTCATTAATAATTGAAATGGGGAATAAAGGACACTTTTGTTTATTCAAGTCCAGTTCACTTAAAAATGCAAATATACAACTTTAGCTAAAGACAGTGGTAAAAATGTAGCTATGTGTATCAGCAATAAAATAAAATTTTATCTGGCCTTAAACAAGCAACATATTTTTCATTTTCATGGTCTTTATCTGGAAAGAACTGTTTATATACTATACTTTCCACATAAAAGATATTTTTCTTTTTATGTGTATGCACAACAATTTTTTTCAAAGTTTCTGAAAGCTGTATTAGTTAGTTACCCAATAGATTTACACTGCTTTATACACATCAAAAACAAGAAATGTCTGCATACCCACAGGACAGGAAGACTTTTAGTTTCACTCTCAAGTAACTCTTTCCTTTTATCTGTAAACAGAACTCCTATATCTCATGAGGAACACATGCCATAAAGTTCAAATGGGATAGAACTTGACTCTTGACACAGGATGTGTGTAACTGCTCACAGAGCAACCGTGTTTAGTTCAGGATTGGACATGGGTACGTTCAGTCAAGACCCCTACTTGTGATTTAATACTTGCAGAGTAGGTCCAAATATGCTTGAGGTTGCCTGCAGACATCTTTTTCATCTGGAGAGAGAGTCTTGATGAGAATAAAATTAAGCAGTGATGAAAGACTGTGGTGGACATATGTAATTTCTAGACACCGAACATTTAAAAAGGCTTCATCTAAGAAGGAATCCTATTATGGTAGAAAAAGGAAGTAGGTATTTTTTTCTTCCCCATTCACAGAAACAAGAACACGAAATGTGAATTATGCATGGTCAAATGAATGATCTCGTTTGGATGCCTAATACCGAAGGAATGATGTAAAGGTAGAGGGAAGGAGGTTATTTAGAATGATAAATTGAGAGTCCAGACACATAATGGTAAATATTCTGTGGTTTTCAGATTCCATAACTGTGTCTTTCTTGTGGAGGACTACCCAGTGCATTGCAGAACGTTTAAAATATCTGATCCCTCACGTTGAATACCAATAGCAAATTCTCACACCATAAATGTTCCAACACATTTCCAAAGGTTCTGAAGGACAGTACTGTCCATGGTGAGAAATCCTGGCTTTAATATGGTCTATATTATTTGATGACAAGATTTCTTGATACCCACCTGCTTTTTTGAGTCTGGTTCTCTAGAATTTTTGCAAATTTTGTGAGCTAACTAACATTCTCTGAACACATTTCTTTTCTGCTTGAGTTAACAAGAATTGGTTTCTGATGTGGGTGATATTGGTTTCTGATATTGTCCTTACTGTTTCACATCCACCTGTTTATATTTACTTATCTTTTAACTTCTGTTATTTGAGTAATAACTCTTCTGGAACTCTTCTTCACATCTCAACTTTACCTTCATACTTTTCATTACCTATGTCATCTCTGGATCTGTTTTTATTAACTTAATTTTTCCTTGTTTGGGTCACAATTTCCATGCATCTTTGCATGTATAATAAGTTTGACTGGATGTTGGATAGTACAAATACAGGTTTCCCCAGCTATCACAAAGTAGAGAGCTCCTATGAAAGTTTTCGTAAGCCTAAATGGTGTAAAGTGAAGAAGAAATTACCTTAAGACATGTCTTGCTAAGGGATGCACAAAATAAGTCAAGATAAAGCACAGGTGCTCACAGACACAGTTCAAAGCTCTGACAGCTTGATGCTGAGATGCTGAGTGAAGTTCCTGGGGAAGGAGCTTTGTGGCACCACTCTCGCTGCTTTGACGTGCCTGCTACCTCTATAACAGCTCACTGCAAAACACACACACATGCTGAAAGCTATTTCTCCTCTTTGCCTTTTTTCACAAAAGCAAAAATCCTCTTCAGATTTCTTACAGTTAGCAAAACAAATATTAATCTAGGTCTTTGGTAAAAGCAAAGTGGCATAAAGCAAACTTTCAAAAAGCAGGGGATGCTTGTGCTATGTTTTTGATAGTCTGGATTGTTTTTCTTCATTTAGTGTGTGGCTGGCAGTTAACATACTTGAGAGTTGATTTGTTGAGTTTTTTTTTAAGTTTTATTAAAGATTTTTAGTACATGTCTTGAAGAGCCTATTGATTTGGTCTAGTTTAGCCTTGCTACTAAGGCATTATAACTCTTGAATTTCCACTGAAAAACCTGCCCATTCCACATGGTCTCTCTACGTTTTCAAGTCTTAACAGGAACATCTCCTAGCCTAACCCTCTATGAGCTCTGAAAATTGATCCTCTTACTGTTCTCCAGTAGTTGTTCCTTACTTGTGGTTTTCACTATATGTATATGCAGGGGCTTCCCTGGTGGCGCAGTGGTTGAGAGTCCGCCTGCCGATGCAGGGGACAAGGGTTAGTGCCCCGGTCCGGGAGGATCCCACATGCCGCGGAGCGGCTTGGCCCGTGAGCCATGGCCGCTGAGCCTGCGCGTCCGGAGCCGGTGCTCCACAACGGGAGAGGCCACAACAGTGAGAGGCCCACATACCGAAAAAAAAAAAAGAATCCAGAGAAGTAGAGGACCTCACCCACACTGACCATCAATAGCTGGGCACAGCAAAGCCACCCAACCCTTGAGAATATAGCTGAATCGAAGTTGTAGTTTCCTCTTCCTTTGGGATAGAGTACTTTGCTCTTTATCCTTAGGGAAAATTAAGAGGAGAGGAAAATGAAAACCATGAGCTCCTCCTAGAGAACAACAATGCCCAGGGTAGGGCCACTAAAAGGCATTCCTGGGCTTCCCTGGTGGCGCAGTGGTTGAGAGTCCACCTGCCGATGCAGGGGACACGGGTTCGTGCCCCGGTCCACGAAGATCCCACATGCCGTGGAGCGGCTGGGCCCGTGAGCCATGACTGCTGAGCCTGCACGTCCGGAGCCTGTGCTCCGCAACCGGAGAGGCCACGACAGTGAGAGGCCCGCGTACCGCAAAAAAAAAAAAAAAAAAGAAAAAGAAAAAAAATATATATATGCAGATTAGTATTCAGAAGCGGGATTAAAGATGTATCTCTATAAATCTTGGGAGATTTTTCTCAGTGTAACTCCATCTTCTCCAATACTGTGGCTCACAAATTCCAGCAACATAATTCATCTAGAATATAAATTTACGTATCCACAGCTCAGTGAGGCCACTGTACACTGTTTGGCTTCCTTCTTGCACCATGGTTAGGAAACAGCACCAAGTAGATATCCAAGATTGTAGGGCTTATATTATCTGCTTATCATAACTTAGAAATGCTAGTCCTATGCTATATGTTTTCCAGTCTCTGAAAATAATAAGTACATATATTTTAATTAGGTCTAAACCCTAATTTACAGAAGTAGGGTAAGTCCAGTAGAAATTATTCCAACATGATCAGAATCAAAATTCCTTTACTTCTAGTAATCTTTTGTACCTCTTCCTATATCACATTCTCTGAAGAAATCAGTATTAATTCCTTGGTGTACATATTTCCATACATTTATCTATATATAGGCATCATTTTAATCTTGGGCTTATACCATACACATTACTCTCCAAAAAGTATTATTTTATTTAATTGTGTAAAAATAGAAATGTAAATAAATTTTCTGGATTCAGGTGGTATAAATGAAAAGTGTTATGTCCCTTCGTGTTCCCTTTCATTCTGTCCAGGACCTCTTCAAAATTTATCTTCATCTCTGAACTTCATAAATTTCACCAGCATAAATGATTTCTTATCTTTCAATATTACTACTTATGACTTACGTGAACTTTTTCAAACTGAAAAACAATTATTTCTTTGGTTTAACAAGGTTTCTTTATTCATCCCTGTCCTTGTTATTTCTCCTTCACCTGTTAATATTTATTTATGTTGTAACTTCTATTATTTAAATATTGGCTTTCCTGGAACTCATCTTCATGTCTCTTAACTTTATGTTTTCCAAGTCTTTATACCTTTGTTCTGTGGTGTGTCATATTTTATCAATTTGGTATTTCAAAATATTAATTTAGTTTCCATCCCTTTCTGACCAAGATGAATTCTTTAAATCCAGGGTTGATAATTTCGTATTTCCCTTGTGTATTTTGATATTTTCAAAAAATCCTATTTCTTCCATAAAGTTTTCTCCTATTGCTTCCATTAAGTAATCCTTTATAGCAATCTACTTTTTTAAATTTAATTTTATTTATTTTATTATACAGCAGGTTTTATTAGTTATCCATTTTATACATATCAGTGTATATATGTGAATCCCAATCTCCCAATTCATCACATCGCCCCCACCACCACTTTCCCCCCCTTGGTGTCCATACATTTGTTCTGTACATCTGTGTCTCAATTTCTGCCCTGCAAACCGGTTCATCTGTACCATTTTTCTAGCTTCCACATATATGCGTTAATATACGAAATTTGTTTTTCCCTTTCTGACTTACTTCACTCTGTTTGACAGTCTCTAGATCCATCCATGTCTCTACAAATGACTCAGTTTCGTTCGTTTTTATGGCTGAGTAACATTCCATTGTATATATGTACCACATCTTCTTTATCTATTTGTCTGTCGATGGGCATTTAGGTTGCTTCCATGTCCTGGCTATTGTAAATAGTGCTGCAATGAACATTGGGGTGCATGTGTCTTTTTGAATTATGGTTTTCTCTGGGTATATGCCCAGTAGTGGGATTGCTGGGTCATATGGTAATTCTATTTTTAGTTTTTTAAGGAACCTCCATACTGTTCTCCATAGTGGCTGTATCAATTTACATTCCCACCAACAGTACAAGAGGGTTCCCTTTTCTCCAAACCCTCTACAGCATTTGTTGTTTGTAGATTTTCTGATGATGCCCATTCTAACTGGTGTGAGGTGATACCTCATTGTAGTTTTCATTTGCATTTCTCTAATAATTAGTGATGTTGAGCAGCTTTTCATGTGCTTATTGGTCATCTGTATGTCTTCTTTGGAGAAATGTCTATTTAGGTCTTCTCACCATTTTTGGATTGGGTTGCTTGTTTTTTAATATTCAGCTGCATGAGCTGCTTGTATGTTTTCGAGATTAATCCTTTGTCAATTGCTTCGTTTGCAAGTATTTTCTCCCATTCTGAGGGTTGTCTTTTGGTCTTGTTTATGGTTTCCTTTGCTGTGCAAAAGCTTTGAAGTTTCATTAGGTCCCATTTGTTTATTTTTGTTTTTATTTCCATTACTCTAGGAGGTGGATCAAAAAAGATCTTGCTGTGATTTATGCCAAAGAGTGTTCTTCCTATGTTTTCTTTCCTCTAATAGTTTTATAGTGTCTGGTCTTATGTTTAGGTCTCTAATCCATTTTGAGTTTATTTTTGTGTATGATGTTAGTGAGTGTTCTAATTTCATTCTTTTACATGTAGCTGTCCAGTTTTCCCAGCACCACTTATTGAAGAGACTATCTTTTCTCCATTGTATATCCTTGCCTCTTTTGTCATAGATTAGTTGACCATAGGTGCATGGACATAGAGAATCCTAAAGATGCCACCGGAAAACTACTAGAGCTAATCAATGAATTTGGTAAAGTTGCAGGATTCAAAATTAATGCACAGAAATCTCTTGCATTCCTATACACTAATGATGAAAAATATGAAAGAGAAATTAAGGAAACACTCCCATTTACCATAGCAACAAAAAGAATAAAATACCTAGGAATAAACCTACCTCAGGAGACAAAAGACCTGTATGCAGAAAACTATAACACACTGTTGAAAGAGATTTAAAGATGATACAAACAGATGGAGAGATATACCATGGTCTTGATTTGGAAGAATCAATATTGTGAAAATGACTATATGACCCAAAGCAATCTACAGATTCAGTGCAATCCCTATCAAATTGCCAGTGGCATTTTTTACAGAACTAGAACAAAAAATCTTAAAATTTGTATGGAGACACAAAGGACCCCAAATAGCCAAAGCGGTCTTGAGGGAAAAAAACGGAGCTGGAGGAATCAGACTTGCTGACTTCAGACTATACTACAGAGCTACAGTAATCAAGACAATATGGTACTGGCACAAAAACAGAAATATAGATCAATGGAACAGGATAGAAACCCAGAGATAAATGCACGCAATCTACTCTCGGCTTCAGATTGATCTTCCTCCTGCTTTTCATTATGTCAATCATGATACTCTAGCCATTGGGTGTGGGATCTCTCAAAGTCTGTTTTAGCCTTCAGATTAGACAGACAGTGAAATATAATGTGTGAGTATTTTTTTCAGTGTCCTGTTGTTGACTAGGTGAGCAAACAGGACTTCTAACTTTTAGGACAGCCTATTTGTTTAGACCTCTTTCCTTTCAGGTACAGTTTGTAATAGGTTACCCTCAAATAAAATGTATTCTTCCCCAGTGCAAAATCAATCAACATAAACATCTTAACCTGACTATAGTTACAAGCAGTAAGGGATCTATCAATATCAGTCATTCTAATCTGCTCAGAAAATCAAGGGGTTGGTTAAACTTCACTCCAGACTCTTTCAAAGACTTAGTATTTTTTCCAGTGTCAAAAATATTAAACAACTATACTTGCATATTTTTTTATCCCACTGAAAACTCAAATTTTTAGCTGTAACAAGAATCTTCATCAGACTCCAAAGTTTTGTGATGGTTAATTTAGTTGCTGAGTTGCCTACCAGGGCATTAGAGGGGAAAAGAGCATGGATGTATTTAAGTCACTATCTTTCCAATCACTACTCTTAGCTATTTAAGTATCATTTAATAAAATAATATGAATTTGAAGGTATAACAATAGCCATGCTATTACACTTAAAGATAAAAATATCATGTTAAGTTTCTAATATCAATCTCAAATATAGCATTCATATGTCTATACATTTCAACTTAAGCATGAATTAACTTAATTTTTCAAATTGACTTTGAATTGATTTAGGCAATGGACAAATGATTTATATAAGTAAAATGTATGTACACGTAGAAGGTATAACCTTTTGTAAAACGTATGACTTAATCAAAGTGCTGAGTATCAACTGAGCACATCATGTTTATATGGGAGAACTGTAGGTGCTTAAGGCTTAGGTGATAAACACTTAGAAAAATAAGAGTAAAGTGTAAGATAATATCAGAAGGTTAAAAAAAATTAAACACTTGATAACAGAGTTCTTCTAAGGGAAGAAACTTTTTATTCCTTGTGCTTTAGATGTAGCTTCAGATTTGGAAATATATATATATATAGCATATGAAGTTAATAGAAATTCTAGGAGTTATGCTAGCATGCAGCACTAAATATGAAAGACTATGAAGAAGGTTGTCTAATGACAAACCTCAGGGATTGCAAGTGGTCAAGAATCTGAGGACTCAAATCTAGGGATAACTAATATTTCAAAGTTAAGTTAGTTTTGAACTGGAATACAAAATACTTTTAAGTGAATCCCTCTCCATACAAGCTACCTCCATTTGCCTAAACTTTAAACAAAAACTTTCTTCCCACATAGTTCTGAATAACTGTTGAGTTTGTGAAAGCATCAAAGCAGTGCCCTGTTGGGAATCGCCATGTATGAAAAAATGGAGTATGCCAGTTTTCACTTGTGATGAACAATAGACAGGAAAAAAATTCATAACAATCAGAAGCAACGTGGGAAGCAGAGATGGCAAGTAACACATGGCATGTAGCAGCACCATTCCCAAGAGTGAGGATTTAGGGTAGCATTTCATATGAAACTAAATGAAGGATTTTACAAGTAGAAAAATATAGCTAGTAATTATAAGGTAAAGTGAACACTGGTGAAGAGTTTGGAATGCAGAAATGATGACTTGTGGAAGAAAAGAATTCCTAAAGGAAGTGTGAATGGATTGCAAAATGGCAAGCAATTAGAGCTAACATAAGTTGAAAGCAAAGTGCATAAACAGGTGCTGAAATAACAAGCACAATAAAGGAAATTCTTTTTTTGTTATTATTATTTTTATTAAAGTATAGTACAATATTACATAAATTACAGGTATACAACATAGTGATTCAGAATTTTTAAAAGTTATACTACATTTATAGTTATAAAATTTTGGCTACATTCTCTGTGTTGCACAACATATCCTGTAGCTTATTTATTTTATACATAATAGTTTGTACCTCAATCCCTTAACCCTAACTTGCCCCTCCCCCTGCTCTCTCCCCACTGGTGACCACTAGACTGTTCTCTACATCCGTGAGTCTCTTTCTTTTTTGTTATATTTACTAGTTTGTTGTATTTTTTTATATTTCACACATAAGTGATATCATACAATGTCTTTGTCTGACTTATTTCAGTTAGCTTAATACCTTCTAGGTTCATCCATGTTGTTGTAAATGGCAAAATTCCATTCTTTTTCATGACTGTGGTATATCTTCTTGATAGAGAAGATATATCACATCTTCTTTATCAATTCATCTGTTGATGGTCATTTAGGTTGCTTCCATATCTTGGCAATTGTAAATAATGCTGCTATGAATATTGGGGTGTATGTATCTTTTTACATTAGCATTTTTTGTTTTTGTTTTTGGATATATACACAGGAGTGGACTCACTGGGTCATACAGTAGTTCTGTTTTTAGTTTTTTGAGAAACTTCCATACTGTTTTCCTCAGTGGATGTACCAATTTACATTCCACCAACAGTTCATGAGGGTTCCCTTTTCTTCACAACCTCACCAACATTTGTTATCTGTGTTCTTTTTGATGACAGCCATTCTGACAGATGTGAGGTGATATTTCACTGTGGTTTTGATTTGCATTTCTCTGATAATTAACAATGTTGAGCATCTTTTCATGTTCCTGTTGGCCATCTGCATGTCCTCTTCAGAGGACAAAAAAATGTGTCTATTCAGGTCTTCTGTCCAGTTTTGAATTGGGTTGATTTTTTGATGTTGAGCTGTATGAGCTGTTTATATATCAGTCATATCATTTGCAAATATTTTCTCCCATTCAGTACGTGCTTTTTTCATTTTGTTGATGGTGTCCCTTGCTGTGCAAAAGATTTTAAGTTTAATTAGGTCCCATTTGTTTATTTTTGCTTTTATTTCCTTTGCTTTAGGAGACAGATCCAAAAATACACTGTTACAATTTATGTCAAAGAGTGTTCCACCTATGTTTTCTAGGAGTTTTGAGGTTTCTGGTCTTCCATTTAGGTCTTTAACCCATTTTAAGTTTGCTTTTGTATCTGGTTAAAGAATGTTCTAATTTCATTATTTTACATGTAGCTGTCCAGTTTTCTTAGCACCACTTATTGAAGAAACTTTCTTTTATCCACTGTTTATTCTTCCTTCCTTTGTCATACATTAATTGAACGTAAGTGCCTGGGTTTATTTCTGGGCTGTCTATTCTGTTCAGTTGATCTATGTGTTTGTTTTTGTGCCAGCACCATACTATTTTGATCACTGTAGCTTTGTAGTATAGTCTGAAGTCAAGCAGCCTGATTTCTCCAGCCCTGTTCTTCTTTCTCAAGATTCTTTTGGCTATTTGGGGTCTTCTGTGTTTCCATACAAATTTTAAAATTATTTGTTCTAGTTGTGTGAAAAATGCCATTGGTATTTTGATAGGGATTGCATTGAATCTGTAGATTGCCTTGGGTAGTATAGTCATTTTAAAAATATTAATTGTTCCAATCCATGAACGTGGTATATCTTTCCATCTGTTTGTGTCATCTTCAATTTCTTTCATCATCTTATAGTTTTCTGAGTATAGGTCTTTTACCTCCTTAGGTAGGTTTATTCCTAAGTATTTTGTTTTTTGGTTTTTGGTTTTTTTGATGCAATGGTAAATGGGATTGTTTTCTCAATTCCTGTTTCTGTTAGTTCATTAGGTGTAAGATTGGACAGGTTATCCAGACAGAAAATCGATAAGGAAACACTGTCCTTAAATGACACATTAGACCTGATGGATTTTATATATATATATATATATGACATTCCAGCTAAAAGCAGCAGAATACACATTCTTTTCAAGTGTATATGGACCATTCTCAAGGATAGATCACATGCTAGGCCACAAAAAAAAGCTTCAGTAAATTTAAGAAAATTGAAATCATATCAAGCGCTTTTTCCAAACACAATGCTATGAAACTAGAAACCAAGAATAAAACTGCAAAAAACACAAACGTGTGGAGGCTAAACAATATGTTACAACACAATCAATGGGTCACTGAAGAAATCAAACAAGAAATTAAAGAATATGTGGAGACAAATGAAGACAAAAACATAATGATCCAAAACACATGGGACACAGCAAAGGCAGTTTTAAGAGGGAAGTTTATAGTGATACAAGCCTACTTCAGGAAACAAGAAAAATCTCAAAGAAGGATTCTTAGTAGAGTGCAAGCATAATTAATTCTAAAAATGTTAACTTGGAATTGAAATGCTTAATTTAACCTTGTTTTTTCAAAACTGATGCATTTGTATTAAAAATGTAATCATATACCGTTTTAAGATTCTGTAGAGCTAAAAGTGAAATTTTTTTTAAGTCTGTTCTGATAATGTGGGCGCATCTTCACATTGGCCTAATGAAATTTGGGGAAGAATTTAAACATTACCAATAAAGGAAATATAAGGTCATCAAATTCTTTTAACAAATCAAATTAAAGAAAGAATGACTAGAAACAAATGTTGAACTATCTTCAAAAAAATGAAATTTTAATAGGTTCTTTCATGCTTCATCTTGTGATAACATTTGTACTTGGTTAGTACACTTATGGCACATCAATAACAAATGTGAAATTCTTGGAAATCTTTCTCTTTGGAGATACCATACTTTTTCACTGAAAGAATCCTTGAAAATGAACACAAGCTTCCTGATTCCAGTCACTTTCAAATATTTTATCTAATTTTTTCACTATGCTTACTTTCTTGTCCATTTTTTGGTTCTTTCACTATTTCACCTTATTTTATAATTTCTCATTTATAAAAATATTCCTGACTTTGCCTTAAGTCCTTCTTGCCATTCCTTTGTAGTTCTATCTTCTCTCAATTCTCATCTAATTCATTTTCTTAAATGTATTGGATAAACATGTGGTGCAATAGCATTTATTGACTAATGGCCTAATTGTTTGCCCATACTTGTATGTTATTAAAAAGATGGAATATTGACCCAAAAAGTGGTTTTATGAAAAGAAAAACTAGTAAGTCATTTCTATAAATGTTGAGACATTTTGCTCTTAGATACTTTCAATACCATAATGTTTTATACATTCATTAGTAAACCTAAATATTGTTCTTTAAATAATTTTTATTTTTATGAACTCCTTGTCATTTCATATTAAAGATGTAAGTTGTTCCAGATATAAATTCTTGCAATTTCTTCATTTTACATATGATGAAAATAAAGTTCAAAGCCATACTGTGTCTTGCTCACAATCACATAGATGGTTGGTACTCAAACCCCAAGCCTCCTAACTTCAAGATTATTCATTGGTTTCTCCTTATGGGAGAAACTTATGATTAAAGAAAATGAGTTCATATTTTCCTCTTCAGTTGATGGTAGCAAGAGGATGTAGGGAGATGGAGATATTGTGTCACTGGTTAGAAAACCAGGTTAGAATTTGGAAGTGGCTGAGGCTATATGATATGTACAGAAATTATTTTGCTGTTTATGTTGTAGTCACTGGTGTGTACAAATGTTCTCATTTACGTCCAATCAAATTATTTTTTAATGAGATGGAGCATGAATTTTCTATTTAAATATGAGTATAATTGAACTCTTCCTTTGTGAAAGACCCAGTGCTTTTGTTTCTTAATGCATTTAAATATATATATATATATATTTCCAAAAATTGCTTTCCAAAAATCGCAGAGCTAACAAGAGTCAGGTTGATGACATAAGTATGTTATTTTACTCTATGTCTCATATTGTTCCCAGAATGTCATGTTGCCTGGTGACTTCAATGAGCTTGTTCACAGTAAGCCAGTAAGTTTATTGTCAGTGTTCTAATTATGCTAGACAAGAAGATGGAGGTTTAATAGTTTGATTTTACATCTTAAATAACTGAGCCATTAATTGTACTACATCTGTAGGCTATTGTGTTGTATTCTTTATCTCTCCCTTACCCTATCTTGGAACATTGAATATAGCACTGTAGTTAAGAGCCAAACTCTGTTGGATATTAACTACCTGAGTCAACTTGGTCTAGTCACTTAGCTTCGTGTAACTAATTTCTTCATTTGGCAAATGGGAATAATACTGGTACCTCTGTTGTAAGATTAGAAGAATAAGTTTTAATTTAATTAAAATACATGTTTAGATTAGTGCCTAACACATATTAAGTACTACATAGTGATATGTATTATTTTCACTCTCTCTTTCCTTCTTGTTCTATTTCTACCCCCTACATCTGTCTCTATCTTTTTCGTTCATACACAAATATAGCTAGTAATGTCAGTGGGTGATTTTCTAGATTAAACATTCAAAAAAGTATTTTCATAAGAAAACTAAATAAAATTGGTTCAGAGTACATGCCCTAAAATTTGCCTCTTATTCTAATAGCACACCTCATGGAATGGATTAGTTAATTACAAAATAAAGAAATAAATACATATTTGTTTTAGACACACTCATCCAAAACTTTAAAGTTTGAATTATACCATTAGTTTTACAGGTAAGCAAACACCAGAAACCTCAAAGAATGTTAGGAATGTACATAAAACTATATCAGCTGATAAATCTCAGTCGTATTTAGCAAGTACCCTACAGTCAACTTTAGTTTGAAATCATTTGAGCATGACGAGGAAACTTTAGAAAACCCCATGGTACATAGTTATTGCTGTTTAAATTCAGGCACCTTCAGATAGAGAAGTAAAACTAAAGTGACGCTATTTGTTCTGTGTGTGATGATAATGGGAATATTTTCACAAGGACTAAAAATAAAATAGATTCTTTGCTCTATATACTTTAGGAAAAATGTTAAAGCACAAGTGCTCACAGAGGAGGGACAGTTTATTTATCCCTGAAGGATAAATAGCTCAAGCAGCAGAGGCCAAAATCCTGACAATTTGTGTACTAAATCACTCACCTGCTACATGTGGATAAATTGTTTTTTAGAATTTGCCATAGCCAAGGAAGTTTTATTCAAAAGTCAGAACCAATCTATGTATAGCAAACTATTTGTCAAATTTCTTTCAGAATTATGAGCTCTGAACATATGGAATAGTGTCAGACATAATAGAAAATTGAGACTGGCATGTTTCTACAAAAAATGCCTTTCTGTTAGAAGGCACTGGTTGCTATATTCATTCCTTAAAATAATCTTAAATGTCTGTTGCAAGAATTTCCACTATATATGTGGGTACCATAAAAGTGTTGACTTTACACAGTGTTCCTTATATTAAAGTAGCACAATGTCATTAAGACACACTGGTTGCTTCAATTCCCCTTTGCAAGTGTCCTAGTTGACATTCAGTATTAGAATTTGAATTTTAAAATGTAATTATAATGTTTGCTCAGTAATCCACACCAACTTGCATGTAATACATCTGATTAGTTTGGGTCATTTATTGTACTTAATAAGGCCAATGTGTAATTTATTTAACATTTTTTTTATAAATGGGAAAAGTAAATTATATTTCAACGAAAATTAAATACTCAAAGGTAGATATCAAATTTTTTTCCTAACCTGAAATTTTTACAATACAGCCCTAATAATATTGGTTTAAGAATATAATACTTTGTTAAGTATATTTATATTGTCTGTAGTGGTCATACTTAATGATTTTCATGTAGTGATAGAAAGATGGCATGTAAAGAAACTGAAATTCAAAGTCAAGTAATCTGCATTTCTGCATTCAAGCACTAATTTCAATGCATATTACTAATGTTAAATTTTATTATTAAACATGTCAACCCATATGAACCTCAATTTCCACACTTATGGAATAACATTATTAATGATAGTTAAAATTTTGAATATGTCTTTTTGGTAGACAGAGCTCAGACATATGTATCTATTAACTATATAAGATAAATAGTCTTGATATCTTCATTTATTAAAATAAAGAACCAGGCTTAGATATGTTAGTAATTTGCATAAGGTCACAGAGCTCATGGTAGAGGCAGGATATGCACCCAGGAATTCTACTTACAGAGTTTAAAATCTTGACAAGTGGAGTGCCCTACCTGTAGTAGAATAATTACACTAACAGTTCCAAGTTTTCACTCCTCCTTATATTTATGTCCCTTGGTAAGTGAGGAATCTTACCTCAACTTGGCCATATGATCTGCTTTAGCCAATGTAGGGGTGAGGGTAGCAAATATGACACCAGTAGAGTTTTGAAAAGCAATTATATATGTGGGCTTGTGCTTCTGCCATCATCAAGAAAAAAACATGTCCCAGTCTAACCTGGTAGTCCCAAGAGAAGGTGAGAGACATGGGCACTGAGCTCAGTTGTCCCAGTTGTCTCAGGCAACGAGACGAGCTAAGCCCCAACGAGGTCAGCAGAATTTCACCCTTGTGATGCATGAATAATTATAAACTGTTGTATTACTATTGTGTTTGTGAATAGTTTGTTATAAATCAATGGGTGCATGATATATTGCCTTTCTAAATATAAATTGAGAATAATAATATCTATATCCTCGTTTTATGGACGGTCCTAAACTTTGAAAATATTTATATGTAGAAAAAGTATTAACAAATGTTTGTTATTTTTACTTACCCTGACCTACCTAACTTTCTAAAATGAGTTCCCATGGTGGGTATGGCTAAGGGTTAGGATTAGGGTATGGGTTAGGGTACGTGTTAGGGTTAGGGGACAGGGTAGGGTTAGGGTACCGGGTAGGGTTAGGTTACGGGTTAGGGTACCGGTTAGGGTTAGGGTAAAGGATAGGGTACAACTATGGGTTAGGGTTAGGGTATGGGTTAGGGTTAGGGTACAAGGTAGGGTTAGGGTTAGGGTACAGTTTAGTGTACGGCTACAAGTTAGGGTTAGGGTATGGGTTAGGGTACAGGTTAGTGTTAGGATACAGGTTAGGATTAGTGTACGGGTTAGGGGTAGGATTAGGGTTCGGGTAGGGGTTAGGTTACAGGTTACGGTATGGTTACGTGTTAGGGTTAGGGTATGCTTTAGGGTACGAGTTAGGGTTACGGTACATGTTAGGATTAGGGTACGGGGTAGGGTTGGGTTATGGGTTAGGGTTAGGATTAGGGTACCAGTTAGGGTTAGGGTACAGGATAGGGTACAGATTAGGGTATGGGATAGGGTTCAGGTTAAAGTACGGGTTAGGGTTAGGGTACGGGTTAGTGTACGGCTACAGGTTAGGGTTAGTGTACGGCTTAGGGTACGGGTTAGTGTTAGGATACAGCCTATGATTAGGGTACTGGTTAGGGTAAGGGTTAGGGTTAGGGTATGGGTGAGGGTACACGTTAGGGTAAGAGTACATGTTAGGGTTAGGGTACGTGTTAGGGTTAGGTTACAGGTTAAGGTTAGGGAACGGGGTAGGGTTAGGGTACGCGTTAGGGTTAAGGTTAGGGTTAGGGTACCGGTTAGTGTTAGGGTACAGGGTAGGGTAGAACTAAGTGTTATGCTTAGGGTACAGGTTAGGGTACGGCTTAGGGTTAGGGTACAGGGTAGGTTTAGGGTGAGGGTTAGGGTTAGGGTATGGGGTAGGGTTAGGGTACGGGTTAGGGTTAGGGTACAGTTTAGTGTACGGCTACGGTTAGGGTTAGGGTACAGTTTAGTGTACGGCTACGGGTTAGGATATGGATTAGTGTTAGGATTCGGGTTGGGATTAGGGTGCGTGTTAGGGTTAGGGTAAAGTATAGGGTACAGCTATGTGTTACAGTTAGGGTACAGGTTAGGGTATGGGTTAGGGTTGGGGTACGGGTTCGGGTATGAGTTAGGGTACAGGTTAAGTTACGGCTATAGGATAGGGTTAGGGTATGTGTTAGGGTATGTGTTAGGGTAAGGGTACGGGTTAGGGTTAGGGTACAGGTTAGGGTTAGGGTACAGGATAGGGTAGAGCTACGTGTTATGGTTAGGGTACATGTTAAGGTATGGGTTAGGGTTAGGGTATGGGTTAGGGTTAGGGTGGAGTTTAGTGTACGCTACGGGTTAGGTTTAGTGTACACGTTAGGGTATGGGTTAGTGTTAGGATACGGCTGAGGATTAGGGTACTGGTTAGGGTAAGGTTTAGGGTTAGGGTGAGTGTTCAGGTACGGGTTAGGGTACAGGTTAGGGTATGGCTATGGGTTAGGGTTAGGGTATGGGTTAGGGTACGTGTTAGGGTTAGGGTATGGGTTAGGGTTAGGATACGGGGTAGGGTTATGTTACCGGTTAGGGTTAGGTTTAAGGTTAGGGTACAGTTTAGTGTACAGATAAGAGTTAGGGTTAGATTACGGGTTAGGGTACGGGTTAGTTTTAGGATATGGGTTAGGATTAGGGTATGGTTTAGGGTTAGGGTTAGGGTTTGGGTAGGGGTTAGGGTACAGGTTAGGGTACAGTTATCTGTTAGGGTTAGGGTATGTTTTAGGTTACATGTTAGGGTTAGGGTATGTGTTAGGGTTAGCATAGGGGGTAGAGATAGGGTACGGGTTAGGGTTAGGGTATGGTGTAGGGTTAGGGTTAGAGTTAGGGTATGGGTTAGGGTTAGCATACAGTTTAGTGTATGGCTACAAGTTAGGGTTAGGGTTAGGGTTAGGGTTAGGTTTTGGGTAGGGCTTAGACTACAGATTAGGGTATGGTTACGTGCTAGGGTAAGGGTATGTTTTAGGGTACATGTTAGGGTTAGGGTACGTGTTAGGATTAGGGTACAGGGTAAGGTTAGGATACAGGTTAGTGTATGGGTTAGGGTACTAGTTAGGGTACATGATAGGGTACAGCTATGTGTTATGGTTAGGGTACAGGTTAGGGTTCAGGTTAGGGTTGGTGTATGGTTTAGGGTTAGGGTACAGGTTAGGGTTAGGGTCAAGGTTAGGGTTAGGTTTAGGGTCTGGGTTAGGGTTAGGGTACAGTTTAGTGGACGGCTACGTGTTATGGTTAGTGTATGGGTTAGGGTACGGGTTGGTGTTAGGATACGGCTTAGGATTAGGGTACTGGTTAGGGTTAGGGCTAGGGTTAGGCTTCGTGTGCAGGTTAGGGTACAGGTTAGGGTATGGCTAAGGGTTAGGGTGAGGTTATGGGTTAGGGTATGTGTTAGGATTAGGTTACAGGTTAGGTTTAGTGTATGGATAGGGTTAGGGTACGCGTTAGGGTTAAGGTTAGGGTTATGGTACTGGTTAGTGTTAGGATACAGGATAGGGTACAGGTACGTGTTAGGGTTAAGGTACGGGTTAGGGTTAGGATACGGCTTAGGCTTAGGGTACGGCTTAGGGTTATGGTACAGTTTAGTGTATGGCTATGAGTTAGGATTAGGGTATGGGTTAGGGTAGGGGTCAGTGTTAGGATATGGATTAGGATTAGGGTACGGGAATGGGTTAGGGTTAGTGTTAGAGTTAGGCTTCGGATAGGGTTAGGGTACAGGTTAGGATATATTTACATGTTAGGGTTAGGGTATGTTTTATGGTACGTGTTAGGGTTACGGTAGGGTTAGGGTTAGGGTACAGGTTAGGGTTAGGATACGGCTTAGGAATAGGGTAATTGTTGGGGTAAGGGTAAGGGTTAGGGTTAGGGTTCGGGTATGGGTTAGGGTACAGGTTAGAGTATGGCTACGAGTTAGGGTTCGGGTATGGGTTAGGGTTAGTGTTAGGGTAAGGATACGGATGATGTTTGGGGTACAGGGCAGGGTTAGGGTACGGGGTAGGGTTAGGGTATGGGATAGTATTTGTATATGGGTTAGGATTAGGGTACGGGTACGGGTACAGGCTAGGTTTAGGTTTAGGCTTCAGATAGAGGTTAGGGTACAGGTTAGGGTATGGTAAAGTGTTAGGGTTAGGGTATGTTTTAGGGTATGTGTTAGGGTTACAGTCTGTGTAAGAGTTAGGGTAAGGGTAAGGATTAGGATACGGGTTAGGGTGAGTGTTAGGGTTACGGTACCAGTTAGGGGTAAGATACAGGATAGGTTACAAGTACGTGTTATGGTTAGGTTACCTGTTAGGGTACGGGTTAAGGTTGGAGTATGGATTAGGGTACAGGTAGGGTAAGGGTTAGGGTTAGAGTACAGTTTAGTATATGACTACGGTCTAGGGTTAGTGTACGGGTTAGAATATGGGTTAGTGTTAGGATATGGCTTAGGATTAGGGTACTGGTTAGGGTTAGGGTTAGGGTTAGGGATAGGCTTCAGGTATGGGTTAGGGTATGACTAAGGATTAGGGTTGGGTATGGGTTAGGGTATGGGTTAGGGTTATGGTTTGGATTAGGGTTACAGTACGGGTTAGTGTTAGGGTACAGGTAGGTTTAGGATACGTATTAGGGTTAGTGTACGGGTTAGGTTTAGGCTACAGTTTGCTGTGCGGCTACGAGTTAGTGTTATGTTACATGTTCGGGTATGGGTTAGTGTGAGGATATGGGGTAGGGTTGGGTTTAGGCTTCGGGTAGAGGTTAGGGTACAGGTTAAGGTACGGTTACGTGTTAGGGTTAGGGTATGTTTTAGGATTAGGGTACCTGGTAGGGTTAGGGTATGGGTTAGGGTTAGGGTTTGGGTTACGGTACTGGTTAGGTTTAGGGTACAGGATAAGGTACAGCTACGTGTTAGGGTTAGTGTACAGGTTAGGGTACGGGTTAAGGTTGGAGTATGGGTTAGGGTTATGGTACGGGTAGGGTTCGGGTTAGGGTTAGGATATAGGTTAGGGTTAGGGTACCGTTTAGTGTACAACTGTGAGTTAGGGTTAGTGTATGGGTTAGAGTATGGCTTAGTGTTAGGATACGGCTTAGGGTTAGGGTACTGGTTATGGTTAGGTTTAGCATTAGGGTTAGGCTTCGGATATGGGTTAGGGTACAGGTTAGGGTATGGCTAAGTATTAGGGTTACTGTGTGGGGTAGGGTATGTGTTAGGTTTAGTGTTCAGGTTAGGGTTAGTGTACTGGGTAGGGTAGATTACAGGATAGGGTGCAGCTACGTGTTAGTGTTAGGGTACAGGTTAGAGTACGGGTTAGGGTTAGGGTTTGGATTACTGTTAGGGTACAGGATAGGTTTAGGGTACGTGTTAGGGTTAGGGCACAGGTTATGGTACGGGATAGGTTTAGGGTTAGGTTTAGGGTACCAGTGAGGGTTAGGGTACAGAGTAGGGTAGAGCTACGTGTTACTGTTAGGGTACAGGTAAGGGGACGGGTTAGGGTGTGTGTATGGGTTAGCGTTAGGGTATGGTGCAGAGTTAGGGTACAGGTTAGGGTTAGGGTTAGGGCACGGATAGGATTAGGGTACAGTTTAGGGTACAGCTACAAGTTAGGGTTAGTGTAATTGTTAGGGTATGGGTTAGTGTTAGGATACGGCTTAGGATTAGGGTACTGGTTAGGGTAAGGTTTAGGGTTAGGGTTAGGGTTCGGGTATGGGTTAGGGTACAGGTTAGGGTATGGCTACGAGTTAGGGTTCGGGTATGGGTTAGGGTTAGTGTTAGGGTTAGGATACAGATGAAGTTTAGGGTACGGGGTAGGGCTAGGGTATGGGTTAGTGTTAGTATATGGGTTAGGATTAGGGTATGGGTACGGGTTAGGTTTAGGTTTAGGCTTCAGGTAGAGGTTAGGGTACAGGTTAGGGTATGGTAATGTGTTAGGGTTAGGGTATGTATTAGGGTATGTGTTAGGGGTAGAGTACATGTTAGGGTTAGGGTACGGGAAAGGGTGAGGGTACAGGTTAGGGTACAGGTTAGGGTTAGGGTACTGGTTAGGGTTAGGGTACAGGATAGGGTACAGCTATGTGTTACAGTTAGGGTACAGATTAGGGTACAGTTTAGGGTTGGGGTATGGATTAGGATTAGGGTACGGGTTAGGTTACAGGGTAGGGTAAGAGTTAGGGTTAGGGTTAGGGTACGCGTTAGGGTTAGGGTACAGTTTAGTGTACGGCTACGGGTTAGGGTTAGTGTGTGGTTTAGGGTACGGGTTAGTGTTAGGATACGGGCTAGGATTAGGGTACGGGTATGGGTACGGGTTAGCATAGGGTACCGGTTAGGTTTAGGATACCATATGGGGCATAGCTATGTGTTAAGGTTAGGGTACCGGTTAGGATTAGAGTACAGTATAGGGCAGAGCTACATGTTAGTGTTAGGGTACAGGTTAGGAGATGCGTTAGGCTTTGTGTATGGCTTAGGGTAATGGTACAGTTTAGCATTAGGGTACAGTGTAGGGTTTGGGTACAAGTTAGGGTTAGGGTTTGGGTTAGGGCATGGGTTAGGGTTAGGGTACAGTTTAGTGTACCTCTATGGGTTAGGGTTAGTGTACACGTTAGGGTATGGGTTAGTGTTAAGATATGGCTTAGTATTAGGGTACTGGTTAGGGTTAGGGTTAGTGTTAGGGTATGGGTTAGGGTGCAGGTTAGGGTATGGCTATGGGTTAGGGTTCGGGTATGGGTTAGGGTTAGTGTTAGGGTTAGGATATGGGTGAGGTTTAGGGTACGGGGTACGGTTACGGTACGGGTTATTGTTAGTATACAGGTTAGGATTAGGAGATGGGTTAGGGTACGGGTTAGTGTTAGGGTTAGGGTTTGGGTAGAGGTAAGGGTACAGGTTAGGGTACGGTAACGTATTAGGGTATGTTTTAGGGTATATGTTAGGGTTAGAGTACGTGTTAGGGTTATGGTACGGGGAAGGGTATGGGTACGGGTTAGAGTTAGTTTAGGATTAGAGTACCAGTTAGGGTTGGGGTAGAGCTACGTGTTATGGTTAGGGTACACTTTTGGGTAGGGGTTAGGGTTGGGGTACAAATTAGGATTAGGGTATGGGTTAGGTTTAGGTTACGGGGTACGGTACGGGGTAGGGTACGGGTTAAGGTTAGGGTACAGTTTAGTGTACGGCTATGGGTTAGGGTTAATGTATGGGTTAGGGTATGGGTTAGTGTTAGTATACGGCTTAGGATTAGGGTACTCGTTAGGGTTAGGGTTAGGGTTAGGGTAGAGTTTTGTGTACGGATAAGAGTTAGGGTTAAGGTACATTTTAGGTTATGGGTTAGGGCTAGGATACAGCTTAGGATTAGGGTACTGGTTAGGGTAAGGGTTAGGGTTAGGGTTCGGGCACGGGTTAGGGTACAGGTTAGGGTACAGCTATGGGTTAGGGTTCAGGTATGGGTTAGGGTTAGGGTTAGGGTTAGGATACGGGTTAGGGTTAAGGCACGGGGTAGGTTTAGGGTATGGTTTAGTGTTAGGATACGTGTTAGGATTAGGGTATGCGTTAGGGTTAGGTTTAGGATAAGGGTTAGGCTTCAGGTACGGATTAGGGTACAGGTTAGGGTATGGTTACGTGTCATGGTTAGAGTATGTTTTAGGGTACATGTTAGGGTTAGAGTCTGTGTGTTAGGGAAAGGGTAAGGGTTAGGGTATGGGTTAGGGTGAGCGTTAGGGTTACAGTACCAGTTAGGGGTAAGATACAGGATAGGTTACAAGTACATGCTATGGCTAGGTTACCTGTTAGGGTACGGGTTAAGGTTGGAGTACGGATTAGGGTACAGGCAGGGTACGGGTTAGGGTTAGGGTACAGTTTAGTATACGACTACGGGTTAGGGTTAGTGTACAGGTTAGAATATGGGTTAGTGTTAGGATACGGCTTAGGATTAGGATACTGTTTAGGGTTAGGGTTAGGGTTACGGATAGGCTTCAGGTATGGGTTAGGGTACAGGTTAGGGTATGACTAAGGATTAAGGTTGGGTGTGGGTTAGGGTTATGGTTTGGATTAGGGTTACAGTACGGGTTAGGCTTAGGGTACAGATAGGTTTAGGATACATGTTAGGGTTAGTGTACGGGTTAGGGTTAGGCTACAGTTTACTGTACGGCTACAAGTTAGTGTTATGTTACATGTTAGGGTATGGGTTAGTGTGAGGATACGGGGTAGGGTTGGGGTTAGGCTTTGGGTAGAGCTTAGGGTACAGGTTAGGGTACGTTTACATGTTAGGGTTAGGGTATGTTTTAGGATACATGTTAGAGTTAGAGTACGTGTTAGGGTTAGGGTGTGGGGAAGGGTTAGGGTACGGAATAGGGTATGGGTTAGGGTTAGAGTACAGGGCAGGGTTAGGGTATGGGTTAGGGTACGGGTTAGGGTTAGGGTACACTTTAGTGTATGGCTACGAATTAGGGTCAGGGTAAGTGTTAGGGTACTGGGTAAGTTAGGGTAAGTTAGGGTACTGGTAGTGTTAGGATACATGTTAGGGTTAGGGTACGGGTTAGGGTTAGGATAGGGTTTAGGGTTAGGCCTCGGGTAGGGATTAGGGTACAGGTTAGGGAATGGTTACTTGTTAGGGTTTGGGTCTGTTTTAGGGTACGTGTTAATGTTATGTTACGTGTTAGGATTAGGGTACATGGTAAGGTTAGGGTACGTGTTAGGGTATGGGTTAGGGTTATGGTTAGGTTTAGGGTACAGGTGAGGGTTAGGGTATAGGATAGGGTACAGCTACGTTTACTGTTAGGGTACAGGTTAGGGGATGGATAAGTATTTGGGTACAGGTTAGGGTTACGGTACGGGTTAGCATTAGGGTACGGTGCAGAGTTAAGGTACAGGTTAGGGTTAGGGTTAGGGTACAGTTTAGTGTACAACTACAGGTTAGGGTTAGTGTATGTGTTAGGGTATGGGTTAGTGTTAGGATACATCTTAGGATTAGGGTACTGGTTAGGGTAAGGATTAGGGTTAGGGTTAGGATTAAGGTATGGGTTAGGGTACAGGTTAGGCTACGGCTACGGGTTAGGGTTCGGGTCTGGTTTAGCGTTAGTGTTAGGGTTAGAATACGCATGAGGTTTAGGGTATGGGGTAGGGTTAGGGTACGGGTTAGTGTTAGTATATGGATTAGGATTAAGGTATGGGTACGGGCACGGGTACGGGTTAGGGTTAGGGTTCGGATAGAGGTTAGGGTACAGTAACGTGTTAGGGTTAGGGTATGTTTTAGGGTATGAGTTAATGTTAGAGTATGTGTTAGGGTTTGGGTATGGGAAAGGGTGAGGGTACGGGTTAGGGTACGCGTTAGGGTTAGGGCACCGGTTAGGTTTAGGGTACAGGATAGGGTAGAGCTACTTGTTATGGTTAGGGTAAAGGTTAGGGTACGGTTTAGGGTTGGGGTACAGATTAGGATTAGAGTACGGGTTACGGTTAGTTTACGGGGTAGGGTTAGGGTACGCATTAGGGTTAGGGTACAGTTTAGTGTATGGCTATGGGTTAGGGTTAGTGTATGGGTTAGGGTATGTGTTAGTGTTGGGATATGGCTTAGGATTAGGGTACTGCTTAGGAAGTGTTAGGGATAGGGTTAGGGTTTCGGTATGGTTTAGGATACAAGGTAGGGTACGGCTAGGGGTTAGGTTTAGGGTATGCATTAGGGTTATGGATAGGTTTAGAATATGGGTGACGGTTAGCATACGGGTTAGGGTTAGGGTATGGGTTAGTGTTACATTTAAGGTTAGGGTATGGTTTAGGGATAGGATCCAGTTTAGCATACGGATACTAGTTAGGGTTAGGGTACATGTTTGGATATGGGTTAGTGTTAGGATATGGGTTAGGATTAGGGTACGGCTACAGGTACGGGTTAGGGTTAGAGTACCGGTTAGGGTTAGGATTATGGCATGGGTTAGGGTTAGGGTATGGGATAGGGTTAGGGTACGGGTTAGTGTTAGGGTTCAGTTAGCGTAAGGGTTAGGGTTAGGGTACAGTTTAGGGTATGGCTATGAGTTAGGATTAGGATGCCGGTTAGGGTATGGGTTACTGTTAGGATACGGGTGAGGATTAGGGTACAGTTTAGGGTATGGGCTAGGGTTAGGGTTAGGCTTCGAGTATGGCTTAGGGTACAGGTTATGGTATGGTTACTTGTTAGGGTTAGGGTATGTTTTAGGGTTAGGATTAGGGTAAGCATTAGGTTTAGGGTACCGTTTAGTGTATGACTATGGTTTAGGGTGAGTGTACGGGTTAGAGTATGGGTAAGTGTTAGGATTCGGCTTAGGATTAGGGTACAGGTTAGGGTTAGGGTTAGGGTAAGGTTAGGCTTCTGGTATGGGTTAGGGTACAGGTTGAGGTACAGCTAAGGATTAGGGTTAGGGTATGGGTTAGAGTATGTGTTAGGGTTAGCGTTCGGGTTAGGGTTAGTGTACTGGGTAGGGGTAGGGTACTGGCATGGGTTAGGGTTAGGGTTAGTGTACCAGTTAGTGTTCATTTACAGGATAGGGTATAGCTATGTGTTGAGTTTAGGGTACAGGTTCAGGTATGGGTTAGGTTTAGGGTTTGAATTAGGGTTAGGGTACAGGTTAGGTTTAGGGTGCGTGTTATGGTTATAGTTAGGGTTAGGGTATGGGTTAGTGTTAGGATACAGGTTAGGATCAGGTTATGGGATAGGATTAGGGTTAGGGTTCGAGTAGAGGTTAGGGTACAGATTAGGGTACAGATACATGTTAGGGTTAGGGCATGTTTTAGGTTACATTTTAGAGTTAGAGTACGTGTTATGGTTAGGGTATGAGGAAGGGTTTGGGTAAGGGTTAAGGTTAGGCTTAGGGTTATGGTACAGGTTAGGGTTAGGGTACGGATTAGGATAACTACGGGTTAGGGTTAGATTACAGGGTAGGGTATGGGTTAGGGTTAGGGTTAGGGTATGCATTAGGGTTAGGGTACAGTTTAGTGTATGGCTACGGGTTAGGATTAGTGTACAGTTTAGGTTATGGGTTAGTGTTAGGATACGGCTTATGTTTAGAGTACTGGTTATGGTAAGGGTTAGGGTTAGGGTTTGGGTATGGGTTAGGGTACAGGCTAGGGTACAGCTTCGGTTTAGGGTTAGGGTATGGGTTAGGGTTAGGTATAGGTTTATTATATGGTTTAGGTTTAGGGTATGGTGTACGGTTAGGGCATTGTTTAGGGTTAGGTTTTGGGTTAGGTTATGGTTTAGGGTTAGGGTACATTTTAGCATATGGATACTAGTTAGGTTTAGGGTATGGGTTAGGGTATGGGTCAGTGTTAGGACACGGGTTAGGATTAGGGTATGGGTTAGGGCTAGGGTAGAGTTCAGTTTACGGATACGAATTAGGGTTAGGGTACATGTTAGGGTATGGGTTAGTGTTAAGATACGGGTTAGGATTAGGGTACGGGTTAGGGTTAGGCTTATGGTACGGGTTAGGGTTAAGGTATGGGTTAGGGTTAGGGTACAGAGTAGGGTTAGGCTACAGGGTAGTGTTAGGTTTAGTGTACAGGATAGGGTCCATCTACGTGTTAGGGTTAGGGTACAGGTGAGGGTAAGCTTTAGGGTTGGAGTATGGGTTAGGGATAGGGTATGGGGCAGGGTTAGGGTATTGGTTACTGTTAGGGTAAGGGTTAGGGCTAGGGTTTGGGTATGGGTTAGGGTGCAGGTTAGTGTACGGCTACGTGTTAGGGTTAAGGTATGGGTTAGGGTACTGGTTAGTGTTAGGAAATGTGATAGGATTAAGGTACAGGTTAGGGTTAGGGTACAGGTGAGGGTTAGGCTTCAGGTAGGGGTTAGGGTACAGGTTAGGGAATGGTTACCTGTTAGGGTTAGGGTATGTTTTAGGATACGTGCTAGGAATAGGGTACATGTTAGGTTTATGGTACCTGGTAGGGTGAGGGTATGGGTTAGGGTTAGGGTTACGGTATTGGTTAGGGTTTGGGTAGAGCATAGGGTACAGCTATGTGTTATGGCTAGGGTACAGGTTAGGGTATGGGTTAAGGGTTAGGGTTAGGGTTTGGGCACAGGATAGGGTACAGGTTAGGGTACGGCTATGGGTTAGGGTTCAGGTATGGGTTAGGATACGGGTAAGGGTTAGGATATGGGGTAGGGTTAGGGTATGGGTTAGTGTTAGGATATGGGTTAGGATTAGGGTATGGGTTACTGGTAGGGTTAGGGTTAGGGTTAGGCTTCGGGTAGGGCTTAGGGTACAGATTAGGTTATGGTTACATGTTAGGGTTAGGGTACGTGTTAGATTTAGGGTACGTGTAGTGTTATGGTACGGGTTAGGGTATGGGTTAGGGTTAGGGTAGGGGTTTGCTTTAGCTTACGAGGTAGGGTTAGGGTATGGGTTAGGGTTAGGTTTAGTGTACAGGATAGGGTACACCTATGTGTTAGTGTTAGGGTACAGGTTAGGGTACTGGTTAGGGTTAGGGTTAGGGTTAGGGTACAGGTTAGGATACGGTTTAGGGTTAGGGTACGGATTAGTGTTAGGGTACAGTTTATGTACGGCTATGAGTTAGGGTTAGGGTACGGGTTAGGGTATGGGTTAGTGTTAGGTTACGTGTTAGGATTAGGGTATGGGTTAGGGTTACGTTTAGAGTTAGGGTTAGGCTTTGGGTAGGGATTAGGGTACAGATTAGGGTATAGTTACGTGCTAGGATAAGGATATGTTTTAGGGTATGTGTTAGGGTTAGCATTAGGGGTTAGGGTACAGGTTAGGGTATGGTTACATGTTAAGATTAGGGTATGTTTTAGGGTACGTGTTAGGGTTAGGGTACATGTTAGGGTTAGGGTACGTGCTAGGATTAGTGTATGGGGTAGGGTCAGGTTACGGGTTAGGGTTAGGGTTAGGGTTAGGGTACGGTATAGGGTTAGCGTTACGGTACTGGATAGGGTAAAGGTACAGGATAGGGTACAGCTACGTGTTATGGTTAGGTTACAGGTTAGGGTACGGTTTAATGATGGAGTATGAGTTAGGGTTAGGGAACAGGTAGGGTTAGGGTTAGGGTACGGGTTAGGTTACATTTTAATGTACTACTACGGGTTAGGGCTAGTGTCCGGGTTTGAGTACGGGTTAGTGTTAGGATACGGCTTAGGATTAGGATACTGATTAGGGTTAGGGTTAGGATTAGGTTTCAAGTATGGGTTAAGGTATAGGTTAGGATACGACTAAGGATTAGGGTTAGGGTAGGGGTTAGGGTACTTGTTAAGGTTAGCGTTCGGGTTAGGCTAAGGGTACCGGTTAGGCTTAGGGTACAGCTACGTGTTATTGTTTGGGTACAGGTTAGAGTACAGGTTAGGGTTAGGGTTTGGATTAGTGTTAGGGTACGGGTTAGGGTTAGGGGTACAGTTTAGTCTACGGGTATGAGTTAGCATTATGTTATGTGTTAGGGTACAGGTTAGTGTCAGAATACGGGTTAGGATAAGGGTACGTGTTAGGCTTAGAGTTAGGGTTAGGGTTCAGGTAGAGGTTAGGGTACAGGTTAGGGTACGGTTATGTATTTAGGGTTAGGGTATGTTTTAGGGTACATGTTGGAGTTAGAGTATGAGTTATGGTTAGGGCACAGGGAAGGTTAGGGTACGGGTTAGTGTACAGGTTAGGGTTAGGGTTAGTGTTAGGATACAGGATAGGTTATAGCTACTGCTTAGGGCTAGGGTACAGGTTAGGGTACTGTTAAGGGTTAGGGTACGGGTTAGGGTGCAGAGTAGGTTTAGGGTATGGAGTAGGTTTAGGTTTAGTGTACAGGATAGGGTACACCTACGTGTTAGGGTACAGGTTAGGGTATGGGTTAGGGTTGGAGTACGGGTTAGGTTTAGGGTATGGGTTAGGGATAGAGTACGGGGCAGGGTTAGGGTACGGGTTAGGGTACAGGTGTGGGTTAGGGTACGATTTAGGGTTAGGGTACAGTTTAGTGTATGGCTACAAGTTAGGGTTAGGGTACAGATTAGGGTACTGGTTAGTGTTAGGATACATGTTAGGATTAGGGTACAGGTTAGGGTTAGGCTACGGTTTAGGATACAGTTTACAGAATGGTTACCTGTTAGGGTTAGGGTATGTTTTATGGTACGTGTTAGGGTTAAGGTATGTGTTAGGATTAGGGTACCTGGTAGGGTTAGTTTACGAGTTAGTGATAGGTTTAGGGTTATGGCACTAATTAGAGTTAGGGTACAGGATAGGATACAGCTATGTGTTATGGTTAGGGTACAGGTTAGGGTACAGGTTAAGGTTAGGGTTAGGGTTAGGCTTAGGGTTAGGGTTAGGTTTATGGTACTGCTGAGGGTTAGGGTACAGGATAGTGTAGAGGTATGTGTTACTGTTAGGGTACAGGTTAGGGGATGGGTTAGGGTTTGGGTATGGGTTATGTTTACGGTATGGGTTAGCATTAGGTTAAGGTGCAAAGTTAGGGTATAGGTTAGGGTTAGGTTTAGGGTTTGGGCATGGGTAGGGTTAGGGTAGAGTTTAGTGTATGGCTACGGGTTAGGGTTAGTGTACGTGTTAGGGTATGGGTTAGTGTTAGGCTATGGCTTAGGATTAGTTTACTGGTTAGGGTAAGGGTTAGGGTTAGGGTTAGGGTTTGGGTATGGGTTAGGGTACAGGTTAGGGTACGGCTACGGGTTAGGGTTTGCGTATGGGTTAGGGTTAGTGTTAGTGTTAGTGTTAGGGTTAGGGTACGGGTTAGTGTTAGTATACGGGTTAGGATTAAGGTACATGTACGGGTACGGGTATGGGTTAGGGTTAGGGTTCGGATAGAGGTTAGGGTACAGTTTAGGGTACGGTAACGTGTTAAGGTTAGGGTATGTTTTAGGGTTAGGGTTAGGGTTAGAGTATGTGTTAGGGTTAGGGTATGGGGAACGGTGAGGGTACAGGTTAGGGTACGGGCTAGGGTTAGGGTACCGGTTAGGGTTTTGGTACAAGATAGGGTAGAGCTATGTGTTACAGTTAGGGTACAGGTTAGGGTATGGTTTAGGGTTGTGGTATGGATTAGGATTAGGGTACGTGTTAGGGTTAGTTTAAGGGGTTAGGGTTAGGGTTAGGGTACGCTTTAGGTTTAGGGTACACGTTATGGTTAGGTTACAGTTCAGTGTATGGCTATGCGTTAGGGTAGTGTATGGGTTAGGGTATGGTTTAGTGTTAGGATACGGCTTAGATTAAGTACTAGTTAGTAAGGGATAGGGTTAGGGTTTGGGTATGGGTTAGGATACAGGTTAGGGTATGGCTACAGGTTAGGTTTAGGGTATGGGTTAGGGTTACGGCACGGGTTAGTGTTAGGATATGGGTTAGGTTTAGGATTAGGGTATGGTTTAGGGTTAGGGTGCACTTTAGCGTACGGATACTAGTTAGGGTTAGGGTACGTGTTTGGGTACGGGTTAGTGTTAGGATATGGGTTAGGATTAGGGTATGGGTACGGGTATGGGTTAAGGTTAGGGTACCGGTTAGGGTTAGGATACAGTATTGGGTATAGCTAGGTGTTAGGGTTAGGGTACAGGTTAGGGTACGGGTTAGGATTAGGGTATGGGTTAGGGTTAGGGTACGGGTTAGGTTTAGTGTACGGGGTAGGGTTATGGTATGGGTTAGAGTTAGGTTTAGTGTACAGGATAGGGTACAGCTATGTGTTAGGGTTAGGGTACAGGTTAGGGTACAGGTTCGGGTGGGAGTATGGTTTAGGTTTAGGGTATGGTTTAGGGTTAGCATACGGCGTAGGGTTAGGGTACGGGTTAGGGTATGGGTTAGGTTTAGGGTACGGGTTAGTGTTAGGGTTCAGTTTAATGTATGGCTACGATTTAGGATTAGGGTATGGGTTAGTGTTAGGTTACGTGTTAGGATTAGGCTACGGGTTAGGGTTAGGTTTAGGATTAGGTTTAGGGTTAGAGTTAGGCTTTGGGTAGGGGCAGGGTACAGGTTAGGGTATGGTTACGTGTTAGGGTATGTTTTAGGGTACGTGTTTGGCTTAGGGTACGTGTTAGGATTAGGGTACAGGCTAGGGTCAGGTTATGGGTTAGTGTTAGGGTTAGAGTTAAGGTACAGGTTAGGGTTAGGGTTAACGTTATGTTACTGGTTAGGGTTAAGGTACAGGATAGGATACAGCTACGTGTTATGGTTAGGTTACAGGTATGGGTACAGGTTAAGGTGGGAGTACAGGTTAGGGTCAGGGTATGAGTAGGGTTAGGGTTAGGGTACGGGTTAGGGTGAGGGTACAGTTTAGTGTACGACTATGGCTTAGCGTTAACGTACGGGTTTGAGTACGGGTTAGTGTTAGGATACAGCTTAGGATTAGGGTACTGATTAGGGTTAGGTTTAGGGTTAGTCTTTGGGTATAGGTTAGGGTACAGGTTAGGTTACAACTAAGGATTAGGGTTAGGGTATGGGTTAGGGTACATGTTAGGGTTAGCTTTCGGGTTAAGGTATTGGTTAGAGTTAGGGTACAGTATAGGGAACAGTTACGTGTTAGTGTCAGGGTACAGGTTAGAGTACAGCTTAGGGTTAGGGTTTGTATTAGTGTTAGGGTACGGGTTAGGGTTAGGGTACAGTTTACTGTACGGCTATGAGTTAGGGTTATGTTACGGGTCAGGGTACACGTTAGTGTGAGGGTACGGATTCAGATAAGGGTATATGTTAGGGTTAGGGTTAGGTTTAGGGTTAGGGTTCGGGTAGAAGTTAGGGTACAGGTTAGGATACAGTTACGTTTTAGGGTTAGGGTATGTTTTACAGTACATGTTAGAGTTAGAGTAAATGTTAGGGTTAGGGTACGGGGAAGGGTTAGGGTACGGGTTAAGGTTAGGATTAGGGTTAGTGTACTGGTTAGGGTTAGGGTACAGGATAGGGTAGAGCTAAGTGTTCCTGTTAGTGAACAGGTTAGGGTACGGGTACGGGTTAGGGTTAAGGTTAGCATTAGGTTACGAGTTAGGGTTAGGGTACAGGTTAGTGTTAGGGTTAGGGTTACAGCACAGGCTAGGGTTAGGGTATGGGATAGGGTTAGGGTACGGGTTAGGGTGAGGATTAGGGTTAGGGTATGGTTTAGGCTTAGTGTACAGTTTAGTGTACGGCTATGAGTTAGGATTAGGGTACGGCTTAGTGTACGGGATAGTGTTAGGATATGGGTTAGGATTAGGGTATGGGTTAGGGTACGCCTTAGGGTTAAGTTTAGGCTTCGAGTATGGGTTAGGGTACAGGTTAGTGTATGGTTACGTGTTAGGGTTAGGATATGTTTTAGTGTACATGTTAGGGTTAGTATACGTGTTAGGATTATGGTACGGGGCAGGGTTAGGTTACTGGTTAGGGTTAGGGTTATGGTACCACTTAGGGTTAGGGTACAGGATAGGGTACAGCTACATGTTAAGGTTAGGGTACAGTTCACAGTATGGGTTAAAGTTGGAGTACAGGTTAGGGTTAGGGTATGAGTTAGGGTTAGGGTACCGTTTAGTGTACAATTATGGGTTAGAGTTAGTGTATGGGTTAGAGTATGGGTTAGTGTTACGATACGGCTTAGGATTAGGGTACAGGTTAGGGTTAGGGTTAGGGTAGGGTTATGCTTTGGGTATGAGATAGGGTACAGGTTAGGGTATGGCTAAGTATTAGGGTTAGGGTATGGGTTAGGATACGTGTTAGCGTTAGCGTTCGGGTTAGGGTTAGTTTACCAGGTAGGGTACCGTTAGAGGTACGGGTACGGGTATGGGTTAGGGTACCAGTTAGGGTTAGGGTACAGGATAGGGTACAGCTACATGTTACATTTAGGGTACAGGTTCGGGTATGGATTAGGGTTAGTGTTTAGATTAGGGTTAGGGTACGGGTTAGGTTTAGGGTACGTGTTAGGGTACATGTTAAGGTTAGGGTACAGTTTACTGTACAGCTGCAAGTTAGGGTTAGGTTATGGAATAGGGTAGAGGTTAGTCTTAGGATACGAGTTAGGATTAGGGTATGGGACAGGGTTAGGGTTAGAGTTAGGGAATGGGTACATTTTAGGGTACAGGCTAGGGTGCGACAATGGGTTAGGGTTAGGGTACGTGTTAAGGTATGGGTTGGTGTTAGTGTACGGGTTAGGGTTAGGGTTAGGTTTGGGTTAGGGTTAGGGTTAAAGAACGGGTACAGTTTAGGGTACATGTTAGGGTACAATAATGGGTTAGGGTTAGGGTATGTGTTAGGGTATGGGTTAGTGTTAGTGTATGTGTTAGGGTTAGGGTATGGGATACCCATTAGGATATGGGTTAGGGTAAGGGTTAGCATAAGGGTTAGGGTTAGGGTTAGGGAACGGGTATGGTTTAGGGTACAGGTTAGGGTATGACAATGGGCTAGGTTTAGGGTACATGTTAGGGTGCGGGTTAGTGTTAGTGTGTGGGTTAGGATTAGGGTACGGGTTAGGGTAAGGCTTAGGGTAAAGTTTAGGGTTAGGGTTAGGGCTTGGGTTAGGGAACAGGTATAGTTTAGGGTACAGGTTAGGGTATGGCAACGGGTTAGTGTTAGTGTAAGGGTTAGGGTTAGGGTATGGGTTAAGGTTCAGGTTAGGTTACGCGTTAGGGTTAGTGCACAGTTTAGTGTACGGCTGCAGGTTAGTGTTAGTGTATGGTTTAGGATACGGGTTAGTGTTAGGATATGGCTTAGAATTAGGGTACTGGTTCGTGTAAGGGTTAGGGTTAGGGTTTGGATATGGGTTAGGGTACAGGTTAGGGTACAGCTATGGGTTAGGTTTAGGGTATGGGTTAGTGTTAGGGATAGGGTTAGGATACCTTTTAAGGTTTGCGTACGTGGTAGGGTTAGGGTATGGGTTAGGGTTAGGTTTAGGGTTAGGGTACATTTTAGCGTACGGATACTAGTTAGGGTTAGGTTATGGGTTAGTGTTAAGATACGGGTTTGGATTATGGTACAGGTTAGGGTTAGGTTATAGTTCAGTGTACGAATACAAATTAGGGTTTGGGTACGTGTTAGGGTGTGGGTTAGTGTCAGGATACGGGTTAGAATTAGAGTATGGGTATGGGTACAGGTTAGGGTTAGGGTTACGGTATCTGTTAGGGTTAGGATACAGATTAGGGTATAGCTACGTGTTACTGTTAGAATACAAGGTAGGGTACGGGTTAGGGTTAGGTTACGGGTTAGGGCTAGTGTGCGGGCTAGGGTTAGGGTACGGGTTAGGGTTAGTGTACAGAATAGGGTACAGCTAGGTGTTAGGGTTAGGGTACATGTTAGGTTATGGGTTAGGGTTGGAGTATGTGTTCTGTTTAGGGTATGGGTTAGGGATAGGGAATAGGGTAGTGTTAGGGGATGGGTTAGGTTTAATGTACGGGTTAAGTTTAGGGTGCAGTTTAGTGTACAGCTAAGAATTAGCATTAGGGTAGCTGTTAGCGTACAAGTTAGTGTTAGGATACGGTTTAGGATTAGGGTACGGGTTAGGGTATGGTTTAGGGTTAGGGTTAGACTTCAGGCAGGGAATAGGGTATAGGTTAGGGTATTGTTCCGTGTTAGGCTTAAGATATGTTTTAGGGTGCATGTTAGGCTATGTGTTAGGATTAGGTTACGGGGAAGGGTTACGGTACGGCTTAGAGTTTGGGTTAGGGTTATGGTACTGGTTAGTGTTAGGGTACAGGATAGGGTATAGCTACGTGTGATGGTTAGGGCACAGGTTAGGGTATGGTTTAAGGTTGGAGAACGTGTTAGATTTAGGGTATGGGTTAGAGTTAGGGTACGAGTTAGGGTTAGGGTACCATTTAATGTATGTTTAGTTAGGGTTAGTGTATGGGTTAAAGTACAGGTTAGTGTTAGGATACGGTTTAGGATTAGGGTACTGGTTAGGGTTAAGGTTAGGGTTAGTGTTAGGATTCGGGTATGGGTTAGGGTACAGGTTAGGGTATAGCTAAGGATTAGGGTTAGGGTATGGTTTAGGGTACGTGTTAGGGTTAGCATTGGGTTAGGGTTAGGGTACGGGGAACAGTACGGGTATGGGGTAGGTTTAGGGTTAGGGTTAGGGTTAGGTTTCGGGTAGAGTTTAGGGTACAGGTTAGGGTATGGTTTTGTGTTAGGGTTAGGGTATGTTTTAGGGTATGTGTTAGGGTTAGAGTACGTGTTAGGGTTAGGTTACGGGGAAGGGTTAGGGTAGAGGTACAGGGTTGGCTTATGGTTAGGGTACCCATTAGGGTTAGTGTATAGGATAGTGTAAAGCTACGTGTTATTGTTAGGGTACAGGTTAGGATACGGGTTAGGGTTAGGGTATGGGCTAGGTTTACAGTATGGTTTAGCATTAGGGTATGGGGTAGGGTTAGGGTACATGTTAGGGTTAGGGTTAGGGCACAGGTTAGGGTTAGTGTGCAGTTTAGCGTATGGCTACGGGTTAGGGTTAATATATGTGTTAGGGTACAGGTTAGTATTAGGACATGGTTTAGGATTAGGGTACTGGTTAGGGTAAGGGTTAGGGCTAGGGTTTTTGTACGGGTTAGGGTACAGGTTAGGGTATGGCTACGGGTTAGGGTTAGCTTTAGGGTTAGGGTACGGTTTAGGGTTAGGGTACAGCTGAGCATACAGATACTAGTTAGGGTTAGGGTACGGTTTAGGGTATGGTTTAGTGTTAGGATACGGGTTAGGATTAGGGTACATTTTAGGGTTAGGGTCCAGTTCAGTGTATGGATACGAATTAGGGTTAGGGTACGTGTTTGGGTAAGGTTTAGTGTTAGGATATGGGTTAGGATTAGGGTACAGTTACGGGTACAGTTACGGGTATGGGTTAGGGTACCAGTTAGGGTTAGGATACAGGATAGGTTATAGCTATATGTTAGGGTTAGGGTACAGGTTAGTGTACGGGTTAGGGTTAGTGTTAGGGTATGGGGTAGTGTTAGGGCACGGGTTAGTGTTAGGCTTAGTGTACAGGATAGGGTACAGCTATGTGTTAGGGTTAGGATACAGGTTAGGGTATGTGTTAAGGTTGGAGTACGTGTTAGGGATAGTGTATAGGTTAGGGATAGGGTATGCGGTAGGGTTAGGGTACGGGTTAGGGTTAGGGTACGTGTCAGGGTACATGTAAGGGTACGGCTATGGGTTAGGGTTAGTGTTCGGGTAGAGGTTAGGGTACAGGTTAGGGTACGGTTACGTGTTAGGTTTAGGGTATGTTTTAGGGTACATGTTAGAGTTACAGTACATGTTAGGGTTAGGGTACAGGGAAGGGTTAGGGTATGGGTTAGGGTATGGATATGGGTTAGGGTTAGGATACAGGTTAGGGTTAGATTATGGGATAGGGTTAGGGCACGGGTTAGTGTTAGGATACGGGTTATGATTAGGGTACGGGTTAGGGTTAGAATTAGGGTTAGGGTTAGCGTTTGGGTAGAGGTTAAGCTAGAGGTTAGGGTATGGTTACATATTAGGTTTAGGGTATGTTTTAGGGTACATGTTAAGGTTAGAGTACGTGTTAGGTTTAGAGCACAGGGAAGGGTTAGGTTACTGCTTACGGTTAGGGTTATCGTTAGGGTATTGGATAGGGTTAGGGTACAGGTTAGGGTAGAGCTATGTGTTACAGTTAGGGTACAGGTTAGGGTACGGGTTAGGGTTGGGGTATGGTTTAGGGTTAGGCTACATGTTAGGGTTAGGGTACAGGGTAGGGTTAGGATACAGGTTAGGGTTAGGGTTAGGTTTAGGATACAGGTTAGGGTAGATTTTATTGTACGTCTACGAGTTAGGGTTAGGGTATGTGTTAGTGTTAGGATATGGGTTAGGGTTATGGTATGGGTTAGGTTTAGGGTACGGGTTAGGGTTAGTGTTAGATTTCAGGTTAGGATTAGGGTATAGTTTAGTGTACGGCTATGGGTTAGGTTTAGGGTATGGATTAGGGTTAAGTTAAGGGTACGTGTTAGGGCTAGGGTACAGTTTAGGGTGCGGAGGAAGGGTGTCTTGAAGGGAGTGGCTTGGGGTCAGGAGGCAGTGGAGACTGTGTTTCGTGGGAGAGGCTTGCACACCTGTGACATTTCGTCCTCGGGGTCAGCACGGCATCACGGATCCACCATCTGTCCATTTGTATGTTCCTTCTTCGCTCACTCATTCCCTGCTCATTCATTCATTCACCCTCTTGATCCGTGACTTGAGGAGTTATTAAGGGTGTACTCTCTGCAGCAAAACACACGACGCAGAGGGCCTGAGAGATCTGGCCATTAGTAAGACTCAGGCCTGCTCAGCGCGTCACTCACGGTGCACCCGGGAGTGAACTGTGCACCAGGGCGGGGGCTCCAGGGGGACAAGAAGACCATGGAACTGGGGTGCCGCCGCTTCCCGCCTGCTCTCCCTCAGGCTCCCTGGCCTTCCCTCATCCCTGTGGCACAGCTCTGTGTTTGGTCACCCTTTGTGTGGTAGAGGCCTGGAGGAGATGTTCAGCGTCCTCATGGGAGGATCCTGCTGCCACAGAGCACCTGGGACTCTGAATCCATGTTCACCAAGGGGAATACTCTGGAACTTTCTAACTCTCCAGGCCCCAAAAGCCTGGGAGCTTGGCTGGGCTCCTGTACCCACTTCTTATGCAGTCTCCCTGGATCCCCCATCCCATCACAGTGAAGATCCAGAAGGCCTTATGTGAGGCCCTTTCCAGTGTGGGCAGCACCAGAGCCCTGGGGTCTTCCAGGCTCAGAGCATCTCTGAGTGTGTTCCAGTGTAGTGAGAAATTGACAGTTTTCACACAGTGTAGAACAAGCCTGGCTGTTATTTATGGTTTGTGTTGTATGTGATTTTTCATGGTCTTGGAGAGTCCTGTCATTTTTTTGATGCATCAGCACATTTGCCCACAGCACATGCTTGAGTCCACAGGCTCAGGGGTATTCCTGGGTTCTCTAGTCAGGAAGGCCCAGTCAGACTGGAGGGGAGACTGACCACACCCAAGGCCTGGTCCTTGTCAGGCAGAGGGCAGGAGAGAGTCCAGTTGAGGCAGGATTGAGGCTCATTCCAGGAGGGTCATCCTGACTGTGGTCTAAAGAGATGCTGCTGCTTCTGAGCATATTTTTTTCTAGAGGAGAAAAACAGAGATGTTGTAGAGAGCATGACTTGGACTAACAGGCAAAGACAAGTCAGTGCAGGCCTGCAAGAGGGGGATAATGTCTCCCAGATCTTTATGGACTGTAGACCTAGCACCTCCCCAATCAGCCCCAGGTGGAGCAGAATTAAGACATGCAAGAAGTGGACTTGGGTAAGACTGCAGCTTTGTGATTGTGCACAGAGACGGCTGACTGTTTCCCAAATCCAGGGTTCTAGAACTGGGGCCTCTGGAAGGCATAGGCATTCAGGAATATGGTGAAGTGCTTATGGAAGAGTAGATAGCAAAATGTAAGCCTCAGCCCAGAGCAAGATACCATGCAAGATAACACAAGACCCCCAGTCCAGAAGTAGCACAGACATGACCTGCAACTGACACTCAGACTTGCTTCTCCCACGAGCGGCTGAGGCAGCAGAAGGCTCGGCTGAGGCAGCTGAGCAGGCTGGGTCTGTACCCCACGGCTGGCAGGGCAGAGCGTGCTTGAGCCTTCAACTAGCCTCTGTGACAGATGCAGGGCCGTGACCATCTTTATTTCCCAGGGACCATCTGCTGTTTCCTCATTCTTGGGGAGGCTGAAACAAAAACAAACTTTATGAAATTACCTGAGCTTTTGTGTGTATGTGTGTGTATTACGTGAGTGTGCACAAGCATGTGCATGTTTGTGCTGTCTGCGCACAGGTCTGTGTACACCTGAGTGCATGTGAGTGTGTTTACGTGCAGGCAGGCACATATGTGTGTATGCACGTGTTTTTGCATGTGCAGCACGTGTGAGTGTGTGCATGTGACTGCAGTGCATCTTTGCATGTGTGTGTGTACATGTGTGTGAATGCAGGTATGCTTGGGCATGTACGTGCACATGTGTGTATACACATGCATGCTGTGGGGGGATGAGGAAGGCATGGAGTTGTTGCTTTCTGGTGCCACCTTCCCCCACCCTCCCTTTTGCTGTTGCCTCAGTGCTGTGTGGTGAAGTGTAGAGACTCAAAAGGAGGATCACTACCCCCTACTGTGAGCGATCTGTCTGCTCATCCTCATGGTCACCCATCTGTCCAGTAAACATCCCTGAGCCTGTGTCATGTGCTGGGGCCTGGGGTCCACAGTGAAGCAGGCGTGTGCTCTCAGCTCTGCTCGGCCCAGCCGGGCATGGGGCAGAGGAGCTGCAGGCCAGGTGTGTCTGCGGAGGGAGAGGTTACCTCTGGCTGGTGAGTCAGCGGAGGTGGCAGCTGAGCTGAACTGAAGGAGCGGGGTGGACGGAGCTCGCTCTAGAGGAGGGTGGGGGCAGGAGGCAGGGGAAGGGGCTGGGTGCCTGGCTCGCAGGGAGGACGCATCACAGCGGGGCTGCAAGGGTGGCCAAACAGCTAGCTTTGACTTCGTTTTATACACAGAGAGAACAGCTTTGGAACCAGAGTGACAGGATCAGGCCCACACTTTTCCTCTGGTGGCGGCTGAGGGGTTTGATGGCAGAAGAGAGAAGATGGGCCGAGGAACAGTGGTGATGGTAGGGGCTGTGCCTCTGCCAGGCTTCCAGCCTCTTTGTGGTGGTCCCTTGGGTCCACAAGGTTAGCAAGCACCTTGCGTGAGGCCGGAATGGGGCTTCCTCTTCATTCCCTCTTTCCCAGAAGTAAACGCAACACAGTTTGGAGTTGATGAGACTGAGGGGGCCATCTTGCGGGAAAGGCAAGCGTCAGCATTGGCTGGGGTGCCCGCCCGGGGACAAGGGGGACGCTGAGCCAGACTTGCAGACCCCAGGGAAGGACACAGTGTGCTCAGAGAGGCAGGGAGAGTCAGGAGAGCCAGGTGTGCAGAGAAGGCTCAGCCGAGGGGGCCCTGGGGGCTCAGGCACTCAGGGAGTGAGGGGAGGGGCGGCCAGACAGCCGTGAACGAGGCCCAGGGGTGCTGTGTGCAGGGCGGACACACAGGGCCCGAGGCTGTTCTGTAGGGAAGGTCTCCCAGCGGCAGTGGGCTCTGGAAATTGTCTGCGGGTTGCCGCGCCTCCTGGGTCTCTCCGGCCCAGGCCTCAGCCGGGAGCTGCCTGTCCAGCCTGCCCCGGCTCCACCTCCAGACTGCGCAAGGCTGGGCGGGTGGGACGGGCTCCTCGTGCCTCCGTTGCCATGACCTGTGACGTTTCCTTTCCAGTTGCCAGATTCATTAGAAGGTTATGTAGTTTGTTGCGTTGTATTGCGCCGCCCGTTGGCTTAGGGAAGAACTGCCCTTGTAGGTTGGCCTGCCAGGTGTGCTACTTCAGAGCCTCCATCTGACATACTCTTCCCGGCCCAAAATGCAAACACAGCACACACTCCCTGTCTGGTCTGGGAATGATGACACCTCACCTCTCGCCCCTCCTGCCCTGTCCTGCCCGCACTCCAACCTCCTGGACACTTCGGTTCCCCATCTAACTCCCGACCCCTCCAGCTGGCTGGGGACAGGCAGCCTCATGAGACAGTGCACACAAAGTTTTCTGGCCGGGCCTTGAGGACGGGGACCAGGTCCCACCTGTGCCAAGGAAGCAGGCGTCTCACCCAGATTTGCCTCCGGGCTCTTGAAGGTGGACTGAAGGTCAGACAGTCCAGAGGCCAAGGGCCCCAGAGGAGGAGGGTGTGGGCCCGGGTAGACCAGGAGCAGCTGCCCCTCTGGTCAGGAGAGTCCAACGGCCCAGGGCTTTCTGGTTCCTGGGGGGAGGAGAGGGCAGAGGCAGTGGGGACCCAAAGACAGGTCCTGCTTCACCTCTGGATGGATCCACTTAGCTGAGCCCAGGAGCCCTGGGTGGAGGGCCAGACCCTGGGGTGTATCCACCTGCCAGGAGAAGGCTGTCCCCCTTCTCTCTTCAGTGGCCTGAACCCGCCTGTGTCTCTGGGAGCCCAAGCAGGTCTCGTAGGCAGCCACCCCGGGGGTGGAGGTGAGGCTTCAGGACTGGTGGCCCATCTGCCTCGGAGGAGACACAGTCAACAACCCCTGGACACCTCCCTGAGTCTGGAGCCTTATCCCTTATGTTGGTCCCAGCCCTTCCTGGCGTGCTGTCAGGAGGGTACAAGAGTGGCACCAAGCCACATCTCACCCCAGCTGCCCCCCCGCCCCCTCTTCAGTCTCCCGTTTCCCACCCAGCCCTGACCCAGCAGCAGCCCTGCCCCGGGCCAGCCTCAGGTGTCTCTGGGCCTGGAGCTTGCCTTGCCCCTGTGGACTTCATCTCTAGAGCCTCGGGGCTCCCTGCAGAACAGCGTGGGTCTCGCTCTAGTTTTCTGGCCTGCTTTAGACTTTTCTCCACTTTTTAAGCCTCTTGGCTAACTTGGAAGAAAATTGAGCATGAATTGGCTCATCAGGCAAGCTGATGTTTCTGCTGTGGATCTCCAGCCGGCCTTGTTGGTCAGTTAACTCTATCAGCTGCCCTGGCATGGTGAAACAGCTCTTTTCCAATTTGGCATTATCCGTGGCTTCTGAAAGTGTAAAATCAGAGTTGACAACCCAAAGCCGCCCTGATGCACCCTGTCATTCCCTCCATGTTCATTAGTTCAGATGCCCCCCGCCCGCTCCCTGCGTGGGACCAGAGTGTGGAGGTGAGGCTGGGGGCAAGGAGGGGATCGAGCCCAGCAGAGAAATCCCTCATTTTACCTGTTTTGACTTTTGGCGTTTAATCCGACACTGGTTAACTGGGTCTGTTTTCTTGTCTGCTTCCTCCCCCTTCCCTCCTGCTGCGCCCCTCCCGTGGACCCCACTCTGCCTCTGTCCTGTGGGCTGGGCCTCCAGTGGGCGCATCAGTTACAATGATATGTTTGAGATGCTGAAACACATGTCCCCGCCCCTGGGGCTGGGGAAGAAATGCCCTGCTCTAGTTGCATACGAGGTAGACCCCACGCCCACACCCTGCAGGCTGTCTGTGCTGCGGCCGGGCTCCTGTGTCTCTTCTGGGACTTGTCCATCTGTTTGTCTGCTGCTGTGCTGTCTCACTGTTTCTTTCTTTTCTCTGCCCCTACCATCTCTGCTTCCTTCCCAAACAAAGGGAAGCAGACACCACGAGGTGTCTCTGCACTGGCCCCTTGTCCCCCAGGGCTGTTCCTCTGAGCCCCCGGGGAGGCTCAGGAACATGGAGCAGGAGCCCACCATCTGCCTCTTCTCCTTCCCTTCTCTTCCCTAGAAAGGAGGGGACAGACCAGCTTTTTTGACAGAGCCTGTTTTTGTTCTGAGCTCAGGACCACACTCTGCTCCTCTGTCCCCTAAGCCCCTGATGTGGGTGGAGTTGTCTAGCCCTGAGGGTCTGACCCTGGGGGAGCAGCGGCCTGCAAGGCCTCTGCAGGGTGCACCTGAGGAGCCCGCCCCCAGCCCCACATGTGCAGAATTTCCTGGGCTGGGGAGGGAGTGTTTTCTCTAGGGCTTCATGGGTTCATGGAGCCTTAAGAAGGAAGGGTGCTGGAGAGAGGCATCCTGACTTCATTCCTGGGGCTCCAGAGGGCCCTGCAGGATGAGAACAGCCTCTGGGGCCTGGGTGGTCCCATGTCCCTTCCACCCTGCTGCTGAGGGCCCAGCAGGCTGAGCTGCAAGGAGGGGGGTAAACTGAGGACACCGCCAGGCCTCTCTCCCGAGTGGGCGAGCAGGCCACATGGCCCCATCCGCAAGCCTGCTCCCACCTGCACCTGCATCCTCCGTCACCCGGTTGGTGAGTAAGCACCTTCCATCCCTCCAGCGCTCCACCCTCTCAAGAGCCCTCCTGCAGCCCTCAGTGCTCCCGAAACTCAGCCAGCATGTGTCTGGGGCCTGACTGCTGTCTCCCTCTCTGAGCAGGCTTCCCACCAGAGCTTTCATCTTTCTGATTCTGTTCACGCTGTCTGTCTCTGTGCTCCGATTCTGGGCTTGCATCTATCCCCTGGCTCAGCACAGCCTCTAGGAGCTAAGTGGCTCCTCCAGGCGATATGCAGACGTCTTCCTTGGTCCTCCCCTGCCCGACATGTGAGTCGAGCCTGCCTGGAGGCCCTGCATGAAAGGCTGTAGCTTTGTCCCCAAGGAGAGCTGTGTCCACACTGACACCTGGGGCCAGGGTGGGCATCCAGGGCTGTGACGGGGTAGCCTTTGGAGTTCCTCCCCAGGTGTGCTGGCCAACTCCAAGGTTCTGGCAGTGAAGAGACCAGGTGAGGCCTCATGGTGGGTGGAAGTGGATGGGCCTGGTGAGCTGGGGAGGGTCCAGGAGATGCACAGAGCGCCATGTCCAAGAGGGTCTAGGCCCAGGCAGAGACTCCTGTATGTTTGCCCTGGTCTTGCCCCTCTGCTGCTCCCTGAGATTCCTGGCTCTCTGGGGCCTGGGCAGTCAGAAGGGGCTCTGGTAAAGGTGCCCCGGACGGAGCTCTCCTCTCTTGGAAAACACCTGCTTGCCCCTCCTTCCCGCTGGCCCCTGACTCCCTGACTCTCCCCTGGCGTGGAACCCCTCTGCCTCTCCCACTGCCATCGGTGCTGGTCTGCAGGGACACCATGCTCTGGGAAGCTGTGTGTGTCACACAGGTGACCAGTAAGGTCCTAGGACCATGATTGGAGGTACTAAGTGGGGCTTTGCCAGCATTAGGGGACAGAGTCTGGGCTCGTGTCTCTAGCCACCTGCCCTCCATCAGGCTGAAGACTGGATTTGGTGCCAGGATGCTGGGGGCAGGCCTGGGGGCAGAGTGGCCCTACCCAGAGAAGGGACAGAGAGGCTGCCCTGTCACAGGGTGCAGGCTTGGCAGAGGGCAGGCAGACCCCAGGGAGGGGCCCTGTGCCCCCACCTTTAGCTCCCATCCTGGATGGGAGAGGACAGGGGGCTCACGGTGCCCTGAGGGCTCTACTTGGCAGGTGAGGTGGCCCCCCGATGCTCAGGATGTTCCAGACACACCTGAGACCCTTTTCCTCCTGGAGATCGCATAAGTTCTCAGAGCCTCAGGGACACACCTGTCTCCAGCTGCTCTGTCCTGGAAAATGGAAGAGAGGAAAGGGGGCTGTTCTCTTGATGGGGAAACAGGGAGCAAGCTTGCAGGGCTCCCAGTCTGGTCCGAGCACTTGTGTTCCTGTGGGATGGCCCTGGGTCCCCAGGCAGCTGGCTGAGCCTGAGGCCCTGTTCAGTCACATCTGTTTGGGTCCTTCCCCTTGGAAGGAGCTGCTCTCTAAGGCTTCCCTTGCTGCCTTGGGCTGGTGGCATCAAGCATCTGTTCCTGGCCCCCTAGCTGGGTGGTGAGAGGCAGAGGCCTTCCCGGGGCTGCGGGTCTCCTCACTGGGAGCTGACCTCTGAGCCTGTGGTCTTGGCTGCCCCACCCCTCGTCCAATGCTCCTGTCTGTGGGCTGCCTCTGGCATCCTGCAGCCAGCTCAGACCCCTCTTCAGCCTAGGCCACACACTTGTTCTGTCATGGGCAGTGGGCAAGGGCCCCTCTGGCTGAGACATGCCTGTTTTTTCAGAGGGATCCAGGCTTATGGCCTGGCCCCATTGTACAAGATGTACCTGGACTTCTACTTTTCTGCAGCCAAGGGAACCCTCAGTTCAGATGAGGGTGGGGGTCCAGGGGTAGTGTGAATGCTGGCAAAACTCCCATCCATCCAACCTCTCTTGGTCCTGGGCACCTGCAGGAACCACCTCTGGGAGGCCAGCCCAGCCTCCAGGGCCCTCGAGCACTGTGTAGCCCTGTGGCGGGGGGACCCTGGGAGGCCTGCCCCTGACCTGCCCCCCTTGTCCCCAGCGCCTGGTTCATATGAACATGCCCACTCCAACGAGGACATGACCGTCCACTTCACGTTCACGCTGATGGTCCTCATCCGGACCGCACTGGAGATCAAGCTGGCTCCAGGTGAGCAAGCCAGCCTTGAGGGAGGGCACAAAGCCAGGGCTCTGTGACCGCCCCAAAAGCCACCCCAGGCAGCTGTGCAGGGGTGGGAGGAGGGGCCTGTCTGGACTGGATGGAGAAAAACTGCCCCTGGTACCTCTGTCAGACTGACCTTGTCCCCCGAAACCATCCTGCACGTTAGTGCTGCAGTGATCCCATTTTCACGTGAGGAAGCTGAAGTGGAGTGAAATTGAATGACTCCAGATTTCCCAGAGTTCTGCAGTGTTGGAGGCAGCGTCATATGAGCCAGTACCCCTTATGGGGTGAATAGTCTGCCCCTTCCCCATAGTGAGCCCAGTTCCCCCATCAGGCCCTCACCAGAGTTACTGGTAGAACGACACAGCCTGAGCCAAATCAAGAAGGAAATGAATCTCCCACTTCTCCTCCCCTCCCCACCGCATGTGATGACAGCTTCCCCTTCGCAGAGAAAATGAGTCACCAGAGGGGCCTTCCCCCCACATGGCCTTCCTCCCTGCATCCATGCCCTTGAGCTCCGCCCTCTCTTGTGTAACAGATGAGGAGAGCCCAGTCCTCCCGCTTGCACACTCTGCCCTGTTTTCATCACCTACCCAAGGATGTCATGACAGAAATTCTGTATTCTATTTCTTGCCCTGTCAACTTTCTCTCTCTGCTGGATTATTTCTATCAATATGTAAATGTGCTGTTATTTTCCCTATTTTTAAAAAGTTTCTCTCTTCCCCCTCCATCGACTTCTCTCTTTTTCTTCTCTCCTTCTTAGCCACAGGAGACACAGGTCTGCATTGTCTCTGATTTCTCCTTTCCTAGTCTGCAGTCCACGTTTCACAGTGCAAAGCTTTGCTGGAACTGCTCTTGTCAAGCTCCGCAGGGACCTCCCCTTCTCAGCCTTTGCCTTAAGGACCTGTCCACAGCCTTTCTGCAGTTGTGACTCCCTTCTGTGTGACACCTCTTTTTCTGGCTTCTCCCAACCTCTGAAGGTCACTGTGTGCCTCAGGCATACATTCTCACCTTTTCCCATGGCTTTCAATGTTGTGAATTCCAATTTTGTATTTTTAGTTCAGACCTGCTCCTACACCCCAGGCTTATATACCCCACAAATTATTCACCGTCTGTACTTGGAGGCCCAGTGAGCATCCAGAGTTCACGTGCTGACCCTTCAGTTCCAGATACTCCCCAGATTCCTCCCTGTCTCCATCAGTGGAAACTGCTGTTAGAGTTGCTCATGCCAAAACTTTTGCAGTCATTTTTATGTTCTACTTTTTTTTCTTACCCTACTTCTGATCCATATCTGAACCCTTGTAATATCTTCTGACTCCACCTTCAAAATACACTCAGAATATGATTACTTGTCTAACCTTTCCTACTGCCACCTCCTGGTCCAAGTCACTCTTGTTCTTCTTGACTGCATTGTTGCAGTAACCTTCTAACTGGTCTGCTTCTGCCCTTGCCTCTTTCAGTCTACCTTCAACACAACAGCCAGAATGATCACGTTAAAAATCAAACCAGTAAAATTATTAAACCTCTAGCTAGCCTGATCGTGAAAAATAGATAAAAATAACCAATATAAGGAACGAAAGAGGGAATATCACTGTAGATCCTGCTGACATTAATTGGATAACAAGGAAATTTTGTAAACAACTTTATGTCAATAACTTCAGTAACTTAAATGAAATGGAAAAATTCCTTGACACAAACTATGAGGCTCATTCAAAAATAGATAACCTGAAAAAAAAGGAAATAGACAACCTTAGTAATACTGTATATATTAAATAAATTAAATTCATAGTTAAAAATCTTCCAACAAAGAAAATCATGGGCCCGATTTGTTCCGTTGATGAAGTCAACCAAACGTTTAAGCAGGAAATAATTCTATACAAAGTCCTCTAGACAGTAGAAAAAGAGAAGGTCTTTCCCAATTTATTTTACGAGGCCAGCATTACTCTGATACCAAAACTAGACAGAGACATTACAAGCAAAAAAATTACAGACCAACATTCCTCATGAATACGAACAATAAAATTTTCAACACAACTTTAGCAAACTGAACATGGTGATTAAAGTAGGGTTTATCCCAGGAATGAAAAATGCAAGGTGGGTTCGAGTTTAAAAATCAATCAAGGGCTTCCCTGGTGGCGCAGTGGTTGAAAGTCCACCTGCTGATGCAGGGGACATGGGTTCGTGCCCCAGTCCGGGAAGATCCCGCAGGCCGCGGAGCGGCTGGGCCCGTGAGCCATGGCCGCTGAGCCTGAGCGTCTGGAGCCTGTGCTCCGCAACGGGAGAGGCCACAACAGTGAGAGGACCACGTACTGCAAAATAAAATAAAATAAAAAATCAATCAATATAACAATATATAAAGGAGGAAAAACTATATGATTATCTCAATAGATGCAGAAAAATCTTTGACAAAATTCAACATCCATTTATGATACATAAATTCTATATAAACTAGAAATTAAAGCAAACTTCCTCAATCTGATCAAGGATATCTATGATAAACCTACAGCTAATGACATGCTTAACAAAGAAAGCCTGGCTCCTTTCCCCCTAAGATCAGTAACAAGGCAAGGATGTCTCCTGTCACCATTTTTGTTCAATATCATACTTGAGGTTCTAGACATTGTAACAAATCAAGAAAAAGAAATAAGAGGTGTACCAATTGGAAATAAATAAATAAAATTGTCTCTATTCATGATTGACATGATTATCTATACAAAGAATCTTAAAGAATCAAATAAAAAGTTAATAAAACCAAAGCATCTACAAGCCTAGGAATACCAATGATTGCTGGGAACCACCAGAAGCTAGGAAGAGACAAGAAGCATTCTTCATTAGAGCCTTTCAAGGGATCACAACCTTGTCAATACCTTGATTTTGAGCTTCTGGCCTCCAGAACTGAGACAATATATTTCTGCTGTTTAAAGCTGTAAGAAGAAGTTACTAAAACTAATACCTGAGTATAGCAAGGTCAGTATATGAAAAGCAAATGTATTTCTACAGATTAGCAATTAACAATTGAAATTGAAAAAGTTCCATTAAAATTGCACCAAAAAAATCAAATAACTGGCTAACTCTAAAAATATATATGCTAGAGTGTATGCTGCAAATTTCAGAATATTGACCAAGGAATCTTCCTTAATAAATAAACCAAGCACTATATCATGTTCATTCATTGGAAGACTCAATATTGTTAGTTCTCCTCATATTGATCAATAGACTCAGTGTTATGCCAATCAAAATCCCAACAGGATTTCTGGGTTGAAATTTATAAACTGATGCTAAAATATACGTAGAAAAGCACACAAACTTGAGTAACAAAAACAATTTTGCAAAAAGAATAAAGTATTTTAGCCATTTAAAGAATGGCAATATTAATATTAATATTACTGATGAGAATGCAGAAAACTCAAATTCTCGTTTTCCTAGTGTGGATACAGTGGTACTGCCGCTTTGGAAAATAGTTTCACCATTCTTGATCATGTGGCCCAGCCATCCCACTCCTAAGGGAGATGACATGAAAGCATACACGCACACAAAAACCTATACGCTAAAGTTTGTGGCTTTATTCATAATCGCGCCAAACTGTAAACAACTCAACCATCAGCCAAATGGTGACGGATAATCAAGCTGTGGTGTGTCTGTGCGATGAGACGGTTCTCACTCAGCAACAGAGAAACAGGCTACCAATGTGCTTGACGTGGGTGGGGCTCAGATGCATCGTGCTGGGTGAAAAGTCAGACTTGACAGCATGTTGTGTGAAGCCATTTGTATGACATTCTGAGAAGATGAAACAGTTGAGACAGAAAACACATCGTTGATGCCAGGGCCCTGGGAGAGGGCGAAGGGGTGGACCACAAAGGGTACGGAGGGAGCTTGGCAGGGGTGCCGAGCTCCTGCCTGGATTGTGATGGTGGATCCACGGTCATATGCATTTACCAAAGTTCACAGAGTGGAAGAACTAACAAAGTGAATGTTTATGTACGTAAATCACACTTTAATAAACACGATGTTTAAAAAAAGATGGATCAGAGTACTTTATTCCTCAGCTTGGACCCTCTGCTGCTTCCTGTCTCAGCGGCCCCCACCTGCACATCCTCTCCCTCTGCTCCAGCCTTGATTTTGGCTCCCTGCCCCCCTTCAGGGCCCTGTGAGCCCTTTCCTGACCGTTCTGTCCAAACTGCAGCCCTCCTGATAGTTCCTGTCCCTCCCCTCTTGGTTTTTCCTGTATCCAACATACTGGATTTTTAACTTACTGCTACTTTATTGTAGATTAAAATCATGTAACTCCACATGGGCAGTTTCTTTTGATTTTGTTCCATCACCTAGAACAACACCTAGTGTTCGGTGGGCGCTCAGTAACTTTTATGGAATGATTGGTGAATGGTTGGAACACTGCCGTGTCCCTTCCCAATCCCATCGCCACCCACGCCTACACGCCCTTGCACCCTCGCCACTGGGCGGGTCAGCTCCCACACCTCTTTAGACAGGTTCTGGCGGGGAGCTGTGTGACCAGCCTCCAAGGCAGTGTTTCTCCCCCGTGCACCTTTCCTCCAGCATGGGGTCTCTCCCCGCCCACCCCAGCTCTGCCTGTTCCTCCAAGGGGGCTGTGGGATGGCTCCTAACATCTCTTCTCCCTTTCCACCCTTATCCTGCCCCAGCTGGCACAAAGTAGCATCAGTGTGACGCAGAGTTGAGGAAGGGCATTTCCTCTGTGTGGGCCAATTTGCCCCAGAAGACCCTGGATTTACTGGTGCCACCCCATAAACGTAAGTAGGGTGAGAAACTCCCCCTGTCCACCCCTCTTCTGTCGCACCCAGAGGCAGAGCAGGGAGTCCTGGGTGAGGGCAATTGTTGAGTCACCTTAGAGAGGAGAGCTCACGTCCTTGATAGGCCAGAGCACTCGTCTCCAAGGTGGGTGCCAGGGGCTGTGGGAGGAGATGTCTGGGCCGTATTCCATTGGGCAGAGTCACCCACACTCCTAGTGTAGGGAATTCCCTTCAGAAAATCCAGAGAAAAGGTAGGGAGATGCCTACAGTTGGAGCTGGCAGAAGGATGAGGTGTCTGGGGTTAAACTGAGCTGTGCTGTGTTGGGTGGAGCCCAGCGGGGCCTAGGAAAGAGTCAGTGGAGCTCCAGGTGGGCCAAGCCCCACGGTCCTGCCCGTGGGCCCAGGAGTCCTCATGGTGGGTGCTGGATCCTCACCCCAGCTCACCCTGCATGTCCCCTTTCTCTTGTATTCCCTCCCTTGCCTGCCGTGCTCTCCAGCCAACGAGATGACAGTGGGGAAAGTGTACGCAGCTCTCATGATATTCGACTTCTATAAACAGAACAAAACCACCAGAGACCAGATTCACCAAGCTCCCGGAGGCCTGTCCCAGGTACCAGGTTCCAGGAGTTCCAGGAAATAACCCCGAGACTCTGCCACCTTCCACTGTTTGGCAGCAGAGGGGACCCAGCCCCTTCTTGAAGAAGGTGCACTGGGAAAAGGAAGATGAGAGGTTCTTGCGGCCACCTCTCTGGCCCACAGAGTCAGAAACCCCATATAGCCTGTGCTTCCGTTAGTAGGAGGTGCACACAGGCAGGGCCCAAAGAGGTTCAAACCGACTGCCCAGGGTCATGATGTGTCCCACTCATGCCTCTGGCTGGGATAGTTTGGAGGACTTTCTTCCAGAGGTCATCCTTCAAAGATGATGACTTCACCACACAGCCAAAACCTTTGGTGACCGTGTGTATACTCTCATCTATAAAATTGTCCTATGTCCAGCACTCAGGACATTCACCCCCAGGGTGCGAAGTGTCTGGTGTCCACACTCCAGCCCTGAAATCTCCTCCAAATTCTGCTCAACCTGGGACTCTGGCAGCCTCTACCAATCAATCCAAGTTGATAATGAGATGAAATCTTGTTGCCATTTGTAATCAGATCCAGTCCCCAAATTGTGTAGGAAGGGAAACTGAGGCTCCAACAAATGAAATGACTGTCCTGAAGTCACTTACAGGCCAGACTGGGAATGGGCTTCTGATGGGCAAAGGGCAGGCCCAGGGATCCCCATCCTGCCCTGGGGGTTCCAGACAGGTGGCCGAGCACCTCGGTGCCCAGGATCCATGGGGCGTCCCCGGCCTCAGAGACCCTCCTCCTGGCGCCCCTTCTGCAGATGGGCCCCGGGTCCCTGTTCCACCCTCTGAAGGCCACGCTGGAGCAGACGCAGCCGGCCGTGCTCCGCAGAGCCTGGGTTTTCCTTCGGCAGAAGAGCTCCGCCTCCCTCAGCAATGGCGGGGCAGTTGTGAGTACCACCGGGCAGGGCGTGGGGCCTTGGCGGGAGGAGGGCAGGGGTCCCCCCAGGGCTCCCGTGGGCAGTGCCCCAGGACAGGGAGCCCTCGGGTCTCACCGCCACCCAGCCACACCCACCTCCACCCAGACGCTTCGCGGTGGGTCCAGCTGGTCCAGTCTGCCGCCGGAGCCGGTTGTGTGGTGCGTCTGAGGCTAATTCCTGTAACAGTAGACAGGTGCTCTGACGGCACTGGGGTCACCTGATTTAGACAGTCTGTTATTCCATCCCATGCCTCCCACTGTGGGAGCCTGTTTCTCTCTCAGGTGAGGGCTCCCCCCTGCTTCCTCGCTGGCCTTCGGTGCCTGCAGACCATTAAGAAGGTATCTGTTTCCACCTCAGCTTCTCACCGCTTTTTATTAACGGCCTGTTAGTGTTCTCATCTTCCTTTAAGACACTTTCCCTCTCAGATCTCCATTTTGATATTGATGTCTGTTTTGTAGACAAATTAGCAAGGTCTTTCCCTATCACGTAACTCTTGGTAACAACCCCAAAACCAAGTGATCCAGAATAGGCATCCCTGTGGCACTCTGAGGAGTGGTAGCTGGTGCCAGGCTGAGCCGCACTGGAGGGCAGAACCCTCTCAGCCACCTCCCCCAGTTAGAGGGGCGTGTCTCACATCTGCTAACATCCCGTTGGCCAAAGCAACTCATTGGTTGAGCCCAAAGCAGGAATGTGCGCTCTGTCTCACCGGCAGGGGCTGAGGGTGGGCCTCACAACCACTTGCCATCCTGGAGAACCACAAGGCCAGGCAGCAAGCATGGCTAGGGCTCCCGGTTTCTTTCTCTCCTGTGCATGTTCTGGACACTCTTTTTGAAGCCTGGTTTTGGGTCATGGACTGTGGATCAGATAGCTGCCATACTTGGGCAGCCAGCCCTAAGTGCTTTGGCAGTGCTTTGGGCCTGGGCCTGGGCCCGGGCCAGCTCCTGTGGGACCGGTGGGCCCAGGACAGCATATTCTCACCTCCTGTGTCCGGGCTTGTTGTGTGGGGAGGCCGGAGAACAGCCCGAGGGGAAGGGTTAGGGTGCAGGCGTTCAGGCGTCTCTTTGTGCCCCATTGGCCAAAGCAAGTCACCTCCCTAGCCCGAGCTCATGGGACAGGAGTTGACACTGTGACGGCACAAGTCCAGAGGTGGAGAGGCCACAGGACACCGGGAGAACCTAAGCACAACTGGTAACGCTCCCGTGTGAAAACCGCACTCTTGAGTGCGTGCAGGCCCTGAGGGCTGGCCTCCCGGCGCCTGGGAGCCCCCGTGTTCCCACACTCTCCTTTCTCCATGCTGATTATGATCCCATTTGTGCATTTAAAGTTAAACAGTGGATTCTGAGTGTCCATGTGTGTGTTGGAGGAGATGGGGTGGGGAGGTGTCTTTGTGGACTGATCTGAGCCGGGCTTTTGGTTCAGGAAAATGAACGTCGCTTATTTCCAGGGTTATAATTTCTACACAAATCAGTTACCACCCTTTTTTGTTGCATGTGAGAGAGGGCCCAATCTACTGGGGCCAGGCAGTGGGGGCATTTACTGAGCCTTCTGATGGCTGGTGTAAGTGCCCACCCGGCCTCGGCATGATGTGACCTCAGAGGTGACCAGGCCTTGGGGTCAACATCCGTCCTCCTGGCCATGCTTCCTCTCAGGGTCAGCCTTTCCTGAGGCTAGAGCAGCTCCAGACAGCACAGTGCAGGGGAGATGCTTGCAACTTGAGAAGATGAAGGATGTTCTCAGAAACCCCAGTGATGGTGGGTCTGGTCATCAGCGTGGCCAGCTTAGGCCATCCGGCTTCACCTCTGAGCTCAGTGTGATTGTTGCCACTCAACCTGGGTGATGGAGAATGTATGTGATGCCTCATTGTACACGAGAACGAGCAGAAACACAGGCAAATGCTGGGCTGTTTTGGTGCCCCTTGGGTGACACGATAACAAAGACAAACACTGACAAGGAGAGGGCAGGCGGTTAGGTTGCGTGTGGTGGGGAAGGCCTCCAAAAGTGGTCTCACCAAAGGTGACACTTGTGCCTAGACCTCAGGGCAGGAAGGCCTCCGTGGCTGGGGTCAGGGGGGCTGGTGAGTAGCCGTGGGCCATCAGGGCTGATGGAGCAGCCGCGCAGGCTGGGTGCCTCACCCGTGTGCATGTGTGTGGCCTTGTCCCACCGCACATGTGAGCCCCTGTCTAGGCCAGATGTCCCCAGACTAGGGTCCCCTCTCTGCCCATCAACTCTGAGTGGGCACGACCATTGCTGTACCTCAACTGGAGAGTGGCCACATTCAAGGGGCCTCCTTCCTCTGGGCTCCTTCTAGCCCAGAACAGGGTCGGGGTGGAGGTTTCTGGCAGGTGGGAGCCAGGTTCTGTGGCCCATGGACCTCCAGGCCCACAGGACAATCCTCTCTCCTCCACACACATACCCAAGAGGGTGGCATCAAGGAGTTGGTCTCTTGGGCACTCAGAGGACCCAGGAGGTGCCCTGCGAGGTGACGACGCCCCTGGAGCGTGGCCACTTCACGGAGATCCCAGTGGTGCAGACAGGAAAACCGGTGAGGGCTCCCAGGGCTGGGGGCCGAGTGGGGGGTGGGGTGAGAGTGGGAGGGTGAGGGCGAGAGCAGGATTGGGGGAGGCTGGCATGGGAGAGAAGGTGAAAGTGGGATGGGGGAGGGTGTGACTGGGGGGCTGCTGTCCCCCCAGGCTGTGGTTGTCCAGATGCAGAGCATGGCCCTGAGAGGCTCTGACGGGGAGCCCCAACCCGGGCTGGAGAGCCAGGGCCTAGCGGCCTCCATGCCCTGCCTGGCAGTGGAGACTCAGGTGGGTGGTCTGGGAGGGTTGGGGTCATGGGAGGGGGGTTGGGGGTGAGGAGACTTGGCATGGGGGAGCTTGTGTCCCACACGCGGGCTTTGCTGGGGTGGAGCCTCCCTGAATGCACTGTAGCCTGGACACCACCGGCCCTGTTTGGAACCCTCAGAACACGATGCTGGCCTCGAGAGGTGTGGCCAGGCCAGGAAGAGTCCCCACTGCCTCGTGTCACTGACCCAGCCCTTCCCTGTTTCTGGGACACGCCTCTCCCATTCCAGCTCTTCACTCCCCCAGAAATCACACACAGGGCCTCCTCAAGCCACCCTTTTCCCTCATGTCCTCTCGGAGGCCCTGGGGGTGACCCTGCTCCCTCTCTGGACACTGGACGTTCTTTCTCTGGGACTCGCTTGACCACCTGGCAGGAAGCCCCTGGCCAGGGGGCTGCAGCACTGTTTCCCAGGCTCAGCCCCTGGGTTGAGCATTCCTCTTCCAACCCCTCACTCCCCCGTCTCTGCCCACTGCGCCTGGTGCCCTCCTGGCCTGGCCACGTCCCTTCGGTGCCATGCTGGCGCCTCTTCTCCCTCCTTGACGCTTGAGCCCGAGCAGTGGCTCTGGGTGAGCCCATTTCCGTGGGTTGTGCTTTCAGCCCTGGGGGAGCAGCCTCACGGTGCTGGATGGACGGAAGGGCTGGCACAGTGGTCTCACCATGGCTGCCAGGGCAGCTCTGGGCCCCACCCAGGATCCTTCCAGCCAGGCCAATAGCCTCCCTCTTCCTGGCACCCTCCCTGTCCTGTAGGGATGCTGAGGCCAAGAGGCCTCCTGGGCCCTGCCCGGCCTGGGAGAGACAGACAGGCACACAAACAGCATTTTGTGCAAAGAGTGCTTCTGAAGAAGCGGTGGGTCTCGGGTGGGCAAGAGCAGTCCAGGGAGAGGGAAGGGCTTGGTGGTCCCTGAACCCCAGCCCCGCAGTGGGCCTCCCCAGGGACCCTGCCAGACCACAGGCAAGGCCCTCCAGGGTGCCATGCTCCCTCCTGCCCCCCAGCTCCCTGGGGCACAGCCTCCCTAGTCTGGGGAGATGCCCCAACTTCAGGGATAGAGTCCCAGGCCCATTCTTCCCCATGGGACGAGTCCTGTGGTCTGCCCAGCCCCCGTGTCATGGTGGCTTCCCCACCACCCTGGGCCTCCCTGGACCCCACTCTTCAGGCCGTGCGCCCACCCGTGTCCCCGCCTGCAGCCGACCCCAGACGCCAGCCCCATGAAGCGCTCCATCTCCACTCTGGCGCCCCAGCGCCCCACCCCCGTGGCTCGTCTCTGCAACGCCGCCCTGGACCACGCTCCGGCCAGCCAGGCCGCCCCCCACCATCACCACCGCTGCTATCGCCGCAGGGACAGGAAGCTGAGGTCCCTGGAGAAGGGGCCCAGCCTGTCCACAGACACAGATGGCAGTGCGTGTGAGAGGTCTGTCGAGGGGCGGTGGCTCGAGTTGGGGGTTCAAGAGCACATGGGAACCCTCTTCCTTTCTGCACCTCACAACCCCACAGCCAGCCCTGAGCCTGAGACCAGGCAGGAGCACCCCCCAGCTCTTCCCTGGGACCCTCTGCTGGCCCTGGGGGGCCAGGCCGGGGTGGGGTCTGTCTCGCTGCCGGCTTGGCTGTGCTGACTTCTCCTCTCCCCCGCGCCAGCACCTAACAGCGCCGCGGGGCCACGGCCGCCCCCGGGGGGACGGGCCAGCAGGCTGCCGGTGGGAGCGCAGGCAGGAGCGGGGCCGGTCCCAGGAGCGAAGGCAGCCCTCCTCCTCCTCCGAGAAGCAGCGCTTCTACTCCTGCGACCGCTTTGGGGGCCGTGAGCCTCCACAGCCCCAGCTCCCCCCCTCAGCAGTCACCCCCCCACCCCGTCGCCAGACGCTGGGCAGGAGCCAGGACCCCCGAGACAGGTATGTGGGCCTCAGGACACCGCCTCGCCCGCGCTCGCTGGGGTCCGGGAGGTAGCCCCTTCCCGTCCTTGTTCCTAGGCCCAAGCCTGCGCTCCTTGCTTCCCGGGCCCGTCCGTCCCGCCGGGCGGAGCCCTGGCCCTCCCGCTGTCCAATCCCTTCTTTGCTTTCCTTCTGACAGAGGTGGGCTGGGCTGTGGTCTCCTGGTCCCTGGCCCTGTGCCTATCCCTTGCTGTCACCACCATCCCCAGACTGCCATCCCACCCTCCTGGGGCCGCCCCGGGTCCATCCCAGCTGCCCGCCCCCGCCCCCCGCCGTAGCTCTCCCTGTGCTGTGCTCTGTTCTCCCTGTCCTTTGACTGGGGTTTGCTGTGTTCCCGTTTCCTGCAAGGCAGTGCTTCAGCGAACGGGAGCCCCCTGCTGCCAACATCTGGTGCTAGCACCCGTGGCCGCGGCGGGCGGAGGCAGCAGCCCCAGACCCTGCTGACCCCCCGTCCCAGCATCGCCTATAAGACGGCCAACTCCTCGCCCGTCCACTTTGCTGGGGCTTATACCAGCCTCCCTGCCTTCTCCCCAGGCCGGCTTAGCCGTGGCCTTTCAGAACACAACGCGCTGCTCCAGAGAGACCCCCCTCAGCCAGGCCCTGGCCCCCAGCACTCGGATTGGCTCCGACCCGTACCTGGGGCGGCGTCTGGACAGCGAGGCTGCTGCCCACACCCAGCCTGAGGACACGCTTACCTTCGAGGAGGCCGTGGCCACCAACTCGGGCCGCTTCTCCCGGACTTCCTATGTGTCCTCCCTGACCTCCCAGTCCCACCCCCTCCGCCGGGTGCCCAACGACTACCACTGCACTCTGGGGCTCAGCTCTGGCGGGGGCGGCCGGGGCGGCACAGCTACCACCACCCCGACCAAGACCACTGGTGCTAGCCGCACCGCGACCGGCGGGCGCGTCCCAGGTGATGAGTTTTATCATCCGCGCTGGGCTCCGGGGGCGCTCGGGCGCTGAGGCGGGGGCAGCAGCCCCGGGAGGAGAGCCTCGCCCCTGTGTCTCCTCCCTCACGCTGGGTGGAGCGGTTTGTAGAGGGATGTGGCTCCCCCTCTACCTCTCTCGCGCTGCCTCCCTGGGTCTCACAGCTCAGAGCCTACACAGGACGCGGCTGTGTGTGCTGAGCTGCACTGAGTGAAGGACCCACAACCGAGGTGTGTGCTGGCAACGTTTTGCAGGAGGTCTGAATCTTGTGCGGATCATCCTTCATCCAAACGTGTGGTGCAGAGGAGCGGGCGAGACCTCAGGACAGAGTCGGTGGTAAACTGAGCAGGTCTCGTCAGCCCCCGCACACCAACAATCCGGTGGCGCCCTTCGTACCTAAAATGGCAAATAGGCACTAGAAACACACGCCGATGCTCTGTCCTCTCCCAGACACAGTCAGCCCTGACAGGGACCAAATCTGGACAACGTTCTTGCTGTTGGTTTTGATTTTTATTCACGACACCCTTCACTCGTTTGTTGACTCTATATACTTGATCAGAAAATAAAAATAAAAAGAACAGAATAACGGGGAAGGGAATGTTAACATGACTGTAAAACATCAAACCTATAGGAGGATCTCAGCCTCTCAGGATGCGTGTTCTCGGCTTGCTCGAGGAGATGCTCTGTGTCCAGTCCAGGCGGCCAACCAGACCACCCCGGCTCCCGTGGCTCTCGACCAAGTGCCTGACCTCCTAGCCCCTCGCGCAGGCTCCCGGGGGCGGGATGGGAGACCTGTGTGAACTGCGAGTGGGCTTTGTGGAAACTATTCCAAACAGCAACTGAGTAGAAAGCGGATGTAATTGAGAACAGGCAGAAAACATCCAGTAGGTCCGTCGTAGTTGGAATGAAGTGGCCGTTTGCCCTTTTTCCTCGAACCAGTAGAGGTTGCAGGGCATGTGTAGCATGGCCCGCGTGGGCCGGTCAGTCTTTCTACACCCGATTCTCAGGGACGGGGTGCCTGAGAGGCAGGGCGCAATCTCTGTAGTTGTGCAAATTTCTTTTCACAGAAGACTCATCAGGGAGAGGCTGGGGGGAAGTGGGGGAGATTGGATGGGGTGGGGGCAGGAGGAGTGCCTGCATCTGAGTAGGTGAGGGCAGCTGGGAACCAAATGGAAATGAGGCCGGAGTTCGGAGGAAGGAGCAGCTCAGCTGCAGCTGCTGAGCTGGGCATCTGAGCCCACACTCTTTCTGGCACAAGAGGTGGGAAAGCAGGCAGCCAAACAAAGTGTTGCTTCAAGGCCACATTCAAAAGAGAAAGACCACTGTTAGGATGTGGTGCATAAAACACTTTGTTTTGTGAACAAAAGGAGCATTTAGATGAGTAGATTCTGGTGTGTCCTCCATATTTTGAAATGTGAGATGATCTCTTTGCTGGATCATTTGAATGTTCCCATTGGCTTTTACCCCATGATTCTCCTAAAGAAACTTGGAGTGTGATGTGTGTGTGTGCGTGTCTGTGTGTCCCCATAAGTGGATGCTGTTAACCCATAGGGCTATGCAACAAGACACACGTTTAATATTAGAAATAAAACACACAAGACCGCCACCTGTTCTAGGGTTTGAGCATGATTGTGACCAAACCATTTTATAGAATTTCCTTACTCGAAGGCAAAACACTCTGAAACTTTAAAATAACAGAGTATTTTACTCAAATAAGATATAATTAAAATCGGAATCTTGGACTGTGCATGTCATCCCTGGCTCCTGTTGCAGAGCAGAAGGATGTGTATTTTGGTACTGATGTTTTGTCTCTGGTCCCCCAGCCCATATTATTTTGAGTGTATTCATTCTGTGCAGAACCACAGCTGCTTCCCCAGGCCATGTTGGGCAGAGAATCCACTTTTCCGGACCCACACAGCCATGCTGGCTTGTCTGGATTCTTCTAGACACTGGAATTGGTGAAAATTACAGAGAGCGGGGGATATACTGTCTTGTTTTCCCGACTCTGCGTTTTTGTTTCTGTACTGTCTCTTCTCAGCTGTCACGTTTCCCCCAAAATCTCACAGTGAGTTGCCAGATTTGAAGTGCATCAACCAGTTGTCTGCATCTGGAACCAGTCAAGCAGTGGCTGTAGTTTGAATAAGTTATGTGTGCATGTAAAATATATACATATGTACATACATTCAAGTATGTGCATGACATGTATATCTTCATACTTTTTGATAAAATGTATTCATTTGTTAATTTTTAATTATATTTGATATAAATCAAGGGTTTGTTCCAAAACTTTATATTTAAGAACAGGGTTTAAAAAAAACAAAAACAAAAAGGGAAGTCCCAACTATGCAACACAACTGGGACTTGCTTTAAAAAAAAATTCTGTGATTGACTAGTTTGCTGCCTGAGTAATATTTATCAGCCAAACTTTGGATTCTGCTATTGTTTCTACAATGACATTTTGTATGAAGCAAAGTCCTTGGATTAAAATAAAACTTAGCAAAACATCAAAAACAAAACCCCACCATGCTGCTGGGTGATATATGCAAGGGGTGCGGATCCAGGCGGATGAGCCATCTCTGTGGGTATGGGGCACGGGGGCAGAGTGCACAGGGCTCAGAAGAAGGTGAGAACCTCTTCAACTTGCTCTGCGACTGATAGGATGCAAGGGTGGATTAGACCCAGCTTCATGGTGAGGATCAGGGTAGGCTTGTGGCTGGAGGAGCCAGGATAAGGACTCACGGGGGATGTGGTTGTGTTTTAGGGTTAGGAATATAGTTTGGGAGTTGAGCAGGCATTGGCTGAGGTTTGGGGTGGCTGTGTTGAGTGGGTTAGTGGTTAGAGGTTAGAGTTAGGTTTGGGGTTGAGGTTGGGGTGTAAGTTAGAGTTGGGGTTAGGAATTAGAGGTTAGGGTTAGGTTACAGGCAAAGGATTTGTCTATATAACCACTAACAGTGTAGGATTATGTGGGTATAATAATTAAGGCTTTGTTTAGTTTACTGTACATTAGAGTTCATTTAGAAAAGGCATAATTGAACAGGCTTAGGTTTCAGACAACAATGAAAATTGTGGTTCTAATTACACTGGGAAAAGGGATTGGAGTAGGGTTCAAATTTTTAGTCTGTTCTGATATGGGCCTATATTTGGATTAGGGTTAAGGGTGGTGTAGGATCATGGTCAGGCTCAGAGGTTAGGGTTAGGGAGTAGAGTAAGGTTCAGAGTTAGAGGGTCAGGAGTAAAGATAGAAATTCAGGCTCAGGGCTCAGGGTTAGAATGTAGGGTCAGGGTCAGGGATAGAGGATCAGGGACAGAATTAAAGGGTACATTAAGAGGATGAGGGGCTTCCCTGGTGGCGCAGTGGATAGAACTCTGTGCTTCCAGTGCAGGGGGCCTGGGTCTGATCTCTGGTCAGGGCCCTAGATCCCACATTCATGCCGCAACTAAGAGTTTGCATGCCACAACTAGGGACCCCGCATACCACAACTAAGGAGTTGGCAAGCTGCAACTAAGGAGCCCACAAGCCATGACTAAGGAGCCCTGGAGCCACATCTTAGGAGCCTGCCTGCTGCAAACTAAGACCAGGTGCAACCAAATAATAATAATAAAAAAAAGAGGATGAGGTTTTGAGGGATTAGAGTTAAAGGATGCAGGCTAGAGGGTCAGGGTTAGAGGGTTAGGTTAGATGGTCTGAGTCAGGGTCAGGGTAAGGGTTAGGAGTTTACAGGTCAAGGTTGAGTATCTAGGGGCTAGGGGTTAGGAGTATTAGGGTTTCGGTTTACAGATGAGGAGGTTAGGGTTAGGGAGTTAACAGTAGAGATTTGGGCATTAGGGTTAGTGGGTTAGTGGTAAGCATAACTGGCCCATGACCCCCCTAACCCCACACCTCTGAGTCCTCTAGGATGGACAGGACTTGCCCTGGGTCACTCATGAGTGTGGGCTTCACCTGGACCGCTGGTTATCTACCTCCCATCCTGGAACCTAATAGCAGAAGAATGAAATGTCTGCTCTGGTCACTGACTGTTTCAGATCCAACTCAACCTCAGTCAACAGTTGTTAGGGCCTCAGAAGTCCACAGGGTTTCCTCCTACCATCTGAACTGGAAAGAGTAGTGCTGGCCCCACTTGGCCTGGGCAGCCCTGGTCCAGCACAGGCCTGACTGAGGTCATTCCATGGTCATGTTATGAATTTATACAGAACTTGGTGCAGCGACCTTCCAGCCCCCAGGTGCTGCCTCCTGAGGGCTGGTGAGGCCCTCCTGGGACTGCAGGCATCCTTTGTCCCATCTGAGTGGGCATCAATAGACATCAAGTCTCAGGACAGCCCTTGACCTCTGACCATCCAGGCAGTCATCTGTGGTCCTCCAGCTCAGGCCAGTCTGGTCCCTGTCAAGCCTCTGTGGCCAATTACTGAGTTGACCATGCTTCTGGGCAATTGAACAGCTACCTGGGCAGCACAGACAGCCCTTTGGGATGTTTCAGTTACTAATATCCATGTGGTTGAGAAAAGGGCCTCCCCCTCACAGGCTCATAGCCTGCCAAGAGAGGTAATAACCATCTAAATATTTGAGTGTGTCCCTGACACAACAACCATACAGCAGACCATGGCCTTGCAATCCTTTGGGCTTCCAGCTGTAACAAACTTTTGATTTTCATACTCATGAAGTGTCAAAGATACGGGAGCAACTGGGCCACCCAATGGACAGTTGCACACTGAGGCTGCATGGTCTTGGAGAGCCATGTGCACCCATGTGGGCTCTGAAAGCTGTCAATTATGGATTCTATGATATGGAATAATCCTTGAGCCTTCCACTGCTTCATTGAGCAAGAATTTCCTAACCACCATAGCATTTAGTCTCTGCTCTTTGTAAAAGAGGGAGGAGACTGGATAAATGAGCAATATTGTTCTTGGGGGATGGGTGAGTAATGTGGCCAGGGGGCAGGTGTGACTCCTGGGCTCCCACCACCAGAGACATCAATGAGGGCTGTGCCTTTTGCAAGAGGAAGAGGTTCTTGCTGTTGTGGGAGCAAGAGCACTGGGTGGGTGGCTGCAGCTCCTGACCCTAAATCAACCACTTCCTTTCTTGGCCTTCAGACCCCACAGCTGTGCAGTGGGCTGTCAGTGATGTGGAATCTGCCGCTTTCCCCAAGCCAGCTTCTGTTCTCATGCCAAAGTCCAGAACCTCAGCTTTCCTTTGGGAACTTCTTACCTGTTTCCAGTCCAAACAGTTCCAGAGGGCTGATGCTACATTCCATCCACCTTGAAGATGGGCATACGATCCACATCTAGCCAATCCCATGTTCCATCCTATGGGTGCTCTGATGGGTTCAAGGACAATGCTATGACCCAAACCAGCCCAATGACGTTTATTTTATTTTATTTTTTGTCCATGCTGTGCACGCGGGATTTTAGTTCCCCGACCAAGGATCGAACCTGTGCCCCCTACATTGGGAGCGCAGATTCTTAACCACTGGACCACCAGGGAAGTCCCATCCCCTCATTTTCAAAACTGCTATGGATTTAAAGCACACAAGATGATTGTGGTATGAGTGGCCTTTTCAGTATGACTTCTTTGACTTAGAATGTTTTCAATGTTTATCCATGTTGTAACATGTATTATCAGTGCTTCATTGATTTTTAAAATTGTGGTTAAAAATACATAACATGGGGATGGGGGGCAAGTGGAGGGAACGGCCCAGATGCACATCATTCACGGACCCTCTGGACTGGAGGGACTCGTGACAGCCGGAGCCCAGAAATCCGGGGATGGATAAGACACAGCGTCCCCTCCAATTCCTGTAAGCACCCCTTGCTCCATCCTGCGCCCAAATACCTCAGCTAGGCCCTCTCCCCACTCTACACTCCAAACTCAGCCGGAACAGACCTCTGCAGCCGCAGCTCCCCACCCTGCAGGAGCAGCTCAGAGGTCCTGTCCCCCTTTCCTCTGAGGGCCTCTTTTGGGTGTCCACAAAAGTATTTGATCGCTCAGGACAAAGCTGGTAGAGGACAGCGGGATGGCTGAGCCGGGCGCGCCGCGCTTTCTCCTGACCTTCGACTTTGACGAGACTATCGTGGACGAAAACAGCGACGACTCCGTCGTGCGCGCGCCGCGGCGGGCCAGCGGCTGCCTGAGAACCTGCGTGCCACCTAGCGCGAGGGCTTCTACAACGAGTACAGGCAGCGTGTCTTCCAGTACCTGGGCGAGTAGGGCGTGCGGCCGCGGGACCTGCGCGCCATCTACGAGGCCATCCCCCTGTCGTCCGGCATGGACGAGCTGCTGCAGTTTGTGGCCTAGCAGGGCGCCTGCTTTGAGGTTATTCTCATCTCAGACGCCAACACCTTTGACATGGAGAGTGCGCTGCGCGCCGCCGGCCACCACGGCCTGTTCCGCCGCATCTTCAGCAACCCGTCGGCGCCCGACCCTTGGGGGATGCTGGCGCTGCGGCCCTTCCACGCGCACAGCTGCGCTCGCTGCCCCGACAACATGTGCAAGCACAAGGTGCTCAGCGACTACCTGCGCGAGCGGGCCCACGACGGCGTGCACTTCGAGCGACTTTTCTACGTGAGCAACGGCGCCAACGACTTCTGCCCCATGGGGCTGCTGGCAGGCGGCGACGTGGCCTTCCCGCGCTGCCGCTACCCCATGCACCGCCTTATGCAGGAGGCGCAGAAGGCCGAGACCAGCTCCTTCCGCGCCAGGGTGGTGCCCTGGGAAACCTCCACCGAAGTGCGCCTACACCTGCAGCAGGTGCTGAGGACGTGCTGAGGACGTGGCCTGCCCGGGCCCGGGCGGGGTGGGGGTGGGGCGGTGGGGGTCGGGAAAGAGAAAGCTAATTTTATTACTCCCTTTCCCTTTCGTTTTGGTATATCCCTCCGGGATTTCCCGGAATCCCAGGTTGGTCCATTTGGGGACTGGAGGAGGGAGTTGGGAGCTATCCCCATCTGTGCAGTTAACCCAGCTCGGCTGCCTCCCTCAATTCCACTGCAAGCGAATTCCGGAGTCTGGCCCCACCAGGGTGGCACGCATATCTGAGCAGGCAGCAGTGTTTCCAAAAAACTTGTCCTCCCAGCTGGGAGGACGGGGTTTCCTGTCAGGGTAGAGAAGGAACATGTCCCGCCGCGTTGCGGTTAACTGTTGCCTTGGGCTGCATGGCCTCCCTCCTCCAGTCTTCTGTCCAGGGGACCCAGGCCCTAGAATGTCCCACCCCCGACCTCCCCCGCACCGGACTCCCCGCGGAGAGAGGTGGCGCTCCTTGCCGACGGTCCCAGGTCTAGATCTTGCTTTACCTGCTGTGACCCTACACTACACTCCTTGCCCACAACCCCCACCCTGTCAGCATCCCCACAGGAAAAAAAGCTGGAGGGAACAGTCACCTGCTGCTGGTGGAAAGAGGTAGCACACTGTCCCGGGGCTCGTGTCTGGCCAGCCAGGGACCTCACAGAGCCCGAAGAGAAGATGTCTCCTTGCACCCCAGCCTCGTCTATGCAGCAAGAAACCAGGGACTTAACCAAAGTCCTCCCACTGACTGGGCCCTCTGAGTGCCCCTCCTCCCGTATGGAACAGAAAGCCATGATGCTTTAAAGCAGAGCCAGTGGAAACCCAAGGCCCACCTCCCTCTTTTGGTGTTTCAGAGCTGTAAAGGAGGTGAAGGCGCAGAGGTGTGCAAGATCTCTCACGCTGCAGTCTGAGGGATGAGGGCGAGGTGATCTCTGTTCTCAGAGAGCCCCACTTAAGTGAGGGAGCTGGTCCCCACTCTTGGAGGAGTGCCCAGCTTGGGGAACCAAGACTGAATACTTAACAAAGCAAGCAACAGGCAAAAGAGCAGAGTGAATCCCACCTTCGCAGAGGGGCACAGGGGTCTAGTGTGGAGGGCTCCATGAGCACCGAGGAGATGGGAGATACTGCTGCTTAGGGCAGGCAGAGGAGGCTCAATTAGCAGGAGCCGTAAAGTTGGTTGCCTTTCAGTCCCTCGGCCCGCTAGCCTTGCAGGGCAATCATCAGGAGGTCATCAGAATTTTATTCAAAGTTGGCACTTGCAGCTGGAGACCCTGTCTTGCATGGCGTAAGGGTCCCTTGTGGATAAGGTCACCAAACTCCTTGGCTTCCAGTTCTTTCCTGTCTCCAGCAGGCCTCTGGGTACCTCCTCTGTCTTTACCAGGACCCATTCCCACTGCAATGGGGGGAAGGAACAGACACAGCTCACAGCCCAGGAGGTGTGCAGGACTGGTCCAGTCTTGACTGGAGCAGGCTTTGGTGTGGCAGTCAAGAGGCTCACTCAAGGCGGTGCTTGGGTCAGCATCCCAGAGATCCCAGGCTGTCAGCAGCTGGGCTGCACATAGTTCCCGGGGAAGAATCCAGACCCCTCTGAGCCAATGCCCTCACACCAGCCATCAGAGTAGCGGCGGTTGATGCAGATAATGGTGCCCTCAGAGAAGGAGAGTTCGTTGTACTTCTGGCGGGTGTATGGGTTCAGTGTCACCACTGCAGGGCGGGAGGAGAGGGGTGCCATGAGATGTGCCTCCTGCCCCGCCACAGGGATGCTTGTGCCCACGTACTGGACTCTAGGGGGCAATGTGGAGAGTGGGGCAGGAGATGCCTTCTTCAAAGCCCCAGGACTCCTCCCCAGCTGAGCTAATATTCAGTATCAGGCCAGCTGCTTCCCTCCTCTGTGGCGGTGCGGTGGGGTGGAATAAAAGGCTCCACAAGTGTGACACAGGCCATCCCCTCCACTCCAAGAAACTTCAGTGTTTGAGAGCAGGGCTTTCAGCCCCCGTTCACCCTGGTCCTCCCACAATGTCTCTAGCAGGTGCTGGAGGTATTGCTCAGTAGGTGCTCTAGTAGGTGCTCAGTAAATACAGTAACATTGAACAGTGTAGACTTGGCCGAGTGAGCCTTGGGCAAGTCACTTAGTTTAACCTCTCAGGCTCAGCTTCATCTGCTAAATGGGAGTGTGAAGATCCTAGGAGGTTAAGTAAAAGTGAGAAAATGGATGAAAAGCTTTGACTCTGGGGTCTGGTATAAAGCAGTGGCTAAATTATGTTAACCCCCCCCCTCCGCATATAACATAACATTTACCATTTAAATCATTTTGAGCATACAGTTCTATGGCATTAACTACATTCACGTTGTTGTACAAATATTCTCAGCATCCACCTCCAGAACTTATTCATTTTCCCTATGGGAAATTCTGTATCAATTTCTCTAAATTTTTGCCAACACTTGTTATTTTTAGCTTTCTTGATTATAGGACTTTTAGTGTGTGGAGGGGTATGGCGTTGTGGTATTAACTTGCATTTCATCATGACTAATGATGACTAACATCTTTTCATGTGCTTGTTGACCATTTGTATGTCTTATTTGGAGAAGGGTCTTTTCAAGTCCTTTTTCCATTTAAAACATTGGGTTGCTTGCCGAGTCCCGCCAAGCGCTCCTCCTGGCGACGTTGGTGTCGGTGAGCCCAGCCTGGAGCGGTCTCCGCGCCGCAGGGGCCCGCGCCCCGGGGCATCGCTAGCGGCCTCTCAGGGGCGCCGCTTCCTTTCTCGAGCTCGTAGGAGAGGAGACGCCCGACCCCCGGCGCCCGTGCCCGGAGCGCCGAGATCGTGCTGTGCCGCGCGGACGTGGCGCCGCAGGGGCGGGTTTTGTTCGGCATTGGCTGCGGCGGTCTGCGCGCCTCTCCCGGAAGTGGGCGTCCCGGCCAGAGGGCACCTGGCGCGGGGCGTCCTCGGGGCTCTTCGCCGTCGGCGCCGCGAGAGCCGGCGGGGGTCTAAGGAGCCAGCGCGCGGCGGCTGGGAACGACCCGTCCCGTGGGTCCCTGGCACCCCAGTGGCATTCGAGCGCGGAGCGGAGGGCCGCGGACCACAGGTAAGGGGACAGGGGTTGGTGGGGGTGGGTGGAGGAAGGAACGACGAATTACACCAGAGCTGTTCGGTACAGTCGCGGAGCTCCCTAACTTGGCGGCAGCAGGAAGGGCTCGCCTTTGGAGTAAAGGCTTTGAGGACGAGCCCGAGCCTACCCACTCCCGTTTTACAGAACATCTGCAGGTGTAAAGCTCCCTCGTGCGCGGTTTTCCTAAGCAGCCAAGTGCCCCTCCCCCGCGATGTCTCTGCAAGCAGAACCTGAGAGGGGCCGGGTGCCTCGAGAGACTCGCCCTTGGCCCATGGGAAGTCCAAGGGATTTATCCTGCATGGTGATTTCACCTGCTGGGACCCCCCCCGCCTCCCGCCACCCCGCCAACCCCCACTCTGGCCAGCTGGCCCAGCCCTGGTTACTGCACTTCTCCAGCCCAGGCCGGCCCTTGGCCACCTGCTGGGATGGGAAAGGGAAGGGTGTCAGAATTTCACCTTAGAAACTTGCCAGGGGGTGTGGATTTAAACACATAGTGGTCACTCTGGCAGAAGGGAAGGGAGGAGGGCACCTTGTTGCCCTTTCTTGTGGAATCGGTGGCGCTTCCGCTGAGAGGGACCTCTCCAGTGTTTGGTGTATTGGAACTGAATAATTAGAACTTGTACAATTTTCAAATTATGTGGTACTTGAATTTAAAAGCAAAACCCCTAGAACCTCTAAGTGTTTTAAAATTGAGGTCTAAAAATTGAAGGTCTGTTTTGCTTCCACTATGACATTATATTAAGAAATGTGCATATATTGAGAAGAGAGTCAGAAAAGGGAAGCAAACAAAAATCTCACTGCGGAGGCCATGGGAGTTAAGTTGTAAATGCTGCTGGCTTTCAGTAGCCTGCAGCCATTCTCTTCCTGTAGCTGATGGGATACAAAACTCTACTGGATTGTTCTTTGCACGGGATAGTCTTGTTTTGCAGAAATTCAGCTCAGAGCCATCTTTTGATGTATAAGAATTTCCCAGATTAGGCCCCCAGGCAGATCCTGGAGGGCCAGGGGGATTCCTTGCTTCATTATACCTGTCTGTTGGAGTGGAAAACAGCAATGACATAGGTTTCTTTAAATCTGCTTTTTGGTCTATCATCCAGAGCTTAGAGTAGCTACTTCCTCTCTCCCTCAATAGGGTTGTATTCCTGGAATGAATTATAGTCAGATGACCTTGTTTTTACAGGTGAGGGTCAGGGTCAGGGTCAGGGGTCGGGGGTCGGGGGCTGGGGTTAGGGTTAGGGTTTACGTTTAGAGTTAGGGTGGGAGTTAGGGGTTAGGAGTTAGGGTTAGGATTAGGGGTAAGGGGTTAGGGGTGAAGGGTTTAGGGTTAGGGTTAGGGTAAGGTTTAGGATACGGCCAGGGGTTAGGGTATGGGTACGGGTTAGGGTACGGGTTGGGGTACGCTTTAGGGTTAGGGTATGTATTAAACCTCTCCCACTCTCCAGATATCACTTAGCATGTAAAGGAATATTATTTGGGGTCCAGCTATGGAGAAGACTTTAGACACTAGGATAAGACAAAGAACACACACATTATGAATAAATCACATTAGGATTTTGTTTTTAACCTGTACTTTAAAACACTAGTGCTTAGGAAATCTAATGGAGGCAGAAGCAGTAAAGGGTAGTTTTATGGGAATAACATCACAGATTTTGTGTAGAATACACAGATTTTGACTGGTTATAAAGTCAAGTAGGAATGCTTTTGTTCTGAAGATATAAACCCTCTTCTAAATTGAGCTGTTATTGGAAGTTAGAAATTTTTTGTTGCTGTTGTATTGCTTTGTGTTTTCATGATTATTCTGCTTGCATCTCCCTTGTGAAACCTTTGATTTGGGGAAGAGTGCCATTACTGAAAATGAGTTTACGGAATTATTCTCAAAAACAGAAGGAAATGGTTCTCACCTAAATATTAAGAAATGATCTCTATACTGGTGTACTAACAGAATTATGATTCAGGGATAATTCTATGAAATGTAATTAAACACAGTATATATTTTTTTCTTTTAAATTTCCATTGTTACTTTTTAAAAGTACAATTATAATTCAACTTCTTTGTAACAAGTGAAATTTAAAAAGATTAAAGGAAAAGATAATATTTTACCACGTGCCATCCTTTCCCACTCGCTGAAACGACCAGCATAATGTGTAGCATTCTCATTTTATCCAGGTGTTCGTTACATCTGGAACATCATGTTTCTCACTGTAGAAAAACATATTTAGCTCTCACACTTTTTATAGGCTACATAACAGTCCATAGAACAGAAGTACCAAGTATTTCAGACTTAGATTTTGGAGGGACACTCAGGTTACTTTCTGTTTTATTTTGTTGTTCTGCTAATTTGTTTTAACCCCAGAAAAATATTTTTTTAAAGTACAAAAAAAAATTAAGTTAGGGGTAAGGATTAGGGTTTAGGGTACGGGTTAGAGTTAAGGTACAGGTTAGGATTAGGATACAGGTTAGGGTTAGGGTTTGGGTTAGCTTTAGGGTTAAGGTACAGGTTAGGGTACAGGTTAGGGTATGGCTATGGGTTAGGGTTAGGGTATGGGTTAGGGTTAGGATACGGGTTAGGGTACGGGTTCGGGTTAGGGCATCGGTTAGGGTTAGGGTACAGGTTAGGGTTAGGGTACGTGTTAGGGTACAGGTTAGGGTATGGCTTCGGGTTAGGGTTGGGGTATGGGTTAGGGTTAGGATACGGGTTAGGGTACGGTTTAGGGTTAGGGTACAGGTTAGGGTTAGGGTACAGTATAGGGTATGGCTATGGGCTAGAGGTAGGGTATGGGTTAGGTTACAGGTTAGTGTTAGGGTATGGGTTAGGATTAGGGTATGGGTTAGGGTACGGTTTAGGGTACGGGTTAGGGTTAGGGTACGGGTTAGGGTACTGGTTAGTGTTCGGGTATGGGTTAGGATTAGGGTACGAGTTAGGGTACGGTTTAGGGTTAGGGTTAGGGTACAGATTTGGGTATGGCTATGGGTTAGGGTTAGGGTATGGGTTAGGGTATGGGTACGGTTTAGGGTACACGTTAGGGTACAGCTACAGGTTAGGGTTAGGGTACGGTTTAGGGTATGGCTTAGGGTTTGGGTTCGGGTTAGGGTAAGGGTTAGAGTTAGGTTACAGTTTAGGGAATGGCTACAGGTTAGGGTTAGAGTATGCATTAGGGTACAGGTTAGTGTTAGTGTACGTGTTAAGATTAGGGTACGATTTAGGGTTAGGGTGAGGGTACGGGTATGGTTTAGGCTGCCTGTTAGGGTACGGCGACGGATTAGGGTTAGGGTACGGGTTAGGGTATGGGTTACTGTTAGGGTCCGGTTTAGGATTAGGGTAGGTGTCCGGGTATTGTTTAAGGTTAGGGTTAGGGTTAGGGTACAGTTTAGGGTTAGGGTTAGGGTTAGGGCATGGTTTAGGGGACAGGTTAGCATACGGCTATGGGTTAGGGTACGGGTTAGGGTACGCTTTAGGGTTAGGATATTTATTAAACTTCTCTCACTCTCCAGATATCACTTAGAACGTAAAGCAATATTATTTGGGATCCAGCCAAGAAGAAAGCTTTAGACACTAGGATAAGACAAAGAATACACACATTATAAATAAATCTCATTAAGATTTTGATTTTAACCTGTACATTAAAACACTAGTGCTTCAGAAATCTAATGGAGGCAGAAGCAGTAAAGGGTAGTTTTATGGGAATAACATCACAGATTTTCTGTAGAATACACAGATTTTAACAGCTTAGAAAGTCAAGGAGGAATGCTTTTGTTCTGAATATATAAACCCTCTTCTAAGTTGAGCTGTAATAGGATGTTAGAAATATTTTGTTGCTGTTCTATTGCTTTGTGTGTTCAGGATTATTCCTCTTGCATCCCCCTTGTTAAGCCTTTGATTTGGGGAAGAGTGCCATTACTGGAAATGAGTTTACAGAATTATTCTCAAAAGCAGAAGGAAATGGTTCTCACCTAAATATTAAGAAATAATCTCTATACTGGTGTACTAACAGAATTATGATTCAGGGATAATAATTCTATGAAATGTAATAAAATACACAATATATATTTCTTCTTTTAAATTACCATTGTTACTTTTTTAAAGTACAATTATAATTCAAATTCTTTGTAACAAGTGAAATTTAGAAAGATTAAAGGAAAAGATAATATTTTACCACGTGCCATCCTTTCCCACTCCCTGAAACGACCAGCATAATGTGTAGCATTCTCATTTTATCCAGGGGTTCCTTACATCTGGAACATCATGTTTCTCACTGTAGAAAAACATATTTAGCTCTCACACTTTTTATAGGCTACATAACAGTCCATTGAACAGAAGTACCAAGTATTTTAGACTTAGCTCTTTGAGGGACAATGAGGGTACATTCTGTTTTATTTTGCTTTTCTGCTAATTTGTTTTAACCCCAGAAAAATATTTTTTTAAATACAAAAAAAAATTAAGTTAGGGGTAAGGATTAGGGTTTAGGATATGGGTTAGGGTAAGGGTTAGGGTTAGGGTACAGGTTAGGATTAGGGTACAGGTTAGGGTTAGGCTTAGGGTTAGGGTACGGACTATGGTACAGGTAAGGGTATGGCTACGGGTTAGGGTTAGGGTATGGGTTAGGGTACGGGTTAGGGTTAGGGTACAGTTTAGGGTATGGCTATGGGTTAGGGTTAGGGTTATAGTCAGGGTACGGGTTAGGGTTAGGGTATGAGTTAGGATTAGGGTTAGGGTACGGGTTAGGATTAGGTTATGCTTTAGGGTGAGGGTATGTACTAAACCTCTCCCACTCTTCAGATATCACTTAGCACATAAAGGAATATTATTTGGGGTCCAGCCATGGAGAAGACTTTAGACACTAGAATAAAACAGAACACACACATTATAAATAAATCATATTAGGATTTTTTTGTAACCTGTACATTAAAACACTAGTGCTTAGGAAATCTAATGGAGGCAGAAGCAGTAAAGGGTAGATTTATGGGATTAACATCACAGATTTTGTGTAGAATACCCAGATTTTGACTGGTTAGAAAGTCAAGTAGGAATGCTTTTGTTCTGAAGTTATAAACCCTCTTCTAAATTGAGCTGTTATTGGAAGTTAGAAATTTTTGTTGCTGTTGTATTGCTGTGTGTTTTCATGATTTTTCTGCTTGCATCTCCCTTGTGAAACCTTTGATTTGGGGAAGAGTGCCATTACTGGAAATGAGTTTACAGAATTATTCTCAAAAACAGAAGGAAATAGTTCTCACCTAAATATCAAGAAATAATCTCTATACTGATGTACTAACAGAATAATGATTCAGGGATAATAATTCTATGAAATGTAATTAAACACAATATATATGTTTTTCCTTTAAATTTCTATTGTTACTTTTTTGAAGTACAATTATAATTCAAGTTCTTTGTAACAAGTGAAATTTTAAAAGATTAAAGAAAAAGATAATATTTTATCACATGCCAACCTTTCCCACTCGCTGAACCGACCAGCATAATGTGTAGTTTTCTCATTTTATCCAGGTGTTCCTTACATCTGGAACACCATGTTTCTCCCTGTAGAAAACCAGAATTAGCTCTCAGATATTTTATAGGCTACAAAGCCGTCAATAGAACAGAAGTACCAAATATTTCAGACTTAGCTTTTCGAGGGACACTCAGGTTACTTTCTGTTTTATTTCGTTGTTCTGCTCATTTGTATTAACCCCAGAAAAATATTTTTTAAAATACAAAAGAAAAAAAATTAAGTTAGGGGTGATAATTAGGGTTTAGAGTTCAGTTAGGGCATTGGTTAGGGTACAGGTTAGGGTTAGGGTACAGGTTAGGATTAGAGTACAGATTACGGTTAGGGTTAGGATATGGGTTAGGGTACGGGTTGGGTTTAGGGTACGGCTTAGCGATACGGTATGGGTGAGGGTTAGGGCATGGGTTAGGGTTAGGGTACAGTTTAGTGTACTAGTTAGGGAATGGCTACAAGTTAGGGTTAGGGTTAGTGTGCATGTTAGCGTGGGGGTATGGGTAAGGATTAGGGTACAGGTTAGGGTACGTTTTAGGGTTAGGGTACAGTATAGGGTATGGCTATGGCTTAGGGTTAGGGTACGGGTTAGGGTACTGGTGAGGGTTAGGGTATGGGTTAGGATTAGGGTACGGGTTAGGGTATGGTTTAGGGTTATGGTTAGGTTAAGGGTACAAACTAGGGTTAGGGTACAGTTTAGGGTATGGCAACGGGTTCGGGTTAGGGTACAGGTTAGGGTAGGGGTTAGGGTTAGTTTACGGTTTACGGTACACGTTAAGGTATGGCTACGGGATAGGGTTAGGGTACCGGTTAGGGTACGGGTTTGGGATAGGTTACGGGTTAGGATTATGGTACACTTTAGGGTATGGCTACGGGTTAGGGTTAGGGTATGTGTTAGGATACAGATTAGTGTTAGAGTACGGGTTAGGATTACAGTACGGGTAAGGGTAGGGGTTAGGGTATGGGTTAGGGTTAAGGTATGGGTTAGTATTAGGATACGGGTTAGGATTACGGTATGGTTAGGGCAAGGGTTAGGGTTAGGGGTAGGGTTTGGATATGGGTTAGGGTACAGAACAGGGTACGGCTACGGGTTACAATTAGGGTATGTGTTAGGGTATGTGTTAGGGTTAGGGTACGTTTTAGGGTTAGGGTACGGGGAAGGGTTAGGTTACAGGTTAGTGTTAGGGATAGGCTTAGGGTTAGGAATAGGGTTAGGGTTAGGGTACAGGTTAGGTTAGGGCTATGGGTTAGGGTTAGGGTATGGGTTACGGTAAGAGTTAGGGTAAGGGTTAGGGTTATGGTAAGGGTTAGGGTTAGGGTTAGGGAAGGGGTACGGTTAAGGGTACATGTTAGGGTACGACAATGGGTTAGGGTTAGGGTACGTGTTAGGGTACGTGTTAGTGTTAGTGTACGGGTTGTGATTAGGGGACGGGTTAGGGTAAGGCTTCGGGTAAGGGTTAGGGTTCGGGTTATGGTTAGTGTTGGGGCATGGGGATGGTTTAGGGTACAGGTTAGGGTACGACAATGGTTTAGGCTTAGCGTACGTGTTAGGGTATGGGTTAGTGTTAGCGTACGGGTTAGGATTAGGGGACGGGTTAGGGTAAGGCTTCGGGTAAGGGTTAGGGTTAGGGGACGGGGACGGGGACGGGGACGGTTTAGGGTACAGGTTAGGGTACGACAACGGTTTAGGGTGAACATACGTGTTAGGGTAAGGGTTAGTGTTAGCGTACGGGTTAGGATTAGGGGACGGCTTAGGGTAAGGCTTCGGGTAAGTGTTAGGGTTAAGGTTAGGGTTAGGGTTAGGGAACGGGGACGGTTTACGGTACAGGTTAGGGTACGACAACAGTTTAGGGTGAGCGTACGTGTTATGGTACGGGTTAGTGTTAGCGTATGGTTTAGGATTATGGGACGTGTTAGGGCAAGGTTTCGGGTGTTAGGGTTAGGTTTAGGTTTAGGGTTAGGGTTAGGGGATGCAGACGGTTTACGGCACTGGTTAGGGTATGACAACGGTTTAGGGTGAGCGTACGTGTTAGGGTACGGGTTACTGTTAGCGTACGGGTTAGGATTAGGGGACGGGTTAGGGTAAGGCTTTGGGTAAGGGTTAGGGTTAGGGTTAGGGAGAGGGGACAGGGATGGTTTAGGGTACAGGTTAAGGTATGACAATGGTTCATGGTTAGCGTACGTGTTTGGGTACAGGTTAGTGTTAGCGTAGGGGTTAGGATTAGGGGAAGGGTCAGGGTAAGGCTTCGGGTAAGGGTTAGGTTTAGGGTTAAGGGTAGGGTTAGGGGACGGGGACGGTTTAGGGTACAGGTTAGGGTATGACAATGGTTTAAGCTGAGCGTATGTGTTAGGGTATGGGTTATTGTTAGCGTACAGGTTAGGATTAGGGGACGGGTTAGGGTAAGGCTTCGGGTAAGGGTAAGGGTTAGGGAACGGGGACAGTTTAGGGTACAGGTTAAGGTATGACAAAGTTTTAGTGTGAGCGTACGTTTTAGGGTACTGGTTAATGTTAGCGTACGGGTTAGGATTAGGCGACGGGTTTGGGTAAGGCTTCGGGCAAGGGTTAAGGATAGGTTTAGGGTTAGGGTTAGGGGACGGGGACGGTTTAGGGTACAGGTTAGGATACGACAACGGTTTAGGGTGAGCGTACGTGTTAGGGTACGGTTTAGTGTTAGCGTATGGGTTAGGATTAGGGGAGGGGTTAGTGTAAGGCTTCGGTTAAGGGTTAGGGTTAGGATTAGGGTTATGGTTAGGGTTGTCGTTTTTGGTTCAAGGTAGATTTTATTCCTCTTTTTTTATTTAAAGATATAATCATGGAAATTATTCATAAAAATACATGTATATGAAGGGAAGAATTTTTTTCTGTTTTACTTTTTAATTTTTTTTAATTTTGAATTTTATTTTATTTTTTTATACAGCAGTTTGTTATCAGTTATCTATTTTATACATGTAAATGTATACATGCCAATCCCAATCTCTCAACTCCTCCCACTACCACCACCCCAACAGCTTTCCCCCCTTGGTGTCCATACGTTTGTTGTCTACATCTGTTGCTCTATTTCTGCCTTGCAAAACGGTTCATCTGTACAAGTTTTCTAGGTTCCACATATATGCATTAATATACAAGATTTGTTTTTCTCTTTCTGACTTACTTCACTCTGTATGACAGTCTCTAGATCCATCGACGTCTCTACAAGTGATCCAATTTCATTCCTTTTTATGGTTTAGTAATATTCCATTTTAGATATGTACCACATCTTTATGCATTCGTCTGTCTGTGGGCATTTAGGTTGCTTCCATTACCTGGATATTGTAAATAGTGATGCAATGAACATTGCGGTGAATGTCTCTTTTTGATTTATGGTTTTGTCTGGGTATATGCCCAGTAGTGGGATTGCTGTATCATATGGTAATTCTATTGTTAGGTTTTTAAGAAACTCCATATTGTTCTCCATAGTGACTGTATCAATTTACATTCCCAAAAATAGTGGAAGAGGGTTCTTTTCCTCCACACCCTTTTCAGCATTTGTTGTTTGTAGATTTTCTGATGATGCCCATTCTAACAGGTGTGAGGTGATACCTCATTGTTGAGTCTATTTCGTTGAGCAAGGAGTAGGTATTGTCTATTACATATTTGGCTTATGGAACGGTATCTGTGCTAATTTCAATCTCTGGTTTTATACAGCACCCCAACTCAACTTTCCCCTTAAGCAAGCATAAGTTTTTTATCTAAATGTGAGACTCTGTTCGGCTTTGCAGTTCAGTTCATGTGTAGCGAAGTTTACACTCCCTCTATTAGTGGTATCTTATGATAACTTTCTTTCTCTGTGTGACATATTTCTCTTAGAATCATCGTACTTAAATCCACTCAATTTGCTGCTACAGGCCTGATGACATTGATTTCATTGCTGAGTGATATTCCATTGTACGTAAGTAACACAACTTCTTTATCCATTTTTTTTCTTTCTGGGATATTTAAGTTGTACTGCACTCGAGGTTCTTGGAAACACAGCAGCCCTAAATTTTGGGTTGGCTGTGTCTTGTTGATTTTAATTTCCCTAAGCTATAGGGCCATAAGTGGAAGTGCCCTAGGCTCTGTTGCTTTGTTTTTTAGATGTTTCAGGAACCACCATACACTTCTCCAGAGTGGCTCTCGGCAGTTCACACACCACCCATCAGCGTATAAAGGCTCCCTGTTCTCCATGGCCTGTCCTGCATTCCTGGTTTTTACAATTTTTTAGGATGGCCCTTTTGACCGGTGGGAAATGAGACTTCTTTGTTGTGCACATTTGCATTGTTGCTTGCTTGGTTGCCCATAAAGTGCGTATGCATTTTTTCCTGAATATATTCAGGAAAAAACGCATATGCCCTTTTTGGCCAACTGCATCATTGTTGAAATTCTGCCACTTTTCTTGTGCTTTAAAGACGAGTGCAATCTATCTCTTGAAATCTGTTTCTTGCAATTCTGTCTTGCATTCAGATCCTCTTCTTTGCCTTACCTCAACATATTTTTGGACGTTGGTTTTCATTTATAACTCTGCAGGTTTGTGAATTGCAGTGACCCTGTGCTCCATTTTTTAAGTTGCTCTTTTGTGAGCTGGCCTCAAAACCGCATGATTGCTTCAGGCCCTATTTTGGCTCCGGCGTGGCGGGCTGAGCCTTTTTTAAATTCTTATTCTTAATGGGAAATTAGAGTGACATGTGCCCGTCCAAACCCCTACAACTATTCTCTCATTGGTTCCCCCTCTTCCCATTCATCCTCCTCACAATTTGCAAAATGTGCGAAACAGAAGTTTAAATGTGCTGATTCTCCAAGTGGGGAGATTCTAAGTAACGTGGCTGGAATGGTGAACAGGAGCACCAGGAGAGGATAAATGAGCTGCATTTTAGACACATCTCCCGATCACATGGTGTACAGTCCTCTGGGTTTTCCATGCATGTTTTAGCTGTAGGAAGATCCCTTGAACCTGCAGATTTGGGACCCATTGAATGGGTACCAGGTAGTATTACTTTAAAGGGTGTGCATTTCCTCATCCAACCTCACATTTCTCTTAGCACGAACAGTTTCCAGCCTTATGTCTCATCTTGCTGTGGGTCTAGATGTGTTCAATCCATGTTGCATCACCGTCCCTGAGGAAAAGTTGTAAGAGGTTTTCTCTGTCTCTCTGTCGTTTATTTTTTTCAATTTATTATTATATTGGTTACAGCTGATTTTCAAAGCTCTGTTTCTTGCTGCTCTACATCCACTTGATTCACGTACAGAGAGACATCAATAAATTCTTTTTCGGATTCTTACCAGTCGTATATATTCTTTTCCAGTGACTTGAGTGTGCTGAGTGCAGTTCTTTTAGCTACTGTGTAGGCCTTGTTGATTATCAATTTGGTATTTGGAATGGTATCTTTGCTAATTTCAACCTCCTGGATAATGCCTCACCCCTCCCCACCTTTCCCGTTTAGCAGCCTTATGCGTGTTTTCTACATATTTGACTATGTTTTTGTTTTGTAATTTATTTCATGTGTAGCCATTTTGGATTCCACCTTTAAGTGATATCTTATGATATGTGTCTTTTTCTTTTTGAATTATGTCACTTAGAATGATCATACGTAACTCCTCCGGAGTTGTTACAACTGGCCATATTTCATTGATTTCCAGGCTGAGTAATATTCCACTCTACCTAAGTACCACATCTCTATCCATTTTTTCCCTCCAGAGACATTTAAGTTATATCCTAGTCGAGGATCTTTTAAACAGAGAGGCGGTAAACATTGGGGTGCCTGTGTCCTGTCGATTTTTGTTTTTCCCAAGATATACGCCCATGAGTGCAAGTGCCCTATGCTCTGTAGCTCATTTTTTAGATGCTTTAGTAAACACAATACACTTCTCCAGAGTGGCCGTTGGCAATATACATTTCCACTATAAGCCTCACAGGGCTCCCTTTTCTCCTTGCCCTGTCCTGCATTTCTGGTGTTTACAGTTTATGAGGACGGCTCTTCTGACTGATGCGAAGTGATATCTTTTGTAGTATTGATTTCCAGTGCCCACCTGTTTGGTTGGCTAAAAAAGTGTATGCCCTTTTCTTGAATATATACAGAAAAAACGCATACACCCTTTTTGGCCAACTGCAATGTTGGCAATGTTCAGCCCCTTTTCTTGTGCTTAATGGTGAGTCCTTTCTACCTCTTCAAATCCCTTTCCTGCCATTCTCCCTTGCTTACAAGTCCTTTTCTCTGATTTTCCTCAAGACATTTTTCAGTGATAGATATTTTCAACTCTTCAGTTTCATGAATTTTACTGCCCCTGAGTTCCATTGTTCAACTTGTGTTTATGGGAACTGGCCACAAAGCAGCGGGATTTCCTCAAGCCCTATATTGTTTCCATGGGCAACCCTAGCCTTTGGTCAATTCGTCTTCCTGATTGGAAATTAGAGTGACATGTGCCTGTCCAAACACCTAGGACTTGTCTCTCATTGTTCCTCATCCTTCCGCTTCATCCTCTGGACAAATTCCAAACTGTATGCAACAGGATGTTGACAGTGCTGACATTTCCAAGTGGGGAGACTGTTAGTAAAGACGCTGGAGGGGTGAACCCGAGAACCAGGAGATGAGGAGATGAGATGCCTTTTCCACACTCTTCCCGATCAGACGGTATACCATCCTCTGGGTGTGACAGGCATGTTTTAGCAGTAGGAAGGGTCCCATTCATGTAAGGAGAACACCAGGGCTTTTTCAAAATCAGTGTCTCCCCGAAACCCAAACTGGGGAATTTTTTAGGCTACGGCTACACATATGTTCATTAAGGGCCTTGGGAAGTAGGCAGAGTCCAAACTTTAGATGATTGAAGTCTTCAGGGTCAGAAGCACTCACCACCGGCTTCCCTTAGGTTACATTTTAACTGTCATTGATAGATGATGTCAATAAAAATATCTATTCTTTTTCAGATTATTTCCCCTTATAGGTTATTGCAAAATATTGAGTGTAGTTCCCTGTGCTATATAGTAGTTCCTTGTTGATGATCTATTTTATACATAGCAGTGTGTATGTGTTAATCCCAAACTGTTAATTTATCCCTCCTCCCACCTTTCCCCTTTGGTAATAATAAATTATAAGATTTTATACTTCTCAGAAATGGGGGAGCTGAAAGAGAGGTATCATTTTCCATGGAAAAGCATTTAAAACAAGATTGAAGCTTTAACCAAGATTATTAGATGTACATCCTTGTAAAGAAATCACTTCGTTTCTCTAACATTGACCTGACAAATAAGACAAACCTTTTCACTGAACTTGCTTATAATAAAGTGATGGAAATATCAAATGGAAGTGTTAGAAACATCTTATTTTACCCGTGCCTTATACACTGTTCTATGTTAATTACAGTTTGGCTCACACATCTGTTCATTGAAGTTACAATGTTCTCAAATTCTGTTACTGATCCTCCAGAGTGGACCCCAACAAGTGTCCCCCTGCCCAGTGTCATTGGAGCCAACAGATCGAGACTGAGTTTGGTTCAGAAGCAAAGGAAACTTTATATTTTGATCAGAGAATGGAGAGGTGAGAGCATGCGCTACCCCGCGGGCTGTGGGCTGGGCTGTTGTGTAGAGATCCTGTCAGAGTCAGTGGGAGGGAGGGGGCGGAGCTCTCGAGGGCCGGGTTGGCTGCAGCTCAGGCTCTATATCGCGGAGTCTGCACTGGGCCCCAGGAGCTGAGGTGTCGACCCAGCCATTCTGCACTAGGAAATCTGGTCTGAAGTGCCGGGTGTGGAACCTCTGCATGCGGGACCCTAGGAGCACATGAAATTAGACAAAGCACAAAGGATAAAAAAAGGTTAGACTTTATTTTATTGCCCAGATTCTATTTTTATCTCCCAGGGATTTTTAATGGGCTTTGCTGGGGACAAACCCCTCCTCTGCCTTTTGTCCCGTTCCTCATTCTTGGAGTGCTGAGGGTGCAGACCCTTCTTCTGTAACTGCTGAGTGCTGAGTTGGGAGCCCTCATACCCAGGGGCGAGGGTCAGAACGTCTCCCCAGCAGCCTCCAGGTGACGTTGATTGTCCCCAGGCCTCCTGCCTCCCTGCTCGTCTGCCTGAGCACCAGCATTGGAAGTGTTATAGATTCTAATGACCTTTAAGGGTCCAGGAAAGAGATGTGCAGAGACGCTGTGGGGGCCGGTTTCACCCCGCCCCACATTTGTTCGGCCAACTTAGGCTGACCGTTTCTGCCAGCCTAGATGCTCTGACCAGTAGTCTGTGCTTTCTTCAATTAGGCCCCTGAATTAACGTAAAAACAGCACCAGGTGTCAGAGCCCTGCCCGCTCAGCTCCCAGACAGTCCAGGGTCAGTGGTGATCAAGGACCATGATGGCCACTGAGTCAACAGCCTTTTGAAGTAAACAGGAGTCCAGCCGGTCTTATTGGCCACCATCATCACGGTGTCTGTAGGCTTTTCTATGGTGACAGCATGATATACAGTTCCCCCGCCAAGATTATTAGCTCCCCTCTGGGTGCAGTAAGTCCTGCAAGCAGTAGTCTACTCTTTTGGGACACACTCTTGTTGTTTTATGAGAGAAACTCCAGGTCAAGTGATGGTCACACGAGTCGTCATGGTGCCCCGTTGCCCCCGGTTATCTCTCTGGATGTTGGAGTTGGAGGGCCTCCTCACTCGAGGTCGGTGTGCTCACAGAGCGAACCCTGCAACTTCAGGGCATGGTTGGTGGTTAGGATCACCACGTGGGGTCCTTTTCCCTTAGGAGGGAGGTGGCCTTTTGGGCTGCTGATTTCAGGTTTTTAGATACCGCCAGTATCTTGGCCAGATGTGGCAGTGGGCCAAGCCCCTTGGTGACCGTAGTTTATCCTACCTGGATGGCATTCTTGCATTGTTCCATTTCAAGTGGTCCCAGTTTTTGCACTAATGCTCCAATGGCGATTCACCTTTCACCGGGAATGTAAAGGTCAAAGGGTTTAGCTCAATTAGGGAGTTCCAGGGCAAGGGTCTGAATTGACTGCTCTTTCCATTCTTGAAAGGCCACTTCTGGATTCTATTCAAAAGGATCATCATCTTTTCCTTTCAGTGTTTCATATAGAGGCCCAGCTAGTAGACTGTAGTTAGGGATCCAGAAGCAGCAAACCCTGGCCTCCCCAGGAACCCCTAAGCTGTCTTCTAGTTTTAGAAAGGGGTAAGGCTGCAAATGGTTTCTTCCCTTTCCTGGGATGGGCTTCTCCGACCTTCTGTGAGAATGAAGCCCAGGCAGGTCACCGTAGTCTGTGATATTTGAGCTTTTTCTTGGACAACTTCTATCCTTTATTGGCTTGGTAGTTCAGAGGCCTCCTTAGTAGGGCTGGCGATCAGAATGTCGTCTGCATATTGAAGGAGGGTTTCCTTTTCCAGAGGTAGAACTTTTAGGTCTTTAGCTAAGCTTTCCCCAAAGATGGTGTGGGAATTTTTGAACCCTTGGGGCAAGACAGACCGGAAGTATTGTTTTAGTTGTGTGTTGAGTCCTGCCACTCACAAGCCAAAATTTCTTGTGACTCTGGGACTAATGCAATACAAAAGAAGGCATCATTGAAGACTAATACAGAATACCATGTCCTGGTGGTTGGTAGAATGACCAGCAGGGTGTAGGAATTAGGAACTACTGGAGGTATATCCTCGGTGGCTTCACTGACTGTCCTGACATCCTTTATCAGGTCCCCAGCAGCCCATGGGGCTCTGGTGGTCAGGCCAATCCCAGGATATGGAGCTCACCTGGGCAGGTACCCCACTCCCACCCCAGCCCACGGGGCTCTCGTGGTCAGGCCCCTCCCAGGATACAGAGCTACCCTTGCAGGTACCATGGCAGGGCTGGGCACACAGGAACCGTGCACATAGCCCTCATTGCAGAGCACCCCCAGCTCACCTGTCGCTCAGAGCTGACACAGAGCACCTCAGAGCAGGACTTGAACTAACAAACAGCAGCTCCAACAGGTCTGTGACCCTGGGCATCACTCTGTGAGGCCTCCCTCCACCTGGTCTTCCAGAGACTTCCACTGCACCCGGGGCACCAGGCCTCTGTCTCCACCCACCACCCACCCCTCCTCTCCCTGACTCCTGGGTTCCTCTCATTAGGAGAGGGTTTTCTGGAAGTTGTCTCCCACTCATGGGCCAGATAAAATGATTAGAAAACAAGCCAGAGCTGCAGCCCCTTGTCTATCCTGACTCTCAGGAGCCACACCTGTTCCTTGGACCTGGCTGGTTTAGCAAGTTCCATTTTCTGCAACTGTGAGCCCCTGAGGGGTGATGATTGGCTGACCTGGGCAGCCTGACCGTGCCGGCCAGCCCTTCCCAGGTGTGCCTGAGTTGAGATCAATAAAAACACCGCTCCAGGCAGCAAGAGCCCCTGCAGCTGTGCCTGACGCCATTTTCTCTGCCCTGTCAGCAGTCTCGGAGCTGGGCTGGTGGGAGGGGGTGAGAGGCCACGGCTTTGTGGGTGGCCCAGTGTGAGTGGAGGGGGCTCTGCTGGACTTTCTGCAGCAGTTGCCAGGCTGCCACCTGCTAAAGAAGAGGATGTGTCACCCATACCTGCTGCTGGAATTTCTCCCAGGGCAGAGGTGAGGCAGGAAAAAAGCAGTGGGGGCCGGGACAGGAGGGGTATCACAGGCAGGGAAATGGAAATCTTCCAGAAGAGCACCAAGGGCCAGGACCATCCTGGCTGGCCTGCAGACACCAAGTCGGCCAGCATGCTGTTGCTTGTGTGGCTCCATGGCCCCTCCTCTAGGCTTTCAAGTCCTTGTACATATTCAGGTGTTTTACCTGGGAAGGGTGGGAACAGTTCAACAGCAGCTGGCCTGGGGCTCAGCTCACGTTTACTCGCAGATGCCTCGGCACGGTCCCCCAGCTTAGCAATGAGGACGCTGTTGCATGGGGGCTGCTGGCTGAATGGGGGACAATTCCCCACCACTGACCAACTTCAGAATTGTTTACAACTGGAGCAAGTGCCCTGATACGGTTTTCTTCTGTGTAACTGGTGGGTTCTGTTTTTTTTTTCTTTTTTTCATTTTTGGTTCAAGGTAGATTTTATTCCTCTTTTTTGTATTTACAGATATAAGCAAGGAAATAATTTATTGATATAAATACATGTATGTGAAGGGAAGAAATTTTTTCTGTTTTACTATTTTAAATTTTATTTTTTTTAATTTTGAATTTTATTTTATTATTTTATACAGCAGGTTCTTATTGGTTATCTATTTTATACATATAAATGTATACATGCCAATCCCAACCTCTCAACTCCTCCCACCACCACCACCCCAATAGCTTTCCCCCCTTGGTGTCCATACGTTTGTTGTCTACATCTGTTGCTCTATTTCTGCCTTGCAAAACGGTTCATCTGTACAATTTTTCTAGGCTCCACATATATGCATTAATATACAAGATTTGTTTTTCTCTTTCTGACTTACTTCACTCTGTATGACAGTCTCTAGATCCATCGACGTCTCTACAAATGACCCAATTTCATTCCTTTTTATGGCTTAGTAATATTCCATTTTATATATGTACCACATCTTTATGCATTCGTCTGTCTGTGGGCATTTAGGTTGCTTCCATTACCTGGATATTGTAAATAGTGATGCAATGAACATTGCGGTGAATGTCTCTTTTTGATTTATGGTTTTGTCTGGGTGTATGCCCAGTAGTGGGATTGCTGTATCATATGGTAATTCTATTGTTAGGTTTTTAAGAAACTCCATATTGTTCTCCATAGTGACTGTATCAGTTTACATTCCCAACAATAATAGAATAGGGTTCCTTTTCTCCACACCCTTCCCAGCATTTGTTGTTTGTCTCCAAGTGGGGAGAGTGTTAGTAAAGCATCTGGAATAGCGAACCCGAGTACCAGGGTATGAAAACTGAGCTGTGTTTTAGAAACCTTTCCCGATCACACGGTGGACCATACTCTGCGGTCCCCAAGCATGATTTAGCTGAAGGAAGAATCCCTTAAACCTGGAGAGTTTGGACACATGGAATGGGTACGATGGAGTATTATTTCAAAGGGTCTGCATTTGCTCACCGAACCTCACCAATCCTATCAGCCCCAAGTGTCCAGCCTTATGTCTCACCCAGCTGTGGGTGTAAATGCGGTAAATCCAGGTTGCATCACAAGCCCTGAATGAATTATTTAAGAATTGCTCTCTATTTCCGTGTCATTGTGTTTTGTTTTTGAAATTTATTTTTATAATGGGAATTAGGTGATTTTCAATGCTGCATTTATGCACCTGAACACACACTTGATTCTCTTATGGAGACATATAAATACATAGGTTTTAAGATTCTTACTAGTCAGGCCATTCTAACAGGTGTGAGGAGATGCCTCATTGATGAGTCTGTTTCGTTGAGCAAGGAGTAGGTATTGTCTATTACATATTTGGCTTATGGAACGGTATCTGTGCTAATTTCAATCTCTGGTTTTATACAGCACCCCAACTCAACTTTCCCCTTAAGCAAGCATAAGTTTTTTATCTAAATGTGAGACTCTGTTCGGCTTTGCAGTTCAGTTCATGTGTAGCGAAGTTTACACTCCCTCTATTAGTGGTATCTTATGATAACTTTCTTTCTCTGTGTGACATATTTCTCTTAGAATCATCGTACTTAAATCCACTCAATTTGCTGCTACAGGCCTGATGACATTGATTTCATTGCTGAGTGATATTCCATTGTACGTAAGTAACACAACTTCTTTATCCATTTTTTTTCTTTCTGGGATATTTAAGTTGTACTGCACTCGAGGTTCTTGGAAACACAGCAGCCCTAAATTTTGGGTTGGCTGTGTCTTGTTGATTTTAATTTTCCTAAGCTATAGGGACATAAGTGGAAGTGCCCTAGGCTCTGTAGCTTTGTTTTTTAGATGTTTCAGGATACACCATACACTTCTCCAGAGTGGCTGTTGGCAATTGACATCCAGCCAATCAGCATAACAAGGCTCCCTGTTCTCCATGGCCTGTCAAGCGTTTCTGGTTTTTACACTTTATTCAGAAGGCCCTTTTGACCGATGGGAAATGAGAGTTCATTGTAGTGCGGATATCCATTGCTCGATTGCTTGGTTGGCCAAAATGGGCGTATGCGTTTTTTCCTGAATATATTCAGGAAAAAACGCATACGCCCATTTTGGCCAAGTGCATCATTGTCAAAGATCTGCCGCTTTTCATATGCTTTAAATGCAATTCCAGTCTACCTCCTGAAATCTGATTCCTGCAATTCTGCCTCGCATTCAAGTCCTCTTGGCAGCCTTACTTCAATATATTTTTGGAAGATAGCTGTCATTTATAACTGCACGTTTGTGAATTACACTGCCCCTGAGCTCCTTTCCTCAACTCGCTTTCTTGTGAGCTGGCCGAAAAACCACAGGATTGCTTCAGGCCCTAATCTGGTTCCGGCACGGCACGCTGAGCCTTTGGTGAATTCCTCTTTCTGGTGGGAAATTAGAGTTAAATGTGCCCGTCCAGACACCTACAGCTATTCTCTCATTGGTTCTCCCTATTCCCTTTCATCTTCCGCAGAAATTGCAAACAGTGCCAAACAGGAGGTTAAAGGCACTGACTCTCCAAGTGGGGAGAGTGTTAGTAAAGCATCTGGAATAGCGAACCCGAGTACCAGGGGACGAAAACTGAGATGCGTTTATAAACGTTTCCCGATCACACGGTGGACCATACTCTGGGTTCCCCATGCATGTTTTAACTGAAGGAAGAATCCCTTAAACCTGGAGAGTTGGGACCCATGGAGTGGGTACCATGCAGTATTACTTCAAAGGGTCTGCATTTGCTCACCGAACCTCACCAATCCTATCAGCCCCAAGTGTCCAGCCTTATGTCTCACCCAGCTGTGGGTGTAGATGTGGTAAATCCAGGATTCATCACAAGCCCTGAATGAATTATTTAAGAATTGCTCTCTATTTCACTGTGATTGTGTTCTGTTTTTGAAATTTATTTTTATAATGGGATTTAGCTGATTTTCACTGCTGCATTTATGCCGCTGTACACACACTTGATTCTCTTACGGAGACATATAAATACATAGGTTTTAAGATTCTTACTAGTCAGGTATATTCCTAGGCGTTGAATATGGGGTGTTGAGTCCATTTCGTTGAGCAAGGAGTAGGTCTTTGTCTATTACATATTTGGCTTATGGAACGGTATCTGTGCTAATTTCAATCTCTGGTTTTATGCAGCACCCCAACTCACATTTCGCCTTAAGCAAGCATAAGTTGGTTTTCTAAATTTGAGACTCTGTTTTGTAATTCAGTTCATGTGTAGCCAAGTTTACATTCCGTGTATTAGTGATATCTTATGATGTTTCTTTTTCTGTGTGACTTATATCACTTAGAATCATCTTACGTGAATCCACTCCTTATGCTGCTATGGGCCTGAGGACATAGATTTCATTGCTGAGTGATATTCCGTTGTATGTAAGTACCACAACTTCTTTATCCATTTTTCGCTTTCTGGGATATTTAACTTGTACCGTGGACGAGGTTCTTGTAAACAGAGCCGTCCCAAACTTTGGGGTGGCCGTGTCTTTTTGATTTTAATTTCCCTAAGCTATAGGACCATAAGTGGAAGTGCCCTAGGCTCTGTAGCTTTGTTTTTTAGATGTTTCAGGAAACACCATACACTTCTCCAGAGTGGCTGTTGGCAATTTACAGCCCGCCCATCAGCATAACAAGGCTCCCTGTTCTCCATGGCCTGTCCTGCCTTTGTGGATTTTACACTTTTTTCAGATGGCCCTTTTGACCGTGGGGAAGTGAGACTTCCTTGTAGTGCGGATTTCCATTGCACGCTTGCTTGGTTGGCCAAAAAGGGCGTATGCGTTTTTTCCTGAATATATTCAGGAAAAAACGCATACGCCCATTTTGGCCAAGTGCATCATTGTCGACGTTCTGCCTCTTTTCATATGCTTTAAATGCAATTCCAGTCTACCTCCTGAAATCGGTTTCCTGCAATTCTGCCCCGCATTCAAGTCCTCTTCGCAGCCTTACTTCAATATATTTTTGGACGATAGCTGTCATTTATAACTGTGCAGGTTGTGAATTACAGTGCCCCTGAGCTCCTTTCTTCAACTCGCTTTCTTTTGAGCTGGCCGCAAAACCGCAGGATTGCTTCAGACCGTAATCTTGTTCCGGCACGGCTCGCTGAGCCTTTGGTGAATTCCTCTTTCTGGTGGGAAATTAGAGTTAAATGTGCCCGTCCAGACGCCTACAGCTAGTCTCTCATTGGTTCTCCCTATTCCTGTTCATCTTGCGCAGAAATTGCAAACTGTGGCAAACAGGAGGTTAAAGGCACTGACTCTCCAAGTGGGGAGAGTGTTAGTAAAGCATCTGGAATAGCGAACCCGAGTACCAGGGGACGAAAACTGAGATGCGTTTATAAACGTTTCCCGATCACACGGTGGACCATACTCTGGGTTCCCCATGCATGTTTTAACTGAAGGAAGAATCCCTTAAACCTGGAGAGTTGGGACCCATGGAGTGGGTACCATGCAGTATTACTTCAAAGGGTCTGCATTTGCTCACCGAACCTCACCAATCCTATCAGCCCCAAGTGTCCAGCCTTATGTCTCACCCAGCTGTGGGTGTAGATGTGGTAAATCCAGGATTCATCACAAGCCCTGAATGAATTATTTAAGAATTGCTCTCTATTTCACTGTGATTGTGTTCTGTTTTTGAAATTTATTTTTATAATGGGATTTAGCTGATTTTCCCTGCTGCGTTTATGCCGTTTTACTCACACTTGATTTTCCTATGGAAACGTATAAATACATAGGTTTTAAGATTCTTACTAGTCAGGTATATTCCTAGGCATTGAATATGGGGTGTTGCGTGCATTTCGCTGTGCAAGGAGTAGGTCTTGTCTATTACATATTTGGCTTATGGTGCTAATTTCAACCTCTGGTTTTATGCAGCACCCCAACTCACCTTTCCCCTTAAGCAAGCATAAGTTCGTTTTCTAAATTTGAGACCCTGTTCTGTTTTGTAATTCAGTTAATGTGTAGGGAAGGTTACATTCTGAGTATTAGTGATATCTTATGATGTTTCTTGTTGTGTGTGACTTATTTCACTTAGAATCATCGTACATGAATCCACTCATTATGCTGCTAAGGGCATGATGACATAGACTTCATTGCTGAGTGATAATCCATTGTACGTAAGTACCACATCTTCTTTATCCATTTTTCGCTATCTGGGATATTTAACGTGTATCATACGTGTTAGGGTATGGGTTAGTGTTAGCGTACGGGTTAGGATTAGGTGACGGGTTAGGGTAAGGCTTCAGGTAAGGGTTAGTTTTAGGGTTCGGGTTAGGGGACGGTGACTGTTTACGGTACAGTTTAGGGTACGACAACGATTTAGGGTGAGCGTACGTGTTAGGGTATGGGTTAGTGTTAGCGTACGGGTTAGGATTAGGGGACGGGTGAGGGTAAGGCTTCGGGTAAGGGGTAGGATTAGGGTTAGGGCTAGGGTTAGGGTTAGGGGATGGGGACGGTTTAGGGCAAAGTTGAGGGTACAACAACGGTTTAGGGTGACCGTACGTGTTAGGGTACAGATAGATGTTAACATACGGGTTAGGATAAGGGGACCGGTTAGGGTAAGGCTTTGGGTGAGGTTTAGGGTTAGGGTTAGGGCTAGGGTTAGGGTTAGGGGACGGGGACAGTTTAGGGTACAGGGTAGGGTACGACAACGGTTTAGGGTGAGCGTACGTGTTAGGGTATGGGTTAGTTTTAGCGTACGGGTTAGGATTTGAGGATGGCTTAGGGTAAGGCTTCGGGTAAGGGTTAGGATTAGGGTTAGGGCTAGGGTTAGGGTTAGGGGATGGGGTCGGTTTATGGTACTGGTTAGGGTATGACAGTGGTTTAGGGTGAGCGTACGTGTTAGGGTATGGTTTAGTGTTAGCGTATGGGTTAGGATTAGGGTACGGGTTAGGGTAAGGCATCTGGTAATGGTAAGGGTTAGGGTTAGGGCTAGGGTTAGGGTTAGGGGACGGGGACATTTTAGGGTACATGTTTAGGGTACGACAACGGTTTAGGGTGAGCGTATCTGTTAGGGTACAGGTTAGTGTTAGCGTACGTGTTAGGATTAGGGGACGGGTTATGGTAAGGCTTCGGGTAAGGGGTAGGGTTAGGGTTAGGGCTAGGGTTAGGGATAGGGGATGGGGATGGTTTAGGGCAAAGGTGAGTGTACGACAACGGTTTAGGGTGAGCGTACGTGTTAGGGTACAGATAGGCGTTAGCATACGGGTTAGGATAAGGGGACGGTTTAGGGTAAGGCTTCGGGTAAGGTTTAGGGTTACGGTTAGGGCTAGGGTTAGGGTTAGGGGATGGGGACGGTTTAGGATACAGGTTAGGGTATGACAGTGGTTTAGGGTGAGCGTACGTGTTAGGGTATGGTTTAGTGTTAGCGTACGGGTTAGGATTAGGGGACGGGTTAGGGTAAGGCTTCGAGTAATGGTTAGGGTTAGTTTTAGGTCTAGCGATAGTGTTAGGGGACGGGGACAGTTGAGGGTACAGGTTAGGGTACGACAACTGTTTAGGGTGAGCGTACGTGTTAGGGTATGGGTTAGTGTTAGCGTACGGGTTAGGATTTGGGGATGGCTTAGGGTAAGGCTTCGGGTAAGGGTTAGGGTTAGGGATACGGCTAGGGTTATGTTTAGGGGATGGGGACGGTTTACGGTACAGGTTAGGGTATGACAATGGTTTACGGTGAGCGTACGTGTTAGGGTATGATGTAGTGTTAGCGTATGGGTTAGGATTAGGGGACGGGTTAGGGTAAGGATTCGGGTAATGGTTAGGGTTAGTGTTAGGGCTAGGGTTAGGGAACGGGGACAGTTTAGGGTACAGGGTAGGGTACGACAACGGTTTTGGGTGAGCTTATGTGTTAGGGTACGGGTTAGCGTTAGCGTACGGGTTATTATTAGGGGACGTGTTAGGGTAAGCCTTAGGGTAAGGGGTAGAATTAGGGTTAGGGCTAGGGTTAGGGATAGGGGATGGGGACGGTTTAGGGCAACGGTGAGGGTACGACAACGGTTTAGGGTGACCGTACGTGTTATGGTACAGATAGGTGTTAGCATACGCATTAGGATAAGGGTACGGTTTAGGGTAAGGCTTCGGGTAAGTGTTAGGGTTAGGATTAGGGGATGGGGACGGTTTAGGGTACAGGTTAGGGTATGACAACGGTTTAGGGTGAGCGTACGTGATAGGTTATGGTTTAGTGTTAGCATACGGGTTAGGATTAGGGTACGGGTTAGGGTAAGGCTTCGGGTAAGGGTTAGGGTAAGGGTTAGGGCTACGGTTAGGGTTAAGGGACGGGGACGGTTTAGGATACAGGTTAGGGTATGACAACGGTTTAGGGTGAGCGTACGTGTTAGTGTATGTGTTAGTGTTAGCGTACGGGTTAGGATTAGGGGACGGGTTAGGCTGAGGCTTTGGTAAGTGTTAGGGTTAGGGTTAGGGGACTGGGACGTTTAGGGTATAGGTTAGGGTATGACAACGGTTTAGGGTGAGCGTATATGTTAGGGTATGTGTTAGTGTTAGAGTACGGGTTAGGATTAGGGGACGGGTTAGGGTAATGCTTCGGGTAAGAGGTAGGGTTAGGGTTAGGGCTAGGGTTAGGGATAGGGAATGGGGACGGATCTGGACAAAGGTGAGGGTATGACAACGGTTTATGGTGAGTGTACATGATAGGGTACAGATAGGTGTTAGCATACGGGTTAGAATAAGGGGACGGTTTATGGTAAGGTTTTAGATAAGGGTTAGAGTTACGGTTAGGGCTAGGGTTAGGGTTAGGGGACGGGGACAGTTTAGGGTACAGGTTAGTGTATGTCAACGGTTTAGGATGAGCGTACGTGTTAGGGTACGGGTTAGTGTTAGCTTACAGGTTAGGATTAGGGGACGGGTTAGGGTAAGGCTTCAGGTAAGGGTTAGGGTTAGGGTTAGGGCTAGGGTTAGGGTTAGGGGATGGGGATGGTTTAGGGCAAAGGTGAGGGTACGACAAAGATTTAGGGTGAGTGTACGTGTTAGGGTACAGAGGTGTTAGCATACGGGTTAGGATAAGGGGACAGTTTAGGGTAATGCTCCGGTTAAGGGTTAGGGTTAGGGCTAGGGTTAGGGTTAGGGGACGGGGACGGTTTAGGGTCCAGGTGAGGGTACGACAACGCTTTAGGGGGAGCGTATGTGTGAGGGCGCGGGTTAGCGTTAGCGTACGGGTTAGGATTAGGGGACGGGTGAGGGTCAGGCTTCGGGGAAGGGTTAGGGTTAGGGTTCGGGCTAGGGTTAGGGTTAGGGGATGGGGACGGTTTAGGGTCCTGGTGAGGGTACGACAACGCTTTAGGGGGAGCATACGTGTGAGGGCGCGGGTTAGCGTTAGCGTACGGGTTAGGATTAGGGGACGGGTGAGGGTCAGGCTTCGGGGAAGGGTTAGGGTTAGGGTTCGGGCTAGGGTTAGGGTGAGGGGACGGGGAAGGTTTAGGGTCCAGGTGAGGGTACGACAACGCTTTAGGGGGAGCGTACGTGTGAGGGCGCGGGTTAGCGTTAGCGTACGGGTTAGGATTAGGGGACGGGTGAGGGTCAGGCTTCGGGGAAGGGTTAGGGTTAGGGTTCGGGCTAGGGTTAGGGTTAGGGGACGGGGACGGTTTAGGCTCCAGGTGAGGGTACGACAACGCTTTAGGGGGAGCGTACGTGTGAGGGCGCGGGTTAGCGTTAGCGTACGGGTTAGGATTAGGGGACGGGTGAGGGTCAGGCTTCGGGGAAGGGTTAGGGTTAGGGTTCGGGCTAGGGTTAGGGTTAGGGGAAGGGGATGGTTTAGGGTCCAGGTGAGGGTACGACAACGCTTTAGAGGGAGCGTACGTGTAGGGCGCGGGTTAGCGTTAACGTACGGGTTAGGATTAGAGGACGGGTGAGGGTAAGGCTTCGGGGAAGGGTTAGGGTTAGGGTTCGGGCTAGGGTTAGGGTTAGGGGACGGGGACGGTTTAGGGTCCAGGTGAGGGTACGAGAACGCTTTAGGGGGAGCGTACGTGTGAGGGCGCGGGTTAGCGTTAGCGTACGAGTTAGGATTAGGGGACGGGTGAGGGTCAGGCTTCGGGGAAGGGTTAGGGTTAGGTTTAGGACTAGGGTTAGGGTTAGGGGACTGGGACGGTTTAGGGTCCAGGTGAGGGTACGACAACGCTTTAGGGGGAGCTTACGTGTGAGTGCGGAGGTTAGCGTTAGCGTACGGGTTAGGATTAGGGGACGGGTGAGGGTCAGGCTTCGGGGAAGGGTTAGGCTTAGGGTTCGGGCTAGGGTTAGGGTTAGGGGACGGGGACGGTTTAGGGTCCAGGTGAGGGTACGACAACGCTTTAGGGGGAGCGTACGTGTGAGGGCGCAGGTTAGCGTTAGCGTACGGGTTAGGATTAGGGGACGGGTGAGGGTCAGGCTTCGGGGAAGGGTTAGGCTTAGGGTTCGGGCTAGGGTTAGGGTTAGGGGACGGGGACGGTTTAGGGTCCAGGTGAGGGTACAACAACGTTTTAGGGGGAGCGTACGGGTCAGGGCGTGGGTTAGTGTTAGCGTACGGGTTAGGATTGGGGGACGGGTGAGGGTCAGGCTTCGGGGAAGGATTAGGGTTAGGGTTCGGGCTAGGGTTAGTGTTAGGGGACGGAGACGGTTTAGGGTCCAGGTGAGGGTACGACAACGCTTTAGGGGGAGCGTACGTGTGAGGGCGTGTGTTAGCGTTAGCGTACGGGTTAGGATTAGGGGACGGGTGAGGGTCAGGCTTCGGGGATGTGTTAGGGTTAGGGCTCGGGTTAGGGTTAGGGTTAGGGGACGGGGACGGTTTAGGGTCCAGGTGAGGGTACGACAACGCTTTAGGGGGAGCGTACGTGTGAGGGCGCGGGTTAGCGTTAGCGCACGGGTTAGGATTAGGGGACGGGTGAGGGTCAGGCTTCGGGGAAGGGTTAGGGTTAGGGTTCGGGCTAGGGTTAGGGTGAGGGGATGGGGACGGTTTAGGGCCCAGGTGAGGGTACGACAGCGCTTTAGGGGGAGCGTACGTGTGAGGGCGCGGTTTAGCGTTAGCGTACGAGTTAGGATTATGGGACGGGTTAGGGTCAGGCTTCGGGGAAGGGTTAGGGTTAGGGTTCGGGCTAGGGTTAGGGTTAGGGGACGGGGACGGTTTACGGTCCACGAGAGGGTACGACAACGCTTTAGGGGGAGCGTACGTGTGAGGGCGTGGGTTAGCGTTAGCGTACGGGTTAGGATTAGGGGACGGGCGAGGGTCAGGCTTCGGGGAAGGGTTAGGTTTAGGGTTCGGGCTAGGGTTAGGGTTAGGGGACGGGGACGGTTTAGGGTGCAGGTGAGGGTACGACAACGCTTTAGAGGGAGCGTACGTGTGAGGGCGCGGGTTAGCATTAGCGTACGGGTTAGGATTATGGGACGGGTGAGGGTCAGGCTTCGGGGAAGGGTTACGGTTAGGGTTCGGGCTAGGGTTAGGGTTAGGTGACGAGGACGGTTAACGGTCCAGGTGAGGGTACGAGAATGCTTTAGGGGGAGCGTACGTGTGAGGGCGCGGGTTAGCGTTAGCGTACGGGTTAGGATTAGGGGACGGGTGAGGGTCAGGCTTCGGGGAAGGGTTAGGGTTAGGGTTCGGGCTAGGGTTAGGGTTAGGGGACGGGGACGGTTTAGGGTCCAGGTGAGGGTACGACAACGCTTTAGGGGGAGCGTACGTGTGAGGGCGCGGGTTAGCGTTAGCATACGGGTTAGGATTAGGGGACGGGTGAGAGTCAGGCTTCGGGGATGGGTTACGGTTAGGGTTCGGGCTAGGGTTAGGGTTAGGTGACGAGGACGGTTTACGGTCCAGGTGAGGGTACGAGAATGCTTTAGGGGGAGCGTACGTGTGAGGGCGCGGGTTAGCGTTAGTGTACGGGTTAGGATTAGGGGACGGGTGAGGGTCAGGCTTCGGGGAAGGGTTAGGGTTAGGGTTCGGGCTAGGGTTAGGGTTAGGGGACGGGGACGGTTTAGGGTCCAGGTGAGGGTACGACAACCCTTTAGGGGGAGCGTACGTGTGAGGGAGCGGGTTAGCGTTAGCGTACGGGTTAGGATTAGGGGTCGGATGAGGGTCAGGCTTCGGGGAAGGGTTAGGTTTAGGGTTCGGGCTAGGGTTAGGGTTAGGGGACGGGGACGGTTTAGGGTCCAGATGAGGGTAAGTCAACGCTTTAGGGGGAGCGTACGTGTGAGGGCGCAGGTTAGCGTAAGCGTACGGGTTAGAATTAGGGGACGGGTGAGGGTCAGGCTTCGGGGAAGGGTAAGGGTTAGGGTTCGGGCTAGGGTTAGGGTTAGGGGACGGGGACGGTTTAGGGTCCAGGTGAGGGTACGACAATGCTTTATGGGTAGCGTATGTGTTAGGGCGCAGGTTAGCGTTATTGTACGGGTTAGGGTTAGGGGACTGGTGAGGGTCAGGCTTCGGGGAAGGATTAGGGTTAGGGTTCGGGCTAGGGTTAGGGTTAGGGGATGGGGACGGTTTAGGGTCCAGGTGAGGGTACCACAACGCTTTAGGGGGAGCGTACGTGTGAGGGCGCGGTTTAGCGTTAGCGTACGGGTTAGGATTAGGGGACGGGTGAGGGTCAGGCTTCGGGGAAGGGTTAGGGTTAGGGTTCGGGCTAGGGTTAGGGTTAGGGTAAGGGGACGGTTTAGGGTCCAGGTGAGGGTACGACAACGCTTTAGGGGGAGCTTACGTGTGAGGGCGTGGGTTAGCGTTAGCATACGGGTTAGGATTAGGGGACGGGTGAGGGTCAGGTTTCGGGGAAGGGTTAGGGTTAGGGTTTGGGCTAGGGTTAGGGTTAGGGGATGGGGACGGTTTAGGGTCCAGGTGATGGGTACGACAACGCTTTAGGGGCAGCGTACGTGTGAGGGCGCGGGTTAGCGTTAGCGTACGGGTTAGGATTAGGGGACGGGTGAGGGTCAGGCTTCGGGGAAGGGTTAGGGTTAGGGTTCGGGCTAGGGTTAGGTTAGGGGACGGGGATGGTTTAGGGTCCAGGTGAGGGTACGACAACGCTTTAGGGGGAGCGTACGTGTGAGGGCGCGGGTTAGAGTTAGCGTACGGGTTAGGATTAGGGGATGGGTGAGTGTCAGGCTTCGGGGAAGGGTTAGGGTTAGGGTTCGGGCTAGGGTTAGGGTTAGGGGACGGGGACGGTTTAGGGTCCAGGTGAGGGTACGACAACGCTTTAGGGGGAGCGTACGTGTGAGGGCGCGGGTTAGCAGTTAACATACGGGTTAGGATTAGAGGACTGGGTGAGGGTCAGGCTTCGGGGAAGAGTTAGGGTTAGGGTTCGGGCTAGGGTTAGGGTTAGGGGACGGGGACGGTTTAGGGTCCAGGTGAGGGATACGACAACGCTTTAGGGGGAGCGTACGTGTGAGGGCGCGGGTTAGCGTTAGCGTACGGGTTAGGATTAGGGCACGGGTGAGGGTCAGGCTTCGGGGAAGTGTTAGGGTTAGGGTTCGGGCTAGGGTTAGGGTTAGGGGACGGGGACGGTTTAGGGTCCAGGTGAGGGTACGACAACGCTTTAGGGGGAGCGTACGTGTGAGGGCGCGGGTTAGCGTTAGTGTACGGGTTAGGATTAGGGGACGGGTGAGGGTCAGGCTTCGGGGAAGGGTTAGGGTTAGGGTTCGGGCTAGGGTTAGGGTTAGGGGACGGGGACGGTTTAGGGTCCAGGTGAGGGTACGACAACGCTTTAGGGGGAGCGTACGTGTGAGGGCGCGGGTTAGCGTTAGCGTACGGGTTAGGATTAGGGGACGGGTGAGGGTCAGGCTTCAGGGAAGGGTTAGGGTTAGGGTTCGGGCTAGGGTTAGGGTTAGGGGACGGGGACGGTTTAGGGTCCAGGATGAGGGTACGTACAACGCTTTAGGGGGAGCGTACGTGTGAGGGCGAGGGTTAGCGTTAGCGTACGGGTTAGGATTAGGGGACGGGTGAGGGTCAGGCTTCGGGGAAGGGTAGGGTTAGGGTTCGGGCTAGGGTTAGGGTTAGGGGACGGGGACGGTTTAGGGTCCAGGTGAGGGTACGACAATGCTTTATGGGGAGCGTATGTGTGAGGGCGCAGGTTAGCGTTAGCGTACGGGTTAGGATTAGGGGACTGGTGAGGGTCAGGCTTCGGGGAAGGGTTAGGGTTAGGGTTCGGGCTAGGGTTAGGGTTAGGGGATGGGGACGGATTAGGGTCCAGGTGAGGGTACCACAACGCTTTAGGGGGAGCGTACGTGTGAGGGCGCGGTTTAGCGTTAGCGTACGGGTTAGGATTAGGGGACGGGTGAGGGTCAGGCTTCGGGGAAGGGTTAGGGTTAGGGTTCGGGCTAGGGTTAGGGTTAGGGGATGGGGACCTTTAGGGTCCAGGTGAGGGTACGACAACGCTTTAGGGGGAGCGTACGTGTGAGGACGCGGGTTAGCATTAACATACGGGTTAGGATTAGAGGATGGGTGAGGGTAAGGCTTCGGGGAAGGGTTAGGGTTAGGGTTCGGGCTAGGGTTAGGGTTAGGGGACGGGGACTGTTTAGGGTCCAGGTGAGGGTACGAGAACGCTTTAGGGGGAGCGTACGTGTGAGGGCGCGGGTTAGCGTTAGTGTACGGGTTAGGATTAGGGGACGGGTGAGGGTTAGGCGTCGGGGAAGGGTTAGGGTTAGGGTTCGGGCTAGGGTTAGGGTTAGGGGATGAGGACGGTTTATGGTCCAGATGAGGGTACGAGAACGCTTTAGGGGGAGCGTACGTGTGAGGGTGCGGGTTAGCGTTAGCGTACGGCTTAGGATTAGAGGACGGGTGAGGGTCAGGCTTCGGGGAAGGGTTAGGGTTAGGGTTCGGGCTAGGGTTAGGGTTAGGGGACGGGGACGGTTTAGGGTCCAGGTGAGGGTACGACAACGCTTTAGGGGGAGCGTACGTGTGAGGGCGCGGGTTAGCGTTAGCGTACGGGTTAGGATTAGGAGGACGGGTGAGGGTCAGGCGTCGGGGAAGGGTTAGGGTTAGGGTTCGGGCTAGGGTTAGGGTTAGGGTACGGGGACGGTTTAGGGTCCAGGTGAGGGTACGACAACGATTTAGGGGGAGCGTACGTGTGAGGGCGCGGGTTAGCGTTAGCGTACGGGTTAGGATTAGGGGACGGGTGAGGGTCAGGCTTCGGGGAAGGATTAGGGTTAGGGTTCGGGCTAGGGTTAGGGTTAGGGGACGGGGACGGTTTAGGGTCCAGGTGAGGGTACGACAACGCTTTAGGGGGAGCGTACGTGTGAGGGCGTGGTTTAGCGTTAGCGTACGGGTTAGGATTAGGGGACGGGTGAGGGTCAGGCTTCGGGGAAGGGTTAGGGTTAGGGTTCGGGCTAGGGTTAGGGTTAGGGGACGGGGACGGTTTAGGGTCCAGGTGAGGGTACGACAACGCTTTAGGGGGAGCGTACGTGTGAGGGCGTGGGTTAGCGTTAGCGTACAGGTTAGGATTAGGGACGGGTGAGGGTCAGGCTTCGGGGAAGGGTTAGGGTTAGGGTTCGGGCTAGGGTTAGGGTTAGGGGACAGGGGACGGTTTAGGGTCCAGGTGAGGGTACGACAACGCTTTAGGGGGAGCGTACGTGTGAGGGCGCGGGTTAGCGTTAGCGTACGGGTTAGGATTAGGGGACGGGTGAGGGTCAGGCTTCGGGGAAGGGTTAGGGTTAGGGTTCGGGCTAGGGTTAGGGTTAGGGGACGGGGACGGTTTAGGGTCCAGGTGAGGGTACGACAACGCTTTAGGGGGAGCATACGTGTGAGGGCGCGGGTTAGCATTAACATACGGGTTAGGATTAGGGATGGGTGAGGGTCAGGCTTCGGGGAAGGGTTAGGGTTAGGGTTCGGGCTAGGGTTAGGGTTAGGGGACGGGGACGGTTTAGGGTCCAGGTGAGGGTACGAGAACGCTTTAGGGGGAGCGTACGTGTGAGGGCGCGGGTTAGCGTTAGCGTACGGGTTAGGATTAGGGGACGGGTGAGGGTCAGGCTTCGGGGAAGGGTTAGGGTTAGGGTTCGGGCTAGGGTTAGGGTTAGGGGACGGGGACGGTTTAGGGTCCAGGTGAGGGTACGACAACGCTTTAGGGGGAGCGTACGTGTGAGGGCGCGGGTTAGCGTTAGCGTACGGGTTAGGATTAGGGGACGGGTGAGGGTCAAGGCTTCGGGGAAGGGTTAGGGTTAGGGCTAGGGTTAGGGTTAGGGGACGGGGACGGTTTAGGGTCCAGGTGAGGGTACGACAACGCTTTAGGGGGAGCGTACGTGTGAGGGCGCGGGTTAGCGTTAGCGTACGGGTTAGGATTAGGGACGGGTGAGGGTCAGGCTTCGGGGAAGGGTTAGGGTTAGGGTTCGGGCTAGGGTTAGGGTTAGGGGACGGGGACGGTTTAGGGTCCAGGTGAGGGTACGACAACGCTTTAGGGGGAGCGTACGTGTGAGGGCGCGGGTTAGCGTTAGCGTACGGGTTAGGATTAGGGGACGGGTGAGGGTCAGGCTTCGGGGAAGGGTTAGGGTTAGGGTTCGGGCTAGGGTTAGGGTTAGGGGACGGGGACGGTTTAGGGTCCAGGTGAGGGTACGACAACGCTTTAGGGGGAGCGTATGTGTGAGGGCGCGGGTTAGCGTTAGCGTACGGGTTAGGATTAGGGGACGGGTGAGGGTCAGGCTTCGGGGAAGGGTTAGGGTAGGTTCGGGCTAGGGTTAGGGTTAGGGACGGGGACGGTTTAGGGTCCAGGTGAGGGTACGACAACGCTTTAGGGGAGCGTACGTGTGAGGGCGCGGGTTAGCGTTAGCGTACGGGTTAGGATTAGGGGACGGGTGAGGGTCAGGCTTCGGGGAAGGGTTAGGGTTAGGGTTCGGGCTAGGTTTAGGGTTAGGGGACGGGGACGGTTTAGGGTCCAGGTGAGGGTACGACAACTGCTTTAGGGGGAGCATACGTGTGAGGGCGCGGGTTAGCGTTAGCGTACGGGTTAGGATTAGGGGACGGGTGAGGGTCAGGCTTCGGGGAAGTGTTAGGGTTAGGGTTCGGGCTAGGGTTAGGGTTAGGGGACGGGGACGGTTTAGGGTGCAGGTGAGGGTACGACAACGCTTTAGAGGGAGCGTACGTGTGAGGGCGCGGGTTAGCATTAGCGTACGGGTTAGGATTATGGGACGGGTGAGGGTCAGGCTTCGGGGAAGGGTTAGGGTTAGGGTTCGGGCTAGGGTTAGGGTTAGGGGACGGGGACGGTTTAGGGTCCAGGTGAGGGTACGACAACGCATTAGGGGGAGCGTACGTGTGAGGGCGCGGGTTAGCGTTAGCGTACGGGTTAGGATTATGGGACGGGTGAGGGTCAGGCTTCGGGGAAGGGTTAGGGTTAGGGTTCGGGCTAGGGTTAGGGTTAGGGGACGGGGACGGTTTAGGGTCCAGGTGAGGGTACGACAACGCTTTAGGGGAGCGTACGTGTGAGGGCGCGGGTTAGCGTTAGCGTACGGGTTAGGATTAGGGGACGGGTGAGGGTCAGGCTTCGGGGAAGGGTTAGGGTTAGGGTTCGGGCTAGGGTTAGGGTTAGGGGACGGGACGGTTTAGGGTCAGGTGAGGGTACGACAACGCTTTAGGGGGAGCGTACGTGTGAGGGCGCGGGTTAGCGTTAGCGTACGGGTTAGGATTAGGGGACGGGTGAGGGTCAGGCTTCGGGGAAGGGTTAGGGTTAGGGTTCGGGCTAGGGTTAGGGTTAGGGGACGGGGACGGTTTAGGGTCCAGGTGAGGGTACGACAACGCTTTAGGGGGAGCGTACGTGTGAGGGCGCGGGTTAGCGTTAGCGTACGGGTTAGGATTAGGGGACGGGTGAGGGTCAGGCTTCGGGGAAGGGTTAGGGTTAGGGTTCAGGCTAGGGTTAGGGTTAGGGGACGGGGACGGTTTAGGGTCCAGGTGAGGGTACGACAATGCTTTAGGGCTAGCGTATGTGTAGGGCGCAGGTTAGCGTTAGTGTACGGGTTAGGATTAGGGGACTGGTGAGGGTCAGGCTTCGGGGAAGGGTTAGGGTTAGGGTTCGGGCTAGGGTTAGGGTTAGGGGACGGGGACGGTTTAGGGGCCAGGTGAGGGTCCGACAACGCTTTAGGGGGAGCGTACGTGTGAGGGCGCGGGTTAGCCTTAGCGTACGGGTTAGGATTAGGGGACGGGTGAGGGTCAGGCTTCGGGGAAGGGTTAGGGTTAGGGTTCGGGCTAGGGTTAGGGTTAGGGTGGACGAGGGGACGGTTTAGGGTCCAGGTGAGGGTACGACAACGCTTAGGGGGAGCGTACGTGTGAGGGCGTGGGTTAGCGTTAGCAGTACGGGTTAGGATTAGGGGACGGGTGAGGGTCAGGTTTCGGGGAAGGGTTAGGGTTAGGGTTCGGGCTAGGGTTAGGGTTAGGGGACGGGGACGGTTTAGGGTCCAGGTGAGGGTACGACAACGCTTTAGGGGGAGCGTACGTGTGAGGGCGCGGGTTAGCTGTTAGCGTACGGGTTAGGATTAGGGGACGGGTGAGGGTCAGGCTTCGGGGAAGGGTTAGGGTTAGGGTTAGGGGACGGGGATGGTTTAGGGTCCAGGTGAGGGTACGACAACGCTTTAGGGGGAGCGTACGTGTGAGGGCGCGGGTTAGAGTTAGCGTACGGGTTAGCATTAGGGGATGGGTGAGTGTCAAGCTTCGGGGAAGGGTTAGGGTTAGGGTTCGGGCTAGGTTTAGGGTTAGGGGACGGGGACGGTTTAGGGTCCAGGTGAGGGTACGACAACGCTTTAGGGGGAGCGTACGTGTGAGGGCGCGGGTTAGCATTAGCGTACGGGTTAGGATTAGAGGGAGGGTGAGGGTCAGGCTTCGGGGAAGGGTTAGGGTTAGGGTTCGGGCTAGGGTTAGGGTTAGGGGACGGGGACGGTTTAGGGTCCAGGTGAGGGTACGACAACGCTTTAGGGGGAGCGTACGTGTGAGGGCGTGGTTAGTGTTAGCGTACGGGTTAGGATTAGGGGACGGGTGAGGGTCAGGCTTCGGGGAAGGGTTAGGGTTAGGGTTCGGGCTAGGAGTTAGGGTTAGGGGACGGGGACTATGGTTTACGGTCAGGTGAGGGTACGACAACGCTTTAGGGGGAGGTACGTGTGAGGGCGCGGGTTAGTGTTAGCGTACGGGTTAGGATTAGGGGACGGGTGAGGGTCAGGCTTCGGGGAAGGGTTAGGGTTAGGGTTCGGGCTAGGGTTAGGGTTAGGGGACGGGGACGGTTTAGGGTCTAGGTGAGGGTATGACAACGCTTTAGGGGAGCGTAGGTGTGAGGGCGCGGGTTAGCGTTAGCGTACGGGTTAGGATTAGGGGACGGGTGAGGGTCAGGCTTCGGGGAAGGGTTAGGGTTAGGGTTCGGGCTAGGGTTAGGGTTAGGGGACGGGGACGGTTTAGGGTCTAGGTGAGGGTACGACAACGCTTTAGGGGGAGCGTACGTGTGAGGGCGACGGGTTAGTGTTAGCGTACGGGTTAGGATTAGGGGACGGGTGAGGGTCAGGCTTCGGGGAAGGGTTAGGGTTAGGGTTCGGGCTAGGGTACAGGGACGGTTTAGGGTCCAGGTGAGGGTACGACAACGCTTTAGGGGGAGCGTACGTGTGAGGACGTGGGTTAGTGTTAGCGTACGGGTTAGGATTAGGGGACGGGTGAGGGTCAGGCTTCGGGGAAGGGTTAGGGTTAGGGTTCGGGCTAGGGTTAGGGTTAGGGGACGGGACTGGTTTAGGGTCCAGGTGAGGGTACGACAACGCTTTAGGGGAGCGTACGTGTGAGGGCGCGGGTTAGTGTTAGCGTACGGGTTAGGATTAGGGGACGGGTGAGGGTCAGGCTTCGGGGAAGGGTTAGGGTTAGGGTTCGGGCTAGGGTTAGGGTTAGGGGACGGGGACGGTTTAGGGTCCAGGTGAGGGTACGACAACGCTTTAGGGGGAGCGTACGTGTGAGGGCGCGGGTTAGCGTTAGCGTACGGGTTAGGATTAGGGGACGAGTGAGGGTCAGGCTTCGGGGAAGGGTTAGGGTTAGGGTTCGGGCTAGGGTTAGGGTTAGGGGACGAGGGACGGTTTAGGGTCCAGGTGAGGGTACGACAACGCTTTAGGGGGAGCGTACGTGTGAGGGCCCGGGTTAGCGTTAGCGTACGGGTTAGGATTAGGGGACGGGTGAGGGTCAGGCTTCGGGGAAGGGTTAGGGTTAGGGTTCGGGCTAGGGTTAGGGTTAGGGACGGGGACGGTTTAGGGTCCAGGTGAGGGTACGACAATGCTTTAGGGGGAGCTTAGGTGTGAGGGCCGGGGTTAGTGTTAGCGTACGGTTAGGATTAGGGGACAGGGTGAGGGTCAGGCTTCGGGGAAGGGTTAGGGTTAGGGTTCGGGCTAGGGTTAGGGTTAGGGGACGGGGACGGTTTAGGGTCAAGGTGAGGGTACGACAACGCTTTAGGGGGAGCGTACGTGTGAGGGCGCGGGTTAGTGTTAGCGTACGGGTTAGGATTAGGGGACGGGTGAGGGTCAGGCTTCGGGGAAGGGTTAGGGTTAGGGTTCGGGCTAGGGTTAGGGTTAGGGGACGGGGACGGTTTAGGGTCCAGGTGAGGGTACGACAACGCTTTAGGGGGAGCGTACAGGTGAGGGCTAGGGTTAGTGTTAGCGTACGGGTTAGGATTAGGGGACGGGTGAGGGTCAGGCTTCGGGGAAGGGTTAGGGTTAGGGTTCGGGCTAGGGTTAGGGTTAGGGGACGGGGACGGTTTAGGGTCCAGGTGAGGGTACGACAACGCTTTAGGGGGAGCGTACGTGTGAGGGCGGGGTTAGTGTTAGCGTACGGGTTAGGATTAGGGGACGGGTGAGGGTCAGCTTCGGGAAGGGTTTAGGGTTAGGGTTCGGGCTAGGTTAGGGTTAGGGGACGGGGACGGTTTAGGGTCCAGGTGAGGGTACGACAACGCTTTAGGGGGAGCGTACGTGTGAGGGCGCGGGTTAGTGTTAGCGTACGGGTTAGGATTAGGGGACGGGTGAGGGTCAGGCTTCGGGGAAGGGTTAGGGTTAGGGTTCGGGCTAGGGTTAGGGTTAGGGGACGGGGACGGTTTAGGGTCCAGGTGAGGGTACGACAACGCTTTAGGGGGAGCGTACGTGTGAGGGCGCGGTTAGTGTTAGCATACGGGTTAGGATTAGGGACTGGTGAGGGTCAGGCTTCGGGGAAGGGTTAGGGTTAGGGTTCGGGCTAGGGTTAGGGTTAGGGGACGGGGACGGTTTAGGGTCCAGGTGAGGGTACGACAACGCTTTAGGGGGAGCGTACGTGTGAGGGCGCGGGTTAGTGTTAGCGTACGGGTTAGGATTATGGGACGGGTGAGGTCAGGCTTCGGGGAAGGGTTAGGGTTAGGGTTCGGGCTAGGGTAGGGTTAGGGGACGGGGACGGTTTAGGGTCAGGTGAGGGTACGACAACGCTTTAGGGGGAGTGTACGTGTGAGGGCGCGGGTTAGTGTTAGCGTACGGGTTAGGATTAGGGGACGGGTGAGGGTCAGGCTTCGGGGAAGGGTTAGGGTTAGGGTTCGGGCTAGGGTTAGGGTTAGGGGACGGGGACGGTTTAGGGTCCAGGTGAGGGTACTGACAACGCTTTAGGGGGAGCGTACGTGTGAGGGCGCGGGTTATCGTTAGCGTACGGGTTAGGATTAGGGGACGGGTGAGGGTCAGGCTTCGGGAAGGGTTAGGGTTAGGGTTCGGGCTAGGGTTAGGGTTAGGGGACGGGGACGGTTTAGGGTCCAGGTGAGGGTACGACAACGCTTTAGGGGGAGCGTACGTGTGAGGGCGCGGGTTAGTGTTAGCGTACGGGTTAGGATTAGAGGACGGGTGATGGTCAGGCTTCGGGGAAGGGTTAGGGTTAGGGTTCGGGCTAGGGTTAGGGTTAGGGGACGGGGACGGTTTAGGGTCCAGGTGAGGGTACGACAACGCTTTAGGGGGAGCGTACGTGTGAGGGCGCGGGTTAGCTGTTAGCGTACGGGTTAGGATTAGGGACGGGTGAGGGTCAGGCTTCGGGGAAGGGTTAGGGTTAGGTTCGGGCTAGGGTTAGGGTAGGGTACGGGGACGGTTTAGGGTCCAGGTGAGGGTACGACAACGCTTTAGGGGGAGCGTACGTGTGAGGGCGCGGGTTAGTGTTAGCGTACGGGTTAGGATTAGGGGACGGGTGAGGGTCAGGCTTCGGGAAGGGTTAGGGTTAGGGTTCGGGCTAGGGTTAGGGTTAGGGGACTGGGACGGTTTAGGGTCCAGGTGAGGGTAAGACAACGCTTTAGGGGGAGCGTACGTGTGAGGGCGTCGGGTTAGCTGTTAGCGTACGGGTTAGGATTAGGGGACGGGTGAGGGTCAGGCTTCGGGGAAGGGTTAGGGTTAGGGTTCGGGCTAGGGTTAGGGTTAGGGACGGGGACGGTTTAGGGTCCAGGTGGGGTACGACAACGCACTTTAGGGGAGCGTACGTGTGAGGGCGCGGGTTAGTGTTAGCGTACGGGTTAGGATTAGGGGACGGGGACGGTTTAGGCTTCGGGGAAGGGTTAGGGTTAGGGTTCGGGCTAGGGTTAGGGTTAGGGGACGGGGACGGTTTAGGGTCCAGGTGAGGCATCTCTTTAGGGAGAGCGTACGTGTGACGCGCGGGTTAGTGTTAGCGTACGGGTTAGGATTAGGAGACGGGTGAGGGTCAGGCTTCGGGGAAGGTTAGGGTTAGGGTTCGGGCTAGGGTTAGGGTTAGGGGACGGGGACGGTTTAGGGTCCAGGTGAGGGTACGACAACGCTTTAGGGGGAGCGTACGTGTGAGGGCGCGGGTTAGTGTTAGCGTACGGTTAGGATTAGGGGACGGGTGAGGGTCAGGCTTCGGGGAAGGGTTAGGGTTAGGGTTCGGGCTAGGGTTAGGGTTAGGGGACGGGGACGGTTTAGGGTCCAGGTGAGGGTACGACAACGCTTTAGGGGGAGCGTACGTGTGAGGGCGCGGGTTAGCGTTAGCGTACGGGTTAGGATGGGGACGGGTGAGGGTCAGGCTTCGGGGAAGGGTTAGGGTTAGGGTTCGGGCTAGGGTTAGGGTTAGGGGACGGGGACGGTTTAGGGTCCAGGTGAGGGTACGACAACGCTTTAGGGGGAGCGTACGTGTGAGGGCGCGGGTTAGCGTTAGCGTACGGTTAGGATTAGGGGACGGGTGAGGGTCAGGCTTCGGGAAGGGTTAGGGTTAGGGTTCGGGCTAGGGTTAGGGTTAGGGGACGGTTTAGGGTCCAGGTGAGGGTACGACAACGCTTTAGGGGGAGCGTACGTGTGAGGGCGGGGTTAGCGTTAGCGTACGGGTTAGGATTAGGGGACGGGTGAGGGTCAGGCTTCGGGGAAGGGTTAGGGTTAGGGTTCGGGCTAGGGTTAGGGTTAGGGGACGGGGACGGTTTAGGGTCCAGGTGAGGGTACGACAACGCTTTAGGGGGAGCGTACGTGTGAGGCGCGGGTTAGCGTTAGCGTACGGGTTAGGATTAGGGGACGGGTGAGGGTCAGGCTTCGGGGAAGGGTTAGGGTTAGGGTTCGGGCTAGGGTTAGGGTTAGGGGACGGGGACGGTTTAGGGTCCAGGTGAGGGTACGACAACGCTTTAGGGGGAGCGTACGTGTGAGGGCGCGGGTTAGCGTTAGCGTACGGGTTAGGATTAGGGGACGGGTGAGGGTCAGGCTTCGGGGAAGGGTTAGGGTTAGGGTTCGGGCTAGGGTTAGGGTTAGGGGACGGGGACGGTTTAGGGTCCAGGTGAGGGTACGACAACGCTTTAGGGGAGCGTACGTGTGAGGGCGCGGGTTAGCGTTAGCGTACGGGTTAGGATTAGGGGACGGGTGAGGGTCAGGCTTCGGGGAAGGGTTAGGGTTAGGGTTCGGGCTAGGGTTAGGGTTAGGGGACGGGGACGGTTTAGGGTCCAGGTGAGGGTACGACAACGCTTTAGGGGGAGCGTACGTGTGAGGGCGCGGGTTAGCGTTAGCGTACGGTTAGGATTAGGGGACGGGTGAGGGTCAGGCTTCGGGGAAGGGTTAGGGTTAGGGTTCGGGCTAGGGTTAGGGTTAGGGGACGGGGACGGTTTAGGGTCCAGGTGAGGGTACGACAACGCTTTAGGGGGAGCGTACGTGTGAGGGCGCGGGTTAGCGTTAGCGTACGGGTTAGGATTAGGGGACGGGTGAGGGTCAGGCTTCGGGGAAGGGTTAGGGTTAGGGTTCGGGCTAGGGTTAGGGTTAGGGGACGGGGACGGTTTAGGGTCCAGGTGAGGGTACGACAACGCTTTAGGGGGAGCGTACGTGTGAGGGCGCGGGTTAGCGTTAGCGTACGGGTTAGGATTAGGGGACGGGTGAGGGTCAGGCTTCGGGGAAGGGTTAGGGTTAGGGTTCGGGCTAGGGTTAGGGTTAGGGGACGGGGACGGTTTAGGGTCCAGGTGAGGGTACGACAACGCTTTAGGGGGAGCGTACGTGTGAGGGCGCGGGTTAGCGTTAGCGTACGGGTTAGGATTAGGGGACGGGTGAGGGTCAGGCTTCGGGGAAGGGTTAGGGTTAGGGTTCGGGCTAGGGTTAGGGTTAGGGGACGGGGACGGTTTAGGGTCCAGGTGAGGGTACGACAACGCTTTAGGGGGAGCGTACGTGTGAGGGCGCGGGTTAGCGTTAGCGTACGGGTTAGGATTAGGGGACGGGTGAGGGTCAGGCTTCGGGGAAGGGTTAGGGTTAGGGTTCGGGCTAGGGTTAGGGTTAGGGGACGGGGACGGTTTAGGGTCCAGGTGAGGGTACGACAACGCTTTAGGGGGAGCGTACGTGTGAGGGCGCGGGTTAGCGTTAGCGTACGGGTTAGGATTAGGGGACGGGTGAGGGTCAGGCTTCGGGGAAGGTTAGGGTTAGGGTTCGGGCTAGGGTTAGGGTTAGGGGACGGGGACGGTTTAGGGTCCAGGTGAGGGTACGACAACGCTTTAGGGGGAGCGTACGTGTGAGGGCGCGGGTTAGCGTTAGCGTACGGGTTAGGATTAGGGGACGGGTGAGGGTCAGGCTTCGGGGAAGGGTTAGGGTTAGGGTTCGGGCTAGGGTTAGGGTTAGGGGACGGGGACGGTTTAGGGTCCAGGTGAGGGTACGACAACGCTTTAGGGGGAGCGTACGTGTGAGGGCGCGGGTTAGCGTTAGCGTACGGGTTAGGATTAGGGGACGGGTGAGGGTCAGGCTTCGGGGAAGGGTTAGGGTTAGGGTTCGGGCTAGGGTTAGGGTTAGGGGACGGGGACGGTTTAGGGTCCAGGTGAGGGTACGACAACGCTTTAGGGGGAGCGTACGTGTGAGGGCGCGGGTTAGCGTTAGCGTACGGGTTAGGATTAGGGGACGGGTGAGGGTCAGGCTTCGGGGAAGGGTTAGGGTTAGGGTTCGGGCTAGGGTTAGGGTTAGGGGACGGGGACGGTTTAGGGTCCAGGTGAGGGTACGACAACGCTTTAGGGGGAGCGTACGTGTGAGGGCGCGGGTTAGCGTTAGCGTACGGGTTAGGATTAGGGACGGGTGAGGGTCAGGCTTCGGGGAAGGGTTAGGGTTAGGGTTCGGGCTAGGGTTAGGGTTAGGGGACGGGGACGGTTTAGGGTCCAGGTGAGGGTACGACAACGCTTTAGGGGAGCGTACGTGTGAGGGCGCGGGTTAGCGTTAGCGTACGGGTTAGGATTAGGGGACGGGTGAGGGTCAGGCTTCGGGGAAGGGTTAGGGTTAGGGTTCGGGCTAGGGTTAGGGTTAGGGGACGGGGACGGTTTAGGGTCCAGGTGAGGGTACGACAACGCTTTAGGGGGAGCGTACGTGTGAGGGCGCGGGTTAGCGTTAGCGTACGGGTTAGGATTAGGGGACGGGTGAGGGTCAGGCTTCGGGGAAGGGTTAGGGTTAGGGTTCGGGCTAGGGTTAGGGTTAGGGGACGGGGACGGTTTAGGGTCCAGGTGAGGGTACGACAACGCTTTAGGGGGAGCGTACGTGTGAGGGCGCGGGTTAGCGTTAGCGTACGGGTTAGGATTAGGGGACGGGTGAGGGTCAGGCTTCGGGGAAGGGTTAGGGTTAGGGTTCGGGCTAGGGTTAGGGTTAGGGGACGGGGACGTTTAGGGTCCAGGTGAGGGTACGACAACGCTTTAGGGGGAGCGTACGTGTGAGGGCGCGGGTTAGCGTTAGCGTACGGGTTAGGATTAGGGGACGGGTGAGGGTCAGGCTTCGGGGAAGGGTTAGGGTTAGGGTTCGGGCTAGGGTTAGGGTTAGGGGACGGGGACGGTTTAGGGTCCAGGTGAGGGTACGACAACGCTTTAGGGGGAGCGTACGTGTGAGGGCGCGGGTTAGCGTTAGCGTACGGGTTAGGATTAGGGGACGGGTGAGGGTCAGGCTTCGGGGAAGGGTTAGGGTTAGGGTTCGGGCTAGGGTTAGGGTTAGGGGACGGGGACGGTTTAGGGTCCAGGTGAGGGTACGACAACGCTTTAGGGGGAGCGTACGTGTGAGGGCGCGGGTTAGCGTTAGCGTACGGGTTAGGATTAGAGGCAGGTGAGGGTTAGGTTAGGGTTAGGGGACGGGGACGGTTTAGGGTCCAGGTGAGGGTACGACAACGCTTTAGGGGGAGCGTACGTGTGAGGGCGCGGGTTAGCGTTAGCGTACGGGTTAGGATTAGGGGACGGGTGAGGGTCAGGCTTCGGGGAAGGGTTAGGGTTAGGGTTCGGGCTAGGGTTAGGGTTAGGGACGGGGACGGTTTAGGGTCCAGGTGAGGGTACGACAACGCTTTAGGGGGAGCGTACGTGTGAGGGCGCGGGTTAGCGTTAGCGTACGGGTTAGGATTAGGGGACGGGTGAGGGTCAGGCTTCGGGGAAGGTTTAGGGTTAGGGTTCGGGCTAGGGTTAGGGTTAGGGGACGGGGACGGTTTAGGGTCCAGGTGAGGGTACGACAACGCTTTAGGGGGAGCGTACGTGTGAGGGCGCGGTTAGCGTTAGCGTACGGGTTAGGATTAGGGGACGAGGGTCAGGCTTCGGGGAAGGGTTAGGGTTAGGGTTCGGGCTAGGGTTAGGGTTAGGGGACGGGGACGGTTTAGGGTCCAGGTGAGGGTACGACAACGCTTTAGGGGGAGCGTACGTGTGAGGGCGCGGGTTAGCGTTAGCGTACGGGTTAGGATTAGGGGACGGGTGAGGGTCAGGCTTCGGGGAAGGGTTAGGGTTAGGGTTCGGGCTAGGGTTAGGGTTAGGGGACGGGGACGGTTTAGGGTCCAGGTGAGGGTACGACAACGCTTTAGGGGGAGCGTACGTGTGAGGGCGCGGATTAGCGTTAGCG